>NW_021703776.1:7666556-8276164 GCF_005190385.1 Monodon monoceros | reverse complement strand
TCTCTCTGAGGTACCTAGATAACAGTATGTGATGGACATTTCCCGAGTTGCTTTACAGATGCTAACACCCCCCCCCCCCCCCCCCCCGCAAATGGAAGATGTTAACTACTTGATGACCTTGAGCATGTAGCCCCAGGCTTACTGGAGACTAAAGATTGATAAGGCTAACCCCTGTGACACCAGCCTGTTACCTCACCATCAACCGATCAGAGAATTGTGCACAAGCCGATCACATACCCTGTGACCCCCCAACCTGCCAAAACGTGGCCTTTAAAAATTCTTTGCTGAAACCCTTCAGGAAGTTTGGGGTTTTGGCTTTACTGTGTGTGGGCAAGCAGACCCAAGTCTGGTTCCATAACACTGTGACCCCTTACAGGATCAAGAAGGAAGGTTATATTTTAAGGAGTTGTCTTGTTGAGGCCAGGAGAAAGTTCTCTTTATGGTTGAGCAGGGATTCCTTCTGATGGGAAGGTTAGGTCCATACGCACTGCACATAAACAGTGGTGGGAGAGAGGAGGCCAAAGAGCAGAGAAAAATTTTATGTTAAAATTTTTCTTGGCTTGCCATAAAATATGAATTTTATTTCATAGCCAGATGGAAGAGATGCATAAGGCAAGGTATGTGGAAAGGGTGTGGAGCTTCCAGGCCCTCTCCAGGAGCACCGTTCTCGCCAAATCTCCATGTGTTCACCAACCAGGAAGCCTCTGAACCCTGTCCTTTGGGTTTTTATGTAGGCTTCATTACATAGGAACATTTGATTAAATCATTGGCCATTGGTGATTGATTCCACCTCCAGCCCCTCTCCCTTCCTGGAGGTCAGGAACTAAAAGTTCCAACCCTCTAATCACGTGGTTTGTTCTCCTGGCAACCAGCCCCCATCCATAGGGGCTTTTCAAACTCACCGCATTAACATAATAAGAGATATTTTACCATTATAGCTCACATTGTAATAGGGCAGAGCCAGATCTGACTGCATGTTGGATCTGTTCCTTTTACTTTAACCTTTGCTTTCCGCCGCTTTTGTTCACTAAAAGGATACTGTCTCTACATAATGGCCTGCCTCGGGAACCCTGCCCCTCTGCCTGAATGTTAAACCAAAGTGCCTTTGTTCAGGCAAACATCCGGACCCTGTCCACCTGTGGATGGCTGCAAGAAAGAAGAAATTAACTCCTCCCCTCCCCAAGGCTGGTCATTCCAGGTGATATCTGCAAAACTTATGGCCTTTTTACTTTACTTCCTCATCTCCTCCCCCTCTGTGCTATAAAAGAAACTGGCATCCAAACCCTGATAAGATGGTTATTTTGAGACTTTAGCCTGCCAACTTCTCGGTCTGCAGGCTTTCCGAATAAAGTCGTATTCCCTGCCTCAACACCTCGTCTCTGATTTATTGGCCTGTCGTTCGGTGCACAGCGAGCTTGGACTCGGTAATATCACAGGAAATTACAAGGGTTTTAGTTGATCTGTGCCAGAAAGGGGATAAAGACCAAATATATATATTTTATAATAAAATCCAATAGCACAATACGTTAATTATTAATCAAATCCACCAAAAAGCTGGTTATAAAACCAGTTTTAGAAGATGTTGTGAACCTCACATATTCTCTCTGCCCCCAGGGAGTGGTCGGAGACACACTTTTTGGCCCCTGACTCCTTTGTAAGATCCCTACAGGGGTCTTGAACGTGTCTCTTGGAAAATAGGCAATTCTGCTCCCAGACCAAACACTGCTAAATTCCCGGTGAGTGGCTACAACTTCGTTTTCTGCAGCAACTGTTTCCAAGGAGTGCTATTAGCGCTGGGTGGAAACCCACCAGAAAATCCACTGTGAGGGATTTTCAGCTTCACTAGAAGCAGGAAGCCACAGTAATATCCAAAGTAGAGCCTGCCTGGTGCAGCCTGACCAGCTAAGCTGGTTAAATGTTTGGTTGTGATTTGAGGATCTAAAAACTTTGAATGAATGAATGGAGTTCTTTGTACATCTTCATTGATGGCTGCCAGTTTGAAACGAAGAATGAAGATTCTGAAGGACTGTACAGATGAGGTGACAGGCTTAAACACTGAGCAGAAATAACAGAGCAATAATTTTTCTACTCTTTTAAAAAATGAGTCCCTTCCTGTGATCCTACAGGATGTGGAAACTCAGTTATTTGGAAATACCAAGTACTATGTAATCACGTAGGTTCACCTCGAAGAAATGAAAATGCTGATTTACCTTTAAGAAAATTTAGGAAAAGGTAATAAGTGCAATTATATATCATCGTTTTATATCAAAGTAGTACCTTTCCAGAAGGTTATTTGCTCCTGTGATCAGAGATTTCCCCAGGTATTAACAGGGTGGAGTGGAAGCCCATCCCTGCATAAGTCAGTTTTGTTAGCGCTATCTTCTAAGTCCGAAAGGGCAAGTCTTATTGCTTTTACAGCTACTCTTCTTATTACAGAAGCTTTTAGAAGGATGAATGCGCTTTTGGTTAGATTGAAGGCTGAGGAAGAGACTCAGCACAGTGGCTGAGTCAGCGGGCAAATACAGCTGGCGGTCCGGGGTGAGCCAACGCAGGTCCTCTGGTTTGTGGTTTAGGCATCATTTAGGGTTGTTCTTTTCAGTGACGTTGGAATTGCTCCCAGGCCACAGCCCCACTTCTGCATGAATTACTTCTGTGCACACCTGTTGGCAAGAATGGAGGCTGCGGTTATGCCAGGCAGCCCAAGGGCCTAGGGAATGTCCAAGCTCAGGGTTCCCACGACCCCAAAGAGGGTGCCCTGCGGTTTTCCACAAAGAGGACACACCTTTGGGCTTCCTTCTGCCTGCATCTTTTTTTTTTTAAAACTGGGATATAGTTCCTTACTACACAAGGATCCACTGAGCCTGTTGAGAGAAGGAATTTGCCAAGTTCATTCCTCCACTTGAGAAAAAGGATCATCATAAAAACATGAGTTCACATTTCAAATTCGGTCTTTCTTACACGTCATGTCCCCTCCAACAGGTAGTCTCTTTCCAGAGCTCCCTCCAGCCTCCCCTAAAGCCAAGGGTGGAGGGACCGGCCTGGCACATCTCCCAAAGTGTCTTGTCTGGATTCCTCAGTGAGAGAGGACTTGGACCAAGAGAACAGAACCTCATTCTCTGACATGGGGGATGCCAAATTCATACTTGTTGGGAAAAGGAGCCCTTAGCCTGCAGGACTATGGTTTTACTGCCCCTAATAGAACACTGAACTCTCCAGCTTCCCGAAGGCCAGAGCAAAGGCATCCCTCCCCTCAGAATAGCTGGCTGAGCTGCAGCCGTCCCCTCAGGGTGAGTGAAGTTTTGCTCCAGGAAAATCCAGCTGCCCCGGCAACCCACCAACAGCTTGCCACCTCCAAAGTGGACTCACGGGCCCATCACTCTGACTTGAACGTCACCAGGTGGTCTTGCACCCAAGTCTAATTCTCGGTACAGGTGAGAGGTTTTCCGTGACTCAGGTGGCCCGCATGACTCACCTGTGAGCTTACGTTCGGCTGCCGTAGCGGGAAATGTGCAGGGCAGCTCTGGATGCTCTAGCCGGGACCAGGTTCTCTCCACATCCCCTTGTTCGCTATTGAAAACTTAACATTAGGAGAGAGGAAAGGGCACCTCCGAACACACGCCCCTTCCCAGAGGTTGGGGGCTCAGCCTGATTTCGTCCCTGGTGAGGCTCCACCTCACCCCCAGGCACCTGGCCGTCTGGCCTGTCAAGTTCATACAAGGGAGATCCCACCAGGAACCCCTGTCCCCCTCGACCCACAGAGGGTGTCAGGCAGCCTCCTGCCCCTTCTCCCAAGGGCGCTGGGCCCAGCCTGCCTCTCACCCCCCCGCACCTGCTGTTCCTCCAGATTGGTCATCGTCGTCCTCTGCCAGGGTGCACATCAGAGCATCGGGCAAGGCCTGCTCCTTGGATCGACGGGCACTGATTAAGGGGAGCTCACAGTCTCTCTCTCTTCCCTTTCCATTTTTCAGAGAAAGACTCCGACAACATGGAAGTGTAGAGTGGGATGTGCCAGTTTGCCAGACTTGCCCTGCCCTGCCCCCTCCTGTCCCCACCTGCCCTTACCTGCCTTCGCCTGTTCCCACCTGTCCCTATCTGCCCTCACCTGTTCTCACATGTCCTCACCAGCCCTCACTGGCTCCCTCTTTCTCCTCCCAGAGGTGGACGTGGCTATTGATTGGTGAGTGTCGCGCAGGACCTCCCCATGCGCTTCTGTGACGTGTAGAATTTAACCAGGATTCAACCAGGATTATGCACCTGGGCGTGTGCAGCAACCTGTTCCCTACAGCAGGTCCTCAGCTCTTTCTACGCCAGCACACATACCTCTATTTCATCCTTTTAATGGCTGCGAGGATGACTTGATATATTGAGCTTTTCCCCTTTATTCAGGAAGGGAAGTGTTCCATGAGTAAACAGTGTACAGTGGATTGAGGCTGTGAAGCTTTTAAGCAGCTAACAATCAATGTGACTGGTGTTGGAAATCAACGAAAGTATCTGTTGCGTGCTGAGCTTCCCAAGGGAACTTTTCCTTCCCTTCTGACTAAACTTTTTCTTTTTTTTTAAATTTAATTTTTATTTTATATTGGTGTATCGTTGATTTATAACATTGTGTTAATTTCAGGTGTGCAGCAAAGTGATTCAGTTATACATATACACATATTCATTCTTTTTCAGATTCTTTTCCCATATAGGTTATTACAGAAATGACTCACCTTTTTCTGATAAAAGTCCAATTGTGAGGAAAACTCAATGCTCTTTAGAGGAAGAATCTCGTTAACTGAGCAGTGTCCGGGTGACCATTCTGAAAATTTAGTTGCAGGGAGATGAGGCTGTATCGTGTTCTATGTTTTGCTTTTCTCATCTCTTTGTGTACCTTTCCCCCATGCATGGAGCTCTCCTCACTTTCCCCAAGGCTTTGCAGGAAGGGACCCCAGGC
This sequence comes from Monodon monoceros, assembly GCF_005190385.1. NCBI lineage: Eukaryota > Metazoa > Chordata > Mammalia > Artiodactyla > Monodontidae > Monodon > Monodon monoceros. The sequence goes on along the minus strand of NW_021703776.1, from coordinate 8,271,231 downwards.
ATCTTGGAGGAGGTTCTCAAGTCAGTAGAGTGTCTTTCAACTCTGAGCATGTGTGCTGTGTGACACAGCAGATCAGGCTGTTAAATCTGACAGGATCATAAATAGTGCAAAGCTGTATCAGTGGTTAACACTCTGGCTTTATCTGCCTGTCCTTATCCTATGCATGACACAAAATATTTTATTTCATTGAGGACTTGGCGCTTCCATGGCTCAGATGCAGAAGGTTTCTGAGGCTTCGCCCACATTGACCCGAAGGATCGCCGTGACTGAGTGCTTATAACCTCCAGTCACTGCAGGTGACTTGTCTGTGCAGGTGTTTGCCACCTCCTGCGACCTAGCGGTCTTGTGCTGCCTTCCTGGGCCATCAAAGGAGAGGCATCAGATGCCCCACCGAGGGGCAAGGAGGCACCTTGTTAAATAAGCCAGATGGGTGGAAGTTTTCTCACGCGACGGTTTCCTTGGGCATCTTCCCGCAAATGTCTGAAGTGTCCCAATCCACGGAGGAAACTTCCTCTCCTAAAACCCTGCTCTTTTTGTGGCAGCGGTGGATTGTCCATTGCTTACTGCTTTGTTTCTGAAGTTGACGTGGCCTCGTACTGTTCCAGGGATTGACAGTGAGGCCACCGGCCCCCGCCGGGAAGGCATTCTCAGAGCCCAGCGCTGCTGTTTAGAAACCATACAGCGTGAGTCGATTTCCAGGTGCTGTGTTCATTTTCAGATCGGTTTTCGCAGCAGGAGAAGGTGTGGGTTGGAGCCCCTGGCCTTTTGGAGTTGTTTTTGGAAAGGAAAATGACCTGCGGGCAGTTCCCTTTAAGCCAGAGGCCTTGTATCAATCACCAAACAGGTACCTGACATTTATTGAGTGTGAAGGGTGCCAGGTGCCAAGACAGAGGCTGAGCACAGAGTGGTGGAGAGGGGCCCACCTCCTGAAGAGTCATGGGCTTTGGGGACCTGATTTCAGGGCTGGGAGGTGAGAAGTACAGGGGAGGCCTCTGTGGCTGCTGCTGCCTGGGGCTTGGGGCAGGCTGCCCAGACCAGGCGATGTTTGGGCGTGGCTTCGACGGTAACTAGGAGTTTGCAAGGAGGAGAGGTGGAGAGAGCAGAGGTGCAGGAAGTCCCGAGAGGCCACATGTTTGGGACGGGGGAGAATTCTGTGAGGTCGAGGAGGGAAGTCTGGGGGCACTTTGGGACCAGACGGTGGGTGGTCCCCCGTGTGGCCTGCACTGCACGTGACCCTCATTTTCATACCCTGCTGCCATGAATTTTTATATTATTGTCTTTTGTTTCATTTTGGTAGGACGTGTTGATGGACTTCTAAAAATGGACAGGACTGTTATTCTAGCCCTTTGTGGTAAAAGCCTGAGGGCCTGACTGCTGCTGTCCTCGCAGGCTTCTTCCTCGGGGCCAGTCCTGTTCCTGTTTCCAGAGCTGCCGACCCTCTGCAGAAGCTTCATAAGCCAGGATGGCATTCAAGTCTGCCACCTCGGAATGTACCAGAAGGGCTAACGGGTTTGGGCGGCTGTGTGCATTTCTCATCCCGCTCAGGAGGGGAAACGTTGGGTGTGGACCGCAAGACCTCTGTGGGTGTGAAACACTCTGGTCTCGGGCAGGGAACTAGCTGAGACCCGCTGATGGTTTGGGAGCTGACATTAGACAGAAGTAGCCAGGAGTGCCCAATGACAATAGCGATGACCCTGGAGTCTGCCACGTGCCTCTCCTTTGCCTTCTAGGCTCGAAGCTCTCCTCCCTTCCTCTATCCTGTTTGCTTTGCTTTTTATTTCACTTCCCTCATCCTGTCTGTTTCTCTTATTTCTGAGAAAATATCCTGGGTCACCTCTCATTTAAATTCACTGACAGCTGTGTACCCACAGAGCCTGCACTACTGTTAAACGCATCTTCCCGGGCACCTGGGCTCCTGTCCCCTGCTCTCAGGTTCCTTAGGACTCCTGGGGGTTCCACAGTGTCCTCTCACAGAAAAGCAGCCCTTTTATTTTGAGGGGCTGACTCTCCCCATGTCTAGAAGCACGGTTTTTGATGGGGGCTGCACTTACATCCCTCAGTCAGATGCCACAAGGCAAGTGGGTCCTTCCAGGAATGGATGTGTGACCCACCCCGGCTAGCAGGAGCGCTTCCCGGGGGATTTTTCTATGTGGAGCTGGCAGGGAAGACAGGTGTCCTCTGTGGTCTTAAAGCCGCGGGCCGTAGACCTGGAGAGGCTTCCAGCCTCGTGGAAGAGGGTGAAAGACTCCCTCTGTAACGGAGCAGAACCCTATGGGGTCGTCTCAGGACAGACACCTCCCATGTCTTCCACCTGCTTCTTATCTGTAGAAAAACTTTATCAGGGAATAAATTTAATCAGAGAAGTGAAGAAGTGCAGACACAAAGGAAAATAGGCAAACAAGACAAAATAATGATAGTTTAGCCATTAAACAAAGTCAAGGACATTTAGTTCCTCCTCAAGGGCTATGGTTAATATTCTGAGCCATGTCCTTTGAGATATTTTGCAGATACTGAAGCCCCCATCAGGTGGAAAAAGTTGACTACATGATCACCAGACTGTAGCCATGACATAAGCTGCTCCACCTTGCACAATGCCAAGAACTGGCCTCAGGGAAATGGGAACAAACGGACCCTGGAATTGAAGGTTAAATGTACTTAAAACCATCAATATGACATTGATCAGACCATTGCATGACTAATATCAAGGTGATTTTTGGAGCTGTTCTGTACATGGCCACTCCCCAGCCTCTGCATCCCTGAAACTCCCCTTTAAAAGTTCTTGCCCCTGATCAACAGTGAGGAGTTGGTTCTTTGGGACATGAGTCCACCTTCTCCCCAGGATTGCTGGCTTCCTCAATAAAGCTATCTTTCTTTTTACCCAACACTTGTCTCTCAGTATTGGCTTTTGAGCAGCGAGCAGCCAAACCTGAGTTTGGTAACACTTCCCTGAGAGAATGATCCATCACAAACAAGGAGAGAAAGAAACAGAAATAGAGGCCCGACCACCACATTTACGCCTGAGGCCCATTCCCTTCCTCCTGGTCCCTTCCTCTGTCCTCACCTGCCCCTCCCCTGCTCCCTCTGACTTGTGGATCCTCTGTGCTGCTGTGACCTTCAGGGGATTTCTGTGGAAAGTGATGTGGCATCTGGACTCTCATGGTCAGTGGGGCACAACATCCTGGGACCACGGCACCGCCCTCACTTCCGGACGCCCCAGGCCCTCTCCCAGCATCTGAGGCAGCATCTCGGCCCTTCCCAGCTCTCTTCAGAGAGGCCGGCTGCCCTAGGCCGGCTCCTCACTCTGAATCATGAAATCCCAGCGATTCCTTTACAGCACTCACCCCGTTCCATACTTGCCTTTTGATTTGCTCTCTGCCCTACGAGGAAGTCAGTGCTGTGAGAGCCCACCTGTCCGGGACCCACTGGCTGCTGGTCCCCCAGGGTGGGCACAGAAGCTGCCGAATGAGCACAAATGAGTGTGGGACGGGTGGGTCCCCCTGGATCCTGCTGTCCCTGAAGTGACTTGGCTCTGACCCTCCCAGCGCCTTCTCGTGTGTGCCCCTAGACCTCCAGAAGCTGTCTCTTTTTCATCATACCCACATTTCACTGCCCCAAAGCCAGGTTAAACGTAGTAAAATTGGGAGCACTGACCTGAAACTAGGAACTGAGGGAAACATGGCATCTGGGCCCAGGAGGTGTTCAGAGCTGGGTTGGGCCTGAGACCTCGAAGCTGAGTCCTCCCCAGGTCCCAGGCCAAAGGCCCAGTTTTAGGAAAAGCCCTCTGGATGCTTGATTTGTGTCCCTCCTGCCCCTGACACACCTGCTCTCTGATTTATCAACTTCAGCCCATCAGTAACCTTCCCAGTGGAGGATATCACCTTTGTCTCTTCCTGTGCAGTTGGACCAGTAGGCTGGACACTGAGAGCAGGAGAAAGTCCATCCCCTTGGATCAGCCCTGGATGTGCAGGACCTCAGTGGAAGGACGGTACCAGCATGCAGCTGGGGACCCAGCGAGCAGAGTAGAGGGCTCTGCAGCTGGGCTGTGGGGTGCGAGGTCACAGCACCCGCCTAGGACAGTACAAGTCCTTGATGCAGGGAGTGTGGGCTTCAGCAGACCAACGTGGGTGGTAGTCATTGGATTGTGGGGCCCCAAGGAGCCGTGGGGCAGGTGAGGGTGTGGACACTTTGAGTTTGGTCACAAGGTCCCCGGGTGTGGGGTGAGACTCGTGGAGGAGGAGACTGGGGTGCTGCTGGGGCCTCCGTCAACGTCTGCAAGAGAACTGGGTGGGGGGGACACCCAGGCCAAGGTCATTCCCCGAGGAGGGGACCCAGAGCTGATTCAGAGGAGGGACCCAGGATGAGGACATGAGGAGGGGTGAGCAAGAGCTCCAGGCAGCTGAGACACAGCTGCAGCACCTGACCCAGCAGCTCACTAACCTCACAGAGGCCTGAGCTGTGCACAGAATGTTCTCAAATGCCCCTCCCCCCTGCACACCCTGGGGAAGTGGGCACAGAGCTCAAATGCTCACAGTCTACTTTAAAAGCGTGAGCATGCTTTTTATTCTACCCAGTAATACGTCTTTTTATGTAAGGTAAATGTCATGCTTTCGATTATTTACTATGAAGGAAACGTAATGCTGCAGAGCCTCGTTTAACCTGGACTGCAGCGTCTCAAGGTGGGTTCTGTTATTATTATCAGGGAGACCCGGAGGAGTTAGGAGCCTACCGTCACACTATACGTCCCAGAACCAAAGCTCAGGTCTTAACCCGATGGGAATAAAAACAGTCAGCAGTTCCTGAGGGCCAGGGCCTGCGGTGCCCGTGCCATGGTGCCCTGTGTCCTGAAAGGGGAATTGCGAAACACGTGGGGACTGCACCCCATGCCTAGTATCAACAGGCACCCCTGTCCTGGGTTCCCTTAACAGATGGTGTCCTAAAACCCTGTGCTGTGGGCTGAATATTCCTATCCTCCAAATCCATGTGTTGAAGCCCTAACCCCAATGGGATGGTATTTGGATGTGGGGCCTTTGGGAGGTGATGAGGGTCAGATGATGTTGTGAGGTTGGGGCCCCCATGATCAGATTAGTGTCCTTCTAAGAAGAGACACCAGAAAGCTTGCTCCTCTCTCTCTCACTTTCCCGCTCTCCCCTCTGCCACGTGAGGGCAGAGTGTGAAGATGGCTGTCTGCAAAGCAAGAAGGGGGTTCTAACCAGAACCCAACCATGCTAGCACCCTGATCTCAGACTTCCCACCTTCAGAACCCTGAGCAATCAATGCTTAGGCCGTCCACCCTGCGGGACTTAGTTCTGGGGCGCAAGCTCTCTAAGACACCCTGGTTCTCTGCCTGCACGTGTGCAGAACCCTTCTGTCACCACCTGGCCTGCACTGTCGGTTGTGATCAATGTTGGGGGGGGCCCAAAGGGGCTGGGGGCAACCTGGAGGTGACCTTTGGACAAGTCGCTTCTCCCTGAGTTCTGATGGGGCATCAGTTCTGCCTGGGGAGCCAGGAGCCAGAAATTCAATCTGGAGCCCAGTGTGCCTGGGCAGAGCCTGCCATCTTCCTTCAGGAAAGGACAGCGAATTTCTGTAGATTTCCAGGCCCTTCTCTGTGCTGACAGGAGGGAGCCTCAGCTATGCGTGTGGAGCCCTGATGACCTGTGCGTCGGGAGGGCACGGTGTGAGTTGTAGGTCACATGGGGCCTCAGGCTGACCACTAGGTGCCACTGCCCGGGGGAAAGTGCTGGCTCTGTGGGCGCCTTGTGCGGAGGCTGGAGATCCCAGAGATTCACGGCTACTCTAGAGACAGGGATCCGGGTCACAGGGCTACGGCTATCAGAGCTGAGGGTATTGATCTCTTCCAGAAACAATGTGGTGCGTGGGATCCAGGTTCACCACCTTCAGACATCATCCACGAGCTCCAAGCCTGCATTCTGCATTCTCATTCTCAAAGTCATCCTTTGAAGGGGGCATTATCTCATTTTTAGAGACAAAGAGGCTGACGCTCAGAGAGATTCAGTTCCATTTCTGCAGACACACAGCTAAGCGAGTGGATGGCAGAGCTGGGGTTCAGAGCTGTCGGGGCCCCCAGGACCTGCCTTTCTCCTCAGTGCCTGACTCCCCTTTTGCAGTAGGGGTCCTTCTCCGCAGGGACAGACGTTTTAGTCGGGGTGGTGGTGGTGACGGTCGGCCACCATAGAACGTTGGTGTGAAAACTCTGTCCCAAATCGTGTGTGCTCTGTGACATGCAGGGGCCACAGCACCAAAGGGTCCCCACCCTGCAGGAGGGTTACCGAGTCCAAGCTCGCCACACGACAGGCCAATAAATCGGAGACGAGGTGTTGAGGCAGGGAATACGACTTTATTCCGAAAGCAGGCAGACCGAGATGGCAGGTTACTCAAAATAACCACCTTATTGGGGTTTGGATACCAGTTTCTCTTATAGCACAGAGAGGGGCAGGAGATGAAGAAGTAAAGTAAAAAGGCCATTAAGTTTTGCAAATATCCCCTAGGATTGGCCAGCCTCTGCGAGGGGAGGTGTTAATTTCTTCTTTCTTGCAGCCATCCACAGGTGGACAGGGCCCGATGTTTGCCTGAACAAAGGCACTTTGGTTTAACATTCAGACAGAGGGGCGGGGTTCCCCAAAGGCAGGCCATTCTGTAGAGACAGGATCCTTTTAGTGAACAAAAGCAGCGGAAAGCGAAGGTTAAAGTAAAAGAAACAGATCCAACATGTAGTCAGATCTGGCTCTGCCCTGTTACAGGAGGGCCCACACCCCCGCCGGGGCACTGAGCTTCCAAGGGCCAGTGGGATGCACGGGCCTTGCCTCTAGACCCCCAATAAGGCAGAGAGGCAGTGCCATTGCCACCTGCGCTTCCCGCAGGCGCTGAGGCCCCAAGGGCCCGGCCAAGAGGCCCACAGCTCACAGAGGGGCACAGAAGCGCTGGGCTGTGCCCCAGGCCTTCCGGGGCTAGGCCGTCTCCTCCCTGCCCTGGGTCTCCTCTCACTGCCTCGATTTCTGCTACCAGACATCCTCAGAGGATGGGTTTGGATGAGGCCTGTGGGGGAGGGAAGTGTGAGTCCTTTGGTGGTGAGGGGGCAGCATTCAGGCCCTTGTCAGGGTTTGTGAATATTGGAGGAAGTGTAAAGTGAGATTGCCAACGAGGAATCTGAAACCTGAGGTTCATCTCAAGACACCTCTGGGGCCTCCCACTCGCCCCTTCTCTCTCTTCTCCTGGACCACCAGTGTGGAGTGAAGCATCCACCAGAGCCCAGCAGGACCAGCAGGATGCCCAGAGTGCTCTGTGAGGGATGCCTAGCCTCAGAGCACCAGGCTCCATGGGTGCCCCAGGAAAGTGTTCCGACTAGGCAGGCCCGTTGGCCATGACCCCACCATCTCCCGTGGGAGGCTCGGGCTGGGGATCTGGTGGGCACCCATGGCTGTGTCCAGGTTCTGAGCCTAAATTTCCAGCATGTTTGAGTCTGGGCCCTGGGGGTGGGATCGCAGAGAGCAGCATATTCCCAATGGGGGCTTCCTGTTCCCAGGCAGAGGCTGGAGACAGGCTGGGGGCACTGGGGCTGGAGGCAGGGTTAGCAGAAACTCAATGCCCCGGGGTCTGGACGGCAGCGCCAGCTGTTCCTCATTCCATTGTGTGAGGAGCTTAATAACACAGGGTAATTCCGCCCAGGGGCAGGTGCAGCAGATGCAGGGTAGGGGAGGCCCCGTAGGAGCATGATGTCATCGGGCTCCCAGGTGGATGGGGTTTCAGGAGGGCTAATGTGGCCACATTTAACTGATGAGAATTAAGGCCCGGGGAGGGCAAGTGAGGAGCTGATGTCATGGACATACACGGGGCGTGGGAATCATTCTCAGTGACCTGGAAGCAGCTCTAAGCCTCAGTCCCTCGTCTCCAGCTGCCTCCCTGTCCTGCCAACACAACTCACCCCCAAATGCTCAGTGCTTCCCGTGACCCCTGGGGCGGCCCAGTGTCCCTGGGCTCCCTCCTCGGGGCTGGTGGGGGGGGGGGGTGATATGCCCCGATCCCTCTCCGGGTCATGGGACAATGGGAGCTGCCTGGACATTCTCTGAAGACACCTTGAGAAAGGGCATCGTCTGCTTTTCTGTGGTCACGGGCACGTAGAATTAAGACCAGGACGGAGAAGTTGCGAGGAGAGAGACTGGCTCATCTAAAGAAAATATTCCACCCGAAATAAGTGCTGTTCTGCCCTAATGGCAGCATCTCCCACTCTCCCGTGCCGTCTGGGAGAGATGGTGGCTCTTGCCCATGGTAGGACTCAAGCCTCGGGTGGGTAGGCAGCCGGATAACCCCACACAGCCCTTCTGACTGCAGAATGCTGGGTGCTGTGCTGGTGTTCAACTTCCCTCCTGCGTCAACAGTCAGCTCCTCCCTGACAGTAATAACGAACAGGACTCTGCGGCTGTACCTCGTGTACTTTGTGTCAACGCCTTACTTTAGCCTCACGGCAACCTTCAAGGTAGGTCTGTTAGCCCCATTTTATAAGGATTAAGGACTACCCAAGGTCACGGCTATGAACTAGCTGGGATTGAAGCCTAAATCTAAGCCCCTGAAGCCTCTACTCTTTCTGCGTCCATCTCAGCCCCCACCTTTGCCCAGCTGACCTGGCACCACTGGACAGTCTGGCTCAGGACCCTGGCCAGTGATGCAGGCGCGTGCCGGGCTCCACTGGGAGGGTGCGGGGGGGTGGAGGTACCGAGGTTCAAGACCTGAGGGCTTCTCTCTGCCCCTTGATAGTTCCCTCAGGTCTTGTGACTCCTTCTCAACACCTGGGCTCCCAGAGAGAACTTTCCTGACCACCGGCTAAAGCAGCCTCTCCCATCCCCTTCTGAAGCTGCCGCCCCACCCCGCCCCGGTCTCCACAGCACCCAGAACATAGGCTCCAGGGAGCAGGGCACTGTCAGGCTCACTCAGTTCTGGGACATGGACCAGCACAGAGTAAGCACTCAGCGCTTGTTTGCTGAATGACTGCAGGAAGGAGGCAGGAAGAAGGAGAAGGCCCTGCACCCTCAATCAGTTTGCTTTCTAATGTGGGTGGAGTGGAGAGATGCAATGACCAAACCAAAATGGCCAAGGTGACTTTAGGTTGTGCTAAATGAAGGCAGAGTGATAGAGAGGATGGGAGGGCCTGTGGGAAGAATGGCCCTCGATTTAAGACTGAACAATGTGAGGGGTCAGCCATGGAAAGAACAAAGGAAGGCACTGAAGGTGGGACAAGAGCTCGTGCAAAGGCCCTGAGGCAGGAAGCAAATCAGCAGGTTCAAATACAGAGCTGAGGCGAGTTCACTTGGAAGGAGATGCACCCAGGGAGGATGGAGGAGCCTGCGTGGGCCCCTCACGTCCTCTAGGGCCCCCTGAGTCACTGGCCTGGGGCTGTCAAGCTCTGCAGGTGCTCCTAGAGAGAAGCCGGGACACACACATATACCTGATCCACAGGGGCTCATCGGAGGATCTGGGCAGTTGATCCTCACAAATGGTCTGTGAAAGAACCACCTCCAAATGCAGGCATTCAGCTGGGTCCATTTTCAGTGCATGTACTTCACAGCTTTTACATGTTCCTTCCTGACATTATGAATCTCGATTTCAAGAAACCAAGAAGATTCATCAGGAAAACAGAACTGTGCTGGCTGAAACGCTGAGTTGAGTCATTAGCCATTGCCAAAAAGGAAAAAAGAATCCCCCTACCTCTTTGCTAACTATTTTACAAGAAAGGAGTCTATGAAGTATATTTTTTGAAAACAACTAGTGACCATGACCATGGGAAGAGCAGGCAATGAGGAAGCCTCCCCTCCCCAGGCTGGGGGTGTGCGTCTCTGAGCTGTGACCCGCAAGCCCGATGTTTCACGTGTGAGTTGTTCTTGATTGATGGACAAAGATAAGCCCAGTCACACCCTTTGATAGGAACTCAGGGATTCAGTCCCATCAGCTTCACACAGACCCAAGGCTCATGTGTCTAAATTATGGGAATTTGGATTTGGCCTTGGCTGTCCACCACCAGCATCAGGAAATCTCTGAAGAGGAAACCACACAGACTCCAGCTGTCCAGGTGTCGTTTACCAGAAATGGCTCCGGGGAGATTTTATTTACAAAAGAATGACTCGCGCTGCAGTGTAAGTCCTCGACCCGCAGCCTGCAGCTGTCCAGTGTGGCTCAGGGGGTCCAACGCCGGGGCCGGCTCAGCCAGACCTGGTGGAACCCGCCCGTGAGGGGAAAGCAGGTCAGGGACCAAATGGGGCTGTGGTGACGAGGTGGGGCTTCAGAGCAGCTGCCCTGTTCACAGGCAGCTGGCCATGCGCTGGGAGATCAGACCAGAGCATCACGGCCTGTCCACACGGGACAGCCTACTTCTTTGAGCCTCGTTTTCTCATCGGAAAAAGGGATGGGTTATAGAAGCTGCTTCTTCATTTATTTCAGCTACACCTGCCTCTGCTCCGGCCAGGCCCTGGGGCAGCGCGGTTAGAGGCAACCCTGGTCCCCACCTAGTAACCCTCACAGTGGGCCTCCAGCTGACTCTTCTCCCCTGCAGGGCAGGTGACCTTCCTCCCCCATCCTTGCACGTAATAAACGGACAGCCACCGGCCCCGCGCCGGACTGGCCTTCTTGGTGCCTCAGGGCTCCTGGGCTCCTGGCCTCAGGGGCAGAGGTCCCAGGAGAAGTTCTAAGACTAGCATCCTTTCCAGGACTGTTACTTCCAAAGTCACACCTGACTTTGCAATACTAAATAAATCTTAACAAAGCTGATGTTCTCTTTCCTGCTAAAACTTCAACCTTTTCTAAAATCGATGTTAATAGAATCCCAAACCTTTGCCCTGCAGGAAGCCCCTTCTTTGGAATACTTGCTAAAAAGCTGGTATCTCATAAAATAAACTCTGAAGAACTTAGGAAGTCCAATGCAGTCTGGGAAAAGTCATAATCCAGTAAGAAAATCTCAAAAAATGTTTTTCTTAGTTTCTTGAGAAATGGAGTTTAGACTTTACAGACAGCCAAGTTTAATATCTGTTGCTATTTCATACTATTTAACCAAAAAATCTGCCCTCCCTATTAAGGATGATTTGCATATTCAAAGAGTTTTCTGCTTTCAGGAAAAATAACAAACAGTGCCATCTTGATTAGGTGATTCTTTTGCTTCAAGTCCCGAGGGCTCCCGATGCCCTTTGGAAGAAATCCTAGGCGCTGAACAAAGCTCTCACCATTCAGTCTTGTCTTTTACCACCCTGTCCACCCGCCTCCACACAGAACTTTCTCCCCTGAAAGACGGCTATCTCCTCCATGGGACCCTGGTGATCTCAGGGGTCCACACAGGCCATGGGGCAAGGCTGGAGCTATGGCTGGACACAAGTCTTTTCAGAACGTCTTGTGGTCCTCCCAGACCCCGGGATCAATTGTGAGGGGCTGCCATCTCTCAGTCGCTTCACTGGATCAAGAAGGCCATCACAAGTGTTTTCTTGCTTGCCTCCTGGATTTTGAGGATGTGTGAGGCCTCCTCCTCACCTCCCTTTAGAAGACAGAACTGCTTCTCTGTCGCGTGCCAAGGTATCCCATCACTCACGGCCTTCTCTGTCCTCTGGCCCCCTCGTCTCAGCACCACCTTGCGCAAGGACCTGGGGAGCTGTGGCCCCTTTTGCTTCTCTTCCTCCCCCATCCCTGCACATAATAAGCTACTCTGGCACCAGCCAGAGGGTGGCATGAAGCCAGCTGCACAGCTGAAAGGCCAGAAGGATCCCTAAGCCAGCACAGAGGTGGAATCTGGGCAGCAGAAACAGGGCCACGCCATCACAGAGCTGGAGGGTGGGCCTGCATACCCTGACGCCTTAAACAAGGACCTCTGGTTTCCCATCACATGGCCCGGGTTCTGGAAAACACTGGGGTGACCCTCAGGGCAGAGGGACCGGCTAGGCAGAGCCAGGGTCAGGGAGAGGCTGCTCAGGGGTGGCTGAGGGCAGGAGGTGCACCTGTGGAGGTGAGATGGCCCCAAAGAGTGGCACTTTACCCTCAGTCCCAGGGAACTTGGAGGCTGAGCACTTGGCAGGGACACTGGCGGGCCCTGTGGTGACCTCCCCTTGGCCGTGTGCACGTGCATCCTCCCGACCCTGGGAGGGGTTGTGAGGGAAGGGCTGGGGCTGCAGAGGCGGGTTGGGGGTAGGGGGGCTTGGGATACATGCATCAGCCCTCACTGGTCAGGAGGTGTAAACCCTGAACCCTTCCCAGGCGTTTCAGAAACGACCCTCCCAAAGGATCAAGTTAAAGGCAGGAGTGGCCACACTCGCGCGCCCCTGAGTGGAGCTGTTCTTGGTGTAAAAACCCACTTTTCCCCTCTCCCCGCTCCATGGCTGGGCCCGAACCTGGAGCAGCAGCCCTGACAGGCCTTGTCCTCAAGTGCCCTGTCCAAATTGGGTCCAAACAGGGTCTCAGGAGCTCTCGGACTGGCAGAAGAGGAAGCTGCTTTTACTCTTGTAAAATCCTGCACGTTGAAACAGGGCATGTGTAAGGCTCTAAACTTTGCTAAGGTCAGAAGTTTTTGACAGTGAGTCCTTGGTTGATAGGTATCACTGAGGTCCCCTGGGCCAGGCGAGAGCAGGTGTGTTTACTTTTGATTTTGGGGGCATGCAGGCCTCTTGAGTTTCTTCAAACCCCGAAGGCACGTAGGCCCCTTGGGGTCCTTTCTGGTTTAGAAACTTTGAGCTGATGGAGCTTGGAGTCTGGGTTGAAACCAGAGAAGAAGTTGGCAAAACGAAGGTTGGGGAGAGAAAGACCAAAGCCTGGTTGAGTTTGGTTCCCTGGATCCAGCAGTTCCTGAAGTCCACACCTCAGTGTGAAGCAGTAACTCTTGTTTGTCATTTTGTATAAGCCGGGTTGAGTTGAATTTGTGCTACTTGGAGCTAAAATGGTCCTGAAGAATCTAACTACTCCTGAGAAACATCACAGAATGGTGGGTGCATCCCTCCCCAGGGGCCCACACTGGGGGACAGTTTGTGAAAGGAGAATGGAGAAGGCAGTGTTTTCTGGAGTCCAATCAAGGTGAACAGGGTGTATCCTTAGGAAAAGACCAAATGCCACAACTAGCCAGGCTTATAAAGGCCCTTGAAGGCAAGGAATACCAGCTTTTATCCATGGGTTTGCATCACAACTAAAGTCGCCGTTCTGTCATCACAGCAGAAGGGGGGTCGTCCCCCAGAGGCCCGGGGGAAGGAGACAGGGCACCAGCATCTATCAGCCACCGCGGCGCTGCCAGGAGAGGAAGCTCTGATTCCAGGTGGTCCCCCTGCCCCTGATGGCAGGAAGCTCCCCACAAGAGGCCCTTTAACACGTCCCAGATCAACGTGGAAAATCTCTGAGAATGTGCAGGCCACTTACTGTAATCCTAACAGTGACTTTCTGAGCCATGCCTTGGCTAATTTGGGGATGAAGAGGATGGAGACCTTACCAGACAGAATAAACCGGAGAGTGCTCCTTTTAACCTTGAAAGCTGACAGATCCATGCTCTTGGGTGTGTTCTCATTCAGAGTACGTGCCTTGGTCACTGACCTGGGGTCACCGTCTGCGGGCATGCGGATCTGTCAGCTTTTGGGGAGCTTGGCTGGCGGGAGCCTAGAAGGGCTTATCCCTTTGTGTAGCCTGAGGAAAGCCAGGTTTATGGACCTGAAAATAGAGGCACAGACCCTGCAACAAATGCTTCTCATTGCAGTTTAAGTTCCCAAATAATGTAACCAGTGTAATGTTTTTTTAAAAAAGCTTTTTATTTTATATTGTACTATAGTTTATTAATAATGTTGTGTTAGTTTCACGTGTGCAGCAAAGTGATTCAGTTATACGTGTATCTGCGAGCTGTTACAGAACATTGAGCAGAGTTCCCCCGTGCTATACAGTAGGTCCTTGTTCCTTATCCATTTTAAGTGTAGCGGCCTGTACAGCAAGTGTATAGCAAGTTGCCACCAGTTTCCGATTTCATACGCAGGAAAAAATTCATAAAATGTGTTTGATTGGTAAAGAGCTAAGGTTGAACATGCCAGTGGACGTCCATGAGAGAGGTAATCGGGGGTGAGAGGGCCAGTGGGAGAGGAGGGGATTGAGCTCGGGGACAGGAGCAGAAGGGAACAAGCGATAGGGCAAAACAACGCAGCGTGAGGAGGGGCAGTCAGCCCCGCAGCCAGCCTCTAAGAGCTTCCTGACTCTGGGCCTCACAGGCAGCAACCCAGAGGCTCGTCTTTCATTCATTTCCAGACCCAGGCTTCTCCAGCTCCCTGCAAACTCTGCTTCCAGCCTCTGCTTTGAGAAATGGTGTCACATCTTGCAAAGTTTCTCTCTCTTTTAAAAATTTATTGGAGTATAATTGATTTACAATGTTGTGTTAGTTTCAGGTATAGAGCAGAGTGATTCAGTTATACACCTGTCTATCTATCTATCTATCATCTATCTATCTATCTAGCTATCATCTATCTATCCTTTTTCAGATTCTTTTCCATTATGGTTTATTTATTTATTAATTTTATTTAACATCTTTATCGGAGTATAATTGCTTTACAATGGTGTGTTAGTTTCTGCTGTATAACAAAGTGAATCAGCTATACGTTTACATATATCCCCATATCTCCTCCCTCTTGCGTCTCTCTCCCTCCCACCCTCCCTATCCCACCCCTCTAGGTGGTCACAAAGCACCGAGCTGATCTCCCTGTGCTGTGCGGCTGCTTCCCACTAGCTATCTATTTTACGTTTGTCCATTATGGTTTATTATAAGATATTGAGTCAAGTTCCCTGTGCTGTACAGTAGGTCCTTGTTTGTTATCTATTTTATATATAGTAGTGTGTGTATGTTAATCCCAAACTCCTAATTTATCCCTCCCCCCACTTCCCCCTTTGGTAACCATAAGTGGGTTTTCTATGTCTGTGAGTCCATTTCTGTTTGAAGTTTCTCTTTCTTAACTCAGTTCCTGTGTAACTGAGGCCCCGTCAGCCAAGTGATTGCGATGTGTAAGGGCATTCCTAGCAGAAAGAAGCAGAAGTGGAGGGGAGAGCAGACACCTGGAGGCTCAGCTCTGAGCAGACACATGCTAACACAGCCCTGGGCACGCCGGGCCAGCAGGCCCTTGACCTGCGGCAGGTGGGAACTTGTTAGCGTCCTGAGGAATACCTTCATCTGATGACTGTCCGCCTGAGTATATCACTTGGGCTGCTGCGTTGAGAATGGACATTGGAGGATAAGGTCGGACTGAGGGAGATGAGTGAGAAGGCTGCCACAGTCATCCCAGCATGGGGCGAGGGTGGAGGTGATGGTGAGGAATTACAGAGAGGCGCCCAGAGACGGCATCATGGTCATCTGAGGTGCAACACTGCCCGTCGAGGGCTCTAGAGGAGAGACCGAGCGTCGGGTGTGGGCACGTGGAGTTTGAGATGTAGATTAGACACATACGTGGATGGGGGCGCTGCAAGGGAATACACGAGTCTGACCTCTGTGTGGAGCCATCTCTCTCCTGCCTTCCCTGTCTCTCCCCCGCAAAGAACTGTCGATGAAAACATTAATCAATAGTCAACCTAAGAAAGAAACGGAAAATTTTATTTGAGCCAACCTGAGGATTATAACCTGGGAGAAGGTCTCTCAGAGAGCTTTGAGGACTGTTCCAAAGAGGTAAAGGGGGAGGCCAGTATAGATGTGATTTTGAAGAAGGGGTACATGTAACCAAGCACACATCTTGGTAGAAGGCTACTGCTGTTCTCGAGAAACAGCTATCTTAGATAATGGTTTCGGTGCTTTTGTAAGTATGGGAAGATGCAACAAACTGGGTTGATAAAAATTTCTCCTTGAAATATCTAACTATCTGACGACCGGTTCTGCCAGTTTTCTTTTTTTCTTTTTCTTTTTTTTTTTTGCGGTACGCGGGCCTCTCACTGTAGTGGCCTCTCCCGTTGCGGAGCACAGGCTCCGGACACACAGGCTCAGCGGCCATGGCTCACGGGCCCAGCCGCTCCGCGGCATGTGGGATCTTCCCGGACCGGGGCACGAACCTGCGTCCCCTGCATCGGCAGGCGGACTCTCAACCACTGTGCCACCAGGGAAGCGCTCTGCCAGTTTTCTTAGTGTACGAAGTGCCTCATCCTGATCTTTGCTCCAGATTCCTTGCAGGGTGTATTGTGGGTCAGCGACTTCAGTGGCTAACGACTTGATTCTTGTAGAACTGGATGGTGGGCACTATTCTTTGTTTTAAGATCCCTTCCCTTTCGATCTTAGTTAGGATCAAGGTTTGGGAGGCATTTTGTGACCGAGTTGTCCCATGGTGCTAGGAATGCTCATTCCCAGGTCCGGCGAGGATTTCACTGATAGGCCACTCAATGTGCTACTACTGGACTAGCCCTGTTAACAGTAACCAAAAGTCTTTTGACCGCCTGTCTTACTCATCTCTTGTGGTCCAGGAAACAGTCCTCTCTTGTTGCTTCTCCCCATATCTGGACTTGTTACATTATTACAGTCGTTGATCTTATAGAACTACATATTTGATCAATTGTTTCAAGTCACCTAATCATCTTTGATTTTATCTGAGACTCAGTCGCACATTTGGTAATGCAAGAAACTCTAATCTTATAAAATAGCAGAATACAGGTAATATAGCTAGTAACATTAATATGTCATAAGTATTTAAGCTAAGAACTTCCATTACGTGCTGCCCAGTATCTCCCCAGGTCGTCTAACCAGTCTGTTCTGCACCAGTTGCTATCTTTAAGGGAAATGGTACATGGGCATTGCACATAGAGTTCATCAAAGATGTCTGCACGTACAAGATGAGTGGTGGGTCATTGTGACCCTTTACAGGATTGAGAAAGGAATGTTGTCTCCTAAGGAGTTACAAGGCTATGAGAAAATTGAAGAAAATGAAGAAAAGTTGATCTTTATGGTTGAGCAGATATCTCTGCCATTGGGAGGTTGGGTCAATGCATCATACAGAAGAACAATGAACACTGGAGGAGAAGGAGGCTGCCTCAAGGGGCAGAGAAAAACTTTATGTTTACATTTTCTTGTCCTGCCTTAAAATATGACTTTTTATTTCATCAAAACTGACTCAGATCTTCAGTGACCCATTAGGCTCTGGGCAGACACCCTAGTGTAGCGCTTTTATTGAGATGTAATTCCTGTGCCCATGTACCTTGTAGTCACACATTTAAATTGGACATTCAATGCTTTTTTTAGTACAGTCACAGAGTTATGCAACCATCATGACAGTGTAATTTTAGAACATTTTTGTCACCCCCTCAAAGAACCAGGACCCATTACCAGACAGTCTCCATTCTTCAGTGTGGTACTTCTAAATATTGATTATTCCTATTTTTTAAGTCTGTCTGTAAGCCCTTTAATGATAAAGAACCCCATGGTATTTGTTTTTGTGTTACAAGCCTATCAGAATTATTCCAAAATAGCTTTTGTATGAATGAGCCATACTTTTAAACAGAAAGGATTTTTAAAGAATATGACCCAAGGATTGTGCATCTTTAAGAAAGGGTGACCCTTTTGCATTTTTGTGCTATTTATATGTCTGTTGCAGTATTTTTCATATCTACTTGAGAAACTGGTGGGAGGCTATGGAGATAAGTGATGATTGCTTTTTTCTTCTTCGGCTATATTTCTCTAGCATCTGTTGTAAACAAAACAGAGAAAAGAGCTTTTCTAAAACTGGTGCAACTATCTCAGATTCAAGGAAGCCAATGATAGAAAAATGTAATATCAAAGTTCAGATTATTATAAATACATGGCATAAATCACATCTGCTCATTAAACTTAATTCCAAGGAATAATAACAAAAGCAAAGAGATGTTGAAAAGTCTCTTGGGAGAAATAAAGTAGTTGATAAATTCTTGGTTTTAACTGTTGTATGTCATGAAGATGCTCTGTCTTATTTTGGCCAAGTGTGTAGGGACCCAGACTACACACGTTGGAGCTGGAGGACACCACAATGGAAACCTCTTCCAACATGTCCATTTCAGAATGAAGAACTAGATAGTGGTACCCTGGGACCTCCAGCAGGATAGTGGCAGGGCTCACCCAAAGCAGGGAGCCATAATCTATTAGTTCAAACCAGTAGGAATTAGGTACCAACTAGGACTGTGGGGTAGACCACTCATTTTCAAACATTATTTTAAGGCTAAGGAACGTTTTGTCAAATAAAGTCTTATGTGGACCAACAGTAAGAAATGATTAGGGCAGAATAGTTCTGATGGGGCCTGGGGGCTGTCTGGCTCCCCTGGTGCAGTTGTGCCAATTTGACTTAGTGAGTCCTGAGAACATCCTGTGAACATTCATCGCTCCCCTGTGCCCATCTGGAGCACAGGGCCTGTGCCCTCAATATGATCCCTGGTTTGCTTGTTCCTCTTTCCTTCTCAACTGTGGAATCTCTGGACAGAATGATTCTATCTCTCATGAAACTGTTTGTCTCAATTTATGACCTCAGGAAAGACTAACTTAGCTCTCCTACCTGCCAGGTACTTTTCAAGGTGCTAGAGATACAGCCCTGAGAAAAACAGTTGTCTTATGCTCATGGAGCTAACATTCTACGGGGCAAGGGTGTGCGGAAGCATAATAGTTAAATAGGAAACAGCTATGTGACACGTGGAAATAAGTGCTGTGGAGAAAATGCAGCAGAGGGAGGAGTAGAGGCAGTGCCGGGGCAGCTGGAGTGGCTAAATTTGCAGTTTGAGAAGGCATTTCTAATAAAGTGACATTACATAGATCTATAAAGAAGTGAGGGAGGAGCCGTGCATATCAGGGAACTTAGGTGCAATGGCCCTGAGGCAGAAGCCTGTAAGGTGAATTAGAGGAACCGCAATGAAGCCAGCACGGAATAGCACTGAAACAGAGTGAGTTAGGAGATGTGAACAGAGGGGTCTCAGTGAGCCAGATTATGC
Source organism: Monodon monoceros (assembly GCF_005190385.1). NCBI lineage: Eukaryota > Metazoa > Chordata > Mammalia > Artiodactyla > Monodontidae > Monodon > Monodon monoceros. Next base: position 8,252,310 of record NW_021703776.1, on the reverse strand, counting down.
AGGGCTCTGCAGGCCATAGTACGGGTTTGGGACAGGGACACAGGAGCAGAGGAGTAACACAGACTCACTTGGCTTTTGAAAGGCTCACTCTAGCTGCTCTGTTGAGAACACATAATAGAAGACTGAGCATAGAAGCAGAGAGACCATTCAGGAGGTTCCTGCAGGAGTCCAGGTCAGTAATGGCATATCCATCCTTCCAGTTCATCAGGCCTCTCAGCTCCACAGTTTTCATGACCTAAATTCAAGTCTATTACAAACAACTGGCTCCACCTTCTAAATAGTCCTGAAATCTGTCTGCCTTTCATCACCTCCTCTGCTCCTGGTCCAAGGTACTCTCATGTCTGATCTCATTACTGCAATTGGCTTCCTGGCCTTACTCCTCCTGATAGTCTCCCATTGACGCGCTAATCAGCGGATCCTTTAAAATGTAAGTCAGGGGAGTGATGTCATTAAAAGTGGCAGATTAGGTAATTTCAAAACTCTGTTCCTCCACTAAAGCAACAATTAAGCTGGTAAAAACTATAGGAATTAACTTTTTCAAATTCTGTAATCTAATAAAAACTTTACAAGAGCCAGGGGAGTGTTTTACAAAGAAAGAAGATCCTAAATTTCAGTATGAGAGCACTGTGGCATTTTAACTTACCTGCCTACAACCTTCTACTTCTCAGCCTCAGGGTGGCTATGGGGATGTTGGTGTGTGTTCTTAGTGTGACTTGCTGGTTCCAGAGGAGGCAACATAGACCTTGGTCTCAAATACATATGGTTGTGTGTCTGTCAGGTTTCTCCCTGAGGGATCGGTCAGGAGCTTTTTTTCACTTGCCTTGGAATTCTCAGGACTGAAGCGGCCTCTTGGATGGCATTTATGAAAAGCATTTAAAGGCAAATATACAAGCAGCAGCTGCCTGAGGCAAAAGATAGCAGATGGACAAACAGCAGACAGACTGGAAGGCTTAGGAAGAGGTTGGATAAAGGATATAAATGAGGGAATAAGGCTTTGAAAAACTTGCACATATACTAGAGAATATAGGAGGCCACACATATGCTCAGGGCTGGATGTATGCTCAGAAAAGATTGGATAAGGCCCTAAATTTCATCTCTGGCTGATGTTTAGGCTCTGCTCAAGCAGGAAATGAAGACTAAGGCAGAGTTGTAAATGACAAAAGCATGGAAGCACTGCCCAAACACATAGCCATCTACAAAGACTGGGAGAGTATTTTATTATGTTGGCTTTCAGGCACTTAAGGAAATCTCTGTTAAATCAATAGCTGACCACTAAATGAACAGAAGCGAGGCTTTAGGGACCACCGTGACAAAGAACAGTCTTTACAGAAAGAGTTTAGAAGAGTCACTAAATAAACAACTACAACCCACAAAAATCAGCAAAGAACAAACTCTAAGGAGAAGGGGATTATGATTTCCAGAGTTACCACATTATAATATTTTAAATGCCCAGTTATTAACAAAAAGTTGCAATCTATGCAAAGAAACAAGAATGTATAACCCACTCACAGGAAAAAGCAAAAAGAAGAGAAATTTTCCCTGAGGAAGCCCAGGTATTGGATTTACTCTTAAAAGACTTTAGATCAATGATCTTAAATCTGCTCAATGAGCTAAAGGGAACCATAGACCAAGAACTAAAGAAAACCAGGAAAATGATGTCTAAACAAATAGAGAATATTGCCAAAGAGACAGAAAATATAAAAATAGACCAAATAGAAATTCTGGAATGGAAAAGTACAATACTGGAAATGAAAAATTCACTAGAGGGGTTCAACAGCAGATTTAAGCAGAAAGAAGAAAGTATCAACAAACTTGAAGATAGCTCAATTTAGATTATCCAGTCTGAAGAGCAGAAAGGAAAAAGAATGAAGAAAAATGAACAGACCCTAACAGACCTGTGAAACACCATCAACTGTACTAACATATGCATAATGGGAGTCCTAGAAGAAGAGGAGGAAGAAAAAGAGGCAAAAAAAAAAAATTAAAGAAATATGGCCCCAAACTTCCCAAATTTGATGAAATGCATGAATTTACCCCTCCAAGAATTTAAATGGACTCCCATCAGGATAAATACAAAGAGATCTACACCATGGCACATTATAGTCAGACTTTCAAAAGACAAGGAAAAGAGAGAATGAAAACAGCAAGTGAGAAGCAAATTGTCATGTTCATGTACTAGGGATCTCAAATAAGAATAACAGCCAAGTTTTCCTCAGTAAGAGTGGAGGTCAGAAGGAGTTGGGACGACATATTTAAAGTACTGAAAGAAATAACTGTTAATCAAGAATTCTATGTCCGGCAAAACTCTCCTTCAATAATGAAAAGGAAATTCAGATATTCCCATGTAAACAAATGCTGAGGACATTCATTGCAAGTGGGCCTGTCCTACAAGAAATGCTAAAAGGATTCCTTCAGACTGAAATAAAGGGACACTAGACAGTAACTCAAAGCCATAAGAAAAAATAAAGAATACCAGTAAAAGTATCTACAGAGGTAAATATGAAACCTAGTATGACTATTTCTGGTTTGTAATTCCTCTTTCTTTTTTTTATACAATTTAAAATTCAGATGCATAAGACAATATAAATTTATGTTAATGGACACTCAATGAATAAAGGTATATATATGTGTGTGTTTGTGTGGGTGTGTGACAATAACAACATTAAGGGATGGACGGGACTGTAAGGTAGTAGAGTTTTATTTTTTAAGCAATTGAAGCTAAGTTGGTATTATTCAATCTATGTTGTTAATATTTAAGATGTTAATTGTAATCTCCAGATTATGAATTAGGAAGTAACTAAAGAAAGATTTAGCTAAGGAAATAATAAAAATCTATTAAGAAAGGAAAATGAGAGTGGAATAAAAATGGTACACTAGAAAAAATCAATTAAAGACAAAACAAGGTAGTAATGGAAGAACTGAGAAACAAAAAAGATATAAAACATAGAATATAGATAACAAAATGGCAGAAGCAAGCTTTTAATAATAATTACTTTAAATGTAAATGGATTAAAATACCCAATTAAAAGGCAGAGATTTGAAGCCCATATTGAAAATAAAAACATGATCCAACTATATGCTGTCTACAAGAGACTCACTTTAGGTACAAAAACACAAAAATTCTGAAAATAAAAGAATGGCTAAGACATTCCATGCAAATGCTAACCAAAAGGTAAAATGAAGGGGAGAAGGGCATGTGATGATGGAAGCAGAGAGGAGTGTTGTGAACAGTTGCCAAGGAATGCTGCCACCTCTAGAAGTGAAGGAATTAAGGACACATTCTCTCCTGGAGGCTCTTGAAGAAACTAGCCATGCTGACACCATGATTTTAGCCCCTAAGGACACATTTTGGACTCTTGCCCTTTAGAACCATAAGAGAATAAATTTGTGTTGACTTAAGTCACTAAATTTGTGATAATTTTTTTACAGCAGCAATTGGAACCCAATACATAATCTCAGTGAAAGCAGAGGTTTTTGTCTCTCTTTTTTCTCCCTTCTCTACAGAAGATTCAGGACTTAGAATAGTCTTCAATAAATGTTTGTTGAGTGAAAGAAGTGAAGCCAGATGTTATGGACCAGAGTTAGTAGGTTGGCTAAATGCTGTGAGGAGAACAAGTGGCAGTTCTGTTGGCCTTGCTTCTGCTTGCATGGGGAAGCTCTATCATAGGTCAAGAATGAAGGTGAAGGGGTTGGGGTGCGTTTGAAGGGAAAAGAGAAGGTGTATCTCGGGAGGTGTTGGACTAGGTCATTAACATAACGTAAATTGAGATCGTCAGCATAGTTGTATGCTTTTTTCCAGCTAGGGCCATCGGGCGGCCTGGAGTTGGCAGAGCCACGTTTAATCAGACTTGGACTTTTCTAGGGTAATGTGATAGAGGCAGAGTGGACAAAGGAGTGGGGATGATCGCAAGGAACTTATCATGATGATGAATCCTGCCATCTAAGCTGGATCAGGAGGAAATGAGGACATGGAGCGAAATGCTGCCCAGATACATGGACTGGAATTCATAATGGGTCTCAAGGTCTTGTTGGAAAAACAGTACTAGAGGGAGTGCGCTCCAATGGTAGAAGGGGATGGAAGGATGTCTTGTTTGAAACTGAGTAGACTGAGGAGCTGCGGTCATCAACAGTGTCAAGGTAGGGGGGTGGCTATCAGGGTGGTGAGGCTGCACAGAGGATCAACTCTTTGGAGAAGGAAGGGAAAGTCAGGCACCAAAAGGATATCTCTTGTGGGTATTAAAAAGAGATTGGAGAGATCACAGTGATCCACGTGCTGAAACTACCAAGCAGTGCAGGGGAAGGACCAGTCTAGAGAATACTGCAGAAAGGAGGGGTAATGGATGACAATCATTCATTAACAAGAACATGACTGAATGTGCCATGTACCAGGCACTTAGTTATAGGTTCTGACGGGAGGTTGTAGGGAGGAGGGCTGTAGAATGATCTGGAAAATTCAGTGAACAAGGAAGATTCCTACCCTACCTCCAGGCCCACTGAGTTGGGGGCTGTGGAGAAAATAGCAAACTGCTGTGAAGGGTGCAGGGGCAGCAGAGCGAGTCCAGGGTTAGTTGGAACACACCCATGAATAAGGACATTGAACAAGAGGTCAAGTATTTTTGATGAAAGGCAGGTATCTCAGTTTTCACCTGAATGTCCAGGCTGCCCATCCCAGCCTCTGTACACCATTTTATGGACTGAATGTTTTTACCCGCCTAACATTTATATGTTGAAACCCTAATCCAACGTGATGGTTTAGGAGGTGGGGCCTTTGGGAGGGGATTGGGGTTAATGATGTCATGAGAGGATGGGACCCCCATTATGGGATTAGTGTCCTCATTGGAAGAGACACTAGAATTTTTTCTCCCTCTCACTCTTCCATGTGGGATGGCGTCTACGTGCCAGGAAGAGAGCTCTCAACTGGAACAGAATTGATATCCTGATCTTGGACTTCCAGCCTCCAGAACTGTGATGAAATAAATGTCTTGTTTAAGCCTTCAACCTGTGGTACTTTGTTACAGTAGCCAGAGCTGACGAAGACATACCCCTCCTCAGCATCTGAGCCAGGGAGACTGGCACACAGGCTCTGGGACTGGAGAGACTTGGGCTCACCTGCACTTAATCATCTACCTTGCTCTGTGGTTTGTGGTCAAGAACTGCCCCTGTGACAGCCCCACCAGGGGCAGAAAGCCCATCTCACACCACATCTGCTCCTTGTCCCATGTGTCTTTCCCATCTTGGTGTCCAGCACCACCGGCTGTCCCAGTGTTCAGACAGCAGCCCAAGCATGGATGTGGCTGCTCCCCTCCCCATGGCCAGGAGCCTTGAGAACCACATCATGCCATAGTCCAACTTTCCTCTCATGCTCCTTGGCCTACATGCTATAAACTCTTATAAGGCTGTGAAATTGGCTGAATTGAGACCCCCCCCCAAACTCATATATTGATGTCCTAAACCCCAGGGTCTCATAACGTGACCATATTTGGAGATAGAGCCTTTAAAGATATGATTAAGGTCATATGGCTGGACCCTAATCCAATAGGACTGGTGTCCTTATAAGAAGAGGACATCAGGACACAGTCACACTCAGAGGGAAGATGATGTGAGGACACAGGGAGAAGACAGCTGTCTACAAGCCAGGGAGAGAGGCCTCAGGGGAAACCAGCCCTGCTGGACACCTTGATCTCGGGCATCCGGCCTCCAGGACTGTGAGACAATAAGTATCTGCTGTTTAAGCTGCCCCATCTGAGGAGTTTTGTCACAGTGGCCCCAGCAGACAGTGCTGGCCGTTGTCTCTCTGGACCTTCACCTGCACATCTTCCCAGGATGGCCTTTCCCTGATCTCTACAGGGACAACTACTCATTTTCCAGGACTTCGCTCAGGCATTCTGAGAAGTTCAGGAAGCTTCTCTACAACACCCAGCTAAGCTATCCCCCAGGGAGCCCCCAGCTCCCTGGCGACCCTCCCCAGGGCTCCCCACATCATGGTCCAGACTCCTCCTGGACCAGATTCCTTGGGCATCCAGTTGTCTCTGTGCCGTCAGTGCCCAGTGTGGTGTCTGGGGTATAGAAAGTGATCAGTGGACTTGTGTGCAGTGCGGGAACACATGTGTCGCAGCGGCAAACCAAGGGGGAAATGGAATCAATAATTATCACAGAAAGCCCAATAGTCTATTTGAGTCAGACACAGCCATGGCGGGGGTGCTGCCCTGGCCTTTTGATCTGAATCAACTAGTAATCGCCTTGATGGTCTAGTTCACTTCATATCCTTGACATGACTATGACTTCAGTCAAAGATAAACAGATCCATCTTTAGGGGAGATTTATTTGAACTGAGGCGAGGAGAGATACATCCTCCTGTTTTTGATGCCCATCAAAATGTCTTATTGATTTTGTTTTCAGAAAGCAAGGATGACATCATACCCTCTTGTTATTTATGATTTCCAAGGGGTTCATGGAAATTTTTTTTTTTTTAACCAACCAGGAGAACAGCTTTTTCATTATAATACAGCTTTTTGGGGAAAAAGCATTCCCTGGCCTGTGTTTCATTTTAAAACTAAAAAGGCAAAAATAGATTATAAAAGCTAAATGCCACCAATGTCTACAGGAAGCTTTTGAACCCCATTCCCTGCCTGCTGGGTGCAGACTCTTGTTACACCAGTGGCTGCAGAGCCTGGGTGCTGCCCGGCCCCATCCCACCTGGTCTTGGAGGCACCTTCTTGAGCACCAGGCTTACTGGGCTGGGCAGTGTTGTAGCCGTTTGTGAGCTTCCAGCTCCATGATGTTGTAAAACAGCCTAGCTTTTAAGTCTTGGGCTCCACTTGGAGTTTGTATATAGAAGGAATTTGGAAGAATGAATCACATAAAACCATGTTTATCCGGCCCTGTGCTTCTCCTGTTGTTGTTGGGGTTTTTTTTTTTGGCTTAACAAAAGGAGTTTATTTGTCTTACATACGAAAAAGTTCAAGGGTTGGTTCAGCAACCCAACAATGTCATAAAAGCCCAGATTATTTCTATCTTTTCACTCTTCCACCCTTATTATTTCCATAACTTCTCTCAAAGCCTCATAGTGGTCATCATTAATGTCAAGGTATGAGGTTGGCTATGGGGGCAGTAAGGCTGCACAGAGGATCAACTCTTTGGAGAAGAGGAAGTAAAGGAAGGGAAAGTCAGGCACCAACAGGATGTCTCTTGTGGGTATTAAAAAGAGATTGGAGAGATCACGGTGATCCAGGTGCTAAAACTACCAAGCAGTGCAGGGGAAGGACCAGTCTAGAGAATACTGCAGAAAGGAGGGATAATGGATGACAATCATTCATTAACAAGAACATGACTAATCTTAGTGGAAATGATTTCAGTTTTTCACCATTGAGAACGATGTTGGCTGTGGGTTTGTCATATATGGCCTTTATTATGTTGAGGTATGTTCCCTCTATGCCTACTTTCTGGAGGGTTTTTATCATAAATGGGTGTTGAATTTTGTTGAAAGCTTTTTCTGCATCTATTGAGATGATCATATGGTTTTTCTCCTTCAATCTGTTAATATGGTTTATCACATTGATAGATTTGCGTATATTGAAGAATCCTTGCATTCCTGGAATAAACCCCACTTGATCATGGTGTATGATCCTTTTAATGTGCTGTTGGATTCTGTTTGCTAGTATTTTGTTGTAAATTTTTGCATCTATGTTCATCAATGATATTGGCCTGTAGTTTTATTTCTGTGTGACATCTTTGTCTGGTTTTGGTATCAGGGTGATGGTGGCCTTGCAGAATGAGTTTGGGAGTGTTCCTCCCTCTGCTATATTTTGGAAGAGTTTGAGAAGGATAGGTGTTAGCTGTTCTCTAAATGTTTGATAGAATTCACCTGTGAAACCATCTGGTCCTGGACTTTTGTTTGTTGGAAGATTTTTAACCACAGTCTCAATTTCAGTGCTTGTGATTGGTCTGTTTATATTTTCTATTTCTTCCTGGTTCAGTCCCGGAAGGTTGTGTTTTTCTAAGAATTTGTCCATTTCTTCCAGGTTGTCCATTTTATTGGCATATAGTTGCTTGCAGTAATCTCTCACAATCCTTTGTATTTCTGCAGAGTCAGTTGTTACTTCTCCTTTTTCATTTCTGATTCTATGGAGTTGAGTCTTCTCCCTTTTTTTCTTGATGAATCTGGCTAATGGTTTATCAATTTTGTTTATCTTCTCAATGAACCAGCTTGTAGTTTTATTGATCTTTGCTATTGTTTCCTTCATTTATTATTCATTTGTTTCTGATCCGATCTTTACAATTTCTTTCTTTCTGCTAAATTTGGGTTTTTTTGTTCTTCTTTCTCTAATTGCTTTAGGTGTAAGGTTAGGTTGATTATTTGTGATTTTTCTTGATTCTTGCGGTAGGATTGTATTGTTATAAACTTCCCTCTTAGAACTGCTTTTGCTGCATCCCATAGGTTTTGGGTCATCATGTTTTCATTGTCATTTGTTTCTAGGTATTTTTTGATTTCCTCTTTAATTTCTTCACTGATCTTTTGGTTTTTAAGTAGTGTATTGTTTAGCCTCCGCATGTTTGTATTTTTTTTACAGCTTTTTTCCTGTAATTGATATCTAGTCTCAAAGCATTATGGTTGGAAAACATACTTGATATGATTTGAATTTTCTTAAATTTACCAAGGCTTGATTTGTGATCCAAGATATGGTCTATCCTGGAGAATATTCCATTAGCACTTGAGAAGAAAGTGTATTCTGTTGTTTTTGGATGGAATGTCCTATAAATATCAATTAAGTCCATCTTGTTTAATGTATCATTTAAAGCTTGTGTTTCCTTATTTATTTTCATTTTGGATGATCTGTCCATTGGTGAAAGTTGGGTGTTAAAGTCCCCTACTATGATTGTGTTACTGTCAATTTCCCCTTTTATGGCTGTTAGCATTTGCCTTATGTATTGAGGTGCTCCTATGTTGGGTGCATATATATTTACAATTGCTATATCTTCTTCTTGCATTGATCCCTTGATCATTATGTAGTGTCCGTCTTTGTCTCTCGTAATAGTCTTTATTTTAAAGTCTGTTTTTTCTGATGTGAGAATTGCTACTCCAGCTTTCTTTTGAGTTCCATTTGCATGGAATATATTTTTCCATCCCATCACTCTCAGTGTGTATGTGTCCCTAGGTCTGAAGTGGGTCTCTTGTAGACAGCATATATACGGGTCTTGTTTTTGTATCCATTCAGCCAGTCTATATCTTTTGGTTGGAGCATTTAATCCATTTACATTTAAGGTAATTATTGATATGTATGTTCCTATTACCATTTAAAAAATTGTTTTGGGTTTGTTATTGTAGGTCTTTTCCTTCTGTTGTGCTGTCTGCCTAGAGAACTTCCTTTCACATTTGATGTAAAGCTGGTTTGGTGGTGCTTAATTGTCTTAGCTTTTGCTTGTCTGTAAAGGTTTTAATTTCTCCGTCGAATCTGAATGAGATCCTTGCTGGGTAGAGTAATCTTGGTTGTAGCTTTTTCCTTTTAATCACTTTAAATATGTCTTACCAGTCCCTTCTGGCTTGCAGATTTTCTGCTGAAAGATCAGCTGTTAACCTTATGGGGATTCCCTTGTATGTTATTTTTCCCTTGCAGCTTTTAATATTTTTTCTTTGTATTTAATTTTTGATAGTTTGATTAATATATGTCTTGATGTGTTTCTCCTTGGATATATCCTGTATGGGACTCTCTGCACATCCTGGACTTGATTGACTATTTCCTTTCCCATATTAGGGAAGTTTTCAACTATAATCTCTTCAAGTATTTTCTCAGTCCCTTTCTTTTTCTCTTCTTCTGGGACACCTATAATTCGAATGTTGGTGCATTTAATGTTGTCCCAGAGGTCTCTGAGACTGTCCTCAATTCTTTTCAATCTTTTTTCTTTATTCTGCTCTGTGGTAGTTATTTCCACTATTTTATCTTCCAGGTCACTTATCCGTTCTTCTGCCTCAGTTATTCTGCTATTGATTCCTTCTAGAGAATTTTTAATTTCATTTATTCTGTTGTTCATCATTGTTTGTTTGCTCTTTAGTTCTTCTAGGTCCTTGTTAAATGTTTCTTGTATTTTCTCCATTCTATTTCCAAGATTTTGGATATGTTTACTATCATTTTCTGAATTCTTTTTCAGGTAGACTGCCTATTTCCTCTTCATTTGGTCTGGTGAGTTTTTACCTTGCTCCTTCATCTGCTGTGTGTTTCTCATTTTGCTTCACTTACTGTGTTTGGGGTCTCCTTTTTGCAGGTTGCAGGTTCGTAGTTCCCATTGTTTTTGGTGTCTGCCCCCAGTGGCTAAGGTTGGTTCAGTGGGTTGTGTAGGCTTCCCGGTGGAGGGGACTGGTGCCTGTGTTCTGGTGGATGAGGTTGGATCTTATCTTTCTGGTGGGCAGGACCACATCCGGTGGTGTGCTTTGGGGTGTCTGTGAACTTAGTATGATTTTAGGTAGCCTCTCTACTGTTTTTTTTTTTTAACATCTTTATTGGAGTATAATTGCTTTACAACGGTGTGTTAGTTTCTGCTTTAAAACAAAGTGAATCAGTTATACATATACATATGTCCCCATATCTCTTTCCTCTTGCATCTCCCTCCCTCCCACCCTCCCTATCCACCCCTCTAGGTGGTCACAAAGCCCCGAGCTGATCTCCCTGTGCTATGCAGCTACTTCCCACTAGCTATCTATTTTACATTTGGTAGTGTATATATGTCCATGCCACTCTCTCACTTTGTCCCAGCTTACCCTTCCCCCTCCCCATATGCTCAAGTCCATTCTCTAGTAGGTCTACATCTTTATTCCCGTCTTGCCCCTAGTTTCTTCATGACCATTTTTTTTTTTTTAGATTCCATATATATGGGTTAGCATACGGTATTTGTTTTTCTCTTTCTGACTTACTTCACTCTGTATGACAGACTCTAGGTCCATCCACCTGCAGGCAGCCTCTCTACTAATGGGTGGGGTTGTGTTCCTGTCTTGCTAGTTGTTTGGAATAGGGTGTCCAGCACTGTAGCTTGCTGGTCATTGAGTGGAGCTGGGTCTTAGTGTTGAGATGGAGATCTCTGGGAGAGCTTTCGCTGTTTGATATTATGTGGAGCTGGGAGGTCTCTGGTGGACCAATGTCCTGAACTTGGTTCTCCCACCTCAGAGGCTCAGGTTTAACACCCGTCCAGAGCACCAAGACCCTGTCAGCCACACGGCTAAGAAGAAAAGGGAGAAAAGAAAGAAAGAAAGAAAGAAAAAAATAAAATAAAATAATTAAAATAAAAAATAATTATTAAAAATAAAATTAAAAATTAAAAAAAAGAATAAGAGAGCAACTAAACCATAAAACAAATCCACCAATGATAACAAGTGCTAAAAATTTTACAGAAAAAAAAAAAAACAACCCCAAAACGGACAGACAGAACCCTAGGTCAAATGGTAAAAGCAAAGCTATACAGACAAAACCACACAAAGAAGCATACACATACACACTCACAAAAAGAGAAAAAGGAAAAAAAATATATCTATATATATTAAAAAAAAAGGAGGAAGAGAACAACCAAATCAATAAACAAATCTACCAATGATAATAAACTCTAAATACTAAACTAAGATAAACATAAAGCCAGGAACAAATTAGATGCAGAAAGCAAACCCCAAGTCTATAGTTGCTCTCAAAGTCCACCGCCTCAATTTTGGGATGACTCGTTGTCTATTCATGTATTCCACAGATGCAGGTACATCAAGTTGATTGTGGAGCTTTAATCCGCTGCTCCTGAGGCTGCTGGAAGAGATTTCCCTTTCTCTTCTTTGTTCGCACAGCTCCCGGGGCTCAGCTTTGCATTGGGCCCCGCCTCTGCGTGTAGGTCACCGGAGGGCGTCTGTTCTTCGCTCAGACAGGACGGGGTTAAAGGAGCCGCTGATTCGGGGGCTCTGGCTCACTCAGGCCGGGGGGAGGGAGGGGTGCGGATGCGGGGCGGGCCTGCGGCAGCAGAGGTGGCGTGATGTTGCACCAACGTGAGGCGCGCCGTGCATTCTCCCGGGGAAGTTGTCCCTGGATCCCGGGCCCCTGGCAGTGGCGGGCTGCACAGGCTCCCCGGAAGGGAGGTGTGGAGAGTGACCTGTGCTCGCACAGGCCCCTTGGTGGAGGCAGCAGCAGCCTTAGCGTCTCATGGCCATCTCTGGAGCTCCTTTAAGCAGCGCTCTAAATCCCCTCTCCTCGCGCACCAGGAAACAAAGAGGGAAGAAAAAGTCTCTTGCTTCTTCGGCAGCTCCAGACTTTTCCCGGACTCCCTCCCGGCCAGCCGTGGTGCACTAACCCCCTGCGGCTGTGTTCACGCCGCCAACCCCAGTCCTCTCCCTGCGCTCCGACTGAAGCCCGAGCCTCAGCTCCCAGCCCCGCCCGCCCCGGCGGGTGAGCAGACAAGCCTCTCGGGCTGGTGAGTGCCGCTTGGCACCGATCCTCTGTGCTGGAATCTCTCTGCTTTGCCCTCCGCACCCTGTTGCTGCGTTCTCCTCCGTGGCTCCGAAGCTTCTCCCTCCGCCACCCGCAGTCTCCGCCCGTGAAAAGGCTTCTAGTGTGTGGAAACCTTTTCTCCTTCACAGCTCCCTCGCACTGGTGCAGGTCCCGTCCCTATTCTTTTGTCTCTGTTTATTCTTTTTTCTTTTGCCCTACCCAGGTACGTGGGGTGGGGGGGGAGTTTCTTGCCTTTTGGGAGGTCTGAGATCTTCTGCCAGCGTTCAGTAGGTGTTCTGTAGGAGTTGTTCCATGTGTAGATGTATTTCTGATGCATTTGTGGGGAGGAAGGTCATCTCCACGTCTTACTCCTCTGCCATCTTGAGGGTCTCCCCTCACTTCTCTTGTTAATCCTCATTCCTGAAACCTGTGTGGAGTTTTTTACAATAATTAGTCACTTAAGTTTTTATTTCCCTGTCCTGTTGTCTTGGTGTTTACTGTCTGTTTCCCAGGATACTGACAGGGGAATGAAACGGGCCCTTGACACACTCTCTACATGGTCTCTGCAGCTGTATTTGGCAGAGGGGGATCTCTGGTTCACGGCAAGAAAATAGAGGTTCAGGGGGCCAGTTTGGTTTCTTGGCTGCATTTTCATGTAAGTTTCTCTCTCTGGGCTACACTTCATCTCAGGGGTGCAAAGGATTGCTAGACATGGTAAAACAAAGGCAGGGATGTGGCCAGCAATGTGTGGTAATTATAGACAATGGTTTTCAGGAGAGAGAATGGCTTCCCTAGGGACACCCCACCTTATTATGGAACACTGGTGTAGAGTCATTGAATGATGTGTGATATTAACGTGGATTGTCCCAAACACCAAGGACAGGGAAGATGTGCCATGAAAGAGAACAGTCTTGGAAAACATCCTTACCTCTCCAAGCCTCAGTTTGTCCATCTCCAGCAGAGAGGGAGGAATGTGTGCCCGGAGGTCCCGAGGCTGGCACTCAGTCACGTGTATGAATGCTGGCTCAGGTGCCTGAGATAGCTGGGGTGTAGCAGGTGGTGATTCCCGCACACCTTCATGCTCCCTGGTCTTCCACTCCAGACTCCTCACTCTGCACGGTGCAGAGGGTGCCTACTCAAGTCACACAGCCTTGAGCTCGAATACAGGGTCTTTCTTTCCATGACTGTCTTCGCGAAAATTCTCTCCCTTTTACAAGCCTCTGTTTCCTCTTTTGTAAGAGGGCAAAAATATCTGTCTCATTGGGTTGTTTTGAAGGTAGAAAAATACTAGGAAGCATCGAATGTATTTCTAGTTCATTGTCATACTCAATTCATGGTAACTATTATTACTTTTAGAATAAAATACCTCTCAACTCCAGGAATGCCTAAAACATATTGGTATTTTTCTTTTTGATTTCTAGAACTGTCATATGCCAAATGCTCTTGGGATATAAAATTCTAATTTTGTGGAAATCAATTTGTGGGTCAAAGGGTTGGGAAGGAAGATACATCTTGTTCTGTTTTTTCTTCTTTTACTCTCTTCTCACAAAGTAAGAAACTGATCACTGGCAACCCTAATTTAAAATAGTGCTAAACATAAAGTACAAGTGACAGTGCTTATTTATTCTGGGGCTTTAAAACTATGCATAGTGAAAAGCGTCCTAGACCAGGGGTCAGCAAACTTTTTCTGAAAAAGACCAGATGGTAAATACTTCAGACTTTGCAGGCCATACTGTCTCTGTTGCAAATACTCAACTGTCTCATTTTAGTACAAAAACAGCTGTAAACAATACAAAAATGTTGAGAATGGTTACGTACCAGTAAAACTTTACTTACAAAAACAGACAAAGGGCTGGATTGGGCTTGTGGGCTGTAGTTTGCCAACTCCTATCCTAGATTACACAGTTCAGCTTCCTATTAGCTGTGTGACACTGGCTTGTCACGTTCTCCTGCAGTACCTTACTATCCTCGTTTCGAAAAAGGGTCAGTCTGAAGATTCTAAAACAGTATGAAAGTGAATATATGCAAACGAATCCAGCACACTGCCAAGCATGAACTAATGGAACACACTCTGGTCTTTCCTGCCTTTTATCCACGTTTCTATTCTTGATTAATTAAATTCTGGAGTAGTGAAGGCGTTTTATGTCATCTGTTTGTAGTGACTGTGTACTGTGTTGGGAAAGATTCTGAGACCGTCTGGGCTTGGCTGGGAGGCCCGTTCGTGGCTGATGGCCCATTCTTGGAAACAGTTAAGCTCTCTTCCTGTTTCCCTTGTTATGTTCTTTGTCGTTCTGTTATTCAGTCATTTTCTTTTGGTTTCTTCTCTCCGCTTTGTCCCTATTTATTATCTCACAGCACCCTTGCGTTCATTTATACTGGGAAGTGCTGATACTTATAAAGCTGGAGTAGGGGGCAGATGTTGGCATGACTATGTTTTTGGAGTTTTGTGTGGTTTAAAGTCTAATTTTCATTTGATGATTCATCAAAACGTGCATTTTCGTGGATCAGTGTTTTCTTAAGAAAGATGATAAAAATGTTTCTACATGTATGGTTGTGAGATGTTGTCAAACTTATTTTAGACAAGACTCTTTCATTTTCTGAGATTCGTCTGTTCTTTTCTTGGCCCCCAGGATTATCATCCTGAGTGGGATGACGATGATGAGACCCCACCATTTTCCCTGGCTTTCCTCATGTGCCTCCCACAGGGGGGGAGGTGGCCTCCATCCATGCAGAGGGCAGGGAATGCTGGTCCAGTCCTACAGAGGCTTCATGTGCAGGTCAGTGTTTCTGGAAGATTCCTTTTCTGTGTTTGTAAAGTTAGGCGATTGCCACAAGACTGCGTTTTGACACCAGTGCGGAGTTCAGGAGTCCTGAAGACCACCCTATGTTTGATAATTCACTAGTAGAACTCATAGAACTCACTGGAATCTGCTCTGCTCGTGATTATGGTTCATTACAGTAAAAGGACATGGATTAAAATCAGCCAAGGGGAGGGAGGTGGGGGCAGAGCTGAGAAGGGTTCCAAACAGGGAGCTTCCATCTATCTCCTCCTGGGGAAGTGTGGGTGGCATTAACTCCTGCTGGTAGTGCTGTGTGATAATACGCACGCAGGATTGACAACTAGGGACACTCACCTGGGTGCTGGTGTCAGAGTTTCTCCTGGACCTTGATCACGTAGGCAAGGTTGACCAAACTTTGGTCTCCAGCCCATCCAGAGAAAGAGTGATGCTGCAATGGCCCAAAGCCCCCAGGGTGCGGGCGACCTTCCTGGTTGGCAGTACTCTGTGTGCTGTCACACGGCTTTGCTGGGAGGACCTGGTGCTGCCCTTAGTTCCCCTGGGACAGGACAACAGGAAGCTCTGCACTGGAACCCTCCTGGGCTCAGTTGTCTCATCTCTGATTTTAATCTGTGTCCTCTGACTGTAAAAAAACTACAATCATGAGGATAACAGCTTTCAGCGAGTTCTGTGAATCCTTTTAGTAAACCAGAGGGTGGTCCTGGGAACCCCCAGACTCTGCGGTTTATGTCAGAAGTGGGAGTGGTATTAGGAGCTGCCCTTCTAACTTGATAGTTGGTGTTAAAAGTGGGGTTCACTAGACTGACCCTGTCTCACTGAAATATGTGGTTTGGGAAAAATGAGAGTGAGGTGGTGGGGACTGGAAAACATTTGATTTCTGGAAGGGCTTAGAGTCACCCATGGTATGAAAATACAGCTTTGCTACAATCAGTTAAAGGAGGAAAAAGTTACCAATGGAATTTAGGAATGATAGATTCAATTTTTGAGTAGCTGGCTCACCGACTGCATAAAGAAATGCAAAGTTAACTGGAAATAAGCCAAATATACAATCCCTTAGCTATTGTATTTTTTAAGAGTTAAAATGAAAATAAAGTATTAGGGAAGATCCTGATGCTGGGACAAGCTTGAATTCCAGCAAGTCTGAACTATAGCCACTAGTCTCAAGACTGCTACCAAAGGGAAAGTCTTACTGAAATGCCAGACAGCTGAGAAGTTTAGCATGGTTTGTAAGAGAATGAGGAAAGACAAAGTAAGAGTCAAGGGATTTATTCCAGCAAGTTGGAAAACTTTGAATGGTTATTAAGAAATGAGGTTTTAAAAAAAGTGAACGTTGATGGGGAAAACAAAGGTTTTAATGCAGCACTATCAGAAACTGGGTGGGCAGACGGTAGCCCGGGATGCTTCCCCAGCATGGAAAGGTCCAAAATAAATCTACTCTATTTGCCATACTTTGGAAGAATTAAAGAAGTCAGAAGGCTCAGCTGACGATAAGAAACTTGGACTTGAATTGTCTGGGTCAATGGCCCTACAAGCTAATCAGTGTAAGCATTGACTAAAGAAAGCGCCAGGGTTTTTTGTCCTGACTCCAACTTTCTCTTTCCTGCCTGATGCAGTGGTCCCAGAACCAGGGTTGCAACAGCACATGCTGAGAGCAAGCACCATTCCAAAATAAGGAACTGTTAACCTTATCTTTAAATCTTATGTCAGAATTCCTAGGGATTCTTGATTTCAGTCTCTATATGAAAATTAGAGGAATTAGTGGAATCCCCGTCTGGAAAAATTGGGATTGACCGTGAATGCAGCTGTTTGCCTCATTGTCGAGATAGCCCACCAGTTCTGCCCCAGTGTAACCCTGCCCTACATGAATGGGCTTGGACTGGGTTGAGGCATTGCTAGACTAGCATTACTGCCTGCAGCCTGGACCAATACTAATTAGAAGTCCCTTCCAAAGGTGGAAAAGTGTGGGTAAAAATCAATGACAAATGGAGAGAAGGAGAAAGAGTAGCTGAGGCTGAAGGGATGAATAAAAAGGTTATGCCACAAGGACAATCCAGTATTACACTGGTGCCTTGAGAGAGAAAGAGATGATATTGTCTTTTAGCTCAGTGATACTGGATGCCCCAGATGGTGAAGCTATATGTTGCCAAGACAACTTCTGCTTTTGGAACCTGACAAGGTCAAACAGAAGCCTGCAAACCTGAATGGCATTGCTCTGGGAGACATTTGGTCATTTGGTCACATGTGAAGATGGCCTGGACCAATTGTTAATGACTGAGTGGGACTTGAATGACACACCAGTATCTTTTGACTCATTTTCAGGTTACATCTACTACTGTCCTAATATGTGGGTAACACTAGCCTTTTTGGTAGGATTCAACTTCCTTGTAGGCAGTTTATGGAACAAGTTTATGGTGACATTGACATCGATGAGCAGATGCATCAGGGGACTGGGCTACAACATCCTCAGGATGTAATATACGAGTGAAAAACGACAGGCAGAGGAAGCTTGGGATTAGCTAACCAGAAGTTAACTTCCATGCTAAATAGTTCTGAACAAACTTATAATAAGGAACAAAGAGCTGCAGATTGGGGTGAGGGGTGAAGAGTAATCAAATTAGCAGGAAAATATGGACAGTGTATGAAATGACTTTATAGAATGGATTAGTTGTTTCTTTAAATCTGTCCCTACCTGATTCTGGCTCTTCCGTATGTTAGGTGCATTCATACCGATACTATTGGTATATCTGTCACAGAAATTCTGTACAAGATGTGGATGATCCGATAAATATAAATATTTTGCTGTAAGAGCTCTGGGTGTTTCTCATCAGGGAAGCTTACCTGAGCATCACGTCCAGAATTTTTATAGGGCCTCAGTCACACAGACATGGTTGATTGCCCATGTGGACACTTTATTCTCCAGCCCTTTCAGGAGTCAAGCTGATACTCCATGGCCAAATGGCTGCACCATAAATTATGTTGTTAGATAGCCCAGTGTGGCCCAGGACCCAGGTAAACACTCTTATCAACAGAACATTCCAAGGGCCTAAATATCACTCCCAGGAGCCTGGGTAAAGGACAGATTTCTCTTTGGGAAGGTTAATTCCTCACTGCCCAGTGTCAGTCAGTGGAATAGGACCCAGAGCATATTCACAGTTTAGGATTTAATACAGCAGAAAGTGTAACAGGCATAAATGTTGACATGGAAACATGGCTGCTCTAAGATTCTGCAGGTTCTAGTGGGAGCTTGTTGAGCTCATTATCATGCAGTTACAAACATGTTGAGCTATGTAGGATTTCTGAGCATGACTGATTGCTCATCCAGAATTTGTTAAACACATATTGGAAGACTAAGAAGCCAAGAAGGAAGCACTGAGATAGCCCAGGACAAATTAGGTTTGCAGAGGTCAGAA
Source organism: Monodon monoceros (assembly GCF_005190385.1). NCBI lineage: Eukaryota > Metazoa > Chordata > Mammalia > Artiodactyla > Monodontidae > Monodon > Monodon monoceros. The sequence goes on along the minus strand of NW_021703776.1, from coordinate 8,233,653 downwards.
GGTGACCTAGGTGGGTTTGGATCTAAGAGATGAGAGTGTAATATCCAGCCCACACCTTTTAATAACAGGCATTTTTCCTACCTTCAGGGCTGGCCTCTACTCTCACCCACAGAATCTCCAAGTGGAGAGAAACGCTTGCAGGCAGTGATCTTTGATGTGTACCTGTCACTCCTTGCTCTGTCCTGAAGAGCAGTATATGATGTGTCTGCTTTCCCATTCCCCATGCATCCCCTCAGGGACCCTGCTGCACTACATGCCGAGTCTATGGGACCCCTCGCCATCCTCTCACCTGTCAGTCATGGTCGTTGTTCTAGTGCAATGCCTGTGTGGTGTATCCACTGGGCTTTGCGTGTTGCAGACACAACAGCCCTGTGCCTGTGAGTTTGCTCAATATAGGTTATTTGGCAGCCATTCAGCAACTCTTACTTTGGGAAGAGTAAATGAGGACTGTATTTTTATTCAAATATTTCTTATTTTTTCATTCATTCACCCGGCATTTTTTTCAGCACTTATAATGCAGTGAACTAAACACTTTGGATAAAAAAGAGTATAATCAGTTACTTAAATAATTCAGATACACTCCTTATCTCAGGGTGTAGAAGTTCCACTGAGGCTGTTTCATCCTGGGTGGAAATTGTGCATCGAATTTGTAGTTGCAGGTAGACCAGTCCTTCAAAATGAGAATTATCAAAAACATGGGACTCCTGAATCTTTCAGGAATAGCCAATACAAAAACTTCTCTGGAGTTTAGGACACAAGGAATTCTCACAGAGAAACAACACTTGCTGAAAATCAAATCACAACAAAGTGTTGAAAAAGATATGCCAAGTAACTTCCAGTTTCACCTCCAAGATGCAGAGCTTGTGAATGGTGGTCGCTAGCCTTACAGCAAGAAGAAGAAAAAAAAAATCAGCAACTTTTACTGGACTCATCCGAGAAGTGAGGTCACAGAGCAAGCTGTCCCCTCAAACCTAGAGAAGCAGATACATCCAGAGAGATGAGGCAGACGAGAGCCACTTACCTGGGGCAGAAGCCACTTGATGCCATAAGCTGGTAGAAACGCTTAGCTACAATGTTCACTAACTTTTGGAGGTCAAGGGTAGGCTAACCATGAGGGTGAGAAGGTCCAGGGGCTCAGTGATATAAGGAGCACCACACTTTTGCATACCTTTCTTCTAGAAATTCATTTGCTAGGGCTGCTTGTAGAGACTAAACATCTGAAATCAAGGTTTAGCAGGGCTGTTTCCTTCTGAGAGTTGTGAGGGAAGGATCTATTCCATGCCTCTCTCCAAGCATCTGGGGGTCTCAGGTGATTCTTGGCTTGTAGGTGTCCATCGTCTCCCTGGGTCTTCACATCTTCTCTCTGTGTCTGTGTCTCAAGCTCCTCTTCTTATAAGGTCACCGATCATACTGGATTCGAGCCACTCCAAAGACCTCATTTTAACTTAATTACCTCTGTTAAGACCCCACTTACAAATAAGGTCACATACTAAGGTATGGGGGCTTAGGACTTCAACATGTATTTTTGGAGGGACACAATTCAACCCATCGCAGAACTCAAACGGGTTCTCATGGGGAGGATTAGAAAAAGCTCCCGTTATGGCCCTGGTGGGGTGAAGGGGAAGAGTAGCCATTGTGACCCTCTCCCCAAATATTCCCCTTAAGAAAAACATAACCTCCAGGAGGAAGGACCTTACCAGAGGACAATTCTGAAACCTTATCCCCTGTGAGGGCAGGGAATTCCACCCACTCCAGCCTGTTTCAGCATTCTCTCATTTAAGGAAATAAAAATCGTAATCAACTGGAGACTGGCTTCAAGGACAGGGATTAAGGGGCATAGGGAGGGGTTTCCCTTGAGGGAAACCAGAAATACTTCTGAAGGACACACACCATGACACAGACCAATCAAAGTACTGAGACGTAACCAGAAGATTAGAGAGTGCGCTTTCTCCCTCTCACCATACACCATCCTAACAAGCCACCAGTAGTAATGAGTAGATTACAGCTGAAAAATTTGAAAGACAAAAACTCTCTGTGAGGCAGTTGTATCAAAGAAGGGGGTAAAAACAAGCTGACTGGAGGAATTTGAAGCCTTGGGTGCCTATACTTACAGCAAACATTAAATATATTTCAACACCTAGCCAGATATACATACATCTTCAGGATAAAAACCTGTTTGTTTCAATAACTCTTACTCTATACAACATGTTTGTATTTTAATAAAAAATGACAAAGCATGCAAAAAGACAAAATAAACAAAACAAACTCAAGAAATCCATAATCTAAAGAGACAAAAACTTGTCAGAACTAGAGTTGATAAGACACAATGGTTAGAACTACCAGACAGTGATTTTAATATAACTGTGTTAAGTGCTAAAATAAAAATAATTTAAAAATATAATGTGCAAGGTCAGATGGATAATGAAAGCAAAGAAATGAAAATTATAAAAATGTATCAAAAGTAGATGCCAGAAATAAACAAAACAGTAACAGAAAAGAAGGATGCCTTTGATACGTCCAAGGAGAGAATCAATGAGCTTGAGTGTAGGTCAATAGAAACATCCCCAAATCATATGCAAAGAAAAAATTAGCAATAAGAATAGTGATAAAAAAGAACACAATGTCCAAGAAATGTGGGATAATGTGAATAAATGTATAAAAAATTTTAAATGCATATAATCGGAATGCCAGGAAAAGAAAGAGGGAATAAGGTAGAGAAAATATCTGGAAAAATAACAGCCAAAAACTTTATAAAGTTTATGTCAGACAACAAACCACAGGTCCAAGAAGCTAGACAAACATACTGAAACTGCAGAAAACAAAAAACAAAGAGAAAATTTTGAAAGAATCCAGAGAAAGAATGCACACCTTACTTATAAAGAAATAAGGATAAATACTACCATAGATTTGTCATAAGTAACTATGCAAGCAAAAAGAAAGTGGAGTAAAATCTTTAAAGTGTCAAAAGAAAAAATATTCCTACAGAGAATTTCATAGTCAGTGAAATTATAGCCAGTCATTTCTCAAAAGTGAAGCAGAAATAAAGACTATCAGATAAACAGAAAATGAGAGAATTTATTTTAAGCTTATCTGCTTTGGAAGAAATTTTAAAATAAGCTTTTCAGGAAGAAGAAAAATGGTATAGATCAGAAACTTGGATCTATATAAATAAGGGAGAGAATTTGAAAAAACACCAAATAATTGTAAAAGATATTTTAATTTTCTTATTCTTATTGATCAAAAAGAGAGCTGTCTCTTAAAGCAAAAAGAGTAATAATTTGGAATTTTATAGTATATGCATAATTAAAATGAATAACAACGTCACAAGGAATGGGAGGGAGAAATCAGAAATATTCTCCTTAAGATACCTGCACTACACATGAAGTAATAAAGTGTTATTTGAATATGAATTTAGATTATTTAAAAACTATTATAAATGATAGGGCAACTACTAACAAAGTTACAAAGAAGTATAAATTATACGTTCAGAGAGAAGTTAAAATGGAATCAAATGAAATGCTCAATTAAAACATGAGAATGTAGAAAAGGGAGAAAAAAGAATCAAAGAACAAATGCAATAAATAGAAAACAAAAAGATGGTTGATTTTTATCACTAAACTTAAAGATGACTGGTCTAAATTCACCAATTAAAAGTCAGAGATTGTTGCAGTAGATTAAAAAAATGGGCTGAACCATATGCTGCTTACAAGAAACTCATTCTAAATATAAAAACTCAGGTAGGTTAAAAGTAAAAGGGTGGAGAAACTTTACTAACACTAATCAAAAGAAAACTGTAGTGGCCGTATCAGTTTCATATAAAGCAGACTTTCAAACAAGGATGATTTATTAGAAATAGAGAGGTGCATAACAGTGAAAAAGAGGCCAATTCTCCAAGAAGATATCATCTCCAGCATGTATGCACGTAACAGCAGAGCCTCAAATACATGAAGCAAAATGAACAGAACTGAAATAAGAAGCAGGAAAATCCACTGCTATAGACTGAGGCTTCAATAACCCCCCATTAGTCATGGATAGATCAAGTGAACAGAAAATTAGTAAGGATACATATTACCTGATTGTATCATTAACCAACCTGATCGAATTGGTATTTATAGAACATTTCATCCAACAACAGCAGGATACATATTTGTCTCAAGTACACAGGGAACATTCACCAAGATAAACCGTATTCTCAGTAAAAATCACACTTCAATTGAAAGTAATAGAAAGTATACAAAATACCTTCTCAGGTAACAATGGAATTAAACAAGAAACCGTAGGAGAAAAATTGCTGAAAAATACTCAGATATGTGGAGATTTAACAACACATTTCTAAAAAAGTCCAAGGGTCAAAGAAAAATTAAAACCAATTATCATTTATAATATAACCAGTACAACTTAAATACTTGATAAAAATCTAACAAAATGTATATGCAAGATCTCCGTGTGTAAAACTAAAAAACACCAAAGGAAGAAATCACAAAAATATTTAGATAAATAGAAAGATACTCTGTATCCATGGATTGGAAGAATAAATATTGTTAATATATCAGTCTTTCTAATTTCATCTATAGTGTCAATGCAATCCCCATCAAAATTCTAGCAAAAAAATTTTTTTTTGTAAAAACTACTGAACTTAGTCTATAATTTATATGAAATGTACAGGTACTAGAATAGGGAACACAGTTCTGAAAAAGAACAAAGTTGGAGGACTCACATTACCAGGTTTCAAGACCTACTATAAAGCTGTGTTAATTAAGAGAGCAGAGTGAAAGTACAGACATATAGATCAATGGTACTACATGAAGAACCCAGAGAAAAATCTACACAGATTTGGTCAACTGAGTTTTTACAAAGATGCAGGGGCAATTTATCAGAGAAAGGAGAGTCTTTTCAAAAAATGGTTTTGCTACAAGTAGATATCTACATGCAAAAAAATGAACCTCAACCCTTACTTCATGCCATACACAAATATTAACTCAAAATGGGTCACAAGCCTAGATATAAAATACAAAACTATAAAACTTCTATTAAATAGGGGATAAAATTTGCTTGATCTTGGTGATGAGTTTTTATTTTATTTTAAAAAATAAATTATTTATTTATTATTTTTGGCTGCGCTGGGTCTTCATTGCTGCACGTGGGCTTTCTCTAGTTGCAGTGAGCAGGGGCTACTCTTTGTTGCGGTGCGCGGGCTTCTCATTGCAGTGGCTTCTCTTGTTGCGGAGCACGGGCTCTAGGCGCATGGGCTTCAGTAGTTGTGGCTCATGGACTCAGTAGTTGTGGCTCACGGGCTTAGTTGCTCCGCGGCATGTGGGATATTCCCGGACCAGGGCTCGAACCTGTGTCCCCTGCATTGGCAGGCGGATTCTTAAACACTGTGCCACTAGGGAAGCCCTTGATGAATTTTTAGATTTAGATACAACACCAAAACACTCTCTCTGTAAGAAAAAACTGGTATGTTGAATTTTATTAAAACTTAACACTTTTTCCCTCGTTAAAGACACGATGAAAAATCCAAGAGACTCAAACTGGGTATTAAAAATATAAAATAAATAACTAAAGATAAATGAGAAATTTAAAAATTCATCTGAGAGCACTATCAGTTATTTTTTTGTGAGTAAACCAAAAACATTAAACAAAATTGAAAGTTTCTTAGAAAAAATATAACTTAGCCAGAAGAAACTCAAGAAAAAAATTAGTTTAAAATATTAGGCCAAAACTGTGTTAGAACTAACTTCTATGAAAAAGTTATGGAAAAGTCTGCACTTACGTTTTATAAGCTGTCACAGAATATAGCTTAGGAAGAAAAATTGTCAAAAGCATTTGTGATGTTTAGAATAATCTTGATCCACAATTAGACAAAGACATGAAAACCAAGGATTATAGGTACGACTTATTCATTCATTTATTCTTACATTTCACTAGCATCTACCATGTAGCACCAGGCACTATCCTGAAGCTCAGGATACACCAACAGAACAGATGAAGAATTCTGTCCACGTGGAGCTCCCTTTGTAAAAGGGAGAAACAAAGCAATCAATTAATAGAATAAGTGAGTAGGTATCTTAGTGTATTGGGTGATTAATGCAATGAAGAAAATAGAGCAGGTTAAAGTTTTACTGGTGTGCTGTTGGCTTTGCAATTTAAAATTAACTAGTCAGGGTAAACTTTAAGAATACCTTTTCTGACATGGCTTGCAAAGGGGTGAAGTATAAGCCATGCATTTATGTGGAGGAAGAGGCAGAGGGAACAGTCACTCCAGAGGCTCCCAGGTTGGGTCCTGCTTAGCACAGACTAGGAAGAATAAGTAGCCCAGGGTCTGCAGCAGAGTAAGAGAGGGTGTAGGAGGTGATCACATGGGGCCTTCTCAGCATGGCACAGATGTGGGCTTCTACTCTACATGAGATAATCTGCCATTTCCTGGGTTTGGGCCAAGGAGTGATAAACTCTGACGTTTTTTATAAGGCTAATTTGTTGCGAATGGATGATAGGAAACCATGGTGTGAATAAGGGGACCAGTTAGGAGGTTCTTAGAGTAATACAGGTCAGATGTTTGCTTGAAGAAGGGCAGTAGCTGTGAGCATGGTGAGAAGTGCTTGGATTCTAGCCTGTTTTAAACCTGGACCCACAGGATGTACTTATGTCGAATGAGATAGAGTTGACTTAGGGTGACTCCAAAGTTGTCATACAGAATGGAAATAGGAAAGGCTGTTGGAGCAGTTTTTAGGGGGCGAGATTAGGAGTGAGGCTGTCTTGGCCGTGTTGGGTTTGGGATCTATTAGGCATCCTAGTGTGGGTGTTGTTTGGGCTACTGGATGGACACATGGAATTCAGGAGGGTGTGTGGGCTGGAGAGGGAAAATAAGAATCACTGGCTTTGAATGGTCTTTGAAGTTCTGTGTCTCTATGAGATTATCCAGGGAATGAGTGTAGGTAGGATGTCAGAAAACTACAGATGGAGCTCTGGGCACACTGACAGGAAGAAAAGAGAGACCGACAGGAGGAGTGGATGAGGTTGATCCCTGGAGCAGGCAGAGAACCGAGAATGAGTGACGCTCTGGAAACACAATGATAAAGTGTGTCCAAAAGAAGGCATTTGTCTAGTGAGTCAAACAACGCTGGTCAGGTAAGATGAAGATGGACATTTGACATTGGGTTGCCAACATTGCTGATGACTTGACCAGCACAGCATTACAGATGCAAAAGTCCTAAAATAAACTTAAGAGAACTGAAGCCAAGAATATTCAGCAAATGTCATGACTGTGTTGGGTTTATCCTGGGAAAGCAGAGGTGAGAACGGGAGAGGTGAGTCATTCTGCCATCCACCTCGGCCTCCCACCATGAAACACCTGAACGTCCAACATGTCAGGAAGTTCTTGAACCACAGTAGCCACACATGTGGTCTGTTTTATCTGTCTGTGTCCCCGCAGAAAACCTTTCATTAACCCTTTGTTGCCTCCCAGAGAAAGTCTGAGCTCTTACCTTGCTGTGCAGGCTTTCCATTCTCTGCCCCGTCTTTTTCTGCAGGCTTGTTGCTTATGGTTCTTTGACCCTATGTGCATCCTACGAACCAGCCATACTGAATTACTTAGGGTCCTCTGACCAGCTACATGAGGTGGGGCTTCCACATTATTACATATGCTTGTGGATGACACCATTGTTGCTCAGTGAATACCCAATTCTCCTCCACAGTCTCTGCAGTGTTGGGAAAACTGGATACCCACATGCAGAAGAATGAAATTGGACCCCTATCTTACACCACTTACAAAAGTTAACTCAAAATGGATTAAAAACTTAAATGTAAAACCTGCAACTATAAAACTCCCAGAAGAAAATATAGAGGAAAAATTCCTTGACATTGGTATTGGCGGTGATTTTTTTTGGATATGACACCAAAAACAAAACAACAACCCAGCAACAAATACAAAAATCAACAAGTGGGACTATATCAAACTAAAAAAACTTCTGTACAGCAAAGGAAGCAATCAAGAAAACGATAAGGCAATCCACTGATGGGAGAAAATATTTGCAAATCATATATCTGATAAGGGGCTAATATCTAAAATACATAAGAAACTCATATAACTCAATAGCAAGAAAAGCAATCTGATTAAAAAATGGGCAGGGCTTCCCTGGTGGCGCAGTGGTTGAGAGTCTGCCTGCTGACGCAGGGGACACGTGTTCGTGCCCCAGTCCGGGAAGATCCCACATGCCGCGGAGCGGCTGAGCCCGTGAGCCATGGCCGCTGAGCCTATGCGTCCGGAGCTTGTGCTCCGCAACGGGAGAGGCCACAACAGTGAGAGGCCCGCGTACCGCACAAAAAAAAAAAAAAAAAAAAAAAGGCAGAGGAACTGGATAAAAATTTATCCAAAGAAGACATAGAAATTTCTTACAGGTACATAAAAAGATGCTCAGCATCACTAATCATCAGGGAAATGCAAATCAAAACCACAATGAGTTATCACCTCACATCTGTTGGGATGGCTTTTATCAAAAAAACAAGAGATATCAAGTGTTGGTGAGGATGTGGAGAAAGGGAAACACTGTGTACTGTTGGTGGGGAGGTAAATTGGTGCAGCCATAAGATCCAGCAATTCCCATCTCTGGGTATATATCCAAAGGAAATGAAAACAGAATCTCAGGGAGATACCTGCAATCCGATGTTCATTGCAGCATTATTCACAATAAGCCAAGATACGGAACAACCTCAACGTCTCAGGGCCTGATTAGAGCAAAATGTGGAGGAAGCCTGAGTTGGCTCTCTGTCTGACTGCTTGAGCTGGGACACTAACCTTCTCTTGCTCTCACCCTGGGTCTTACACCATTGGCTCCCCTGGTTCTCCAGCTTTCAGACTCAAACAGAAATTTGCACCAATAGCTTTCCTGGATTTCTAGCTGGTAGACAGCAGATTGTAGGGTTTCTCAGCTTCTATAATCTCATAATCATCTGAGCCATTTTTAAATAATATTATATAAATAATATTTATAAAATATATGAATATATATATAAATTATACAAATTATAATTTATAAATTATATATGAACATTTATGTCTTAATCTATAGATTAATGGACAATAGGGACCACAGATCTGTAGCTTTTTTTCTAGATTTTGAATGTTGAATAATTTTTTAATTGAAGTATAGTTAATTTACAATATTGTGTTAGTTTTAGGTGTACAGCAAAGTGATTCAGTTATATATGTATATATATATATATTTCATATTATTTTCCATTTATTTTCATGGCTATTGTAAAGAACACTGCTATGAACACTGGGGTACAGGTATCTTTTTGAATTAAGAGTTTTCATCTTTTCCGGATACATGCCTAGAAGTGGGATTGCTGGATCATATGGTAACTCTATTTTTAGTTTTTTAAAGAACCTCCATACTGTTTTCCATTGTGTTTGCTCCAATTTAGATTCCCACGAACAGTATAGGAGGGTTCCATTTTCTCCACACCCTCTCCAGCATTTATCATTCATAGGCTTTTTGATGATGTGAAGTGATACTTCATTGTGGTTTTGATTTGCATTTCTCTAATAATTACCGATGTTGAGCATTTTTTTCTGTACCTGTTGGCCATCTGTATGTCATCTTTAGAGAAATGTCTATTTAGGTCTTCTACCCATTTTTTTGATTGGGCTGTTTTTTGTTGCTGTTGCTGTTACTGAGTTGTATGAGCTGTTTGTATATTTTGGATATTAAACCTTTGTCAGTCATATTATTTGCAAATAATTTCTCCCATTCTGTAGGTTGTATTTTCATTTTGTTGATGGTTTCATTTGCTGCGCAAAAGACTTTAAGTTTTATTAGGTCCCATTTGTTTATTTTTGCTTTTATTTCTTTTGCCTTGAGAGACTGACACAGATCTGTATTTTTGATAAAATCTATAGGTGACTGTAATCCAGAAACACTAGTCTAGAATATATAATTTCTGCAATGCAAGATTCTTGAGATAGGATCAGCTTGGTAACAATCAAGACCAGCAAGGGTGTCCAAGGATTCTAGTGTTTTTTGCATAATGAACAGTCAAGTTCTTTCCACTGACTTTCCTTTTAATTCTCCCATTCTCATCACTAATATATTTTTGGTATACTTTACAGTGTCCAAAATGTCTCTGAGGCTCTGTTCACTTTCTTCATTCTTTTCTTTTTGAGCTCCTCAGACTGACTGATCTCAATTGTTGTTTCTTCAAGGTCACAGATTCTCTCTTCTGTGTGCTCAAATCTGCTGTTGGACCACTGTAGTGAATTTAAAAAATTTTAGATATTGCACTTTCCATCTCCAGAGTCCCTATTTGGTTCCTTTTTATATTACCCTCTTTCCATTGATATTCTTTATTTGTTGAAACATTGTTCTTTTCCTTCAGTTCTTATCCATGGTTTCCTTTAGCTCTTTGGGCAGATTTAAGACAGTTGATTTAAAGTCTTTGTCTAGTAATTCCAATGCTTGGGCTTCCTCATGGACGGTTTCTATTAATTTCTTTTTGCCCCCTGTGAATGGGCCATACTTTCTTGTTCCTGGCATGTTTCCTAATTTTGTGTTGAAAAGTGGACATTGTGAATGCTATGATGTGTCAACTCTGGAAATCAGATTCTCTCTGGGGTTTTCTGTTACTGCTTGCTGTGAGTTGTTGTTTGTTTCATGATTTTCTGAACCCTGTTTGTAAAATCTGTATTCTTCGTCGTGTTAACTGAAGTCTGTGTCCCATTAGCTTAGACTCCCAGTTTCTTCAGACTGGCTCTGTGTTGGGGCACTCCTGCCATGCCTCACTGGGCATTGACAGCCCTGCCTTAGCCTTCACTTCCTGTTTGCACAGTCCCTGAGGGTCAGTCAGGCATGAAAGTTTAGGGTTTTCTCAGGCCATTTCTAAGCATGCATCCATCCCCCTGGCACTAGCAGCCTGCCCCAGGGAAATGGGCTGCTACCCTCATACCTGCCACTTTTCTTAGGAGTGGGGGAAAGTAGGAGGGCAAATTAACATGCCGTAGCCCTCTTTAACGCAACACAGTGCTTCTCTCTTCATTGAGATTCCCCTCGTTGTTGTACGTTATGGACTAGATTCCAGAGTTCTGCAAAAGTGGATTCCGGCAGTTTTGTCAGCTCGTTATTTGTTTTTATGGAGGAAGAAAGATGTAGAGTTTCCTACTCTGCCGTTTTCAGTGATGTCTAACATATTTTAAATCTCACTTATACACAATTTCGTTTAATACACCCTTTATTTTACAAGTATTAACATCATTGAAATGTTCAGCAATTCTCTTTTTCTGAATTTTGTCCCCTTTATCCTTCCTTCCCAGTACTATACTCTTGGCTTGTATGTGTAGATCTCCATGCTAATTTAGATACTCTGTACATGTCCTTCAAGCCACTAGATATACATTTGTCCACAGATATGGGAATTTTTGAAAATGCAAAGTTGTCTTTTGTGGCATCAACAAAATTAGCACAGAGTTCTTTCCCTCTTTTCCCACTGAGTAGCTGGAGCATTTAGTCTATCAAAGATTTCTGACACTTTGTGGTAGGGCCTTTGGTTTTGCTCCGTCATTGTTCTTGATCCTAGAAAATCACATCCATCTTGGAACATGTTCCTGTCCATAGCACATTTTTTTTCTGGTTCAGCGCAGGGACTGCAGTCCCAGTGATATTTCCTGAACCAAGACTTCTCAACCTTCATGAACACAGGGTCAACTCCAAGTATGACACAGAATCACTTCAATTATGTGTGCGCACGTGCATACACACACATGCACCATCTTTGTTCTATATCCCATTAATCTTCAATTTCTAATGCAGGAATAGTTATTGGATTCCAGTGACATGCAGGGAGATAAGGTACACATAGCTCTCTTACTGCAGAAAAACACAGGTTGGTATTTACCAAGCCCTACGCCAGGTTACACTGTCAACCTGCAAAGTTCCCTGGCTGACTTGGGAAGCAGCCAAAACTTCATGAGAAGAGGTGACATCCAAAACGCAGCTGAAAGATGAGTGGGATTATGTAAGTGGAGGAAGGAATCGCTGGCTGAGTGACCCGAGAATGAACCAAGAGAGGGAGGTAAGAAGCCACACAGGGATGAAGCGTGAGTCAGGATACTGAGAAAAGCAAGGGATCCTTGGGTACCACGGGTGAGTCTGCAAATACAATCTGGTATCGAATATGAAAGCTATCTTAAGTTGTGCCAAGGAGATTGGGAGAGAACTGGCAGCTCTGTGGAGGGTGGAGACCAGCTGGGAGATGCTCAAAGCCAAGACAGAAGAGAGGTCATTGCCACTGTGCAGCTGAGAAGGATAGAGGGCAGCTGCAGACATGATGGAGAGCAGGATGCAGGTTGAGGAGCCCTGGGAAGTTGAGGGCTGCAGGAAGTTGCCAACAATTAGAAATTTCAGAAGTATCGTGACCAGAGGTGTGGATTAAGTGTGTGTCCATGGCACAGTATGAAATTGCTAAATTTCACCCCCGCTTAGGGATGCACCAACAACCCCAGCAGCATGATAGGCAACATTCCCATAGGGTGACAGGTTCAAGGCTGGTGGGAATGGATCTCAGACTAACCCACTGACACCGATGCCACTGAGTGCCAGTGTCCTGCTGGCGTCTGAGAACAGGATGATGAGAAGCCTCACCTCCTGCCCTCCAAGCGACAATGAAGTGAGGAGGCATCTTTCTAACCTGAAGTTTCCCTGAATCGGGTGTAGCATTCTGTAGCCCAGGAGGCCCCAGAGCAGAGTCCTGACCCTGGTAACTTGTGTCCTCTCTTCTTTTCTTGGTCAAACCACAGGACAACATGCAAAGTTGATTTCCTTAGCTAATTATGTATACAATATTTCTACATATACTTTCTATGACTTTCCAGGGCTTTGGAAACAACTTGAGAAAATTACGCCATAAAATCAACAAACAAGATTTTAAATGGTTTTCCTTTCATAAGACATAATGAACCACAATTAGATAAAAATGTCATTTTACATTTCAGGCCCTGCTGGTACCACTAAGTGCTACTTTTTTTTTTTTTTCCTGTGGATTTGTCTTCAATTGTAGAAGAGAAAGGCATACGGTGGTTTGGCTCCAGGAAAGAAGGTAATGCGCATAGAAGAAAATGCACAGGCAATTTAAACCCAGCTGTTCTGAATTTGGAATACTTGAGTGCCGGGACAAATGATTTGCAGTCACTGAAGTCTCAGATTTCAATCCATTACCAGCAGAACGAGGGGTGAGTTTCAAGCAACCACAAACCCTGCCAAAGCATTTGTAATGTTGGGCAAAGCCACGTTTCCAGAGCACAATTGCAACTTCTTAAGTAATTCTTTCTCAGATGGACCTTAATTGAGACAATTTTTCTGAAAAGAGTCAATGCTTTTAAAGTCAGATATCAGGGTGCGATCAAAGAGTAAAAATGTTCAAAACCTTTTGGGCCGCACTTCTGGGTTATCTGAACGCCAGGACACATCCAACCAACTACCCAAAGCCATCTCATAAAGTGCTACTCCCGTGCCCTCCCTGTATTTGCAGACTTGCAGTGGCTGGTGTAACCCAGACTCAGGTCCCAGTGGTCAGGGACACCACTGTGAGCCACTCAAGTCAGGTCCGCAAAGCGGAGAAGAGCTTCCCAGCACCAGGGGACGTTTGTAGCTGGTGCATCTCAAGTGCCTGGCCCAGGCTGTCGATGAGGGAGAAAGCACAGTGTTTTCAGAGATGTAATTTATGACCCTGAGGTGAGTCTGGGCAGAAGGTGATGTTTTCATGAGATGCAGCCAAACGGTGTGGAAATACCATGTGTGAGTTTCAGCTTTACTAACTGCTTGGCTTTCAGACTTAAGGCCAGTTGATCGTGTTCCCTGAACCTCAGTTTGCCCATCTGCAAAGTGGGGAGAACAGTGTCCAGCGTATACTTCGTGGGCAGTAGGTGCTACCTGTGCTCACATGTTTATCCCCGGCACGTGCTGACAGGGTCCTCCACACCAGGCAGTCTTCTAGAAAAACTGGCAAACAGGACTCTGGCCCTGTTTTTGTGGGATTTAGACTCCCATTGGGTGAGGAAAGGAGAAACTAGACGGGAAAACAAGTAAGTACTTAAGATATTCTCAGAGCGACTCATGAGAAGGCATCAGACATGTGCCGAACTGGTGGGAAGAACACGTAAGTAGAGGGAGCAGTGATGCCAAAGGCCCGAGGCGGGAATCGCAGAATCACTGGTGGCCTAGAGCACTGCTCTCACTCTTCAGCTGTCTCAGCATCCCCTGGGGGTCTGGTGAAAACATCAGGGGCTGGGCCCCAGCTCAGAGCGCCGGGCCCGGGAATCTGCGTTTCCAATTAAGTTCCTTGGCGACCGTTGATGTTGCTGGTCTGGGCTCACATTTTGAGAAACCCTGGGGTAGAAAGAAGTGCAAGTGGGGAGTGGGGCAGGGGAGACCTGGGAGGGAGGTGGGCCTTGAGTGGTACAGGGTTTGGGTTTTGTTGATTGAAGTGGAAGCCGCTTGCAAGGTGGCTCTGGTGTTTTGTGGAGAGTGGTCCTTAGCATGGAAGCAGGGGTTGGGGGCTGGTTGGGTCGGGCCAGTGATGCGGGTGGTTTGGATTTTCGGGGACAGTGCAGAAGGCTGTTTCTGAGTTATATTTTGGACGTAGACATGTCGGGATTGCTGATGGATGGGATCTGGGATGTGAAGGAAGAAAAATAAGGAGAAAAGGATGACGACCGTATACACGGCCTGAGCAACCTACAACTGGTCAAACGTAAGTGAAGACCACTGGCAGACGCGTGTTGGGCAGGGGATTGGGTAGGCCAGCCGTGGCACATAAGAGCAGACATACAGACTCACTGCAGAGTAAGGCCACCAAGTGCGGCAGGCTGAGCTGTCTGAGGCTGGGGCTAGGTCCGTCTCCGCCCGCAGGAGGAGGGTCCTTCTGGGGGGCTCTGGTGGACAAGTTAGTCCTGCCACGTGGTTCACTGATGGGTCAAACTCTGCCCTTCTCCGTAATGTTCCCTACCCCCATCAGAATATTATCTGGAAATCAGTACTCTGGCGGGTACCTCTAATGCCCACCCTTGGAGATCAACAGGGAAAAGTTTAAGAAGGGTGGTGTGATATCGAGGAAAAACAACGGTGTTTAGAACACAGACCTGGGCTTCTCTGTTTCCTCCTTCGAGGCCGCAGGCATGATTACTTCACGTCTCTGTGTATTCATTTTCTTTTTCGAAAACCAGAGAGGATGATGTCCACTTATTTCCAACTTTTTGAAGATGGCATGAGATAGAGTGTGTGGAGGTTTTGTCAGTCTCAAGGGCTATGAGAAAACAGAATGTTTATTATTATTGGTGTTTCCACTAGGAGGTTGTGAAAGCTCTTGATGAGTTGTGAATTATTTCATAAGTGGAAGATGTTGCTCTGCATTTATAAAACGTTTGGGTCAATTCATGAGCTCTTGGCTCTGCGTGGTGCCCGTGTCTCGCAGCTCACACGCCTTGTCAGACAAATTGTCTGGTACGTTTGAGTGTCTGCCACGGGGGATGAGTAGCTTTTGGAGGGTAGAACAAGGCTATCTTGGATTTCCTAGTCCTCTGATTTCGCCAAGGTATTTCCTGACCACTGTAAAAAGAGGCAGTTCTAGATGCAAAGAAACTCTGGTATTGATATGACTCTGGCATTCCAGGGAAAACCCACCAAATGAAGACAAGAACTGTGATAGAGGGTGTGCACAATTTTTATTGGTTCGATGGCTATAATTCTGGAAACAGATTATCCAAATCTGCAAGTAATTTTAGCATTGGATTTGTAAGGAAAATGTAGTAGCATGTGAAACCTCACTGGGCTTGCAAAATGAAAGAATCATGAACACTATGAATTCACTGTTTCTTACGGAGGAATCAAGCCTGGTTGGTAAGTTCAGGTGGACGCACAGGATAGGTCTCCACCCTGAACGATGTCGCAGGACTGCAACTTTCACTACAGCTGCCATCTGTGAGTCTTTTTCGGAAATTCCTGTTTCTCTACAGCTGATCCCTTTCAGGGAGCCTGCAAATGCTTGCCGTCCACCATCATGATACCTGCTGCTTACTGAAACTTACCATATGCCTGTG
Source organism: Monodon monoceros (assembly GCF_005190385.1). Classification (NCBI taxonomy): domain Eukaryota; kingdom Metazoa; phylum Chordata; class Mammalia; order Artiodactyla; family Monodontidae; genus Monodon; species Monodon monoceros. Next base: position 8,217,566 of record NW_021703776.1, on the reverse strand, counting down.
GTGCCCACTCTGATGACCCCTTTCCCTCCTATTTGTAATCCTAGCAACAACCTTTGAGCCAGGAGCTAGAACCGTCTTGCTTCCACAGCTGAGCACACAGAGGCTGAAAGAAGTGAGTCACTTGCTGCAGGTCCATTGCTACAGAGCAACGGAGTGGGGTTTGACTCTCCGCCTCAGACTCTTGCGATCCCCAGTGGGATGTGGGTGCGAAATAGTGCTTCTGTTTGTTTTCCACTTTAACTTTGCTACTTCAGCAATATGGAAGATTTTGTTTTATAATTTCTATCTTTTGAAAAACACTTGAAAAGCCATTTCCCAGTGCTTTTAGAATACGTAATTTAAAAAATCATATGGTTGTTAAAATTACTCAATTACTTTATTATAACCATACGTTTGACAATAATGAAAGAAATGTTCTAGCAGATTTTCATAAATTGTTTTCAAGTCTCATAAGCCTGTGCTACAACCACGTTCAATTAATGAAACCTTCACACCACTAGTTATTTGATGCATCTCTACTAAACTGAGAACTCCCTTTCAGAGTATAAAACAGAAGACTTCCTGTGGAGACACTGCATTCAGTTTTCCATTCTTGAACAGATCATTACTGTTCAAACACAACGTCAACCAGAGATCTTGTAAGATGTGCTTTGCTGAGCAGAAGACTGTTCTCAGTGAGGAAGCTGTGGACGCCAATCTCAGATTTCTCCACCCAAGAGCTCCATCAGCGGAGCGGGAACCCATGAGGGGTTTTGGCAAGGGAGGGGTTGACCCCAAAGTGCGAAGCAAGAGTAGGATTTCTTTCAATTCGCAGTTTGGGGTATGTATGAGTTTGTGTGTGTGAATGTGTGTGTGCGCGCACAGATATACCCATGGACATTCAGATATAAACATAGATATACACTGGGTATATCTGCGCATACACACACGTGTATATATGCATAGATATAACATTATGGTTTTCTTTATAAAACCTTTGTTGAATCCGAGTAAGCACCCACGCCTTGTCCACTTCTTCCCTTAGCGTCTAGTAGGGTCCTTGGCTCAGAGCAAAGTTTTCCATAAAGGATGATGGAATGAGTGAATAAATGAATGGATACAACCTGCACTGAAAAATAAGATTTTACCTGGTTATGAAATAAATACCAAGTGTTTATAGTTTGCAGAGTCTCTGAATGCAGCTGCGTGGGGCTGAGTGAGGAAAGAGAAGACGAAAAGTTAGTGTTGCTGTCCAAAGCTTGCAGTTTGACATTTCTGCTTTGCTCCTGGACGGCTGCTTCACCGCCGGCCATCAACCTGTTCGAAGACCAAAGATACCACACTTGAGTTGTCGCGTGCCACCAGTGTACTCCATCAGTGCTGTACCCGCAGTCAGTAAACTTCTGTTTCCCATATTACCTTGGGCAGATAATGTTAGCTCTTTGATTGGTGGGCATCGTGCCTCGTATGGGCACACACATACACAATTTAAGAGCTCAGCTGATCCTTTTGGTACCTGAGGTGTTTAATTGACTACAAAACCAGTTGACATGTAGCCTCAGGGTGATTTTTCAGTAGTACTGGATAATCCCTAGTTTTCCTTGGTGAACAGAGGAAATAAAAAGATCACCATCCTGGTGTGATAGGGTTCTACTTGCTATAAATAGCAGCCATATTTTATACTGGCTTTGTCAGCTGGAGCCCAAACCGCCACCATTTTCCACTGGAGAGACTTCAACCATCTAGTTGATTATACTTTATTTTCTTCGGAAATTTCTTCTGTAACAAAGCCTGTTTCAAGCTGCCGGAGCCCATGCCAAGAAAATATTCTCGAGGCTTCGTTCTTCGGCGTCTGCATCCCTGAAGCTTGGGCTCCATAATTCATCCTCAAGCACCAGCATCACGCCCAGGACTGGCTTCCACATTGAGGGCATGTGGCACCTGAGGATGTCTGCACAGCTGCCTGTCCAGGCACCGCCCTGCAGCTCTTTCAGGAAGCAATGCAACATTAGGTCCATGGCTCCTCCATCATCCACGTCTGCAGACGCCAGAGCAATAGCTCCAACTTGACCTTGGCATGTCTCTGCCGCTTCAGTCTCCAGCTTCATGAGAGATGACATTTCCATACAGTGATATATAGCACAACATCTGAAATCGCCAGGGTAACTAAAACGAAAAGGGAAAAGTGCTCATGGAAATGAACAGACTTTAAAGACCGTGGAGCTGAGGGCAGACGCGGGGACCTGGAGCTGCCCCTCTCTGTCTGATGAGTGAGCGCCGGCCAGCCTGGCACGTGTCTGAAGGCAGGTCAGACCCCAGACTAAGAAAGAGCAGAGGGCGGCAGGGGTCGCATCACTGTTATGGCTTGAACTAGAGCATTTCACTTTTATTCTTTAGAATCATGTTTGCAGGGCTGTCAGCCAGGGGCTCGGTAGTGCTTCTTGGATGAATAGATGGCGTTGCTCCTTTCTTGTTAGGGACTGGATGGTAGCACCTTCATACAGGGGTTCAAAATGTGTAAACAAGAGCAGCCCAGTAAGGAAGAGTGAGCTAATAGCATCAGCCTGTTGCCTCCACCCCTCAGAGAGACCCCCGGCCGTCCCTCTGAAGCAGCTCACCCGGTGCCCCCAGATCCATCTCCACCCGTCCTTCCTCCTTCTGCCTTTCTCTTCCTGTACATCCACAGAGGGCTTTTGTCCCTTCCTCCAGGGCCTGGAGCTGAGTCAGGTCCTGAAGAAGGCTGAGGCCAGCTCCCTGAGAAGCGGCCGAGCCTCAGAGAGAAGCACGATGCCCACCCGAGCTCGTTATGGATGTTTCTGGCTACCTGACCTTGAGCGAGGGCGTTCCTCCCAGAATCTCTTTTCCTCATAAAATGGGGAGGAAATAATAAGGTTATAAGGAGTTAGTGAGGATGTGCATAGATGGTGTCACCTGGCACCTGGCATGTAGTTGTAGCCCAATAAATGGCACCTCTGTTGTTATTACTTCTTAAAGGGCACATATAGACACACACAAATATATGCACATGTCAGTGTACACATGTGTATATGCACGTGCGCACACATGCACACACACGCGTGCGCAGACACACATGCATATGAGCACTCGTGTGCATGTGCACATGCATATGCACACGTGCATGGATATGTGTGCATATGTGTATGTGCACGTGTATGTATATGTGCAAGTGTGTGGGTGCACACGGAATGAGTCTTTAAGGAACCAGAAAGTGGTCCCATTTTTAAATTATCCTAGTTCTAAAAACAAAAAAGGTGTCTTACTTCTGGGCGGCAGAAGATGTCTTATTTCTGGGCAGCGGGGGGACAGTGAAGTCTGTAGGGCTGGGAAAAGGCTTTCAGCAGCAGCCCCTGAGTAGCGGCAGGGTTGGGATGGAGAAAGAAAGGAGGTGGGTGGGGCCTGCCTGAGAGTGGAAAGCCCTTGGCCAGCGTGCGGCCCTCTGCCTGCTTCCCTCTCCCAGGCTGCAGCTGCTCAGCACCCACTGCAGGGTCAACCTGCTCCTGACACAGAGGAATGAGTGGAGTTGGGTCCTCTTTGTTGCTTGCAACCTCACCCAGGTCCCTGTTCTATAACTCAGCTTCTCTTGGGTTCCTATGTTTTGGTAAAATACTCAGAGCTCCCAGCTTTCCAGCCAGTGTCCCCTCTCAGGACCCCCAGGAACTCCTCCGTGCATCCAAGCCAAGGCAGACTGCGCTTTCCTGCCGCCTGGCTCCCAGACGACTCTGCCCCGGCTTCCCCAGCCCCTCTGTGTTCCTGGCCCGGCATCTATTTTCAGTAAGCCTGAGCCCCTTTCTAGAAGAAGGAGGAGAACAGAGTCAAAGAGTGAAGAAATGAGTATTGCCTGATGCGGTCGAAGGAGCGGTGAGACTCGCACTGACATGGGAATGAGGACGCTGTCTACCAGCAGGAATGTCCAGAAACTTAAATGAGACAATTCAAGAAGCATTTCCCACACTGCCTGACACACAGCGAGAAATGCTAGTAATTAAAAATGACCATGATGTTAAAGAATCGCTGGGGTCGTTATTCTTGATTGTTGCAAATCAGAAGGAGGTGCCTTAGCCATGCAGTGTTTCCAAGGTGTTGAATGTGAGGTGGGCGCCATTTTCTAGGTCAGAAGGGAAACCGGTTTGGGAGGGAACAAAAGCAGGTTCTCTTGTGTTGATGGGAGAACGTGAAGGAGAGCCGCCTCCTGGCAGCAAGAGCTAGGAGTGTTGGGCAGTGTGCCTAGGGCCGGGGCTCTTGCAGTAATTAAGGGAGGAGCCACTAGATGGGGCGGCCGTTCTGATGCCTTGGTACCTACGCAAGCAACTGAAACTTAAGCCAGAGCCATGCATCGACTCTTGGAGAATGGACAGCTGGTCACACACAACCAACTAGGCTGTCCCAAATAAGGCAACTGAATAAGCCATCACCAGTCAAATAATCTCCTTGCTTTGCTTCCTCGTCTTTTCTGTAAAACTTCTCCCCAGCTCCTGTTGGGGGAGGCCCCTAACCACCTTTGGTTTGGTGCTGCCTGATTGGAATGGATGCATGCTCAGATAAACGCTTGGAAGTTTTAAGGCGTCTCAGTTTATCTTTTAACACTGAATGAGAGAAAGGCAGTGAGGAGTGGGCGGAACTGACCCTACTCTAATTCCCAGTAAGATGTAGGAAATGCAAAGTGACAGAAACCCAAGACTGGCCAGCAGTATTCTTCCCCACAGGTTCCCGTGGCTCTCAGCTTGGGCACTGGGGCAGTGCTTCTGGTGGGGCTGGTGCTGTCCGAACTCGGTGAGGGGCAGCTCATCCCCAGGTGTTCAGCCATCACCCTGTCCTGTGTATCCTCATTCACAGAGGAAAATTGAAACCCACATATGTCCTCATGAAGTGTCCCTGAGCATCTGGTCATCTCGTCACCGCTGGTCATCCTGGTGATGTCCCCCATGTCCTATGGGTGTCCTGTGTGTGGTCTGGGCAGGGCACCATCCTGCTGCTGTGAATTAGTGCCCCTGGAGCATCAGGTAGCACTCCACATAGGGAGATGACCTACTCTGGGCAAAGCGATAGCATCAGCTCCTACCGCCGACTTTTGTTTCTTTTATAAGGTCTCCTCGAAGCCTCTATGCTCAGTGAAAGCGTCGTTGGGATGCTTGGCAGTAGAAGGCAGGGAAGAGAGACCTTGGAGAGTGAGGGCAGGGCTGCAGCGGCGGGAGGTGTGCCAGTTCTGGGTCATCTCTAGGGAGAACATTGTCTGGTTTCTCTCTTTCCCATTGATCTGCTCTTTGGTTACAAAACTTTCTTTCTCATAACAGACCATATAATCCAGAACAGAATAATTTTTTCCTTAACGTATTGAAATTTACCATACATGGATTCTTAAGTGTACATATCTTAATGTAGAAAATGACACAGTTGAAGAAAATATATGTAATAAACCTGATGGAGTTCAGCCAAATTAGACAAATCATGACAAAAAGGAAGTAGAAACAATAAAAGCATACCACTTTATATTTCCTGGTTAAAAAAATTTGACATAGTTTTACAGACATAGTTTGTATCCTTGCATACCAGTCATGGAGAGCTTCTTTCTGCCCCTACCCAGTCAGTTCCCCCCGGGATAATCGCTATTCTGACTTCTAGCTCTGTGGGTTAGCTCTGTCTGCTACGGTTTCCATATGAATGGGAATATATCGCATGTCCTCTTCTGTTTATGGCTTCTTTCACCCAACATTGTGTCTATGAGAGTTACTGTGTTGTTGGCTGTAGTAGTAGTTTATTTATTTTCCCTTTAGAATATTCTATTGGATGAATATAGCATAATTTACATCTGTTGATGGGCATGAGAGCTCTTTCCGGCTATGGCTACTAAGAATAAAGCATTTTTGTATATGTCTAATGGTTCCCGTAGATGCCTAATAGTGGAATTGCCGGGTCTTAAATCATCTACATGTTCAGCTTTAGTAGATGCTTTCACTTTTCCACAGTAGTTGTACCAGTTTCTACTCTGACCAGCAATTCATGACTTTCCACATCCTCATAAGCACCAGATGTTATCTGGCATTACCAGTTTTCTTTCTTTCTTTTTCTTCTCTTTTTCATTTTCACCATTCCATTTCAGTTTTCATTTGCATTTTCCTGATGGCTAATGATATTAAGCACTGTCTTACATGCTTATTGACTGTTTGGGCTCTTTTGTGAAATGTCTGTTCAAGTTTTTTCCTTTTTTAATTGGATTGTCTGTCTCCTTACTAATTTGTAGGAATCCTTTAAGGGTTCTCAGTAAAGGTCAGATAGATGCCTTGGAAACATCTTCCCTCTGTCTCTTAGGTGGATCACCCATTCACTTTCTTCATTGTTTCTTCTGATGAATATTAAATATTAAATTCCCAATTTAATAATATCCAATCTAATAAAAATTTCCTTTAAGTTAGTGCTTTTTTTGTCTTGAGTAAGAAATCTTTTCCTACTCCAACATCAAGAAAATAGCTGTCTATGTTGTCTCCAATGAGTTTTACAGTTTTGCCTTTGATATTTGCACATACAGTCCATCCTGAGTGGATTTGGTGTCTGGTGTCAGGTGGGGTCACTGTGTTTTCCCACAGGTTCTCCAATGGATCCAGCGCCATGTGTGGAAGAGCCAACTCTTTCCCCCATGGCTTCTGAGTGGCATCTTTGCCACAAATTATGTAACTATATTTGTGGAATCTATTTCTCCATTTTTTAGTAGAATACAGAGTTTTTAATATTTAGCATTTTCTAACATCAAGCTGGACTCAATTTATTCCTAAATAAGTGAAGCAGTTGTAACTGTAAAGTTGTAAAGGGCCCTTAATAGTTCTTTAAGGAACTTAATATAATTTTATTTTTGAACAAGAATTTCCACAGCCTATAATTTTTCCAAAAAATTTCCAAAATGTGAAAATTGTTTATGGCAGAAGAAATTCAGGGTATTTATATCGACATCTTGATACCAGGTTCTTTTTTTTGTTTTAGGTGCTCAGCAATGTGTGCCAAGCATGGTGCTACCATCTTAGGAGAGACGTAATGAAAAGAGTCCTACCCTCCAGGAGTCCCACCCATGAGGACTTCTAAAGCCAGAATTGTGCCTTTCCAGCATGTTTTTTAATCACTAAACTGGAGAAACAGAGAAGATAATTCAGCTTCTCCATCTTTGTATCTCTGTGTGGCCACATGAAGCCAAATAGGGAGGCTTACCTCTGTGGCACAGGAGGGGGCGAGTCAACCCCTTGGACCAAAAGCAATCTGTGAGGCAACTCCTGAGATTCAGGAAGGAGTCAGGAAGAAGGAGCCAAAGAGCTACCTTGAATTCTTGCCAAGGCCCCCATTCCTTGCATGTAAGCATTGCTGTTCACACATACTCACTTATTTCTTTTGTAATACATGGTTTTCCCACCATTGACTAGCCCACTAGATAAATTCAAGGCATTTTACAAACTGTGTTTCTTGAGAATTAGTTTTACAAATTCAGTTCCTATCAGAGGTCTCAAAGTTTGGGACAGGGAGGGTTCTCACTAAAATCTCAGAATATGTGTTGGGTAACTAAGATGTAATGAGATCACGGTCAGATGTGGTCAACCATCAGTATGCCCACTCATCTCACTTTACACATCTCAGTCCTGGAGGCTCTACCATGTTTCATAACATGTAGTCACTCAACTAACTCATGCCTGTCTGGATTATTTTAAAGAAAAATGTTTCTTTTTTCCTAGATATCCAGGTTTGACTGTAATACACTTTAAAATTAAAATTGTTGGCATGTTTTGTGATCCGCCTGTTAAAAACTATGTTTTTAATGTTGAACACTGTGGAACTATCCCGTAGTGTCAATGGCACACACCAGCCTCTAGTATCCTATCTATAAACATTTATTTGTTTATTAAACTTATTTTTATTGTCTCTTTTTGTGGTAAAACATATATAATATATGTGGCCTTCTCTTCCTAGTTTGAGTGTTTTTGTCATGAAATGATGTTGAATTTTGTCAAATGCTTTCTCTGTATCCCTTGAGATGATCATGCATCCCCTTCATTCTGTTAAAGTTGTGCATTACACTGATTGATTCTAATATGTTGAACCATCCTTGCTTTCCAGGAATAAAGCCCATTTGGTCATGGCATATAATTCTTTTAATATGCTTTTGAATTCAGTTGGCTAGTATTTTGTTGAGGGTTTTTGCATCAATATTCATAAGGGATATTGGTCTGTAGTCTTCTTTTCTGGTAGTATCTTTGTTTGGCTTTGGTATTAGGGTAATGCTGGCCTCATAAAATTAGTTTGGAAGTATTCCTTCTTTTTCAATTTTTGGTAGAAGTTTCAGGGGAATTGGCATTAATTCTTCTTGAAATGTTTAGTAGAAGTCGGCAGTGAGACCATCTGGTTCTGGGATTCTCTTTGTTAGGAGGTTTATGATTACCGAGTCAATCTTTTACTGGTTACAGGCATTATATCTCTTTTATTTCAGGAGTATAAGTTCCATGCAGTTTTGGATCTTCTGTTTTGCTCACTTATGTGTTCCATGCACCTAGACCAGTGTTTCGGACATAGTAGGAGCTTAGCAAGTAGTTGTTGAGTTGGTCTATTCAGACAAGATTCTTTCCAACTCTCTGGTCTATTAATCATTGTGTTAATTTCATTCTAAAGCTGATTCACGCTAAGTGGGAGAGCAAAGCAGCTTCCTGGAAGCCCCCAGCAAGTCTCTGTTGCATGTCTTTGGGAGTCAAAGGGCTCTCCAACCTTGAACAAGTATTTCAGAGATGGGTTGCCCACTGGCTTGGGATAAACAAAGGCCTACCCCAGAGCCGAGGTGGCATGGATGTTGGGGTGCTGGCCATAAGGCCCACCACTGCTGCTGCTTTCTAGATGGATGAAGGTGACGTCCTCCCTGGTGGGGAGGCCTGGCAAGGTGAGCCATGAGCCTGTGAATCATACAGGTCAGGGAAAGGCAGGAGGTCTCTCACTATTGGTTGTGGATTTTAGGACAAGATGGTGGAGAGCAGATTGTGGCTCTGAGGTTACGTCAGCAGTGTAAGGTCTCGTGCAACACCCTCAGAGCCAGAGGGGCCTGAGGTGACTATGAGAAGCAGAAGGAAGACAGGGGACAGGAGTGGTGGGGAGGACAAGGCCAGCAGAACAGGTGAGAAAGAGCTGGCACTCCATGCTTATGCATGTAGGGTATTTATGGTTTGTAGGAATTTGTTCCTGGGGGTGTGGCTGGTGAGAAGTTTCCCAGCTTATTCAAGGTTTTGTGGAGGAACAGTTCCACCCTTTCCCTAGTACCGGCACATTTTGGTTTGTTATCACAAAGCTCAACATGGTTGGAATTTTTCTTTTTTGTGATGGTGAAAGAGAGAGAGAGAGAGAGAGAGAGATTATGAGCAATTGGTTCCTATAATTAATTATGGAGGCTGAGAAGTGCCATGATCTGCCCTTTGCAAGCTGGAGACCCAGGAAAGCCAGTGATGTAGTTTGAAAGCCTGAAAGTGAATAGATTCCAGTCCAGATCTGAAGGCAGATAACCAGGAGTGCTGAGGAGGGCAGGAGAACGATGTCCCAGCTCATCCATTCGGACAGAGAGTGAACTCAACCTTCCTCTGCCTTTCCGTTCTGTTCAGTCCCTCAGAGGATTGGATGATACCCACCCACGCTGGGGAGAGCCGTCTGCATTACTAGGTCTACCAATTCAAATGCTGATCCCTTTGAGAAACACCCTCATAGACACATCCAGAAGTAATATTTAAACAGCTATCTGGGCATCCCTTAGCCCAGTCAAGTTGACTCATAAAATTAGCCATCGTGATATGAACTAATAAATATTCTCATCTTAAAGTAAGATGAAGTGACTTTTGCCTTGGATGGCACTTTAAAGTGGGAAGTGTCCTTAAGGATGGTTTAGGCCATTATCCTCATTCCCGGGTGAGGAAATTGGTATAGAGTGAGGGGTCATGGCCTCTCAAGGTCAGGCACCCTGTCTTCGCACAGCCTAGACAAGAAACTCATACTGTAGTTCCCAGTGCAATATACAGGAAAATCATAATGCATGCCCTTAAATATTATCCATGTGGTCCTTACAACATATCCATGGAACATTTAGGGCAATCTTGTTCTTGCTCTGTGGGCAGTGGGGCCTGGAGGACTTGAGTCATGGGCCCACACCTTCATTTACAAGCTCAGCATGAAACCCAGAGATTCTGGGACAACAGAGCCTATTTCCTTAACCCTTTTATTATTATTTAAACTAGTTATGTTTTCCTTAAAATATAATTTAAAAATAGTTGTTCTTTCATTTAATGTCATAATGTATAGCTGAAACTGGAGTTTCTATTACAGATTCCCTTCTCCTATCAGAAGTGTTTGAAATTATCCAATTGAATAAGTATGCAAAATGCCATTTTATATCCCTAAAGCCAAAATATGGTTTCCATTGATTTGGAAAAAGAAACATGTCCTTTAATTTGAGCCCATGTGTGGAGCATAAACATTTGTTTCCCATTACATCTTGAGCTGTCCTTGGAATTCTCTTTCTAGTAATGCTCAACTCAGTTATATATGGACGCTTTCTCAGTAGACTCTTTTTAAAGTTTAATTGGAGATGCAACTCTAAATGAACTCATGGCTTCAAAGACTTGGGAAAATATGTAGTGATACCCAAATGGCAACTTAAAATGAGCTTGATTATGCGACAGGCCAGAAACAAAGGCATGGCCTGAGGGCCTTTTGGGCCATGGGTGCCGTGGAGGCACATGGGGACATACACACTAGGAAAAAGTGTGTTCAGGTTTATTATTCATATGGATCTGTCTGGTTCACATAGAGGAAACCAAAACATGAACAAGAATATTACAAAGTGCCTTCCCTTGTGTTACACACACTGACCCCAAAGGATGTGTCTAGAGGGGACACAGTTCACATATTTGAACCCTCAGATTTTAGAAATTAAACATGAAAATCTGGAGGAGAGCAGTGACTCAGTGAGGTTCTCCTCGTCAGCTGGTGTTCTAGCCAGGTCTCCTAGGTTCAGATGTACTGTCATCTCTCTGATATCCTATCAGTATCTTCTGTTCACGTAAGTCCCACACCAATTTGAGAAAATAACAGTATTCAGTCACTTTTTCTTGTTCTCTCAGATATATAATTCCTATGAAACAGTTTTTGGGGACAGTAAAGAGAACTGGGACTGGAGGTGATTACAAGAAAGACTATATGACTCAAACTCTGTCAGCTTCTTCAGTTGTCTTGTGATGATCAAACACCTACCTTGAGAAGAAAGGCAGGAGGTGAGATGTGATAGCCCTGCACTAATAGGAGGGGCATAGTTATTGGTTTTGCAGTTTTCTAGGCTTTGGGGAAATAACTGAATAACACAGGTAGATAAGGCAGTTCCATGCCTGTTAAGAGGACACAACAAATCAAACAACAACTTCACTTGCATCCTTCCTGTGGTCATGGATTCATTAACAGTCAGCAGCTAAGTATGTGGACTCTGGATCCAAACTGTCTGGAGTTAGATGTTGGCTCAGTGTGACCTTAAGAAACTTACTTAACCTCAGTTTTTTTTTCTGTGGAATGGAGATAATAACAGTATACATGTTAGAGAGTTTCCATGGGGATCACATGAGTTAATACAAGTAAAGTGTTTAGAGTAGCGGTCCCCAACCTTTTTGGCACCTGGGACTGGTTTCATAGAAGACAATTTTGCCATGGACAGGGTGGGGGGTGGGGGGGGATGGTTCAGGAGGTAATGCGAGGGATGGGGAACAGCAGGTGAAGCTTTGCTCGCTCACCTGACGCTCACCTCCTGCTTTGCTGCCTGGCTCCTAACAGGGTATTGGGGACCATTGGTTTAGAGTTCACATCCTTAAGACCTTGCTAATTATCATGACAATAAATAGTATTAGATGCAGTTGCCATGTGTGTGTAGTTTGAAATAGCACATCAGAATGTATATGCAGCTTTCGTTTTCACTGAGTGTAGATTTAACACCTACATCCGGCTCTGCTTCCCCTTCCTTCTACACAGAGTGGTGACATTAGCATGAGCACCAAACTTGCTTTTTCAATATTTTGACAAAAAGGAACCTACCAAATATAAACTAGGGGGCGATTTGTACATACTCAAGGTCACTCAAGTGATTTCAGCTGAGTACAGAACATGTGGCGTAGGTCTGAAAACTGACATAGTTTCCCACCTGCACCAGAGCAGTCTGCATGGGAGCAGTGGAGACATTCCCATCATTTCTCCAAAACCATCTCAGTGCTGCTGGAGTACTAAGGCGAGCCAAAAGTCAGGTCAAAGTCCACCTGGAGTAGAAGACCCATCAAACTGGAGGTTGGCAGTGCCACCTTCTTGTTCATCTGGCTTGGGCAGTGCCTCCCACCACTCTCTAATTCTTCATCTCCTACTTGATATTAAGCTCGGAACTGCATCTCTAGGCATGAACCAACAGAGAAACTCACCACTTTCTCTGTTAAAAACAGGGAAAAGATTTTAGTATTAGAGGAGATGTTTCCATTAAAATAAAAGAAACTGGGTGAAATGTTTGAGTTCTTCAAGTTAAAGATCCCAGTAAGATCCAAGAAAAAAATTAGAGTAGGCAGTAAGATGGATTAGCCCGAAATAAGGAAAGATTTGTTGAGATCCTAAAAAAATGAGTGAAGCAGTGCATAGCAAATTCAACACCACAGAAAATATAATAATTGAGACTAAGTATTAAAAGTTAAGTATTAAAGTTAAAACAAATTTTAAAAATGCTTTATGAAAATATAAATTATATAATATAGAAACATTAATAGTGGTCTAAAATTCTAGATAAATACTAATAAATTTTGAAATTTAGGAATTGGAAAACTATCCTTAATTTCTCATATTATACTCAAAGGATATAGTGTATGATTCAATTTTCTTAATATAACAGGAAGGATATTTTCCTCTGACTCTCATCCTGAATAAGAACTGAGTCAGGTAAGTACAGTTTCAAATAGTTTTTAAAATGAATGTTACTCACTAGTAGAATACTGAAAGTTTATTTAATTTCTGAATTTCCTGAGAAGTAAATAAGCACCAAGATACAATGTATGTAAAATAAAAACAAATCCGGTATAAATTTCCTTCTAAGTACTCTCTTCACTGTATGCCATAAGTTTTGGTATTTTTGTTTTTATTCATCTCAAAGTATTTTCTAATTTCCTTTGTGATTTCTTTCTGACCCATTGGTTGTTTAAGAGTGAGTTATTTAATTCCCACACATTTTTAAATTTCCCCCATTCCTTTCTTTTATTGATTTCTAATGTAATTCCATTGTGGTTGGAAAACATACTTGGTATGATTTAATTCTTTTAAATTTATTGAGGGCTTGTTTCATGGCCTCTATCCTGGGGAATATTCCATGTGCCCTTGAGAAGAATGTATAATCTGCTGTTCGTGGGTGGGGTGTTCCATATATGCCTGTTGGGTCTATAGTGGTGATAACTCTTCCATTTTCTTGTTGCTATTCTGACTAGTTGTTCTCTCCATTATTGAAATCCAACTATTGTTGGATTATCTCTTTCTGCCTTCATTTTTGTCAGTTTTTACTTCATGCATTTTGAGACTCTGTTTCTAGGTGTGTATATATATTTATAATTGTTATATCTTCTGATGGATTGATGCTTTTATCACTAAAAATGCTCTTCTTTGTTTCTAGTAAAAATTTGTGTCTTGAAGTCTATTTGTATAGCTACTCTAGCTTTCTTTCAATTATTGCTTGCATGGCACATCTTTTTTATCCTTTTGTTTTCAACCCATTTTTGTCTTTAAATCTAAAATGTGTCTCTTAAACAGCATACAGTTGGATCATTTTTTAAATCCATTCTGGCAATCTCTGCATTTTGACTAGGGTGTTTTATCTATTAACATTGAATTATTACTGAAGGTAGGATTTAATTTTGCCATTTGCCATTTGTTTTCTGTATGTCTTATGCCTTTTTTCTTCCTTTATTGCTCAAATCCTGCCTTCTTTTGTGCTAAATAGATATTTTCTAGTGCACCTTTTAAATTTTCTTTCTGTTTCCTTTATGATAATTTTTAAAATTATTTATTTATTTTTATTTTTGGCTGTGTTATGTCTTTTTTGCTTGTGCATGGGCTTTCTCTGGTTGCAGTGAGTGGGGGCTACTCTTTGTTGTGGTGGCTTCTCTTTGTTGTGGAGCACGGGCTCTAGGTACATGGGCTTCAGTAGTTGGGGCACACGGGCTCAGTAGTTGTGGCTCACAGGCTTAGTTGCTCCGTGGCATGTGGGATCTTCCTGGACCAGGGCCCAAACCTGTGCCCCCTGCATTGGCAGGCAGATTCTTAACCACTGTGCCATGAGGGAAGTCCTGTCTTTTATGATAATTTTGAATACTTTTCTTGAGTTATTTTCCTAGTGGTTGATTTGGATTACAATTAAATTCTCAACTGGAAATAATCTAGTTTGGTTAGTAGTTTAAATTAGTAGTAACTTAAATTTAATAGTATACAAAAGCTTTGCTCTAATATACATCTGTTTCATCTCTTGAGTTTGTATTATTATTGACATATGAATGACATCTTAATAAACCTATCAACAGTTTATATAATTATGACTTTATGCAGTTATCTTTTAAAACAGAAGAAAAGAGTTATTAATAAAAGTAATTTTACACTGTGTTTCATAATACCTCTGTAGTTTTTAATTTTTTTATTTATTTTTTTAACCAGTGCTCTTTATTTCTCTGTGTATAATTGAGTTACTGTTTAGGGTCTTTTTATTTCAGCCTGAAGGACTCCTTTAGGATGAGAGAACAACACATTCTCTCATTTTTTGTTCATCTGGAAAGGCCTTAATTTCTTCATTTTTAAAGGGTAGTTTAGCTGTGTATAAAATTCTTCATTGGCAGTCTTTTTCTTACATTTTGCAGACATCATCTCACTTTCTTCTGGCCTCCATGTTTCTCCATGAGAAATCAGGTGTTCATCCTACCGAGATCCCTTGTACATGACAAATCCTCACTCTCCTGGTCCTTTCAAGGTTCTCTCTTTGTCTTTGACTTTTTTCAATTTGGGTGTGGCATGTATAGGTGTATAGATCTTTTTTAGTTTACTTTACTTGTAGTTTGTTGAGCTTATTGTATATGTAGATTCATATTTTTCATAAAATTTGGGAATTTTGGACCATTATTTCTTTAAATATTTTCCTTCTCTATTCTCTCCCTCCTCTTCTTCTGGGACTCCTCATTATTTATATGTTGGTAAGCTTGATGTTGTCCCACAAGTCTCTGAGGCACTATTCATTTTTCTTCACTCTTTTTTTTTCCTGCTCCTCAGACTAGATAATCTATATTGAGCTATCTTCAACTTTGCTGGTTCTTTCTTTGTTGTTTTTTCTGCTTGTAGGGTTTTTAGCAGAATTGAAATTTTCATTCCAGATATTGTACTTTTCAGCTCTAGAATTTCATTCTTTTTTATAATTTTGACTTCCTTATTGACATTCTCTATGTGATGTCTCTTGGTGAGACATCATTGTCATGCTTTTCTTTAATTCTTTAAAATAGTTTCCTTTAGTTTTTGAACATATTTATAACAGCTTATTTAAAGCCTTTTTACACTAAGTCTAAAATTTAGGTAGTTTTGAGGTCACATTCTGTTGTCTTCTATTTTTTATTGCATGTATGGAATAATTTCCTATTTCTTTGCATGTCTCATACATTTTTAAAAAACTAGACATTTATATAATATATTGTAAAAACTGTAGCATCAGATTTCTCCACTCCTTCATTATTTGTTGTTTTTTTCTGCTTTTAGGTTTTTGTTTTTGTTCTTGTTGTTGCTTATTTGTTTAGTGACCTTCCTGGACTAATTAACAGATTCTGTATTCCCTGCAGTGTGGGTCTACTGAGTTTTCTGCTATCTTTTTAATTTAAGTTTCTTATTTTTAAATTTTGAAAATCAGCTTCCTGGGGTAACACTAGGGTCAATATAATTTAGTGGACAGCCACTATGATTGGTCAGATTTCCTTAAATGCTGTGCCTGCATGACTTTGCCCTTTGCCAAGGCCTGCCTTCAAACTTGAAGGATTTCATAAGACAGCCTTAGCTGTCATTTGCTGCTGGTGTAGAGATTCAAGATCAGCCAGGGGTGAGTGACTGGTGACTTCTGCTTACCCAGGTTTTTCTTGGTCATGCACATAGCCTAGGTGTCTAGGAGTGTATTGTAACCTTTCAAAAAGTTCCCTATGGTCATCTAGTTATACAGGATTAAAGTAATTTTCCCCACCAGGCTTTTGTTTGCTCTAACTTATATCATGCCTTTAGATGGTTGAGGTGTTGCCAGAAATAATTGTTACAGTAATGCCCTGTGAGTAGGTCCCCACCCCTGCTGAACTAAGCTCTGAATCAAATCAAAGAGTCATCATATTCTGGGAATGTAGACTTTTAAGGTAGCTGAAAGTTCAGACAAAATATTGATTGTGATCTGGGGATGGTACTTTTCACAGATCTCTAAAAGTGGTCATATCTATTGTCTGCAATGTTCCAGGTTGTGGTTACCTCTTCACTGAGCTGGAGGAATAGCTCTAAGTTAAAACATCACTGACTCTATTGTCTTGCCAAGGGTTTGTAGTTTCCTCTGGAAGGATGATTTTTATTCTGTTCTGAATATTGTTTAATGGCTGGCATTCTGAAATGGTAAATTTTATTGGTTTGGCTGTATGTTTGTGTGTTTTTTGTGTGTGAAAGTGCAAGTTCACTGAAGTTTTCACTCCTCCATTCTGGAAGTTGATCTCGACATGTGTTACTTTATAACTGGAAACATTTGGCAATTTTAAAGGGGCTATTAATAAATCAGAGGAAGTTCTTCCCCCTTTACTTTGCTGAGTTGACAGTTGTTATTGTCATAAAAACCAGCGTGGCTTGTAACTTATTGTTATCATTCATGTGACTAGCATGACATGGGACTCAGGTTGCAGGTGCAATCCTTGTTAGGTTATTTCTGTCTTAAAATTTTTATGCTCATATTCATTAATTTGACTAACATTCATTGAGCAGTGTGGAGCCTATAAATGTGATAAAAAGAATCCAGTCTTTGCCTTCAAACGGCAAAGATATGTGGAAAAAGTACAATTTAAATAAAAATTGGCAGGGGAATTAGAAAATTCTTAACTAATGCAGATTTTAAGCTTCTGTACAGCGAATTTGAACACTGGGGTTATTTTGTAAGAGTGGAAACATTTAAATTCACTGTACATAAAAAATATATTCTTTTACAACTTATCAACAGAGGCAACCAGAATTTCAGCACCCAGATAACCATGCATGACATGGCTTGTATGTGTCTATAAAATGCAAACTGTACAGAAGTTTTAAACTTGTCGCCAATATTTAAAACTTTCGATTCAAACCGCACTCTCTTTCCCCCAAAGTAAATGCTGTTTAAGATTTTCAGATTAGTTTAAATGTACTAACGGGGACTCTTTAAGATTTGTTTAAACGTGCATATCCGTGTATAATTCAATATTATCTACGTACACGTGCATCCATCTATCTGTCAAAAGAAAAACTCAAGAGAGAAGTAACTTAACACTGCCCCAGCCTCACATTCTGTTGTAAAGAGACAGAATGTTCCAGTTAGAAAGTAGAAAAAATGTTGAGTGGAAGAGAAGCTAAAACCCCACCCTACCCACATACTTAATGATAGAACAACATGCCTTATTTTGTACTCAGCAGAAAGAAAAATGATCTCCACTAAGTTTGAGCAGCTTGATGATATCCTGGCTGCCTCAGAAGCCGGTGAGTCCCTCACATCCAGGAATAGAGTAGCCTCTGTTCTCACATAGAGCAACAGCTCTCAAGTATTTGGGCCTCAGAATTCCTCTATACTCCTAAAAATTGTTGAAGACCTCTGAGAGCTTTGGCTACGTGGATTATGTCTATTGATATTTACTGTCACAGAAATCAACACTGAGATCTTAAATTATTATCCAAGTAACAATAAACCCATTGCATGGACATATATAACATATTCTTAATAGAAATGCATCTTCTACAAGAAGTAATGACAGAAATGTCTCTGTTTTATAACTGCAAATCTCTTGAATGTCTAGCTCAATAGAAGACAGATTCTCCTATCTGTTTCTATATTCAGCCTCTTGTGATATCACACATGATGTGAAAACCTCTTCTGTACACTCATGAGTGAATGAGACTGAAAAAGGTAAATCACACATCATTGTTACTGTGACAATAATTGGACTATTCTGGACTCCTTGAAGGTTCATTGCAAGCTCCACAGGGGCTCCTGGAGCTCCTTGAGGACCACAAATCTAGTGTGAGTTCAGGAGTGAGTTTCTTGAATGGTGAGATCAGAGGTCCTTGGGTGTCTGCTACTTCATCACTCAGTGTCCATAAATTAGGAAAAAGTAATAATCATATTTTCTACATTTGATATCATATATAGTCTGGTATCATTTGACCAACTGTTTCTCACTCCAGTAATAGACTGCTTTGTGTATTCTTTTAATCCCTGTAAATAACTCACACCTTTAAGAAATGTGTTAATGTTTATCACTAATGGATCTGAACTAGCTTGTATAGATCTATCAGAAATGAGATTTCAGATGGCAATTTGAGGTTCAGATGGCAATTCTTTGGGATGAAAGTTATTTTATACCTTTGATAACAGTGACACATGTGTTGGTCCTATATGACTAGAAGGTTCTCTGAGGCAGTTACCATATATCCCAGCTCCATGTCTCCCGCAGGCCTTAGTCCAAGCCCT
This sequence comes from Monodon monoceros, assembly GCF_005190385.1. Classification (NCBI taxonomy): domain Eukaryota; kingdom Metazoa; phylum Chordata; class Mammalia; order Artiodactyla; family Monodontidae; genus Monodon; species Monodon monoceros. Next base: position 8,198,800 of record NW_021703776.1, on the reverse strand, counting down.
TCCCATTGGGCTTCATTGAAAGAATAAACCCACACTGAGTTAATAAGTTATTTTCATGCTTTTATTTCCTAGACATTTTCTAAACTTTTCTTAGAGAATCAATGTTAATGATGGACCTATTTTATGTAACGAATAAGGTTTTTAAACCTTATTTTGGAGAACAATTTTGGTCCTATTAGCAATATTTCTTGATTGTTCCTGGGTAAGGCTATTTGCAACAAGCTTGGAGTTCCCTGTGCTTCAAGACCCTCAGCTCCCACTGGGCTGTGTCTCCACCTTGACTCCCCATTCCCCACACCCCGTCCCGCAAGAGTCCAGCCACACACAGAATCTCTGTATTAACCCCTCTTCTTCCTGCTTCTCCCACAGACTTTCCTTGGCCAGAGCCCTCTGGAGTGGCTGCTCCTATCTCTGAGCTAACATTTGCTTCTCTTTGAGGTTTTTACTTCACATTCTGCAGCCATAAAACTTACCCTGCCTTGGGCTTCCCTGGTGGCCAGTGGTTGAGAGTCCACCTGCCGATGCAGGGGACGCGGGTTCGTGCCCCGGTCCGGGAAGATCCCACATGCCGCGGAGCGGCTGGGCCCGTGAGCCATGGCCGCTGAGCCTGCGCGTCCGGAGCCTGTGCTCCGCAACGGGAGAGGCCACAACAGTGAGAGGCCCGCGTACTGCAAAAACAAACAAACAAACAAACAAACAAACAAACAAAACTTACCCTGCCTCTACCTGTATCATTGACAGTGAGGCAATGACTGTGGACTCCCTTCCCCAAAACAAGCCCTGGTGAACAGTGAGCTGATGTTGGTGATTCTGTGGGTGTGTTATTTTGCCTAATCATGGACCCCTTGGCTCCTGAGACATTTATGTGAAATCTGGACACGCTCAGGGGGCGCTCAGGGGAGAGAAGTGTTTGAAAGATTAGCCCCAAACCTTACATAACGAAGTGAATAGAATGATCAGCCGTGATGCTTATTTGAAATATTAGAAACAATATTCAACTTCCAAAGAGTATGTGTTTGGGCCCTGTTATGGCTGAATTATGTCCCACTCCAAATCCATATGTTGATGTCCCCAGTACCTCAGATGGGCAGATAAAACCGTAAGCTGAGGATTCCTAGAATATAGTCATTTACTTCAGGGGAGACGATTGCCACTGGGCAAGTTCCTGCACAACGAGAAAAGATGTATCAGTCAATTCACCTAACAAATACGTGTTCCCTATTGTCTATCGCGGACGCTGGGATGGATGGGGGAATAGAGTTTGGAATTAGGCCTCAGAGAGTTGAGTCCAGCTGAGGGCCCCATGATCAACCAGTTCACAAAGGAGTGAAGGTGAAATGGCAATGAAAAGCTTTTGTGGGAAAGGCACAAATAAGGGGCTGAGTGAGTGAGACCGCTGGAGGGGCCTCTTGGGAGGGCTGGTCAGGGAGGGGTCTCCAGGGAGCAGGCCTTCCAGTGCAGCCTGAGGATGAGAAGGAGCTGATGTGGAGGGAGACCAGATGTGCAAAGGCCCCGGGGTGGCGAGGGCATATTGTTGGAGCCCCTGGAGGGAGAAAGTGCAGGGTGTGAAATGCAGGTGGAGAAGCGAGCCAGATGCCCAGGGTCCTGTCAGCCATGGTGAGGCATCTGAGTTTTGCTCTGAGTGTGTTGCGGACACAGTGTGACTTTGTGAACTGAGGAAAGTGGGATCCTCATGATTTTGGAAAATCCCTGGCGTCCACAGGGCATTGGTGGTGATGGGTGGAGCTGGGGAGACATTCAGCTTCCATCCGGGTCACAGGGGCTGGCAGCCAGCGCTGGAGCAGCGGCATGTGGCGGGGGGGAGCAGAGCACGAGGGGCCTCCTTCGCTCTGCCCAGTGGGCTTCTGGCCCCAGTCTGCAAGTCCAGATGTCAGATGTGGCTCTCCTTAATTCTCAATATTCCTGAGAAGAGGAATTAAAAAAAAATGTATTATTTTATACTGAAACATATATTTTTAAAAATTTATTTATTTAAAATTTATTTTTGGCTGCGTTGGGTCTTCGTTGCTGCGTGTGCGTGGGCTTTCTCTAGTTGCGGCGAGCGGGGGCTACTCTTCGTTGTGGTGCGCGGGCTTCTCATTGCAGTGGCTTCTCTTGTTGCGGAGCATGGGCTCTAGGCATGCGGGCTTCAGGAGTTGTGGCACTTGGACTCAGTAGTTGTGGCTTGTGGGCTCTAGAGTGCAGGCTCGGTAGTTGTGGCGCACGGGCTTAGTTGCTCCGTGGCATGTGGGATCTTCCCAGACCAGGGCTCGAACCCATGTCCCCTGCCTTGGCAGGTGGATGCTTAACCACTGTGCCACCAGGGAAGTCCCTGAAACATAGTTTTTTAAAAGCCAAAGATATAGAATTGTACATAATGTATTTAATTAGAATTAAAGCCAAGTAATTATTTTAATAACTAACATTCATTTAGACTTACTCTCTGCTGGATTTTGTAAAATACATTTCACTTGCGTGTTCTCACGTTATCTTTGCAATAGCTGTGTGGTAAATTGTTATTTCTATTTCTCAGATGAAGGAGGTTTTATGGGCCTTCGTTCCTTTATTTTTAAAATAAAAGTGTAACATAATATTAAGTCATGCAGCTATTAGATGAAGAGACACACAAATGTGTACATATATGCACACACACGTGCACATGCACAGTAGCCATGAATAATGCACACACATAACCGTATAGCTAGAACATACGTGGTGTAAGCGTCAGGGCTGTTTTCTAATTGCTCACACCTCGTGTGGTTGGCTGTGTGGTCATCTTTGGCTGAGGAGATGCAGCCCATACTCTCCTCCAAACCTTCAGTGTGGTTTCCGTTTTGAATACTGATCCTTCCTCACTAGGGTCTGGGAGAAACCCTTAGAGAAAGTAGGCTTGGGTTTTGTTTGGGAAAGACTTTGTCTGATGCCAGTGGACACTTCCTCCTGTGAACTCAAGGTACCTGTTGTTTTCAAATTGCATCCTGTCTTAGGAGGAGGGGCCGCCATTGAACTGTTTAGGGGCCACTGGCTGTCTTCACACCCCCATGTGCTGGAATCATCCATTCATTCTGAAATTTATTCACTGAGAGAAAAACAATGTGGTGTTGGAACTTGCTTGGTTCAAAGGCCCTGAACATCAAGTGAAATAAAGGTGATGCCTGTCTTCTGTCACCTGTGACTCTCCCTCTTCTGGGCAGAATGGACGGACACATAGACAGAGCACAGTTCTCCCCTGAGAGCCTGGACAGTGGTGCCTTTCTGTGTGCTCATCTCCTGGCTTGGGACCTGGCATGTGGAGGGCAGAAGAGGTGGCTGGGTTAAATTTAGTGGATTGAGCCCTGGGCTGTCTCTGACTGTCCTGGACTGGCCACCAGCCCGTCTGATGGCCCCGGATCCCTGCTAGGTAAAGGAAGATGGCAGCAGGTGGTGACAGCAAGATAAGCAGTTAAACATAGAGCAGATGTGGGTAAGGCACACGCTTCCTGGTCTGCACCCAGAGCCCACACCCAGGGCTATGGCCGTGTGTCCTCCTCCGGAGAAGGTCCACACCCTGTTTCCTGAATCCTCTGGTTTCTGTCAGCTTACAGCTTTGCTGGGTTTTTCCAGGAACTTCTCTCCTCTGCTCTGCATTGATTTCCAGCCCCAGGCATCCCTACTGAATGCCACCAAATTCCCAACAAAGGTGCATCTTTGAATGCTAAAAATGAGTCATCAGAGTTCTTGGGAAGGCTAGAATCATAAATTATGCTGTAATTTTCATAGCACTCTATTTACAGGTTCTTAAATAAGGAGTGGCCAGATAATGAAGAGTGAATCAGTGTTTTGGGGACATAGAGTAAAAGTTTCAGAGATTTTTCTGTAAAATAAAAAGCAATAATAATAAATGCAATGCATGGTTTATTACTATTATGAACTAATATATTATGACATGGTCATATGTTTCAACAATATATCAACATGCTCTCTATATGATACAATCATTTGATAAAAGAAACAAAGAAGGGAATAGTAACACAAAATAAATGCCAAATAAAAATCATTAAAAAGTTGAATGTCAATACCACAAATATTTAATACGAACATTTATCATTCTTAAAACTGTGGTTTATTTTATCATAAAAGTTAAAATACACTAAGCAGGCATTACCTTATCCAAAAGCCTTAATCTTTATTTCATGACAAATAGCTCAGACATACAAAAATTTCTTTCAGCTTTCATTGGCGCCGCTGGTCAAATTATCCAGAAAATATCTTCAAGTTGGGCCTTTGTGTGCATATTGCTTCTTATAAGTTCATTTTCTTTTTCATTTCTTACTTACTTGCCCTGGTTTTGGTTTTGCCATAGAAATCAACATTGTTTCTGCTGCTTCAATTGCTACATCTATTTCTCGTCTCACGTTGAGAAACCTTCACTTTTTCTCTGTGAATTTCTTCTGTTTAATCACATTTTTAAAAAAGTCTATCCATTAATGAGTTTCCCAAAAGAGCGATTTCCTTTTTGTTTGACAGCAAAAAGCTGTCCCTTTCTACTTCATCTAAATAGCAAACTTGAAAGCAATTTATTATTCCGCTTACAACTTCATAATATTCTTCTTTATATAAACAACTGAGCTTCAGCTGTCATAAAACTACTTTATTCATCTGGAGGGTTTTTAAAAACTTCTGAATTATTCTTTATAATATATATCCCAGTGTGTTTTGCTCTCTAAAATGACTTGCCTTATTTATTTTGGGCTCTTGAATATTTCTCCTACAAAGGAAAATTTCTCACTGGAGAATTCAACAGTTCTGTAGTTTTTCGTCTACTGAAAATTGTGGAAGAGACATCGTCTTTTCAGATAACACTGATTGGATTTGGCTTCATCATCTAAATCAGGTTATTCTTTCATCATGCTGGTTTCTGAATTTCCACTGAATTTCCTTCTCCTGCTATTTGTTTCTGATGCTCCAACTTTCAACCTGTTCACCTTAAGTCAAACCTGTTGTCAGAACCAAGTGAAATTTGTGTTTGTGGGACAGCTGCTAAATCACCAGTGATGACTTTCTGAATTTTCTCAGAGTTGCTGCTCCATCACTTCTTGTAATCTGTAGTAATTATCTATGACTTATAAGTTATCTACAAACTTGACAATTTGGAAGAAAAAAATCGGGTATTATCTCCCAGTTTCTGTGGGTCAGGAATCCCGGAGTGGCTGAGCTCAGTGGCTTTGGCTAAGGTCTCTGCAGAGGCTGCAGTCAAGCTTAAGGCCAGGGCTGCAGGCATGTCAGGCTTGATGGGACAGGCCCTGCCTCGAGCATCACTCTGTGCTTGTTGGTGGGCCTCAGAAGATGCACGTCCAAGTTCACCCACATGGGCCTTTGCACAGGGTTCCTTGATGACATAGCAGTTGGCTTCCCTGTGCTTACTGGACTTGAGTGACTATTTCCTTTCCCATGTTAGGGAAGTTTTCTACTATAATCTCTTCAAATGGTTTCTCAGACCCTTTCTTCTTCTCTTCTTCTTCTGGGACCCTTATAATTCGAATGTTGGTGCATTTAATGTTGTCCCAGAGGTCTCTGAGACTGTCCTTAATTCTTTTCATTCTTTTTTCTTTATTCTGCTCCCTGACAGTTCTTTCCACCATTTTATCTTCCAGCTCACTTATCTGTTCTTCTGCCTCAGTTATTCTGTTATTGTTTCCTTCTAGAGTATTTTTTTTTTTTTTGGCGGTACATAGGCCTCTCACCACTGTGGCGTCTCCCGTTGCGGAGCACAGGCTCTGGATGCGCAGGCTCAGCGGCCATGGCCCATGGGCCCAGCCGCTCTGCGGCATGTGGGATCCTCCTGGACCGGGGCACGAACCCGCGTCCCCTGCATTGGCCCGCGGACTCTCAACCACTGTGCCACCAGGGAAGCCCCTAGAGTATTTTTAATTTCAGTAATTGTGTTGTTCATCACTGTTTGTTTTGCTCTTTAGTTCTTCTAGAACCTCGTTAAGTGTTTCGTGTATTTTCTCCATTCTCTTTCCGAGATTTTGGATCATTTTTACAATCATTACTCTGAATTCTTTTTCAGGTAGGTTACCTATTTCATCTTCATTTATTTGGTCTTGTAGGTTTTTACCTTGCTCCTTCGTCTGTAACAATATTTTTGTCGTTTCATTTTCGTTTTTTGATTGGTGGTGCTGTATTCCTGTCTTACTGGTTGTTTGGCCTAAGACGTCCAGCACTGGAGTTTGCATGCAGGTGGATAGAGCTGGGTCTTGGTACTGAGGTGAGGACCTGTGGGAGGCCTCACTCGGATGAATATTCCCTGGGGTCTGAGGTTCTCTGTTAGTCTAGTGGTTTGGACCTGGAACTCTCACCACAGGAGCTTGGGCCCGACCTCTGGCCTGGGAACCAAGATCCCACAAGCTTCCTGGCATGGTTTAAAAAGGAAAAAAAAAAAGGAAGAAAGAAAGAAAAAAAGGAGCATAAAAAACAATATAAAATTAGAAATATAAAAAGTATATATTATAAAAGTATATATATAAAAATATAAAAAGTATATTAGTAAATTAGAAATATAAAAAGTATATTAGGAAAAATAAAACTATAATTGAAACAACTGCAACAAGGTAAAATAAAACCTCAACAGAAAAAAAAAAAAAAAAAGGTGGGGGGGAACAAGCCAAAAGGAGAGAACAGTAACAAAGTATAAAGAATAAAATAAAGTTAGAAAAATAAAAGATTTATTAGGAAAAATAAAAATATAACAAAATCAACAACAATGAATCCACAAGCTAAAACACAACTCCAATCTAAAAGAGGAAAAAAGGAAAAAAAAAAAAAAAAGCCTTGGGTAGGGGGGGGGAGTTGGGGGGGGGGGGACATTGGGGGGGGGGGGGGGAGGGTGGGGGGGGGGGGTCGCGGGGGGGGGGGGGGGGGTGACGTTTGAGCGTGGGGCAGGGCCTAGGCAGGGCGATGTTCAAGGTTGGGGTGGGGCCTCTACTTAGGACCTGCATGGAAGGGGAGAGGCAGCACTTGGAAAGGAGGGCCTCCGGAGTGTGGAGTTCGGGAGTTTGGTGGGAAGGCCCTGAGTGAGGGTGTGTGGGTGGGGTTTAGGCCCAGCATGTTGGAGGGGGTCTCAGAGGGGGTCTCCGAGTGTAGAGGTGGGGCCCTGTGTGGGGGTGTAGGGGAGGGGCTTGGGCTCTGCGTGGCAGGAGGGAGGCTCCGAGGGCAGAAGATTAGGCCCCAGAGCCCAACAGGCTTCCCAGTGCCTAAGTGGACAGGGAAAGCACTGGCTGCAGTCCCTTCACGCCCCTCCCTCACCATCTCCCCCAGGGTCTCCCCAGATGCAGCAGCTGGACCCCTATCCATGGGTGGGTCCTGCTGTGTGTAGGAACTCCTCCCCTCCCCCAGCCACCCCTCAGGGGTGCCGGTTGCGGAGGTCCGGCCTTTACTTTTGCTCCCCCTTCCCTCCGTCCCACTCCCTCAGGACCTGCATGGCTGTAGCGGGCCTCGGTGGGCAGAGGATCGGGCCCGGGATCTCAGCAGTTTCCTGGGGGCCCAAATGGGTGGGGGAAACCTGGCCCTGCTCCCTTTTGATCCTCTGCCCTCCCGGTGGTTCCCCAATTTACCCCTTTGTGTGTGGGATCCCTTTCCCTCCCCCAGCCGCCCCTCAGGGGTGCCAGTCTCGTCCAGCCTCCACTTCTCCTCCCCCTTCACTCCCCCCAAGCTCCACATCCTACCTGGTAGCTGGGGGTTCCTCCCGTCCCCTTAGGTGTCCGTGGTCCCCCACCGGTGCCTGGTAGGTGCCCTAGTTGTGAGGAGACGTGAATTCCGTATCCTCCTGGTATGCCATCTTGACTCCGCCCCTAGTGCCTCACCTGTTGATGGACTTTATGGCCATTGTAGTCTTTTGCTAAGAAACTTGCCCTAATAAATTCATTCTTTCAAATTTTTTCTAAACATTTTAGACTTAGAAATATGTATCAAATTACCCCTCTCTCTCAACTTTTGAATAAATAAAACATATTTTATTACCTTATATCCATATGACTTTGGGAATTTTTATCTTTTTGAGATTTAGATCTTATAGCCAAAGTGGGCAAAAGTTTGCAGTGGGGATAAGTTGATATAGCACTTTTTTTTTTTTTTGGCTCAGAACAATGCCTGATAAAGTAACAGGCTATGTGGCCCAAAGTCTGATGCTTGCTTGCTTGATATTCATAGAAATATGCATATCACTCTTTTCTACTAGCATTTCTAAACTTCTTATAATAAGTGCTATTTAGTGCGACTTGGTAACACCTACTGTAAGAAGTATTGAGGTAGAGGTATGATAAAAATAATGAAACAAACAAAAACATCTTAAAAACAACATCACAGTGGCTTAGCTTTTCTTTCCAGAAAATAGAGGTGAAAAAACTCAAAGTTAAAACCCACAAAACAAAACAAGATTTAAAAAACAAAAACAAAAACAACAAAAAAAGAAGAATACCAGATTTTAAGAGAAAGCCTCATTGAAATCTCACTGACAGAACTAGCGTATTGGTTTTTTCTCTGTGGTTTCTGAACCCAACCAAAATGGCCACACTTTGACCAAGTGACATTTTATTCTGCTTCCGTAATTGTTATAATTGTCTGTGACACAAGTAGTTTATTATGTGTGGATAACCGTTGTGCAGTTGGTCATGTATTTTTTACTCTGAACACGCAGCTTCGACCACAGATGATTGTGTGTTTCCTCTTCCTAATGGCTCTGCACAAGCCCAGAGAATTGGGCAAATGAACCAGCTATCTGCAGTGTACACACAAGTTACTTGTAATGGATAACATAAAATATACGTATATATACAGAGAAGAGTAAAATGAACGCCATTGCTTCAGCAATGATCAATTTATGGTCTTCCTCACTTCCCCCAGACCTAGATTATTCTGAGCAATTTCAGATATCTCAACAATCTCAAATATTATTTCATGTGTGTATATTTCTGAATGTATCTCTAAAAGATAAGAGCTTTTTCTCTTTTTATCTAAAACAATCGGTTGACATTCTATCGCTATAAATTTTGGGGGTGACTTTTCTTTTCCCTTCCTTTCTCTCCTCCTGTTTCCCCCTCCTCTTTCTTTTCAATTTTTTTTTTTTTTTGCAAATTATTTGATAAAGAAACCAGGTCATCTGTCTTATAGAATTTCCCATGCTGCCTTTTGCTGACTGCATCTCCTTGGTGTGCTTTGACATGTGCTTCTAGCCTCGTGTATTTCCTTTATGGTGGTTAAATAGACTTGATCATATTCAAATCCAATCTTGTGGGAGAATCTTGCAGCATGGTCTCATGAGCACCCATCAGGTGGTGTCTCTTCTTGTGAAGTGAGCAGCATGGATGATCACTGCAAAAATCTTTCATTTCAGTAGAGTGCAAGGTGAGTTGATGGCAAAACTCCACTGAGAGGAACAATTTCTAGAGAGTGTACATCCCTGCTGGGATATGCCCCCAAATTCACCCCCAAAACAACAAACTAGTATAAAATTTTTTTTAAATTTAAGTATAGTTGATTTACAACGTTGTGTTCATTTCTGCTGTACAGCAAAGTGATCATATTTTTAGTGGTGCTATTGGTTTTATTTAAAAACCATCCAAAAGCCATTTTTAAGCTGACAAAATTTTTGTACTCTCTTAATTGTCGATTTTCATTTTTATATTCACCAAACACCAGAAGTGTACCTATTCTAAAGAAACATTACAAAGCTGCTGTTCTGAAACAAGGGGTCCATTCTTCCAGGCGTAACTCAGAAGCTCCTCTTCTGTAGAATCTTTCCTGAATTTTCTACTCACTCTTAGCCTTCCCTCCAGGGAAGCAGTGTGAGCTTGTGGCACAGGCAGTAGACAAATTGGATTTGAATCTGGGCTCCACTAGAGTGGACCTTGGTTCACTTCCTTGTGTTCTCTTAGCCTCTTTTTAAATATGTTATAGGGAGTAATTGTACCTTCTGTCAGAGTGGGTACCAGGCATAGTTAAAGCTCTTCCCTACATTCTCTGTCCTCTATCTATGCTGCTTCTGTGATTCTTTGAGATTTCACACACACATGTATGCATGTATGTCTGTATGCATATATTCACCTGACACTTTGAACATGGTAGGTCTTTTACTATCAGAATTGTTAAAAGGCAAATGTAATTGCTTAGAAACTGATTTCCCAAGTGACTCTTCCATTCCAGGGTTATATTGAGCCTTCAGAGTTCCTGGGTGTTGAAAAGTATGGTTTCATTATTTGTGTTCAAGTCCTTTCCTACAAATTACTAACCATGGGACTTGGGGTGAGGCAGTTGGCTGCATCTCTTCTCAGCTGTGGAAATCAGCCACTTTTTCCTGCTAGTCCAAACAATGATTTAGCTACAAACACGACTTAGATGTAACCATCATGAGGGCAAAGACCTTGGTTCACTGTGCATCTCCAATAATAAGAGGTTTGCCTGCAACACAGTAGGTGCACAACATATGTTGTTGAAAGGATAAATGCAAGGCCGTTGCTCTGCTTCACTGTGGAGGCCATCACTATGTCATGCTCCGCATCACTGCCACCTGTGGACACTGCAGTTCACAGCCCGAGGAGCCATGGTGATGGGCCTGAATGAATGAAATCCTTTCTGTAGAGGGTTCACACTATTTGATGACTCCTATTACTCCTAAATATACATATATGATAGGATATGACATGTAAATCACAATTCCAGTTCTTTACATCAGCAGCCAGATGGATGGATGCTTAATGCTCAAATTTTGAATGCTCTGATTTTTCTTAAACTATTTAAGATCTACTATAATTTTCCAAAAGTAAACTAAAATTTCAGCTTTTTAAGTAAAAGTAGTTTTGATTTAAAATTATTTTATTCTTTTTTTCTCTTAATTACCTACTCCAATCCTGCCCTTCCCCACTTTCCTCTCCCTACCAGTAACCACTAATTTGTTCTTTAGATCTGTGAGTCTGTTTCTGTCTGTTATATTCATTTGTTTTGTTTTTCAGATTCCACATATAAGTGATAACATACAGTATTTGTCTTTCGCTGTCTGACTTATTTTACTAAGCATAAAACCTTCTAGTTCTATTCACGTTGTTGCAAATGGCAAAATTTCATTATTTTTTATGGCTGAGTAATATTCCATTGTATATATGCACCACATCTTCTTTATCCATTCATCTGTTCATGGACACTTAGGTTGCTTCCATGTCTTGGCTTTTGTAAATAATGCTTCTATGAACATTGGGGTGAATGTATCTTTTTGAATTAGTGTTTCTGCTTTTTTCAGATATATACCCAGGAGAGGGATTGCTGGATCATACAGTAGTTCTACTTAGTGGCTGCACTAATTTACATTCCCACCAACAGTGCACAAGAGTTCCCTTTTCTCCACATCCTCATCAACATTTTCTATTTGTGGCCTTTTTGATGATGGCCATTCTGACAGGTGTGAGGTGGTATCTCACTGTGGTTTTGATTTGCATTTCTCTGATGATTAGGGATGCTGAGCATCTTTTCAAGTGCTTGTTGGCCATCTATCTGTGTATCTTAGGAAGAAAGTCTGTTCAGGTTTTCTGTCCAATTTTTAATCAGGTTGTTTGTTTTTCTGATATTGAGTTGTATATGAGCTGTTTGTATGTTTTGGATATTAACCCCTTATTGGTCATATCATTTGTGAATATTTTCTCCCATTCAGTAGGTTTTTTAAAATTTTGTTGATGGCTTCCTTTGCGGTACAAAAGCTCTGAAGTTTAATTAGGTCCCATTTGTTTATTTTGCTTTTGTTTTCTTTGCCTTAGGAGACAGATCCAAAAAAATATTGCTAAAATTAATGTCATAGAGTCTTCTGCCTATGTTCTCTTCTAGGAGTTTTATGATTTCAGGTCTTACATTTAGGTCTTTAATCTATTTTGAGTTTATTTTTGTATATGATATAAGAAAATATTCTAATTTCCTTCTTTTATGTATAGCTGTCCAGTTTTCCCAGCAACACTTATTGAAGAGACTGTCTTTCCTCCATTGTAAATTCTTGCTTCTTTTATTGCAGATTAATTGACCATAAATGTGTGGGTTTATTTCTGGGCTCTCTGTTCTGTTCTATTGATCTATGTGTCTCTTTTTTTGTGCCAGTACCATGCTTTTTTGATTGCTGTAGCTTGGGAGTGTAGTCTGAATTCAGGGAGAATATAGTAAGTCCCCTACATATGAGTGAGTTCTGTTCCAAGAGTGCATTCATAAGTCCAATTTCTTCATAAGTCCAACAAAGTTAGCCTAGGTACCCAACTAACACAATCAGTTATATAGTACTGTACTGTAATAGGTTTATAATACTTTTCACACAAATAATACACAAAAAATAAAAAAAACACAAGAAATAAAGGAAACATTTTTAATCTTACAGCTCAGTACCTTGAAAAGTACAGTAGTCCAGTACAACAGCTGGCATCCAGGGGCTGGCATTGAGTGAACAGGCAAGAAGAGTTACTGACTGGAGGAGGGAGAGGAGGTGGGAGATGGTAGAGCTGAAGGATTGTCAGCAATAGGAGATGGAGGGCAAGCTGCAATTTCACTCACTCTTGACATGAATGGCATAGGTTCTGGTTCCTTGCTGGATTCAATTCTATCTACCCTCTTGAAAAAATGATCCAGTGATGTCCGAGTAGTAGCTCTTTCTTTCTTAACATAGATGACACGGTAGCACTGGATTACGTTCTGAACAGCTGCTGCAACCTTCGTGTATTGTTCTTCGCTTGGGTCCTGTGCCTCAAAAACTAACAGTGCCTCCTCACATAAAGAAAATCCCTTTGCCATTTGCTGTGACATGAATCTCTTTGGTTCTTCAGTTACTTCTTCTTCCTCTTGTTGCTCCACTCAATTATTTTCACTTCTGTTTCCATCGTTATCATTTGGCACTTCTTAGCAGTACCAGCTGCATCACCGCTGCTTTGACGCTTGCTTCTAGACATCCTGGGCTTGAAATAAAGATACTGTGCTACTGTACTCTGTATAGTCCTGTACAGTAAAGTACACAAAAGCACAACCACTTGTAGAGGATGCACATACGTGACAATGTACTCCAGACACGTGAACTAACTTATGTGATTGGACATGCGAAAGGATGTTCGCATCTTTGAAAGTTCGCAACTGGATGGTTTGTATGCAGGGGACTTAACTGTAAATTATTTTATTCTTACTTGTATTTTTTTCCCTTAATAGATATTTGGAAAGTTTAGATAAAATAACTTTTTGGAAAACATACCAACAATTTCTGTATTCTTTGCATTTACTTCAAGTGAAATTTTTGAGGAGAATGCATTCAATTTTGTACACTTTGAATTAATGACGTCTTATTTCTCAAGCCTTTAGATCAAGTGTTGGCAAACGACAGCAGGAGAGCCAGACCCCGTACAATGCCTGTGTTGTTGAGAGTTGGTGCACACCACATCTGCTCTTTGGCACATCTGTGACTGCTTTGCTCTACAGCGGCAGAGTAGCTCCTTGCTGAGGAGTTACAGAGAACCTGGGGCCACAAAGCCTAAGTAGCTACTATGTGGCTCTTATCAGAAAAAGTTTGCCAACCCTGAATTAGATCCTCACTGTCTACAAAATAGAAAAATATTGATTAAAATGATAGAACTTATGATTTCATAGAAATAAAATCTGTACATTAATATGTGTCCATTACTCATCTGAATATGGCTACCCCATGAAAAGGATATCTGAGTATACACAGTAATAATAATTATATTCACTAATTGATGGCGTTTTGCTGATTTTCAGTCATATAAAGACCCACTTTATACATATTTTTGTTTTGTCATTGAGAAAGTATAATTGTCAAGAAAATAAAATAGGATAGATTTTAATTTAAGAGATTGTTTGATTTATAACTTAAAAAAATAAGGTATATAGTGTGTTTTTTCACTTTGGCCTTGGGCCTTCTAAATGCTAGGGCTGGTCCTGGCTGTATGCTATTGTTTAGAAATTAAGCAACTTTGATTTCACAAATCTTATGTAATTTTCACTATGTAACAAGAATTGTTGCTACACATAGAAACTGAGTTAAATTAAAATTGAATTATGTTAAAATATTGAAATTGGAGTGGTGCTATGTTTTAGAAAGTTGATAACTATTAACCTTTAAATGCAAATATATCATAAATGAACCCATTTATGCTGGACTATAAGTAACCCATGTATGTTGGGACCCAGTCATAATTCTACTACCCTTTCAAGGGCTCTCTTGAGGTGTTTGGTGAAATTGTACAGCTACCAGTTTCCTAAAAGGCTTGGCATATTATGGGACAATTTTTTCATATAATCTAGAAAATTTTTTCCAAACATCAGCCATTCTTCTACTACAATCTTTTTCCCCCCATGTATCAGTATTGCCTGCACTATAATTTACACTTGAATTGATACATTTTAATTATATAAATTAATTTTAAACATTATATTAGTGCCATAAATAAAATAAGAATTACTTATTATAATAATTAAATGTTTATATAGGTAAAACAATTTAAAACATTGTTTTTCACATAAATTACTTGGATGCCACCAGTAGTACATAGAACACACTTGGAGAACAAATGAGCTATATAAACCTGAATGTGTCTCTACCCCACCCATCTACCTTACCAAGCCACATGTAACTAGAATAATACAGATGCATTAGATTAATCATATTTGAGATGCTTTTAACTACCACTTACTTTCGTTCCTGTTATTTTCATGTGAGAGCTCACGATTTAATCCAAACTGGCAAATAAAATGTTTTATTCTCCTACTTGTCAAATATACTTTCACAATGCCAAACTGAAAGGTATGTGTAATCTGTGGTTTTTAATGACTAGAAGGGTCTTCTGTTGGTGGCCCAGCTTATCAGGTAACTATAGTTAAGGAACAAACCATTCATAAATCAGTGCTGTAAAACAATAAGAAGTTATGACTCGGACTTCCCTTGTGGTGCAGTGGCTAAGAATCTGCCTGCCAGTGCAGGGAACATGGGTTTGAGCCCTGGTGCGGGAAGATCCCACATGCCGCGGAGCAACTAAGCCTGTGCGCCACAACTACTGAGCCCGCGTGCCACAACTACTGAAGCCCACGTGCCTAGAGCCCGTGCACCACAGCAAGAGAAGCCACAGTAATGAGAAGCCCGTGCACTGCAATGAAGAGTAACAGCTGCTCACCGCAACTAGAGAAAGCCCACGAGCAGCAAACAAGACCCAATGCAGTCAAAAATAAATAAATAGATCTATTTTTTTAAAAAGTCATCACTATTAGTGAGTCAGCAGATCAGCCGGGAATGCCTGCTGTTCTGGGCTGAGTGTGGCTGATGTCAGCTGGGCTTACTTGTTCTGCAGTGGGCTGGTGGGTCAGTGACTCTGAGATGGATCCCCTCACAAATCTGGTGGTTGGCTGGCTATAGACTAGAGGAATGGAGACCCCTGGGCTTTGTGTCCTCCATTTTCCAGCAGGTGAGCCCAGGCTGGTTCTCATAACGCTGTGGGAAACCTAACACAATAGGTCTAAACACGCAATGTCTCTTGAGGTCTTGGAACTGGTGAATCATCATTTTCTCCATATTTGGTTGGCAGAAGTGGGTCATAAGGCCATCTCAATTCAAGAAGTGGGAAAACAGACTCCATTTCTGGATGGAAGGAATGGCAAAATTACACTGCAAGGTCTGAGGATACAGGAGGTAAGGACTGAAGAAGTGCAGTCAGTTTTGCAATTAATCTACCACAGCCAGCAACATTCATATGAGCAGTAATACATATATATATATATAATTTAATATTTTTTACTTATTTAAAAATCTTTGTTTCTTACATAAAGTGTTTGAAGGGAATAACACTTAAAAGGTAAAAATGAAACATAAAAAGTGGCATAAAATAAAAGATAAGAACTACATAAGAAATGAATTTAATATGTTATAGCCAAAACCTTCAGTGAGTAAAGGTAAGATACATCCCAGCCATTTACTATGCCCAGGGTTTCTGATCATTTTTTTGTTTTTTGAGTGCTTTTGAGGGTCTAGCCCACGAAGCCAGGGGTCTTCCTGGGGTCCCCTGGATGCTTCTGGGAACGTGGCTTCTGTTATCAAGCACCCCATCTGGCAGTCAAGTAAGTCAGCCACTGCCAGAACTCCAACTGTGGAGAAGAATCAAACGCTTCTCTGTGTGCCTCCTGGGCTTCAGGTAGATGAGGTCATGAGGTCATGAGGACCTCATGATGAGGTCATGAGGGCAGCAGATAGCTGAGTGGGCATCACTTCCTTTCCTATCCCAAGACCTCAGCTTCAAATACGGCTCATCCAGAACCATCCCTACCAACATGTCAGGTGTGGAAGGAAGCTCAGGGTGCAATGTTCTATGGAGACAAGGAAGCAGGTGTTAACACACCAGGTGCTCATCCTCCAGTGATAACACCTCAGGAACAAAAGCGTGAGTTATAACTCATGAATTTCTCTTCAGCTATCACACAATAAAAAGACTGGATTTACCGCCCTTCCTTAAAACACCTACATAACCAGCCAAAATATATGGAACAAGAGGTTTGAGATATAGAACAACAGGCAGATCAAGGAATGGATCCCTTAGAGAAGGTAAGTGAATGAGGTGAGCCCCACGAGTGCCCAGCTCCTCAGGATGGGAGGGGAGATCCCCAATGTAGCCCAATGATATCACTGAGTGAAGGGACAGGGTTTAAGTTTGTGGAGTAGCAGATCCAAGCCTGGGAGAAAAGAGCACACTGAGGGCCAGCAGCTCAATCCAGGTGAGCACAGCTCTGTGAATACGTGTGAAGAAACTCCCAGAACAGGGAAGGAACAAGAATAAAGGAGGACCTGGAAAAATGCCCAGAGTTTACACGGGCTGGTGATAGTTTGTGATCCCACCAGCGAGAGCAGAAAGACCTCCTGATACATGAGCCACATATAAAGTTCTCAAGAAGGTGCTTCTTTTGTAACGGGGTCAAATTAGCCCTAAACCAAATGGACGTATTAAAGAAAAGACCCAAATCCAATGATGAATTATTAATTCTCTAAAATGAAAATTACACTGAATGAGATTAACAGCAGATGAGAGGGTGCAGAAGAGAGGAGTTTAGTGGACTTAAAGGAATAGCAATAGACACTCTCCAAAATAAAACACACACAAAGGAAAAGAAAGACTGAAAAACGGAACTGAGTAACAGTGAGCTATGGGACACGTGGTTGAGCACATCTGTCATCAGAGTTCAAGAAGAGAAGAATAAGCGAGAAATAAAAAAACGAAGAAAGGGCATTTGAAAATTTTCCAAATTTAATGAAAACTATATTCCAATTCCAGAAAGCTCAACAAATTCCAAGCAGAAGAAACATGAAGATAATCACACCAGGAAATATTACAGTAAAACTGCTAAAAATCCATGATAAAGAGAAAATATTAAAGGCAGCCAGAGGAAAAACACACATTATGTATTGAGGAGCAAATGTAAAAATGACAGGGAGGCATCTGAAACAATGCAAACCAGGAAACAGTGGCACCACATCTTTAAAGCACTGAAGGAAAAAGTTGTCAATCTTACAATCCCATACATACAAAAAATATTTTTTTAAATCAGGAAAAAATAAATACTTTTTTCTCGGCATGCAAAATCCTAGAGCAGTCATTGCCAGCAACCAGCACTATAAAACACATTAGAGAAAGTTCTTTATGGAAAGGAAAATGACTCCAGATAGAAATTAGGATGTGCAAAAAAAGAACAA
Source organism: Monodon monoceros (assembly GCF_005190385.1). NCBI lineage: Eukaryota > Metazoa > Chordata > Mammalia > Artiodactyla > Monodontidae > Monodon > Monodon monoceros. The sequence continues at coordinate 8,181,063 of NW_021703776.1, read as the reverse complement.
AGAATGCTAGAAATTATATATATATATATATATATATATACACACACACATATATATGTATATACATATATATATAATATGCTTTTTTCCCCATTTAAAAAATCTCTGTAATGCTAATTGGCATTTTAAAACAAAACATATAACATATTTTGAAATAAAATTCCCTCCAATGATAGTACAAAGTCTGGGAGGGATGGAAGCACACTGTTGTAAGATTCTTCGATTCTACGTGAAATGGCATAATAATATTTGAAGTTAGACTGAGATAAGTTAGAGATATATGTTGTAAAGCCTAGAACAACGACTTAAAAAGAGAGGGATATAGCACGATATTAGAATTATATTCTATTAAATTAGAATCATAAAAAATATTTGATTACTACAGAAAAGTTCAGGAAAAGAAGAAAAAGGCAACAAAGAGAACACGGGGAAAGAGAAAAATAGCAAGATGGTGGATTTAAACCAAACCATATCAATAATCACATTGAATATGAATGTCCTCAACATTCCTATTAAAAGGCAGAGATTGTCAGGCTATATATGATCAAATCCCAGCAATATACTCCTTGTACAAAAGCACTTTAAATAGAAAGACCCACATAGATTAAAATTAAGAGGATGAAAATACATACCATGCTAAACCCTAATCAAAAACAGTTGTAATAGCTATATTAATGTCAGGTAAAGTAGACATCAGAGTAAGAAGTATTATGAGGAACAATGAAGATTATTTCATAATTGTAAAGAGGTCAATTTGTCAAGAGGATGTAACAATCCTAAATGTATATGTAGCAAAAGTGATGGATCTGTAAGGAGAAATAGACAGTAGTATAGTCAAAGATTTCAGTCCTCTCTCTAGAACAGATAGACCAAGAGGAAAGAAAAATCAGTAAGTGAATTACACTGTCAGCCAACTTGACCTAATTAACATTTATAGAACATTCTTCCCAATAAGAGTAGAATATATATATTCTTTTCAGGTGCATATGAACATTTACCAAGATAGACCATATTCTGAATTATAAATAAACATTAAAGGCTTCAAATTATACAAAAAAATTCTATAACAAAGGTACAATTAAATTTTAAATCAGCAACAGATATCTGTAAAATGCTCAATATTGAAAACTAAAAAAAAAAAGTTCTACATATCACACCAGTCAAAGAAGAAATCACAAGGAAAATTAAAACTATTTAAAACTGTGAAGCTAAGATGTGGACTTTCTATCAAATATTTGTTTAGTCAGGAATACCAATGATTTTCAACCAATAACACAGTAGTGAAATAATGATCTCCTGAACGTAAACATGAGATGACTCATCTCTTTGCCCTCCACTTCTGGTAGAGAGATTTTATTTATTGAATGAATGATTGGAGGAATGTATAAAATTACAGCTCATTCACAAGGCCTGAGGGTTGAGAATAATGATGAGTCACTCCTGGTTTTAATATTCCACATTTCAAAACCAATATTTTTTCAGTATTATTGTGGGTGCCATCATTACTATTGCTAGCATATGGAAGTTCTTTGTTCTAAAACAACAAAATATACTCTCACGTTACTATTATAATTTGTATAATTGTTACATTGAACCCATATTTCTTAGAGTAGGAATATATTTGTTTTTATTCTTACATGTATTTAGCTCCAGGAAATTTAATTATTCTTTCAGAAGCTGCACTTCTCAATTGATATTTATAAATCTTTGTTTCAATGCCTGCCTTAAATTAGGAAAGTTCATAGTGTGGTCTTCTGGACATTTCACAAGGCAGTTTAGTCTGTGACACCGGTAAAGAAACACTAAATTGGTTTATATTCAAAGTCCTTCCCTTTATGCTGACTGTTTAAAATAGGTTTTTTTCTCATTTTATCAAAATACTTTACAGATAATCTAATATGTGCCAAGCCTTAGGATAAATATTAGAAAGCAAACATTAATAAAATACTTTTTACTTTAGAAACAATTTGAAAATGGAATAAAATATCAATAGGTAATTGTACCCGGAATGGGTGAGTGAGGAGCTTGGACAATTCTCTTCCTCCCCCCAAATAATATTACTGGACAAAAACAATCATCTCAGGATGCTAAAGTCGATCAAAGGCGTACAATGAATTGAGAATCATTCATTCAAGAAAAGCTACTGAACCTCAGTTAAAAACAGTAGGAATCTGTGCTATTTCAGCTTGGGGGTGCAGCCATTTTCCCCTCACCTCTTATGTTACCCAAATCATGGGGCAACCCATGAGAACAGGCATCCCTGCTGCCAGATGAGGATGACTTGATTTGCAGTGGGGCGTGGAAAAACCCAAGCCCCCAGGCGCACTGTCAAAAGTAATAGAAATTTCAGTGGCAAATAATCAGAGAATGCTTGGGGTTGCAATACTGACTGGGATGTGCAACACACTGGTAGAACTTCAAGAAATGTAGCAGAGATACTTGGAACATGAGATGACTGTAATGGGTCTTGCTAAGCAGCCTCATATCTTTGATGGTATTGAAAGCTGTATACATGTACAAGACTTCACACACGCTCAGGAAAGATAGAGCAATCCCCAGCTACCTACTCATTGTTGAATTAATGTGAGGCCTTGCACATGCAGAAAGCAGAAGCTGGGAAGACTTGTAAAATGTCTGGACTTAAAATGCATTTCCCAAACCAAACACAGATCCACTGGGAAAGAGTGGGAATCTCACTGACTCAAGGATTTTAAGCAACACCTTTGATGTTGCCATGATGACCCAGAGGCAAGCCCTAGGAAGCTGGATTAAAAATAAAAACAGAATTTTCTTTTGGTACAGCCACTATGGAAAACAGTATGGCGGTTCCTTAAAAAACTAAAAATAGAGTTACCATACGATCCAGCAATCCCACTCCTGGACGTGTATCCAGAAAAGATGAAAGCTGTAATTCAAAAAGATACATGCACCCCAATGTTCATAGCAGCACTATTTACAAAAGCCAAGACATGGGGGTAACCCAAGTGTCTATCAACAGATTAATGGAAAAAGATGTGGTACATATATACAAGGGGGTATTACTCAGCCATAAAAAATGAAATAATGCCATTTGTAGCAACATGAACATAGGGGTGCATGTACCTTTTGGATTTATAGTTTTGCCCAGGAGTCAGATCATACGGCCACTCTATTTTTAGTTTTTTAAGGAACCTCCATACTGTTTTCCATATTGGCTGCACCAATTTATATTCCCACCAACAGTGTACAAGGATTCCCTTTTCTCCACTCCCTCACCAGCACTTGCTGTTTGAGGTCTTTTCGGTGATAGCCGTTCTGACAGGTGTGAGGTGACATCTCATGGTTTGCCTTTTTCTGATGATTAGCGATGTTGAGCATATTTTCATGTGCCTTTTGGCCAACTGTATGTTTTCTTTGGAGAAATGTCTATTCAGGTCTTATGTCCCTTTGTGTTTTTGATATTGAGTTGTGTGAGCTGTTTATATATTTTGGATATTAAACCCTTATTGGTCATATCATTTGGAAATATTTTCTCTCATTCAGTAGGTTTTTTTGTTTTGTTGACAGTTTCCTTTGCTGTGCAAAAGCCTTTAAGTTTAAATAGATCTCATCTGTTTATTTTTACTTTGGTTACCATTGCCCTAGGAGACAGATCCAAAAAAAATATTGCTACAAATTATGTCAAAGAGGGTTCTGCCTGTGTTTTCTTCTAGAAGTTTTATGGTTTCAGGTCTTATATTTATATCTTGCATTTTTAAGTTTTAGAATGTCAATTTAATTCCCATATATATATATATATTTGCTGAAATATTTTATCTTTTTAACAATTTATCCTACTTTTCCTCTACGTTAATAAACATATTTATTGCAGTTATTTTTAAATCTCCAAATCTAAATTAATTTTGAATGTGCGTGTACTGTCCTCTTTTCACCCCACAGTCCGTCCTCTTCTTACATAACTAATCATTTTTTAATTGAAGCTCAAATATTTTATATTAAAAAACTATAGAGGTTCCAGATTATGCTGTCTTCCACCAGAAAGATGTTTTCCCATTTCTCTGATCATCTTAATTCAATCATGAATGGAAGAGAGTCAAGGGTGAGTTGCTGTTGTGGTAAGGCTAAGTTTTCCTCTGGTATATTCTCATTTTTAGATTGGGACCTCTTGAGCTAAGTGAGATCAAGGCATACTATTGTTTCCTCATTAACAAGACACTGGGAGGATTTCCACTTTAACTTTGAAAGTTGTACTTAAGTCTTCAGCTTTTCAGTACATGGAGTATGAAAATACTTTGGTAAAGTTCTTGAAGAAGAGATCAGTTGTGCGTCTGAGGTTCCTCCAGCCAACAATTTTATTGCTCCAGCTCTGGTCAGGAACCAAAAGTTCTGTTGATTTTCCAGTCCTGTAGCAGCAGCCTCCGCCAGGATTCAGCCTTGGGTTCTCAGCCTCTGGTCATGAGTAATAATTTTAATAGCAAAAGTTGTTAAATAGTAGACTTTTTATTTTAAAAATTGCATTATACTTCTCTTTAAAAATTACCCTAAAACACAAAGAAAGCTGAAAAGCAATGCAATCCCCAACAGGAACTCATGAACATACCTAAAAAGGACTCCAATGACCACAGGTCTGAGAAAGGACCTCCAGGCCATAATTCTTCAAGTATCATGACAACTTGAGAGACAACCTGATGTTTGTGACTTGGTGCCCTGATCTTTCATCAACACTGTTTGGTAGCTCAGAGAAGCAGAGTAGGAAAGATAAAGGAGGAGGCATACTGACATGCCATCATTGTGGAGAGCAATCCCTAGGTAAGAAAATACAGGGAAAAGTAGTAATACTCTGAGTTAAAACTAGGTTAAAGTCACCTGTCTTGGTTGGCTTGGGAGATGATAAGAATTATAACCCACAAAAATGTAACTCAGCGACAAAGAAATTCACTTTGAACCAGGAAGCATACCTTCTGGTGTGAACCACTGATTCGCTTGTTCAAAGATGCGTGAAGATCTAAAGATGTGTATATCCATGCAAAACTACCATCGAGGCGCTATTCAAATTCTACATTATCGGACACTTCATGAAAGAAGAGCAGAACAGACATTCTTCTCAGAGAATATTCACCAAGAGAGACCATTTTCTGGACACAATTTAGCAAATTTAAAGAAAAGAAACCAAAAATGTATGTTTTAAGCAAACAACAGAAATTAAACTAAAAACTAATAATGTAAAGCTAGCTGGAAAATTCCTAAATATTTGGATAGTAAGAATACACATTAAAATAACTCACGAATCAAAGAGTTATTAGAAGAACTTAAAAATATTAATAACTAAATAAAAATGAAAATACAACATCAAAATGTGTAAATGCAACTAACACAGTGCTTAGAAGGGAATTTATAGTATTAAATGTATATATTAGAAAAGCAGAAATGTATTGATAACCCAAGCATCCACCTTAAGAAACTATAGAATGAAGAGGAAATTGAACCTACAGCAAGCAGAAGAAAGGAAGTTCAAGAAATTAGAGCCTAGATCAATGGAAAACAGGAAAATAGAGAAAATCAACAAAGCTAAAAATAAGTTCTTTGAAAAGATCACTAAAATTATTAAACTTCTAGCCAGGTTAACCAAGAAAACAGAGAGAATATACAAATTCCCAACATCAGGAATGAAAATGGGATCATCAGTACTGACCCACATGCCATTAATTTGATAATTTACATGATATGGACTGATTCCTTGAAAGATTCAAACTACTAAATTATCAAACTAACTCAAGCAAAAATAGATACTCTGACTCTCCTTACTTTTACTAAAGGAATTGAATAGTCATTAAACACACAGCAGAAAAGGAGTTGTCAGGCCCATATAGTTTCACAGGTGAATTCTACCAAGCACTTGATCCTACACAGTTTCTTCCAGAAAATAGGAGAGAACACTTCTTAACTGATTTTATGATGCCAGAAGTACCCTAATACCAAGACCAGATAAAATTATTACAATAAAGAAAACAAAACTACAGGCCAATATCTTTCATTAATAGACAAAATAGACAGAAATCTTTAACAAAATATTAGCAAATACAATTGGTTGTGTTAAAAAGGATAACACAGAAATCAGTGTCTTCAAAAGATATCTGCACTCTCATGTTTATTTCAATAGATATGGAAACAACCTAAATGACTGTAGACAGGTAAATGAAGAAAATGTGATTTATATATATAATATTATAATGGATTATTTTTCAGCATTATGAAGAAGGAAATCTTACCATTTTCTTTCTTTCTTAAATTAATTGATTATTTATTTATTTTTGGCTGCATTGGGTCTTCCTTGCTGTGTGTGGGCTTTCTCTAGTTGCTGCGAGCCAGGGCTACTCTTCGTTGTGGTGCACGGGCTTCTCACTGCAGTGGCTTCTCTTGTTGTGGAGCACGGGCTCTAGGCACACGGGCTCAGTTGTGGCACACGGGATTAGTTGCTGTGCGGCATTTGGGATCTTCCCGGACCAGGGCTCGAACCTGTGTCCCCTGCATTGGCAGGCAGATTCTTAACCACTGTGCTACCAGGGAAGTCCTAAATCTTGCCATTTTCACCAACATAGATGAACCTGGAGGACATTATGCTAAGTGAAATAAGCCAGATGAAGAAAGACAAATACTGCATGATTTCACTTATATATGGAATCTAAAAGTGTTAAACTCACAGAAACAGAGAGTAGATTGGTGGTTACAAGGGTTTGGGGAGGAGGGGGATTTGGGGATATGTTGGTCCAGGGGTACAAAATTTCAGTTACACAATAAAAATACATGATTATAACTTGTTCAGAAAACGCATCTGACAAATATCAAAACTCATTTATGACAAAAGTTTTCCAAAAAAACCTAGAAATATAGGGGAAATTTCATAACTTAATAAAGGGTATACATAGAAAAAGTCCCTTACAACTAAACATCATATGTACTGGCGAGAGAATGAACATGTGCTTTCTAAAATTAGGAACGAGGCAATAATGTTGTGTCCCACCACAATTATGGAACATCATACCAAAAGTTTTAGCTACTATAATAAGACATTGAAAGATCTACGGATTGGAAATGAAGAAATAAAGCTTTTTCTTTATTCTTAGACAACATGATAATCTATTGATAAAGACCCAAAGAGACTACACATTCTCCAGGAGAAAAGGAGAAAAAGAATCTGAGGAACAAGTGGCAGAGGAAGAATATCCACCTGAGAACCTGCTGTTTTGAAGCAGATGAAAATGGTGACCGCAGATCTTCTTGTAAGACAAGTTTAAATTCTGGTCCATGAGCACTGGATAGCAACAAAAGAACAAAGCACAATCCACAACAAGCATATGAGATTAAAAAGTACCTGTGCACTGGGAAACGAAGCACTAAAATTCTTTTTAAAAAGGGAACTAAAGAAACACAGTAGAAGACTTTAATTCACTAAGAGAGAAAGTGGAAAAAATGAGTTTGAAGAAATAATAAGCACATTATCAAGGCAAGTCTAATTGATATATGATAATTTCTATAGCTTGAAAATAGAAAATGCACTTTCTTTACAATTGCCCACGGAAATTCATGATAATGGACCACATATTTGGTCAAAAAACTCCATATAGTAGAAACAGGACAATGTTCTCTGACCTCAATGCAGTACAACCACAAACTGATAAAGTAATTTAAAACAAAACCCTACCACCTAGAATTTAAAAATACTACTGATAAAAAGCAAAACTATCTTTACATCTCCCCTTGGAAACTAAATTCATTTGGAAGAATATAAAAGAAATGAACAAAATACTGCACATAGGAGTTATGAATTATAACATTATTAAGGAGGAAATTTATGTTATTAACAAGAATTAATGTAAAAGTGGAAAACATATATAAATTGATTGGGAATCTTATTTAAGAATCTGTGGCTAAAAACAACACAATAAATCCAAGAAAAGAGAATGGAAGGATTAATACAGACACAAATGAAAATTAGTGAGTCATGAAAGAGAAAATGTTTAAAAAAACATATTAACAATAAAAATAATTTAGCTAACTCTTTCATGAAAAAATAATCAAGTATCTACTTGTCTTAAAATTCTCAGAGGAATTCTATCTAGCATACCTTAAAATTAGGCTATTTTAACGATATTTAAATTATTGTAAAATTTGAAAGAAATTAAGCTTTTTTTGAATCCAGCATAGTATCACTACCCAAACTCTTAAACATATACTCAGCCATAAAAAGAAACGAAATTGAGTTAATTGTAGTGAGGTGGATGGACCTAGAGTCTGTCAGACAGAGTGCAGTAAGTCAGAAAGAGAAAAATAAAGACCATATGCTGACACATATATATGGAATCTAAAAAAAAAAGTTCTGAAGAACCTAGGGGCAGGACAGGAATAAAGATGCAGACGTAGAGAATGGACTTGAGGACATGGGGAGGGGGAAGGGTAAGCTGGGACGAAGTGAGAGAGTGGCATGGACTTATATACACTACTAAATGTAAAATAGATAGCTAGTGGGAAGCAGCCACATAGCATAGGGAGATCAGCTCGGTGCTTTGTGACCACCTAGAGGGGTGGGATAGGGAGGGTGGGAGGGATACACAAGAGGGAGGAGATATGGGGATGTATGTATATGTATAGCTGATTCACTTTGTTATATAGCAGAAACTAACACACCATTGTAAAGCAATTATACTCCAATAAAGATGTTAAAAAAAAATAGTTGCTTAGGGCTAGGTGTAGAGCAGGTGACATGAAAATTAGAAGGTGACAGCTACAGGGTACTGGGTTTCTTCCAGGGTGATAAAATGTACTGAAATTGATTGTGGTATGGTTGCACGACTGGGTGAATATACTAATAATTAATTAACTGTATACTTACAATGAGTGAATAATATGGTATGTGAATTATATCTCAATAAATCTCCTCCAAAAAAAATACTAAAAAACTGTAGTCCAACTTCATTTATGAACATAAATGCAAAAATCCATAAATACTATTAGAAAGCCGAAGCCAGGAGCACAAGAAAAATATATTCTAAATAAGAGGAATTTATTTCAGGAATAGTTCAATATAATAAGACAATGTGTTAGTATAATATAACATGTCACAATACAATACAATATAATATGTTCTAATTCATCACATAGAAGAAAATAATATTGTTACCAACATAGATGCTGAAAAGGCAATGAAAATATGCATCCCTTCTTCTTTATAAAGGAAACAAAAACCTTTAATGAAATTAGAATAAAAAGATACTCATTTTATAAGATGAAATAGCTAGTGTTATACATCATGAGAAGACATTTTGAGATTTTTCAGGAAAGTCCTGGAGGTACTAGTGATGAAAAGAAATTAGAGAAAATATTGAAGTGTAAAAATTGGAAAAGAACAAGTCAATTTGTATTCATTGGAAATGATATAATTGTATGCATGGAAAATTTGAAAACTGAAAATTATAAAACAATATAGAAAGATAGCTGAGTACAAATATATAAAAATCATATCTCTCATGTGTCAAAAAGAACCAGTTAGAAAATATATCAGAGAATATATTTCATATATAACAGAAAACACATCATGAAAAAGTATAAAAAATAAATTTACAATGAGCTAAGAAACTAACAAACTTAGAAAACAACACACGGAGTTTCAATATCCCCTGGACATTACATCTTTCCACATTAACTTAAAACTTTAGCATGATCACAATGAAATACTGCACTTTTTTTTTTTTTTTTTTTTTACATTTGACAAGTTCGTTCTAAAATCTCATGTTAAGGAGTAAAACTATACAGAAATATTTTGAAAAATGGAGAATGAAAAATGGGCACTGGCCCTAGGCAGATAGAACAACATATTATAAAGCTATTATAATTAAAACAATGTGACAGAGATCTGTGAATAAATAGCATAAACAATAGAATGGGATAGAGTCCAAAAATAACACAAACAGAAACATATAATCTAGAAAATGAGTTGGGAAGTGATAGATTTTCCATAAATGACATTGAGAGACTATTGGAAATTTGACACTTAGTTCATTTCTTACAGCAAAATAAATTTCAGATGAGTAAATTGTTTAAATGCAAAAATAATGGCCTAAAAATACTAGAAGTAAACATGGAAAAACACTATTTTTAACAGTCTTAGAGTAGAGATAGCATGTATCAGCCTATAAGACATTTGAGGAAAGATTCATAAATTTGAATGCATTTCACTTCTTATCACAAAAAGTGAGTTTCCTTGATATTAAAATATCTCCTAGAAAAAGACAAACACAACCTCTAGATAAATGTATAATAGCCCGAGCAGTTTACAGAAAAGACATAAATGTTTAAATATTTGACAATAAGTTCAACCTCACACAGAACAAGAGAAATCTTTTATTTTAATTTAAGACATTGTCAAAAATATATTATGGAAAAACTCATAAATTACATCCTCTCATAAATTTATAGTTCATGTATAAATTGCTAAAACATCTATGGACAATGAGAAATATCCATTGAAGCAAAAATATTCTATTTTTACAGAACAATTCTAATGTTGAGGGTTTATCCCACAGAAAAATTTTACGCTCTTCTGAAGTGACAGATGTGCCAGAATACTAGGGCACCATTGTTATCAATTTCATGAAGTTAAATTTTCCTTTGCATAAAAGGGAGTTATTAATCTTCATATATCTGATTGCCACCCTGTGTACCATTCTCCTCTAATAGGCCTGAAAATATGCTATGGAAGAATATGCAGTTTCCTGTAGGACAGAACCTCCAAACTGGTGGACCATGTCTCTGTGTCTGAGATACGGCAGGCACACCTAAGGAGTCACTGCAAAGCCCAGTGCCCCACCGCCACTCACATTATGAGTTCTGGTTTGCAGGGGGGACCGCTCACCATCGCAGAAGCTGTTCCCTTGTGTAATGAGGACACCGGGGATCCGTGGGGCCTCTATCATTAATGCCTATGTGACAACGTCATGGGAACAGATTGACCTCAGCCAAACACAGCAACACAGATTGCCTTGATTTTTCTTAAAGCCAGTCCTTTCAAATAATTAGTGAAAGCAGAGCTACTTTACTGGCTTTTAGGAGAACAACTGTGCTAATAAAAATGGCTAACAGGCATCTGAAAGCCCTGTTATATGAAGACGTGAGATGCTAAGTCTGGAGGGGTGATGTGTGAGGGAACTCGATCACTGTCCCCCAACTTATAAGACTGTTTTTTTTTTGCGGTATGCGGGCCTCTCACCGCAGTGGCCTTTCCCGTTGCGGAGCACGGGCCCAGCCGCTCCGCGGTATGGGGGATCTTCCCGGACCGGGGCACGAACCCGCGTCCCCTGCATTGGCAGGCGGACTCTCAACCACTGCGCCACCAGGGAAGCCCTATAAGACAGTTTTTTCTACGACGTTTCTGAGGGCGAAGTGGAAGAATCAGACACCAGTGGGAGGAGCTGGCGCTGGGAGGGGGCACAGCTCAGCAGAGGGTTTGGAGGCACTGGTCTCACAATGGAAAGCACTGCTCCAGGCCGAGAGGGGGAGCAGCCACCAGCCCGGGGCTCACTGAGGTCTGGGCATGGACAGCTCTCTTCCCTGGGGCCCTGGAAGCATCGGGTCAGTCCAGAGGTTGCCATCTTACCTTTTTTTTGTTTGTTTGTTTTTAACATCTTTATTGGAGTATAATTGCTTTACAGTGGTGTGTTAGTTTCTGCTTTATAACAAAGTGAATCAGCTATACATTTACATATGTTCCCATATCTCCTCCCTCTTGCGTCTCTCTCCCTCCCACCCTCCCTATCCCACCCCGCCAGGTGGTCACAAAGCACCGAGGTGATCCCCTGTGCCATGCGGCTGCTTCCCACTAGCTGTCTATTTTACATTTGGTAGTGTATATATGTCCATGCCACTCTCTCACATAAAACAAAGACAAATGAATTCATGCCATCTCAGCTCGGAGCCGAGGGCAATTTCAGTCCCATGGCTACTCCGGGTGCAGGGCTGCAGGCTGGGCGCTGTGCCCACGTGCTTCAGAGCTCATCTCGTCTTGCCCGTTAAGAACGAGAACGGTGCATTTCAGAGTGCTTGTTGCATCTCTATAAACGCTCTGTCCCTTTGCAGGAGGCAGCAACCAGCCATGTGAGAAGTGTCCCCATAGTTCAGGGCCATGCAGCACGTAGCACTTGCAGCCCAAGCCGGGGCAAGGCAAGTGAGGCTGAGTGGAGGCAGGTGGCCTCCCCAGCAGAGAGCTGAGGAAGCAAAGGGCAGGCCTGGGGAAGAGGGTCGCGGAGCAGGAGAAAGCAGTGCTAGACCCAGAGGCAGAAACGGTGTTGGGATGGCCGGAAACTTCCAGAAGGCCACACTGCGGTAGCCAGCTCTGCTACAGAGGGGTCTCACAGGGGTCCGCAATCCCTCGTGACCACACGGCTCTCCCCTCCCTACTGAAGGACAGTGGGTGGTTCTGCTTCCCTCCGTCACCAGTCACCCTGCAAGTCGGTACCACTCTCTCCAGGGAGCTTCTGGACCGGACCGTGCTCACTGGGCTCACTGGGCTCCATCAATGTGATAAAGGAATTTTCACATATTGAGGTGCGGGGAGGTCATTCTGGCTTGTACACGAGCTAACTTGAACTTTATGCCAACTAGAACAGCCTGTGTGTGGCCTATCAAACATACATTGTACACCTGCTTTAATTATTAAGGAAAAAGGCACATTGAACAGAAGTAAGGAATGTCCACATTAAAAACAAGGATTGAATATCTCCCTTCCTGCACGCCAGTGCTGGTCCTCCTTCCATGATAAGACTCCCTTTTCAGGGGCCAAGTCCTTACTGATGCGCTGTGTACGTGCCGATCTGTTTTTTTTTTAAACCCTGACTTGTTTGATGTTCTTTGTTCTGACGAGACAAACTGTGCTGAAAACGATGCTTCTCCGGAGCAGTTCCTCAGAGTTATCTGGGAGGCTGTCTTCCGGGCTATGGTCCTCAGTCTGGCTCAAGAAAACCTCTTTTCTATTCCTATTATAGATGTTTATTGATTATTTTCATTGACAAATGCAAAGGGCATTCACTCCCCAGGTCACTTTTTCTTTGTTTCCTGGCCAGAGACTTTCCTTTCCTTTCTAAGCTTTATTGTTGTGTTATCCAGATTGTGAGGTTTAGAGCATTGCGATCCTCTTGGGAGGGCAGGTGGGCTCAGGTTCCCAGGAGCGAGGCTCCGGCTGTGGTCTCCCACGACGATGGTCTGGACTTGTCCCTGTGCCAGGTGAGCAGCCCATTCAACCCGAAGCTCAGTCCCTGGAGGGTGTCAGGTGTGCGTCCAGGCAGGTCCCTGCCATCCTGCCCTCAGACTTAAACCTACCTGAGGCTTTTGCATTCACAGCACGAAGGTGCTTCTTTTGTGAGTTGATGCGGCACCATTTCAATACGTGAAAATCAGGACTCTCTCTTTTGTCTACTCTCCTATTGTTATGGAACATTTGGATTTCTTCTTTTGTCAGTTGTCTCTGGATTCTGTTGCCCGATTTTTCTCTTGGGGTATACGTTTTCCTGCTGGCTTGAAAATTATGCATCTTTTGTGCCACCGGAGAACAATCAAAACCTCTTAAATTACCTGTTTTCAGCAGTGTCGCTAGAGTTCAATGTAAAATCATTGAGCTCTTATGGTTTTTATTTTTAGATTTCTTTGGTGTGTGTGGCGTCCAATTTTATAATTTCTCTCATAGTAATGGGCTTTCCTTATTTTCTTGAATGTATTTTGGAATTGTTTTCTCTAGAAATGTATCTATTTCAACAAGATGTTAAGATGTATTCGTGTAGCAGGTGTGAACGAGAATCAGACATCATGATGAAAAGATAAAAGTTACTTCATTTTTATGTTGCATAATTTTTATGAGCCCCCCTGCAAATGCCATTGCGACACAGCCACAAATAATGATAAGAAAAATCCAATCTGGTAGCCTCAGCGTGTTCTGGAAATTTTTTATTCACTTTCAGTTTGGAACTCTATTTCTTGGGCAAATATTTATCTCTATACAAGTTCTATCATCACCAAGCACTGTCCAGCTGTGATGATTCTCTACTGCCTTCCCGGAGGCTCAAAGGCTTCCTCAGAGCCCCCAAAAGGCAGCAAGAAGGAAAGGAGTGCTGCCCGTGGCTCTGCAGCCTGCCAGCCCTATCTGTGTCTGATGGGAGACGCCTTCCACCCTGCTTTATCATGGGGGCATCACTGCTGCCCAGAGAAGTGGGCAGGTCTCTGCCTCAACTGCCCATGTTGAAGCTTCTCTGAATACTGGCCTCCCCCTCCCCTGACTCCAGGGGTGCTCTCCCACTGCAGCTGAACTTTAGTTTGCCAGATGGCCCCTTGGGACCTGCTCCTGTGAATTTGCGCTGTGCCTCTGGGCCTTGATGAAGCCTATATGTCCCTGACCAGCCCTTCTCTGCAGCCCTGACCCTGGAGCTCTCCATCCCAGCTGCGTGACTATCCTGACCTTTCATGCCCGTTTGGCTGAGACATCTGTGAGCCATCTACTTTTAGTTCTGAGGCTAGAAGCCCAAATGAAGGTGTCAGCAGGGCCATGCTCCCTTGGAGATTGTAGGGAAGAATTCTTTCTTGCCTCTGTTTCCAGCTTCCTGTGGCAATGGCAATCCTTGGCATTCCTTGGCTTGTAGGTACAAGCTGATCTGCACCAACTGATATGATTATACAATTTTTTTTTCTTTAGCATGTTTATGTGGCCAATTAATATTTGATTAATATTTTTTGAATGTTGAACCAGCCTTGCATACTTGGAACAAATTCCACTGGGAAGTGGTGTATAATTGTTTTTGTACATTGCTTGGTTTCATTTGCAAATACCTTGTTGAGGATTTTTGTGTCTTTGTTCATAAGAGATACTGATCTGTAGTTTTCCTTTCTTTAATGTGAAATATTAAAGTGAAAATTTGACAGTGAAATATTTTATTCTTTATAAGTGTTTTTATAAGTATACAATTACAGTCTCAGAAAATAATGGCAATATTTACAATTTTTGTGCCTCTGGTTGTGTATCATGCTTTTAAATCATACATGTTCCAATTCATTCAGATTCTACTGTTTTCTTTTTTCTTTTACTTTTATTGGAGTATAGTTGATTTACAATGTTGTGTTATTTCAGGTGTACAGCAAAGAGATTCAGTTATACATATACATATATTCATTCTTTTTCAGATTCTTTTCTCATATAGCTTATCATAGGATATTGAGTAGAGTTCCCTGTGCGATACAGTCAGTCCTTGTTGGTTATCTATCTTACGTACAGTAGTGTGTGTATGTTCATCCCAAGTTCCTGATTTATCCCTCCCCACCGTGTTTCCGCTTTGGTAACCAGAAGTTTGTTTTTGATATCTGTAAGTCTGTTTTTGTTTTGTAAATAAGTTCATTTGTATCTTTTTTAAAAAAATTAGATTCCACCTATGAGTGATATCATATGATATATGTCTGTCTCTGTATGACTTACTTCACTTCTACTTCTATTCTCTGGAAGAGACTGTGGAAAATTGGTATTATTTCTTCTTTAATTATTTGGTAGAATTTGCTAGTGAAACCATGTGGATGTGATGAGTTTTTTAGAAAGTTTTCAATTTTCAATTCTTCAGTTCCTTTTATGAATATAGGTCTACTTACTTATCGATTTATCCTTGTGAGAATATGGATACTTTATGTCTTTCAAGAAACTTGTCAGTTTCCTCTAAGTTATTAAATTTGAGGGCATAGAGTTGTTCCTAGATTTCCTTTGTTATTCATGTCATGTCTGTGGGGTCATTAGTGATGAATTTTCCTTCATTTAAATGTTGGTAGTTTGTGTTTTCTATATTTTTGTTCCTAGTTAGCCTGGCTAGGGGCTTATCAACTTAACTGATCCTTTCAAATAATGAGCTTGGTTTTGGTGATTTTCTCTGCTGTTTTTGTTTTCAATTTCATTTGTTTCTGCCCTAATTTTTTTTATCACTTTCCCTCTACTTCCATTAGATTTATAATGCTGCTCTCTTGTTAGTTTCCTCAGTGTAACCTAGATTAATACTTTTGAGACTTCTTCTTTAACCCATATTCTATTTAAAAATGTGTGTTGTTTAATCTTCAAGTATTTGTGGATTTTTCATCTATATTTCTGTTATTGATTTCTAGTTTAATTCCATTTTGATCTGAGAACATACTTTGATTGCTATTTTCTTACATTTATTCAGATGTGTCTTATGACATTGAATTTAATCTATCTTGTGAATATTCCATGTGAATTGAAGAAGAATGTGTATTCTGCTGTTGTTGGGTAGAATACTCCATAGATCAGTTTGATTGATAATTATGTTCAGGTCAACTACATGATTTTCTACCGTGTTTTTCCTAGCAATTACTGACAGAGGGGTGAAAAAGTCTCCAACAATAATAGTAGACTGCCCATTCCTCATTTTAGTTCTACCAGTGTTTGCCTCACATATTTTGAAGCTATGTTTTTAGGTGCATACACATTAAAGATTGTTATATTTTCTTGGAGAATCGATTCCTCTAAAGTTATGTAATTCTCTTTATCTCTGATAATTTTCCCTGTTCTGATGTTTTGTTTCTGAAATTAATACAGCTACACCAGTTTTTAAATTATCATTAGCATGGTAATCTCCTTCTCTTCCTTTATTTTTAACCCAAGTCTTTGTAGTTAAAGTGGGCTTTTTGTAGACAACAGATAGCTGGGTCTTATTTTCTTTTATCCACTCTATCATTGCCTTTTAATTGGTGTATTTAGACCATTCATATTTAAAATAATCATTGACATACTTGGATTGACACATACCATGTTTGTAGCTATTTTCTCTTCATTATACTTGTTCTTCATTTCTTTTTTTTTCCTCCAGACTGCTGTCTTCTCTGGTTTTAATTGATCATTTTATATGATTCCATTTTATCTCTTCACCTAGGGTATCAATTAAGTCTCTTAAAAAATGTAGTGGAGGTTCTAAAGTTTGCAATCTACACTTTCAAGTATTCTGAGTCTACCATCAAATAATACTAGACTGTGTAGTGCATGTACCTTGTAACATATTACTCTCTTTCCTCCCTTCCATTCCTTATATTCCTTTCATTACTTCAATTTATCCATAAGCTATAATCACCCAATACATTGCTACTATTAATTCTGTAAACAAAAGTTATTTTTTAGATCAACAAAGAAAAGGAAGTCAAAGATTTTCATTTACCTTCATCTACTCCTCCTCTGATCTTCCTTTATTTATGTAGATCTAATTCCTGACCTGAATAATTTTCCTCCTCCCTTAGACACATTTTTTAACTTTTTTTTGTTTTGTTTTTTGGAAGGGCAGGTCTGCTGGAAACAAATTCCCTCAGTTTTTATGTGAGCGTGTGTTTATTTCACATTCACGTTTGAAGGGTAATTTCACTGGATACAGAATTCTAGGTTTGTATATACATATTTTTTCAACACTTGAAATATTTCACTCCACTTTTTTCTTACTGCATGGTTTCTACTAAGAAGTCAATGTAATTCTTATCCTTATCCCTCTATAGGTAAACTTTATTTTTCTCTGGCTTCTTTCAAGATTTTTCTCTTTGCTTTGTTTTTCCATAGTTTGAATATGATATGCCTAGGTGCAGTTATTTTTGTTTGTTTTTTTAATATTTCCCTGGATTGGTGTTTCTGAGTTTCCTGGATTTCTGGTTTGGTGTCTGTTATTAATTTTGAAAAATCCTTAGCCATTATGTCTTCAAATATTTCTTTTCCTCTCTCTCTTTCTTCTATTTCTGTTATTCCAATTAGGTGCATGTTATATTTTTTGAAACATATTCACTCTTTTTGGATGTTTTGTAATATTTTTCTTTTTTTCTCTTTTCATTTCAGTTCAAGGTGTTTCTACTGACATATCTTAAAGCCTACTGGCTTTTTTTCACTGTGTCCAGTCTATTGATGAACTCGTCAAAGGCATTCTTTATTTGTTACATTGTTTTTTTTTGATTTGTAGCATTTCTTTTTGATTCTTTCTTAGAGTTTCCATCTCTCTGCTCACATTACCTCTCTATTTCATGTTATCTAATTATTCTATTTTAGCTCTTAATATATTCATCATAATTAAATTCTCTATCTGATCATTCGAAAATCTCTGCCACATCTGAGTCTGGTTCTGATGCTTGCCCTTTAGCATGATGTAATTGTCGTTGAAAATCAAATGGCATGGTCTGATGGTGATTTCCGAGGCTCCATCTTCTCATGTGGGTTAAAATGCTTTCTCAGCCTAGCTCACCTAGATTTCTTATGAGAGTCAACTGAGAAACCATACAGATAGTGCTTTGTAACACCTATAATAATGTTTAGGTGTAATTCAGATGCCAGCTCTGGTCTTTTGGCTTGGGAGACTTCAATAAGACCTCTAGAACTTGAATGCTATGGTGTGTTGTGAAACTCCAAGCATTCCTCTCACTTGGTCTAATTTATTTCTAGGTCCCTGTGCTCCCACCAGTCTTCCTTCAGTTCCTATGTCTGTACCACGTGTGTCAAACTTTGTAGATGTAACATTTACTGATCTCTCCATAAACAGAAGTTCTTTGCAAAAATACCAGGTTTTACTAAGGTTTTGGGCTGTCATGGATTGCTAATTCATCTCACGCAGTACAGAAAAACAACTTAAAAATGAAACTCTCCTTCTCTTTATTCCCTCGGGTCCTCCCTGACCACCCCTGAGGGGGGCTTTGGAGCTGTATAGTCCTGTGTGGCCCTGCCCCCTGAGCTCTGCGGTCACAATCTTCTGCTGTTCCTGCCTCACCCTTCCTCCTTCTGCTTTGTTCTCTTCATTCTTCTGTTTCCCTTCCTCTCAACGATCAAATAACACCCTCCATGCCTCATCCAGAACATTCTAGCAATCATACACTGGTCCTAGGGCACTGTTGACCTTTTAGGAAGCTCTGATCCAGGTGTTCCCCAGTTGGTTCCGAGGAACGGAGGTAAAGATCTGGCATTTCTGATTTTCCTATGACTGTTAGGATTTATAAGGCTCTTCCAGCTCTGTATTTTGTAGTATACATGATTTCAGTGATTCTCTCAGAATCGGAAAAGAACGGAAATGGATGCTTGCTCAATATTATCCATACTCCTTTAACATCTTTCTCAGTCATCCATTGGAAAGCTGTTGCAGGTACATACTGGTAATAGTTTCTAAGCCTCCATGGTGGATACATACGTTATAAGTGAGATTATTTAGCTGCAACTGAGTAAGAGTATTCTGAAGTGTTGGTGGGAGCCGTGCTTTCAAATAGTTTCTAAACACGTCCAGCTTGTTCCATGATGTTAAATGCCCTCAAAATATGCACATAAGGTATTGTCACAGCCTATACTTTAACCGTGCAGCACCCTGTAAAAAGCATAGCTCTATGTGTTTTCTGACTATAGAGAGCTTCTGTATATAAACAAATGCTCTCCAAAGCAAATAACAGATTAAACACTCTAACTAAAAGGCAGAGATTGTCAGACTTGATAAAAAAGCCAAAAGCCTGGAAAACCCTGTATGCTGTTCTTTAATAGATTCATTTAAAATATATGGAATCAGTTGAAAGTAGAGAGAAGGAAAGAAACCATCCAAACCACAAGCTCATGGAGATGGGTGACAATATTAATATCAAATGAAATCGACTCCAAGACGAAGAACGTTGACAAAGATCAAGGGGATATTTCATAAAGACAAAGGAATATTTTATCAGCTAGATCTGATAATCGGAAATGTGTGTGCACCACCTCATAACAGAGCTTATGTAAAATCATAACCAAGCTTAAAATCATGAGGCAAAATTATTATAATGGAACATGATGGAATACGAGGGAGAAATAAAGCTGAGTGTAATCATGACAGTGTAGACTGTCACATGTAAGGGCAACTGCTTACCAACAAAGGTGCCCTAGTAATCCAATTGGAGAAGGATATTCTTTTCAACAAGTGATTCTGAAACAACTTGATGTCTGCCTGGAAAAAATAAACCTCAGTCCTTACCTCACGTCATACTAAAAAATGATCTTGAAGTGGGTGAAAGGCCTAAATATAAAAGCTAAAACTACAACACTTTTAAAAGAAAGCATAGGAGAAAATCTTTATGATCCTAAGGTAGGGAAATATTTCTTTTTTTTTTTTGCGGTACGCGGGCCTCTCACTGTTGTGGCCTCTCCCGTTGTGGAGCACAGGCTCCGGACGCGCAGGCTCAGCGGCCATGGCTCACGGGTGCAGCCGCTCCGCGGCATGTGGGATCCTCCCGGACCGGAGCACAAACCCGTGTCCCCTGCATCGGCAGGCGGACTCTCAACCACTGCGCCACCAGGGAAGCCCAAGATTTCTTACATAAGACACCAGATCACAAAGTCTACAAGAAAAATAAAACCTGACAGATTAGACTTCATCAAATTTAAGACTATCTGCTCTTCAAAAGATACAATTAATGAAATGAGTGTTCAAGTCACAAACTGTGGGAAAGCTTCACAGTACACAAAGACTTGTGTCCAGAATACATGAATATGCTCTGTAACTCAGTAATAGGAAAAGAACAACCCAACAAGCTAACGAAAAGGGGCAAAATATTTGAATAGCCATTTCACAAGAGGAGATGTATGAATAATCAATAAGCGCACGAGAAGGTGCTTGATGTCACTAGTAAGCAAGGAAATGCACATTGAATCCACGGTGAAGTACCACTTTGCATCCCTTAGAATGGCTAAAGTGAAAAAAACTGACAAACTCTGTGTTAAGATATGGAGCAACTGGATCTCTCATACATTGCTGATAAGAACATAAAATGGTCCAATCTTTTTGGGAAAAAGTCTGGCGGTTTCTTGTAAAGTTATACATACAGCAACCCTATACTCTAGCACTTCTACTCTTAGATATTTTTTTCTAAGAGAAATAAAAACACATATTCTCAAAAAGGGTTGTACAAGAACATTCAAAACAGCTTTAGTAATAATTGCCCCAAACTCGAAAGGACCAAAATGTTCATCAACAACAAAAAAATGGATACACAAGTTATGGTATATCTATACCATAGGATACTGCTCATTAATAAAAAGGAATAAACTACTGATGCATGCAATGACATGGATACTTCTCAAAAGCATAGTGAGTGGAAGAAGCTAGGCACTTCATGATTCTATATATATGAATATCAAGAACCAGAAAACCTAATCTGTGGTGATAGATATCAGAACATGTGCTGCCTTTGGGAGGTGGGAGTTGATTGGAAGTGTCCATGGGGAAACTTTCTGGGATGACAGAGATATTTCATATCTTGACTGAAGCATGGGTTACAGAGGTGTATACATATATTAAAATTCATTTAATTGGATAGTTAAAATCTGTTGATTTCAATATACATATTGAATAAGTTTTACATCAACATAAAATTAGAAGCATTCTTAGTGTCAGTCATCCAATGTCCTATCAGGTCCTTGACCCTGGCATAGTTTATCTGTCAAATATATGCATTTAGTTATCTTTGTAGCAATGGTATCATTACAATTAAAGTCTGAGTTTCAGTGCAAGATACCCTGTAGCAGCAAGAGATAAGCATCTCTCTGTATCCTGTCAGAGAGGCTGTTTGGACTGTCAAACATTCCTTGAATGGACAGTTGGTTGGCCTGAACCTGTTATTTTTTTTTCCCCAAGACTTTTGATGCTGGTAAGTAAATTTAGCATTTCCTCTGTCTTTATAATTCTGTTGCCTTCATGTCATTTATGTGCCACGGGTACTGTGTAAAGGGGCCATGAGCATGAGAAGGAGGGAGGGAGAGTGTGTTGAGGAGAGATTTTGCATCAATTAATTGTATTGCGTTACTGGAAAGTTTGCAAGCCAAGATGGATTCTACTGGTTGGGGTTGTCGTGGGCAGAAATAGAATATGTAACTAACCAGGGATTTGACGATATGGTTAAATCTCCTTTCAGCTCTCATTCATCCCGTCATTCCTCCCTGCCCCCACCACTATGCCAGTCCTGGTATATACATGTGATTCTCCTTGGCCCTCTGATGCAGAGTACCATTTAAACACTTGGTTCTGGAGGCCCATGTTTATCTTAAGCATGTACATCCACTTCCGTGTAGAGAGAACAGATGTGGCTGGGACATGTGGCCTGCCGTTCCTGCTATCTGATGGCACGTTTGCCTGCATGTCTATAAAGTGGATTCCCTGTAGGTGATGCTGCTTTTAGCTTTGGAGTTTCTAGATGGGAATCTTCAGCAAGGTGGAATCAGCTTTTGTGTGTGTGTGTGTGTTTCCGTGTAGAGTCTGAACATTTTCCTGATCTACTTTGAAAACATTCCACATTCAGGAAAAAACCATCCAGGGAGTACAGGGGCAGCCCCCAGATGGAGCAATCACTCACCAAGGTGAATGATATAGAGAGAGTTGTGTGTTCCCAGGTGGGAGGGTCCAGGTACTGGCTGGGCCTCACCTGGTGGTGGGACCTTGGGTGATGTGTGGGAGCACCCATAGCTCTGTGTCCTTGTCTGTGAAATGGACATTATGACCTTGTTCTATCCTGAGATGGCCCCCGTGTTCCCTGAGTTCATGTGCACAAAATGCTAAAAGCAGCGCTTGGCACCCTGCATTGGATAGGTGCTCGTTATTTTATTCTTTGTGACATTGTCATCTGAGACAGCATGGTAGAGGTTGGAGAGGAATGGCCACCAAAATGTGACTCAGGAGACAACTGGTCTTCACTCCACCAGGGAGGAGCTGGGTGACTCGGGGAGTTATTTCTGGACTCTGTTTTACTTCCCGTGCAAAATAGGGCAATGGATTAGTGGGTTTAGCTCGGAGCCCACCCTGCTCTTTTAGTCGCACTACCTTATTCTGTTATTTCATACTTTACTCAATGTCCCAATTAAAGCAGTCCTGTATTTCATCAACTGCCCTCATTTTAAGCAGACCTGCACTTTAAAAGCCACAGAAGAAATCAGTAGTCAATCATGTGCCTTTGAAATTGGGTGAAAGTAATCATATTAATTCAATTGAATCCCTTTCTGGCACCAGAACTTCTACAGATGTCTGCCTCAATTTCAACTGTGTGCCAGTTACTTTGAAGAATCGCCAGCTGATGTAAGTGTGAAGCTAATTACCAGATGCTCCACTAATTAGTAGTTAAATAGGTAAGGAGAGGGATATAAAAACAGGACGCTAAACTCAGCATATGAACTCACACGGGTGATGGAGAAATTGAACCGAAGCATATTTCTTGAAAAGAATGTTCCCTATATTTGATGGGTATCTATTGGCTTTAATCTCTCTCTCTGTCTCTCTCATTTTCTCTCCTTCTCCCTTCCACCTTCTCCAAGAAAAGCTCACGTGCCCATCACAGGTACAGCATTATTAGTGGTAGAAATGGACGAGAGTGGTCCTGGGGCTCCGAGGTCCCAGCTTGGTGTCAGGAGCAGTGAGTGGCTGGGGGAAGTGAGCCCAATGCTCTGAACCCAATGGGCACAGGGACCTGCTGAAGGGGAACCAAGGCAGACTGAGTCTTGGAGTGACCCCGAAGTCTGGTGAGCATTAACTGAGTCCATGAGGAAAGGAGGCAGGTTCTATGGGACAGAGCTGATAAGGGAACCAAAGCCAGGGCAAGGATGCTCCCAGAAGGACAAGCCCCACCGATGAGGGTGACCAGGATGCGGGGGTCATCTAAGCCCCTTGATCCATGCTGGGGAGCTCTGCTTTCATCCTGGGGGTTGAACTCCCATCGAATCCTTTCTCCTTTTGTTTTATTTTATTTTTTTGTAAAATATGCACAATATGTAAAACCTATTTATACCATTCAAAGAATAATGCTAAAATGAAAACCAAAGGACACAAAGCCTAGCTTCAGAAGGAGAGCTTAGCAGAGCTTTTGAGCCCCTGTTGAGGCTACCCCAATTACTTCCCCTTCCCCTCCCCATGTTTTGTGTCTGTTTCCCCCTACTCTTTAGTTTTATCATGTATATATTTCTCTAAGCAAAACATTGCCTGACTTGAGTGATGATGAGCTTTTATGTAAGTGGCATCATGTTTCATGTGTCCCTCTGACACTTGTGTTTCTTTCTCAAATGCAACATGTATTTGAGATTTACCTCTACTGACTTTGTAGCTGAGATGCATTCGTATTCCCTACCTTATACTAACCATTGTGTTAACCTATCACAAGCCACTCATCCGCTGTACAGTATCTTGGTAGGCATTTGCGTTGTCTCCAGTTTTTATTTTCATCAACAGTGCTGCTCTGAATGTCCCTTAACATTGCTGCCTCTCAGTGTTCAGCTATCCTAAGTAATGGAAATCATTCAACTGAGTACCACCGAGAGTCCTGACGACACCCCGTAAACGGTGATGTTGTGAGTTATTCACATTCCTTTTAAGATGAGAGACATATTGGAGAGACCATTCTGGCTGTGGGTTGAGGGCTGGATTGGAGCAGGACCGATTTACAGTCAGGGAGACCAGGGAAGAGGCTGTTGAAGGGTCAGGCTGGGAGGCCCAGGGACCTAGAGAAAGCAGCGGCAATGGGAATAGAAGTCAATGCATTCAGAAATACCCGCAATCAGGCTTGTGGGTGGATTTATTGGTTGAGAATTCAAAGCGGAGTCCAGAAGGATTCCGAGATTTGCTACAGACACTGGCTGCATGGTAGTGCTGGCTGCTGAAACAAGGACTCCCAGAGGAGCGGGAGAGTGAACCAAGGAAGAGGAGGTGGCATCCCCTGGACCCTCAACTCTCCTGACAGAGTAGTTAAGAAAGTTAAATATGATTTCTACAGAATTATACCCCCTTCCCCAACCACTTAGCCCATTCCCTGGAACACAGTAGGTGCTCAATAAAAATGGATTGCTGTTCTTATTCTCACAATGTCTTAGGAGCAGATACGTTGCCAGGAGTGTAGAGTGTATACTTTAGTTCCCAGAGCTCCCAAGAAAAAATTGGGAAAATCAGTCTTTGAACATAGCTTTTTTTTTTAAAAAAAAAGAATAATAATATTTATTTCTTCACCAGAGCTGGTTGTTCTCTAAATTAAATTTGCTGCAACTGAGTTTATGAAAAGTGGGGGAGTCTTTCACTTTAAGAAGGACTGAATGGAAAATAGGTGAGTGGAAAACCTAGCTGTACTCTTCGTAGAGTTGATTGTTCCACTTCTATTTTGCATAATTAATGACAATTATAAGAGGCTATATTCTGGTTATTTCCCATTTATTCTGAGTGCTGGAAGGTTCACCTCCATGGACTGTATCAACTAGGCTCCCTTAACTTCCTTTTTTTTTTTTATATACAGCAGGTCCTTATTAGTTATTTATTTTATACATATTAGTGTATACATGTCAATCCCAATCTCCCAATTCATCCCCCCCCGCCCCTCCGCTTTCCCCCTTTGGTGTCCATATGTTTGTTCTGTACATCTGTGACTATTTCTGCCTTGCAAATCGGTTCATCTGTACCATGTTTCTAGATTCCATGCACACAACTTTTTAAAATGCAAGTGTTTTCATTTAGAGACCAGAAATTGCTTGCAGCTTTGCTCTCTCTACACAATTCATTTCATCTAGAGGCTGATTCTTTCAAAAAATGATTTAGAGTAGTTAACTGCAAATTTAATCAAATACTTTGCTTGGTTGGGACACAGTCCCATGAATTTCTCACCTATTAGCTTAGCTTTTGCCTGTTTAAAATTGCTCATGGAATTCTATTATTATTATTATTATTTTGGCTGCGTTGGGTCTTCGTTGCTGCGTGCGGGCTTTTCTCTAGTTGTGGCGAGCTGGGGCTACTCTTCGTTGAGGTGTGTGGGCTTCTCATTGTGGTGGCTTCTCTTGTTGCAGAGCGTGGGCTCTAGGCACGCGGTCTTCAGTAGTTGTGGCTCGCAGGCTCTAGAGCGCGGGCTCAGTAGTTATGGCGCATGGGCTTAGTTACTCTGCGGCATGTGGGATCTTCCCAGACCAGGGATCGAACCCATGTCCCCTGCGTTGGCAGGCGGATCCTTAACCACTGCGCCACCAGGGAAGTCCTGCTCATGGAATATTTTTCAAAGGCAGACCCAAAAGCACAACTCTTTAGCCTGCGTTGTGAGAGGATGGACAGCTCATTTACCAACGAGTGCAGAAGATTCCTGAAGACCCAGGACGTGGCTCTGAATTAAACTCAAACCTGATGGACCGAGTCAGTCAGCCGGTCTTCACTCGCACTGTGGTCCTTCAGACCCAGATCTCATTCGAAAGCCCACGCCACCCCCCTCCCCTTCCCACGCCTCTCTTCCTCCTCTGTCTCTTCCTCCTCACGTGTTGCCCCCTTCTCCACGGCCACACGTCCGGCTGGTTCCACCCCAGGAAGACTCGCCCTTCTGTGTCTGCTTCCTCCTGATGCCAGATGTGCTGCTCTTGGATCCGGGAGCGTCACATCGACGTGCCAACTGCTCTTCCTGCCTCCAGATGCAGCCAGCTTATCGTCCCCTGTCCTGGCTGCCAGAGTCATCATTCTAAATCCAAGAACCGACTGATCACATCACCGTTATGCTTAAAAGCCTCAGGCTGTCCGTCCCTGCCACCTCCCCTCCTTCCTGGCCTGCAGCGTGAAGGCTGAGATCCTGAGAACAGAAGCCCTCAGGCCAAGTGCTGAGTCGGTATTTCATACTCCTCACCTGTCCTGAACCCGGGAACCCAGGCAGCAGCTTTCCACCCCTCTTGACTATGCCATGCCTCTCTTTCCCTCTGGGCTTCTGCACTGTCCTTTCTTACTCCTTTCATGCCCTTCCTCCTTCTGCCAACAAGGTGCTATCCATTCTCTAAGACCAGGTGGATGTCACCTGTCTTCTGTTGTGTGCTCAGGTCTGTCTTACTAGAGTGAGGGTCTGCAGAGCAGACACGATGTCTGATGTCTCGTTAACTTTATGTCCCTAGTGTGATCCCAGTTACTGTACTCCATGGAGGGCAGTCCTGGGTGGAAATCTCAGAGCTAACTTTATTTTTCTGTGGGTACTTGGCAAATTACGTAACTCATCTTACCTACTTACCTGTAATAAGGAGGATAATGAAGACGACCACTCCAGGCCACTAAGCCAACTCAGCGGGATAATACAAATATGAGTGCATACTGTTCATTCATTCAACAAATATTTTTTAAACACCTATTTTGTGCTAGGTTGAAATCTTCCATAGAGCTTATAGTTCCCAGAGGAATACCCATATAAAAAAACATAATTCCACAAACAATCATTTCATCACATTTTTGAATGAACAATGCAGACAAGTAGAGGGTCTAGAGACATACATAAGAAGGCTACCTGACTTAGTTGGGAGGTGGTCAGAGAGGGGATATGATTTAGGTTGGGAGCAAGTAAGCAACATTGCAGTCGCTTGAAGCCCCAGAAGTGTGTTTCTCATGTGACACTCCTGGACTAGCGTTCTGGTCGGCAGCCATTCTCTTCCGTGTGGTCACTCGGAAGCCAGGAGGGCCACTACTCTCTCATTTCCAGTGTGTGACTTGCCTGTTGCTGTGGGTATCACCGCCTCTCAGGAGGGGATTGCAGGACCCGGATGAAAAGAGTCACCATGACTGCTGCTCGCGTGGCATTTGCCAGAGCTCCATCATCGGCCACTCTGGGCTGCCAGGGACGCTGGGACACAGGGCTGGGCTGTGTGCACCGAGAAGGAAGGGAACATGGGTTTGGCGTCCGTCCAGCGACGCTGATGCCGAGGATGCTCCTCACCCCTGCAGGACGCTTGGAAGTTGACGGACAAGGAAGGTGGAAGCATGCTCTGGCAGAATCAGCTGTGCCCATGAGTCTGAGCAGAGTGGAGCCTGGCTTGCAGTGGAGTGCAGAGGGCAGTAGGCTTTCACTCACTCCCTGGTCTCCAGGTGGCCCTGTGGGGTCAGTCAGTGCTACCGCCAGAGCCTGGAGAGCAGCTGTGGGCCATTGGAACTTGTCTGAAGAGCAAAGTTTTCAAAACAGACATTTCCATGGGTAGATTGCTTTCGTATGACCCCTCTTGGTACAGGATGAGGAATCTAGGGAGAATCTCAAGGTGGCAGTTCTGCAGTGAGACCTGGCAGGTACTTGGGGCATGAGGGCAGCAGGTGGTGGAGGGGTTGGAAACACTGGCCCGTCCAGGTGGCGGGCTGGGGCACCCACTCTGGGCATCACCACAGTGACTGCAACTTTCGTGAGCCATTTATATTATACAAGCATTTCATCCTAGGATGCATTCCAAGTAAAGTGAGATGTGGATCAATTAGAACATGAAGGAAAGACTGTGAAATATGTTTGAAGTAGTCTTCCTCTGGCTAGAGCAAACTTTGAAGAAAGGCAAAACTTTTGAGTCCTTATGACTGTTCTGTGATATTCGTAATCTAATTCTGTGAGAGAGGAAATGCTTTTACAGAATGATTTGATAATAGAATACGCCCTCAGGTACTACTGACAAAATGACATTAGAATAGTCAGTGTATCAAAAAGATATTTTCCAAATAGCTTTGAGTGGAAAATGCTCATTTTCTCTTTTTCTCTCTCCACCCTGTGCAGGCTCTCCCTCTGTCTGATTAACACGAGCTGTGTTTTACGTTTCCTTCCTCCAGAATCACCCTGCTGGCCCCGTGCAGGTCCTGCTGGGAAGGCTCACTTCTCATCAGCTCAAAAAGCACAAGAAAGAGCAGTCGGTCATTTTTTCAGTTGATACGCCACAAAAATGCTCTCTCCCATGGTAACTGGGTTTACACGCAGATGGCTATGGCAGAGAGCCTCTGCTGGGGAAGAAAATGGATTTTTCCATTTAGGCTTGTTGAAGGCTTTGGAGACTCCTTCAAAGTTAGCGTTTTGGCTCACAACACAACTACTGCAACTTGGTCTTAAAACTGTACAGATTGTCATTCATCCTTTTCTTGTGGGCAGACTTAAAATGGTTGTCAGTATCTCAGCTGGTCCCGACTTGCTGGTACCACAGCTCCCGTGATACCCACAAGGGATGAGTGAAACAGAGGGAAGGCTCTGTAAGGAAGAGCACTCCCTCCCTCCCCACTTCCTCCTCTTCTCTTCTCCTCCTGCTTCTTTCTTCTGTGATTCCAGAAGTTTGGCACTTTTGTGAGCATCTCACAGTAACAGCACCCATGGGCTGTATTGTCCGCAGCATCAGTTACACAGCAGGTCAGTCCCACCCCTCCGCTGAGGTGTCCCAAGAGCAGGGAAGTTTCTCCCTCCACTGTTCCATGGCTGGCGGTCTTTGGGACTTGTAGCTCAGATGTTACCAGCTGCTGTGAATTATTCCCATTCAACCACTGACTCTCCCAGCTGGACTCACTTCTGAAACATCTTTCCAAGCCTCCACATTAGCTGTAGGGTCCCTGGGAAGGAAATACAAGTTCTTCCATAAAATAGAAGAGGAAGGCATACTTCTCAACTCGTTTCAGAAGACCAGCATTAACTTAATACCAATACCAGACCAAAGCTCTATAAGAAATGAAAATCATAGAACTAGAGCTCTCATGAAAAGTCACAGTAAAATCCTTCATAAAATATTAGCAAGTAGAATTTATCAAATTGCAGAAAGAATCATGGCCAAATGAGTTTTATTTAGTGAATACAAGATTGTATAAGCATTTGAAAATCAAACAATGTAATTCATCATATTAAAGGAATAAAGGAAAAAAGCCCTATGATTATCACAATGGATGCAAAAAATTATGTATGTATATAATTTTTGTATGGATATTATATATACGTATTTATCTATACATGTATGTAGGGATAGATAGATGATGATAGATAGATAGATAGATAAACATAACTCAACACATATCCATGATTCAAAAAAATGAACTCTTGGCAGACTAGGAATAGAAAGAAACTCCCTCAAGCTGATAAAGGGCATCTATGGAAAAGTTACAGCTAATATCAAACTTATCAGTAAAAGACCAAATGCTTCCCTTATGAATAGGAACAAGGCTAGGATGCCCACTCTCACTGATTCCATTAAACTGGAGATCCAGGGCAATAAGGCAAGGCAAAGAAACAAAAGTCATATATTAGAAAATAGGATGTAAAATTGTTTTTAACAAGTAGCATGTTTAAATTCATGGAAAATCCTAATGAGTCTACAAAATTCTATTAAACCTAACATGCGAGTTTAGCAAGGACACAGAATACAAAGTCTCTACACAAAAAATTAGCATACATACAATAGTAAAGAACAATTGCAATTGAAGTTAAAAAAATCATACCATTTAAAAAATAGTCAGAAATATATTTAACGAAATATGTGCCAGGTAAAAATATATTACTCAGAACAATGAAAGATGATCTAAATAAAGAGATAAACCATGTTCATGCATCAGGAGACTCAACATTATTAAGATTTTAATTCTTCACTCTCCATTTCTGAGATTCAAAAAAATCCCAATTAAAACATCATTTTTTTTTGTTTTATAATTGACAAGTTGATTCAAAAATTAGAGGGGAAGGCAAATAGTATAAACTATCCAAAAAGTTTGAAAAATGTGAATGAAATGAAAGAGATCAATCACTCCATGTTCTTTCAGTACTCATCATAAAACTACGGTAACCCAGATGGTGTGGCATTGGAGAAGTAAACTTGTAGGTTAGTGGAATAGAATAGAAAGTACAGAAATAGGCCAACTTGACTTTTGACAAAATTTTCAATGTAATTAACTGGGGAGAAAAATTGTCTTTTCAACAAGCAGTGTTGGAAAAACTGGATAAGCATATGTGAGGATAAATGAACCTCAGCCCTTACTTCATGCCATACACAAAAATTAGCTCACAAAAGTCACTCAGAATGAGTCATAGATTTAAAGATAACAGCTAAACCCATAAAACTACTAGAAGGAAACAGTGGAAAATTTTTTATGACCATGGGATAAGCAAGTATTTCTCAGACAGGGCACAAATTATAGGAACCATAAAAGAAATAATTTCTAAATGTGACCTCATCAAATTAAAATCTTCAATTCCTCAAAATGTACTATTAAGAAAATGAACACATATATGTATTTTTATTACCTATCTGACAAAGGACTTGAATATCCAGAATATTCAAACGCTTACGATTCAGTAAGACACATAATCTGATAAAATGTCAAAGGTTTATTTCACTTAACATAATGTACTCAAGGTTCATTCATGTTGTAGCATGTGTCAGAATTTCCTTCCTCTTTAAGACTGAATACTATTCCATTGTATGTGTATATCACGTTCTGTTTATCCATTCATCTGTTGATGGACAATTTGCTTCCATGTTTTAGCTGTTGTGAATAATGCTTCTATGAACATGCGTGTGCAAATATTTTCAAGATCCTTCTTTCAATTCATTTGGGTATATACCGAGAGGTGGAATTTCAGAATCATATGGTAATTCTACTTGTAATTTTTTAAAAATAAATTTATTTATTTATTTATGGCTGTATTATTCATGGCTGTGTTGCTACACGCGGGCTTTCTCTGGTTGCGGTGAGTGGGGGCTACTCTTCGTTGCAGTGCGCGGGCTTCTCATTGCCGTGGCTTCTCTTGTTGTGGAGCACAGGCTCTATGTGCATGGGCTTCAGTAGTTGTGGCTCACAGGCTCAGTAGTAGTGACACACAGGCTCTAAGAGCGCAGGCCTAGTAGTTTTGGTGCACAAGCTTAGTTGCTCTGTGGCACGTGGGATCTTCCCAGACCAGGGCTTGAACCCGTGTCCCCTGCATTGACAGGTGGATTCTTAACCACTGTGCCACCAGTCAAGTCCCTCTACTTGTAAATTTTTGAGGAGCTGCTATACCGTTTTCCACAGTTGCTGTACCATTTTACGTTCCCACCAACAGTGTACAAGGATACCAATTTTCCACATCCTTGCCAACACTTCTTTTCAGTTTTGTTTTGTTTCATATTATCCTTCCTAAACGATGTGAGGTGGTATCTCATTGTAGTTTTGATTTGCATTTCCCTAATGATTAGTGATATTGAGCATCTTTTCATGTAATTATTGGCCTTTTGTATATTTTCTTTGGAGAAATATCTATTAAAGTCCTTTACCTGTTTTTGAATCAGGGTTGGGTTTTTTTTTTTTTTTGTAAAGTTTTAGGAGTTCTTTATATATTTTGGATATTAATTCCTTATCTGATATGTGATTTGCAAATATTTTCTCCCAGTCTGTGGTTTGCTTGTGGGATCTCTGTTGGTAGTGTCTTTTGATGTACAAAATTAAAAAAAAATTTTGTGAGGTCTAGTTTGTTTATTTTTTCTTTTATTGCCTATGCCTTTAGTGTTATATCCAAGAAATCACTGCCAAATCCAATGTCATGAAGCTATTGCCCTCTTTTAATCCAATAGTTTTATAGACGTTAGTCTTATATTAAGGTCATGGATTTGTTTTGACTTAATTTTATTTATGATATTAGGTAGGAGTCCAGTTTCATTCTTTTACATGTGAATATGCAGTTTTCCCAGCACCACTGGTTGAAAAGATTGTCTTTTTTCCATTCAATGATCTTGGCAAACTTGTCGAAATCATTCGACTGTTCTTGTGAGAAATACTAAACCCTCACTGGAATGACTAAAATTAAAAAGTATTAGCATATATATTTTTTGAAAATATAAAGTGGTACAACATGATGGAAAACAATTTTGCTGTTTCTTTTAAAGTTAAACATTCACTTACCCTACAATCTTGAAACTCTATTTTTAGGTAATTACCCAAGATAAATAAAAGCCTATATCGACATAAAATGTATATACAAGTGTTCAAGGCAGCTTAGTTTATAATGACTCCAAACTGAAAACAACTCATGAATTGATAAACAAACTGTGGTATGGTCATACAGCAGAACACCACTCAGCTGTGAAAAGAAATATAATGCTAGAACACACAACAATATAAATAAATCTCAAAAACATGCTCGGGGGGGAAAAAAGAATCCTGACCCAAAAGTGTGCATGCTGTATGACTCCATTTTTATTGAGACTGTAGGGAGAGGAAATCTTGTCTTAGTGTCACAAAGCATATCAATAATTTCCTGGTGCTGAAATAGTGGAGCATTGACTGAGAAGGGATCTTGGAAATGTCTTATTAATCTAATGTTTTACTATTATTATTTGTGGTGGAGATCACACAGGGGTATTTTTTGGAATGTTTTGTTTCTGTAATTATACAGACTCCAGAAGAAAACTTCTAATGGGAAAATGGGAACTCCTGTTGGAACACTTACATGTGTGTATACACACACGCACACGGAACCTGTGAAGATACACAATGTAAAGCTGACAACTAACACCACCGATTAAAAAAAGAATAAACGACTGAGCACAAAACAAGCCAATAAGGTTTTACAGTGGAATTATTTAAAAATCTTTATCATTATTAATAATATTAACGCACTAGTAGCTGCTACTTCCTGGGTCCCTGTATGTACTATAGCTCATTGTCACGACAACCTTGCAAGATGGATATTTTAATCCTCCTTTTATGTTTTATTTTCTTTTAACATCTTTATTGGAGTATAATTGCTTTACAATGGTGCATTAGTTTCTGCTGTATAACAAAGTGAATCAGCTATATGTATACATATATCCCCATACCCTCTCCCTCTTGCATCTCCCTCCCACCCTCCCTATCCCACCCCTCTAGAGGGATACACAGGGGTATTAATTTGTTTAAACACATCCAAATATATATATATATATATATATATATATATCATCACAAAATGCCTCCAAATAATATTAAAGCACTTTTTGTGTGATGTAAGACCCTTACAACAATATACTCCTATTACATGTCTGCCTACCTTTGTGCTATTTTTGGCATAAATTTTACTTCCTCTTTTGTCATAAACCCCCAAATTCATTGTTAGTGATTTGCTTACCTAAAAAAAGTTAATAATCTTTTAAAGAAATTTTATAAACAAAAAAACTTCAGTAAAGTTGCAAGACACAAAATTATATGCAAAAATCAGTTGAATTTTCATACATGAACAAAGAACTAGCAGAAAGAGAAATTAAGAAGTCAATTTCATTTACGAATAGAATCACAAAGAATAAAATTCTTAGGAATAAGTTTAACCAAGGAGGTAAAAGATCTGTTCACTGAAAACTACAAAAATTTGATGAAGGAAATGAAGAAGACACAAATGGATGGAATGATATCCCATATTCATGAACAGGAAGAATGAAAATTGTTAAAATGTCCGTATTATCTGAAGCCACTTAGAGACTGAATGCAAACCCTATCAAAATTCTAATGTAGTAGGGCTTTAAACTCTAAATGATTTTAAGGTTATATCTAAGCCGAGGGTCAGCTAACTTTTTCTGTAAAGGGCCAAATGGTAAATATTTTAGGTTCTGTGAGCCAGATAGACTGTATCGCAATTCTGTGTATTCAGTTATGTTAGTATAGTGAGAATCAGTCATAGATTTTGTGTACATGAATGGTGTTGCTGTGTTCCAATAAAACTTAGTTTACAAAAACAGGTAGTCATGGATTTGGGACAAAATGGCATAAAGTCATCTCTCCTTGCTTCTCTCACTAAGTACAACTAAAGTTTCTGAAAATAATATAGTAGAGAGTCAAAAGAAAACTCTGAAGGGTAGAAGGAGGATGTCAGGCTGGCTAGTTACCCTGGGACTTGAGAACAATACAGAAACCCAGTGTCTCCTGACCTCCACCTTCTGAGTGGCAGAAGGTAACCCAGATCCAGTATCTCCCAATCCTCCACCCACTGTCAGAGGGTGGCCTGGGCCTGGGGTCTCCCAGTCCTCTACTCAGCAGAGGGAACGTCAAGTTTGGCTCCTCCAGAACCTCCACACAGTGTCAGAAGATGAGCTATTAGGCATTTCCCACTCCTGATGGCATCAGCAAACTGGAACAGGAGACATGCTGACACTGGGTGACTCAGAGAGTGGGTTTGGGGAAATAGTCTCAGACCTCTGGGCTGGCATATCCCCCTCCCCACTTAACAGCACCTCATACCATAGGGAGGGAGTTTTCAGCCACATGTGTGGTACCAGCATGGATAGCCTCAGGGCTCCATATGCATTATGTGGACCAGAGGAATCCCTGGAAACATTCTCCATCCTGTGGGCTCCCACTTAGTGGCATCAGGCGGACTGGGGAGGAACTTTTCATGCATTTGGCCCAGTGATTATACCTCCCACTTAGGCATATCAGGCCCAGGGAAACACAATTTGTCCTTGAAGCCCAAGTAGGGTCTGAGAGGAAGCCCCAGAAGTTCCAGGTGATTAAAACAGTACAGAATCGTACTGCCAGGCATCTGAAAATTGTCATTAGAAATACAGCTCACAAATGCAGCCAAGAATTTGCATACTAAACCTAAGTAGAGTGACTGCCTACTAAAATTGAAGGCCTAAGTATGAGACAGAGTCTCCCAATACAACAGGCCAAATTTTGAGGATACAAGGGACATTCATTCATGCTAAGAACCAGGAAAATCACAACTCGAATGAGAAGAGACAAGCAGCAGATGACAACACTGATCACAATCAGGTGTTGGAATTGCCTGACAAAGATTCTAAAGCAGCTCTCATAAAAATACTGCAACAAGCAAAAGTTAATACTGTTGAAACAAATGAAAACATAGCAAGTCTCACCAAAGAAGGCATAAAAGAGAACTGAAAGGAAATGATGGAAATGAAACATAACAATTGACATTTAAAGCTTGCTGGATGGGTTTGTTAGCAGGATGAATATGAAATAAGAAAGTATCCGTGACCTTGAAGTTAGAGTAGTAGAATTACCCAATCTGAACAATGGTGTGAAATGGTCTGTGAGACAGTAACATAAGAACTAACATTTGTATCATTGAAGTCCCAGAAGGAGAGAGGAAAAAAATGTGGGGTTGAAAGAGTAATTGAAGAAATAATGGCTGGAAACTTCCCAGATTTGACAAAGGGCATAAATCTACAGATTCAAGAAGCTGGGTTAATTCCAAGCAGGATCAACCCAAATAAATACAAACAGAAACACATCATAATTGGACTTGTGAAAACTAAAGACCAGGGGAAAAATCTTGAAAACAGGCAAAATAAATCATGCATTATTCAAATGACAGAAGATTTCTCATCTGAAATCATGAAGGCCAGAAGGACATGGCACCACATTTTTCAAGTGTTGAAAGAAAAAAAAGAAGTGCCAAGCCATGAATTTTTACATATGGTAAAAATGTACTGTGAGAATAAAGAAGAAATAAAGGCATTCTCAGATGAATGGAAGTAAGAGGATGTGTTGCTAGCTTACTCTGACAGAATGGCTGAGGGAAATTCTCCAAACAGAAAGGAAATGATAAAAGAAGAAGACTTGGATGGGCTTCCCTGGTGGCGCAGTGGTTGAGAGTCCGCCTGCCAATGCAGGGGACGCGGGTTCATGCCCCGGTCTGGGAAGATCCCACATGCCGCGGAGAGGCTGGGCCCGTGAGCCGTGGCCACTGAGCCTGCACATCCGGAGCCTGTGCTCCACAACGGGAGAGGCCACAACAGTGAGAGGACCGCGTACCGCAAAAAAAAAAAAAAAAAAAAAAAAAGACTTGGAACTTCAAAACAGAAAGAAGAACAACTGAGTGGGTAAAATATGAATAAATATAATATTAGACTATATAAATAGAATAGACTTTTTATGAATTTCTTAAATCATACTTGACAGTTGGAGCAAAAATGATAGCACTTACTAACGTGAAGCTCAAGGCATGTAGAGGAAAAACTGAAAACCCAGCTCAAACGAAGGGAAGCATCTTGGGGCTCAGACCATGGGCTCCTGTGGAGGGAGGATTCCTGAGAGGTGCCTGACTGAGAATGAGAACCATCTTCCAAGTTTCTGAAGAACCCCAGTCCCACAAACTGATATCGAGAGCAGGGATGTTGATGGATATTCCCCAGCACCCTGACTTCCAGGGCAGTTTAGAGAAGCCCAGCTATGTGATCCAGGGAAGGAAACAAAGTCAAAGAATAGAGGTTTCATAGAGTTGACAGCCCAGGGCCATCATCTTTCGCTATGGAAAGAGGAGTTAGCCAGTATGTTGGGGGAAAAGCATAAAGTCAGCACACATCTCAATGCAGCTCAGAGCATTTCTAGAAAACAGATGTGTTATACATATGGTGATTGTGACAGATATTTCAGCTGATGTTCAGACTCTCACCAGTGCCAGAGGTTGACATGAGAGAAGCTGAAAATCGCTCCTGGGGAGAACACTCTACTCATACCAAGAAGTAGGTGGCAAGCCCACCTTCTCCGGCACCAGAAACTTCAGAGTGGAGGGAAGTCCTCTGACTGTGGAGAAAACCTCCAGACACAACTACAAACT
This sequence comes from Monodon monoceros, assembly GCF_005190385.1. Taxonomy (NCBI): domain Eukaryota; kingdom Metazoa; phylum Chordata; class Mammalia; order Artiodactyla; family Monodontidae; genus Monodon; species Monodon monoceros. Next base: position 8,143,752 of record NW_021703776.1, on the reverse strand, counting down.
TATTCGGCATCAGAGAATGTAGAGGGTGCAAGGCCTTCTGCTGGAGTTGGGTGTTATTCAGTGTGAGAGATTCCATGCTGAAAAAAAACTTCTACAAACGTAATGAATGTTGGAAAATCCTCAATGGTGGCTTCTGCTTTATAGCACAGTGGAGAACCATGCTGGGGTGGGCTTTGTGAATGTCAGAAGGATGGGGATGCGTGCTGTCAGAAAACCACCCAGGTTCAGCACCAGAAATCCCAGCGGGAGAAACCTTATGAGTGTCGGGTGTGGGAGATAGCCTTCCAGTGGGGCTCAAGCTTCAGTTTATTAGTTTCAGAAATCACTCAGTAGAAAGAAAGCCATATACCCTGAGAAAACTATAATTCAAAAAGGGTCATGTACCACAATATTCATTGCAGCTCTATTTACAATAGCCAGGACATGGGAGCAACCTAAGTGTCCATCGGCAAATGAATGGATAAAGAAGATGTGGCACATATATACAATGGAATATTACTCAGCCTTAAAAAGAAATGAAATTGAGTTATTTGTAGTGAGGTGGATGGACCTAGAGTCTGTCATACAGAGTGAAGTAAGTCAGAGAGAAAAACAAATACCATATGTTAACACATATATATGGAATCTAAAAAAAAAAAAAGATTCTGAAGAACCTAGAGGCAGGACAGGAATAAAGACGCAGGTGTAGAGAATGGACTTGAGGACACGGGGAGGGGGAAGGGTAAGCTGGGACGTAGTGAGAGAGTGGCATGGACATATATACACTACCAAATGTAAAATAGATGGCTGGTGGGAAGCAGCCACATAGCACAGGGAGATCAGCTCGGGGCTTTGTGACCACTTAGAGGGGTGGGTTAGGGAGGGTGGGAGGGAGACGCAAGAGGGAGGAGATATGGGGATATATGTATATGTATAGCTGATTCACTTTGTTATACAGCAGAAACTAACACACCATTGTAAAGCAATTATACTCCAATAAAGATGTTAAAAAATAAAAAAGAAAGGAAGAAAGCTTCCCAAGGCACAGGGCTGTGTGCAGGGAAGCCCCACTGTCCCATCCTGTCCACCCCCTTCCTCCTTCCAGGTCTCCTATGCACAGCTCCCCTCACTTGCTGAAATGACCACTTCTCCACCTGCCCTCATGGCACATTTCTCTCAGGACCTTGTTTCCCTAGGTCATCGCCCCTCAAACCTGAATCCTCTGTTTCTTTCCCTGGAACTTCCTCATGTTCCCAACACCATTGAGTTATCTGTGCTCCATTGGCTTCCCAACCATGTCTTTACTGATACTCTTCCTGCCTTGCAGAAGTGATTACTGCTTTCTCAACTCCTTTATAATTTCTCACATCAATGACCCTGCTTGATGACTCTCTTTTTATCCCCTGGGAAGGAAATGGCACCATTTGTCTTTTTTTTTTTTTTTTTTTGCGGTGCGCGGGCCTCTCACTGTTGTGACCTCTCCCGTTGTGGAGCACAGGCTCCGGACACGCAGGCTCAGCGGCCATGGCTCACGGGCCCAGCCGCTCCGCGGTATGTGGGATCTTCCCGGACTGGGGCACGAACCCGTGTCCCCTGCATCGGCAGGCGGACTCTCAACCACTGCACCACCAGGGAAGCCCCACCATTTGTCTTTTATAGTGTCCTCTTTTGGCCTGTACTTCAGTCTACTCCTGCCTCTGGGGTTTCCGGAGTTGAAAGGGTTTGCAGAACATTTGGGTTCTTAGGGGATCATGAAATTACAATGTGATGGGTCATTGAAATCGGAGAAAGTGGGGAGAATGAAAGGCCCATGGAGTGGGTAGTCATAGAAAGCATCCAACGGTTGCTTTTGGTATGAAGGAGGACGATTTGATGGGTCGGGGGCAAGGCTCACTGTGGGGATCTGAACCTTGGGTTTTCTTTATTGCTTGATAATTTTCATTGCACATTAGAAATGTCCCAGGTGACGTTGCAACAGACCAAGTGAAAAGAATGTGAAGCGATGATCAGGTATTGATAACGAAAATGTTACGTCTTTAATTCTTGGAAAGGATCACAGTGCATCTGTTTGGGTTCCTTCTCTATTCCCAAGCAGATGTTCAACTTCAGCCTCTGCTCCAACATGTACATACAAAGAGTGGCATGGCTGGTGCATTTTGTCTCTAAAAGTGCACTTGGCGTGGGCCTGTGGGCTTCAGGCTGGGAGCATGAGAAAAAAGGGAAGAGAAACCTGACCCTGACCCGCTCAGAGGGTGTCTGTTCCTGCCCCACATACGATGCCCTTCTTCTCTCTGACAGGCTTGAACTCCTCCAGATTCCTCTGTGATCTAATATGAATTTGGGGTTGGTGGCACTTCTGAATTAACTTCATAATGAATTACTTTCATAGCACCAAGAAATGTCTTAAAGATGCTGATGTTACCAGGTGTTGTTTCCTTGCAGTGGTTAGAGACCCTGATCGTCCTGGACAGCAGCTTCTTAGAATCGCTGCATCAGGACAGTGTAGCAACATGGGAAGGTTCTTTAAAAATACATCAGGCAGAAATAGTGTTATGAGAAAATGATAAATATGTTGTTATTATAACACCACAAGATTGTGTCTGCAAGACAGGACACAGGCAGACACAATAGACACAGGCAGACACAATTATTTAAAAATACATTTTGGTCCGGTTTATTGACATATAGTTCATGTTTAGTAAAATTCACAGTTTTATGAAAACATTTTGTTGAGTTTTGAAAAATGAATATAGTTGTGTAAACAAGTTATAGAAAATTTCCATCATCCTCAATAGTTCCTTCAGTGCAGGAAGAAATTCAAACAGTTACAAATTAGAGTGGTGGGGTATTGGGGATTTAAAAAATTTTCATTCTTCAATAATGTTTGTACACTAAGCAAAATTCAGGAAAAGAAAAAGGAAAAAACAAAAACATGACCCCCAGCTGTCATCAACATTTCCAGGATGTGCAAGGTGGTCCTTACCCAAATCTCCCCTTGGGTGCCCAGAGGGGAGATATCAAATGTGGGGGACCAGTTTTGATATATATGATTTATCCAATTTATTTCCCCCAAACAACTTAGAAGAAAAGCATTAAACAGTAATGGTCTCAGGGTTTCTGCGAGGATTGCAGTTAGGAGGGGATGTAGGGGAAGGGCCTAACTGCCCCATCTTCAGGATGGAAAACCTTCCAGATGGAGTTTGGAGGAGAACACGTTATCAGAAGAGCATCCGTGGGTCGGCCCTGGGCGAAGATGTGCCTGTGGAATCCTCGTCGTTAGAGACCATGGGTTTGTGACTTTGGTGACTTTTATTTCTCATTAGCTTGTTCCTTTATTAATTCAATAGACATTTAGTGTGTGTGTGTGTGTGTGTGTGTGTGTGTGTGTGTATATATATATACATATAAAATCTATACATATAAAATCTATACATATGTATATGTATGTATGTATTTGCCATGTTACTAAATTGTCAATATACTCCTACCACAGCACTTACGCTTTATTCTAAAAGCAGCAAAATGGGTCATTCTTTCGGATGCCCGGCCAGCCTTGTTAGTGTTTGGCACTTAAAAAAGATATTCAGGTATTTTTGGATAAGGGTTGTATGTAGCTCGTAGATGCGTGAAATGATGTGGAAAAAAAACTTACATACAACATACCAAAATAGTGTGAACAAAGAGAGAAATCTGTTTGCTTGCGTAAGTGAGCAACCCAAGGTGGTACCTGGCAAACAGGGCTGATGGAGGTGTTTCTCACGCCCCACCCCCAGAACGGCTTCTCTCAATGATGTTTGCATCCTTCTTGCCTGACCTCTCTCTGGGGTGGAAAGGAAGTCTCTGAACTGTCAGGTCTTCAGAGTCCATCTTACGATCCTGGAAGGAGAGGGGTGCTCTCTTGTCTTCCTCGGGGTTCCTGAATGGACCCCAGTGGAGCCCAGGTCAGGGGACCAGGGGTCTCTGACTGGTCAGTTTCTATGGCTGTAGAAGGTCAGGATTCTACAGTCTACCTGACAGGCCCCACTCCAAACTTACATGAAGAAGGAGAAGAAAATGTCCCTAAATACCAGGCAAATGTTGGGGACTCATTACTAAATGTAGACGAGATGTTTTATTCTCCTGACTTCTCTGCTGCTGTATTTATTGAGTCAGCAGTGATTGTTTTTATTGATAAGAATATTCAAATATAGAAAAGTACAGCAAATACTACAAACACACACATATATACATTACCCAGAATTTGCTCTGTGACACTGGATAAGTAGCTGAATTTCTGAGTTTCTTCATAGTTGAAATGAGAACAGCAGAGTCAGAGTGCTGTCCTCACCGCCTCATATCAAGGGGCCCTGCTGTCAGTGTGACTTGTCACTGCTGATACCATCTTGATCACCTGGCTGAGGTCGGGGCCTGTCGTTTCTCCACCATAAAGTTACACTTTTTTGCCTAGCGTTCCATACTCTGTTCTTTGGCAGGACATCGCTGTGTGCAGCTCACACCTAAGGAGGGGCAGTCATGCTTTCCTCCTAGAGGGCAGAGAATCTACATAAATTAGTTTGAATGCTTTTGCACTGATGTGTCTCTTCTCCCCCATTTACTTATTTATTCAGTCTTTGATTTTTATTAGTGTGGGCTCATGTTGACTTATTTCCTATTTTGGATTATAATCCAATATTACTTAATTTTGTTCTCAAATTGTTCCAGCTTTGGCCATTGGGAGCTTTCTGGTAGGTTTCTGTGTCCCTCTGGCATAGCCCCATCATTGTGTTTGTTGTTATTGTTTTTTTAGTACTTCCTTACTTTCGGGCTCTATAAGATGTTCCAGGCTCATCTTGTATATTTCCTGCCTTGGCCCTAGAACCAGCCGTTTCTCTGAGGACCCTTTAGACAGTTGTGTTAGAAACCAAGATCTGGATGCGAGGTATGTGTGCTTGCTGTTACTGGAGTGTAGTTGCTTTGAGTTTCAGCTCACAGAGCAAGACAATATGTAAACTCACTAACCCACGTGTGTTCATCTTTTTCTATAAAAACTTCTATATGTATCCATCTGTATTTATATTAGATTAAGCTAGTCATGAGTTCATACTGTAATCCGTCTCCAACTGTAATCCGTTTCACATAGATCGTTTTAGCCTTCTCCCCTTGCTTGTCTGAAACTTCCACCCAACAGTGAGAAACCCAGCTGCCACCATCCACCATCCATTTACCTAATCATTCAATCCCAGTGTGCATTTATAGCTATCCGAGTTGTTCTTTCCACTCACTTTTTAAGCTATCAGGTCTTTCCTGCCTTGTATCGGTGTTTATGCGCTGGTCTTACATACAGGTTTGTACCTGATTCTTCCCTATTTGTAGGACCCCCTCAGAAGGAGTGCTTCACTTTCTGAGGGATAAATGGATGCAAACTTCAGACTTCTGTTAACAAGAAAAGCATGTGATGATGGGTATGAACATGAGTAGGAGGCAGCTGGAGGGAAGAAGGTGTTTCCAGACTAAAGAATGATGCAAAATTAGCAAGGTGGATGACGTCTGGGTCATGCGTCATTTCCACATGAAACACGAGATGGCAAGTCTCTAACGCAAAAGTCCTTCTCGCCCTGTGAAAACCCTAAATGACGTTGATTGCTGGCACAAAAACGATGACTCTTCCTGGGCTCACGGGGCAGAGGAGTCTGCAAAGCAGAGAAGTGAAGCAATCATTGGGTAAGTCAGGGGCAAGGGGAAAGGTAGTAAATAAATCATGAGTCCTTTAGCAGAAAACAATTTCTAAAGGCTTGAATATATGCTGTGGCTGATATTTCTTCCCTCTTCTTTTTCTTTGTCTTCTAAATGTTTCTAAATGGCAATATATTATGTTTGTAACATATAGAAAATATTTAAAAGATATTTTACACTGATATATCACTCGCTGCTAGAGGATGTGGTTTGAGTTCAACCCTTTAGCACCAGTGAAAAGACAAACAGACCAAGTGTGCTTAAACATTCCTCTGTGGACCCAGGTTGCAAGTTTAGAGAAGCTGCACTTTTGTCATCAATTTTAAGGCCATATGGCAATAGCTAAATTTTAACTAAGGAAAGAGACGTTTTGTTAGTTCTGAGTATTCTGTACACAAATGGAAAGAAAGAGCTCAGTAAACCCTTAGATATGGTGAGAACACAGTGCAGACCCTTAGCTTTCCTACTGACATATTCCTATGTCTGTTGGTGGAGTGGTAGCGATTATAGAACCATCCCTGCAACGGTAGCGTGCTTGACGAACGAGATATTACAATAATTGCAAAGAACATGTGGTCTGCTAAGGATAAGGCCTGAATGTGTAAGAAATGGAAAATAGAAGGCTGTAGTTGTTGGTGCCTATGTTATAGCAGCACATTATGTATACATTGCTGAGCACATGATCACATATATGTGTGAATTGATGAAGGATGAGAAAGGGTGATCTATAAATAGGGGTGTTGGGCAGTGTGGCTGGAAGGTGCCCAATGATCTCCATAGAAACAGCTCAAAGGGGCTCTATCCAAGCTGGGCTCATGGGCAATGCTACTGAAGATGCCAGCATGAATAGAAATGCTCCACTTTCAAGTGTTCAGCTGGATGAGTTTTGACAAATATTACAGAGGCGAGACTACTACCCAAATCAAGATACAGAATGTTTCCATCTCCTCAAAAATTCTCCTTGTGCCTTTTTCAGTCAGTCATGCCACTGGTTGCAGCACCAGACAACCACTGACTAGATTCTGTCCCTGTACATTGCATTCTATGTTTTAAATTTCATAAAGATAGAATTATGCCACGTGGAGTCTCTTATGGCTGGCTTCTGTTCGGAAACAATGCTCCGTGAGTGTTTTCAAATTTTCACGTGATCAGGGCTTTTGAGGAAAATGTCCTGCCAACCAGGGTCGAAGGATGTAGCCATGTTGGGGAGGTGAGAGCCTGTGAACCTCTCCAGAGACATTCACAGTTTATCTCTCCTGGAACCACTAGATTACATTCCAGAAGGTAATGGACCTGAAGCCCTTCCCCTTCCTTCTCAGGAGAAGACCTGGCTACATAAGTAAGATGGGGTTACTCTCTCTTCTTCTTCAGAGGGGAGGATGGACAGCAGTGTCCACAGACCAAAATTATACATTTGGCATTTTGGAGCTCTTCTTCCAGGGTACAAACCCCACTTCATGCACAGGTGTCACCTGCTCTCATGGCATTAGCCCGTAGGGAGTGGGGGCTTGGGGAAATCACAAGGTATTCTTTGAGTAATTAAAATTCTGTCTCTAACCTGGAAACCATGTGTATCTTGTCAGGCAAACCAACCAACCAGCAAATAAACATAAAAAATCTTAACTTCTCTCGCACTGCCTAATGTTTTAGAGGCTCCTGTTAGTGTGTGCATCATTGTTTCTTGTTATCACGGAGTAGTATTGAATTGTATAGATATACAACAGACTGTTTATCCACTTGCTTGTTTACAGAAGTTAGGGCTGTTTCCAGTTATTTTAGCCTAAGTGCTTAACACCCAATAACAAGGGTTCAACATATATAAATATTTGTGTGTATGTTTGTGTGTGTGTGTATTAAAAAACCAGTTTTGAACTTTCCCTGGAAAATTTTCATGATTGTCTACCTTTGGGATTTTCTTTCTATTTCGTCTTGACATTTTGGGCAAAACTTTCATTTTAATGCTTAGACAGATTCTCCTTGTACATTCCATCTTTAGCTTGCATACATGTGACCCTGAATGCCAGATGGGCATTTAAAATGAAGGCAGGCACTCATGTGCATCTAGCTAAGGTCCAGGGAAGGGAGATTGGAGATGTTAGCAAGCAAAACTTTCTCATGATTACTGCAGGCATGACGTATCTTTTGTTTTCATCCTTCACTATTTTAAAGAAGTTTATTTTGAAGATTTGTGTGCAAGACTTTCTGAGAATTTTTTCATTTCACTTGGGTAAATATCTAGGAGTAGAACCGCTAGGTCACATGGAAATTGTGTGTTTAACTTTACTAAAAATTGCCAAACATGTCCAAAGCGGTGGTACCTTTTATGTTCCCACCAGATCTTCACCCATGCTTGACATGGCAAGTGCTATGAATTTCAGCTGCTCTAGAAGGTGTGTTATGGTATTTGTGTTTTTCTCACAACTACTGATGTTACACATTTGAACTTTGTCACTGAATATCTTGTGTTGGTGAACTTTTACTCACAGTCCTCCTAACATCGAAATGTGGAGGATTCTGTCTTTTTCCAATACATCCTATCCACGTGAGTATTAGATTTACCAACACGCAACAGGGAGGTGCCACACCAGAGATGTAAGCTACTGGGATTTTTTTTCTTTTGCCAATTAACACTTTAGCAGTCTTAATCATACTTTATGCAGACTTAGTCATAAACAAGGGTTGTTTGTTTCCAGCACATTTTAGATTTTAAATGGCTCTTCTCTTGCAATGTTGGCATCTCCCATGAATATTTGACCATTTTCAGCTCCGCATGTGTTAGGTCTTGTTTCTCCTCATGGAATTAAAGCTAGTCCATTCCAGGTAGCATGACGTGAGGTGCATCATTTGGTGCTTCTGAAACTGTGGTCCACACTGTGACATGGGTGCCATGTCTCTGCTCCCGAACTGGGCACCGAGGACAGGGATCTCTTCACAAGCAAACCTTGCAGGTGTGCGTTACTACCACAGAAGCTACCTTTTGGGAGGAAGGGCAACTTCTCTAATGTGGCACAAAAGCAGTTTGGGCTGGTCATGGAACTGAAAGTTCTCCACTGGGGTGAATTATTATTCCCACCATGTGCTGGGGGTGCAAGGGGCCACCCCTGCCCCTCGAGAGCACTGCCTGCTGATGTGCATTGCCTGGAGCAGAAATGGGGCACCTGGAGCCTTCCAGGGTGGCACCCTCCTGGTATCGCCTGCTTCACAACTAAGGCAGCTGAAACTACACAGAAACCTGCTTTTCTACTCCCCACACTCACCTGTCATTGGAGCTGCGGTGCCCCAGGCAAGAGATTAGTGGGCTTTCACCAGTTAGGCAGGGCTGGCCTTAGTAATGCTTGTTAGGGAGATTTCCAAATGGAGTAGGGAGAAAACACATGGTGCCTCCCTACCTTCCTAGGTGATCTCACCCTTGAGTAAGAGAAAGTAAGTGAGAACCTTAGGGCAAATCAACCAGGATTCCGAGGAAAGAATTTCTGCAAAGCAGAGCAGCACTTTACCCATGGTGTGGAGTCACCGGCAGGGCTCACATCTGGAACTTTCCCTGACCACGAGATCATCGGGTTCTGAATTCACCAAGGGGAACTTGTGGCCAGAGCGGGTGTCAGCTCTGCAGCACAGATGTCTTAGAGCTGGAGTCACCGGATGACTGCTCTTTCACTCTTCCTGTCATCATCCTACTTAAGAAATTTAATATTTACAAACCAACAGTATTGCATTCTACCTGACTCACCGCGTTTCTGGGTCACTCTCTGTTGCATATGTGCATGGCACAAAATTAAAAAGACGGAGCAGACGTCAGCTTCCACCATTGTCCCAACTGTTAATGAAGTCAGGTTTGGCTGCTAGTTGCTTAAGAATCCAATACTGAGAGACAAGTGCTGGCTAGGAGGAAAGATAGCTTTATTGAGGAAGCCAGAAATCCTGGGGAGAAGGTGGACTCATGTCCCAAAGAACTAACTTCTGTTGTTAATCAGGGGGCAAGAGTTTTTAAAAGGGAGTTTCAGGGGTGCACAGGCAGAAGGGGGGGGCTACATGCAGAACAGCACAGTCAGCTCTGACAGTCACCTTAAAATTAGTCATGCAGTAGTCTGATCAATGTCATCTTGATTGTTTTAAGTACAGTTAATCTTCAGTTCCAGGGTCAGTTTGTTCCCGTTTCTTTGAGCTCAGTTCTTGGAGTTATGGCAGCTTATGTCATGGCTATATTCCAATCATTATGTAGTTAACTTCTTCCACCTGGTGGGGGTTTCAGTATCTACAGAACAGCTCAAAGGATATGACTCAGAATATTATCTATAGCCCTTGAGGAGGAACTAAAGGTCCTTGATTTTGTTTAACGACTAGACTATTATTATTTGGTCTTGTTTGACTGCTTTCCTTTACTTCTGCATTTTCTGATTAAATTTATTCTTTGACTAAAGTCTTTCTACAGGCAAGAGGCAGGCAGAGGACACGGACGGGTGGTCTGTTCTGGGAAGGTCTCATGGGGCCCTGCTCTGTTATATAAACATTGTACCCCGTTTCTGGGGACAGTCACCATTATCAGATTCCTATTTATCATTCCAGATACACAGCCCTTCCAAGGACTCATAACCAGCCTTTCTTTATATGCCAACACTGACACATGCTTCCATGTGCCAAGAGTATATATGGATAACATGCAAGTAATAAACACACTGGACATGACAGTCATGGAATGGTAGCATTTTGTTTAATGGTTTTTTAGAATTCCTTTCTACAAACTGATTATAATTGATTCAATCATTTCCCTTTGATGGATATTTAGGTTGTTTCCTATCTAGTGGTATTGAGAAAAAAATTGACTGTCATATACACCAACATAGATACCTAACTTCTCATATGTGACACTATATGTGTTGGATAAATTTTTAAAAAATGGAATTCCTGGACAAAAACTATATACATGTTTAATTTTTATAAAACAATGATATTTCATTGTTGTTTCAATTTACATTTCTCTCACTACAATGGTGGTTGAATATATCTTTTTTTTTTTTTTTTTTTGCGGTACGCGGGCCTCTCACTGCTGTGGCCTCTCCCATTGTGGAGCACAGGCTCCGGCCATGCAGGCTCAGCAGCCATGGTTCACAGGCCCAGTCACTCCACGGCATGTGGGATCTTCCCGGACTGGGACACGAACCCGTGTCCCCTACATCGGCAGGCAGACTCTCAACCACTGCGCCACCAGGGAAGCCTGGTTGAATATATCTTTATTGTCTTTTCTCCTTTATGGGCAATTTGGTTCTTATGCTTTCATGCCCCAAATATTCATTTTTATCTTTGAAGTCCAGTCAGTTTATTAATATATTTATAGGTATGCTTTGCCCTATGAAAACTTTCCCTGAGATGGAGTGTTTTTTTAATGATTAGATTCATCTCATGTTATTTCTAGAAAATTTTCTTGAATTATGTCTTCAGTTTTTTTCCCTTTCCACCTATATAGTTTGTTTCTACAATTATACCAATTACATATTCACGAAACTCCTTTGTTTCTTTTCCCTTATCTAACATTTTACCTTTAGTTGTTTTAAACATTTATTTCCATTTAATTTTAGCTGCATTTCTCAGGACACAGAGAAATGTCTCTTTTTAAAGTTTGTTAGTATTTATTTCCCTTTCGCTGCCCCCATTTTTTTTTTTTTTTTTTTTTTTGCGATACGCGGGTCTCTCACTGTTGTGGCCTCTCCCGTTGCAGAGCACAGGCTCCAGACGTGCAGGCTCAGCAGCCATGGCTCATGGGCCCAGCCGCTCCGCGGCATGTGGGATCTTCCTGGACCGGGGCACGAACCTGTGTCCCCTGCATCGGCAGGCGGACTCTCAACCACTGGGCCACCAGGGAAGCCCTGCTGCCCCCATTTTTAAGGGTTATCTTTTCTTTGTTTTATCATCATGTACCTGCTGGGTTCTTAGGTTTTTCCTTTGAGCTCTTTGACGTTTTCAAAGCAATTAGTTTGTAAACTGTGACTCATTCTGTTTGTTAACTCTGGTGGGCACTTGGAAATAATTACCAAGTTAATGAATTTCTGAGTTCACATCTATAAAACATAACTAACACATTTTATATGATATTTTAAAATTGAATTTTTAATTATATTTTAATTAAAATGTGGTTTGCAAATAAAATTCTCATTTTCTTCATTGTATTTTTTCAATTTCCAAATGAAGAAGGGTTAGAGACACAAACTTTGGCTCTTTAGAAAGGGTTAAGCATGTTTTTAGAGCACTGATTGTCTTTTTGCCCTACAGATCAAGACAGCTTGCCTTCTGAGATGAGGAGGTGGGCCTCTTACTGTTTCACTCATTTGGATAATTCACAAGATTCTTAAGGCCAAGTTTTTGGATTTGTTTCATATGGGGGCACTTCACTGCCTTCTCTCACAACAGACTAATCATCCCTGTCCTAAGAGAAAGCCATACAAATCCACCTAAAGCATGAAAAAGTTTTACACAGAAAGTTCCCTACACATAAATGAGTTCTGTTCTGAGAGCACATTCATAAGTCCAATTTGTTTGTAAGCCCAACAAAGTCAGCCTAGGTACCCAAGTAACAAAATGGGCTATATAGTACTGTACTGTAATAGGTTTATAATACTTTTCACACAAATAATACATAAAAACAAACACAAAAAATAAAGAAAACCTTTTTAATCTTACAGCTCAGTACCTTGAAAAATACAGTAGTCCAGTACAAGAGCTGGCATCCAGGGGCTGGCATCGAGTGAACAGGCAAGAAGAGTTACTGACTGGAGGAGGGAGAGGAGGTGGGAGATGGTAGAGCTGAAGGATCGTCAGCAATAGGAGACAGAGGGCAAGGTGCAATTTCATTCACGCCTGATGTTGATGGAGCACATGTTTGCATCTTTGAAAGTTTGCAACTTGAATGTTTGTATGTAGGGGACTTACTGTACTTGGAGTTTCAAATCTGCCTTGCCTGCCTTTCTAGGTGACCCTGGGGAGGTGACATTCCTCCCCCAGGCCTCAGACCCTTTATATGAGAATGAGGTCTGGACAAGAATTCCAAGAACTGCTTAATCCTTAACATTCATGACTGTGGGGCATATTTGGTTTGTGCTGGATGTTCTCCATTGGCCCCTCTAGTCCTGTTTCCTACTGGGCTGACCTCTGCAAGTGGCATTACTGGGCACCCTTGACCTCCAGCCACTGGTTGGTTGTGGCCAGTGGGAATTAAGTCCAAGGGATGGACATTTCTCTACTGTTGGCACAGTCAGATGGGGCCTGGAAAAATGTCACGTGGGTATCATTTAGGCGAGTCTTGATTCCGTATCTAGATCAAATAAATGAAATATAAACACCTTTCAGTTTGAAAGTTCTATGAATTATGAACATATGCAATACAAATTTTAACCTGTAATTTAAATTTCAGGGTTAATTTTCTGAGAATTATCATTCCTTCCTGTGTTGAACTCTATAAAACATAACATTGTTCCTTAAACACACACACACACACACACACACACACACACACAATATTTTTAAACTGAGTAGCAAAATAATGAAGATTGTTCCAGAATATTCAAGTCAGACTATACTTTGGACTTATTTTCTCAAAATCACAGTAATTCTCCCACAGTGAAGAGGAAAAACCCCATAATTTAAATCTGTCATTTGAAAGTATATTTTCTCCGAAATGCATATTCTAAGTTTTGCTTTAAAACCATTCAATTCATCTATTTATGAATATTTCTTTGATTTGTCTAAAAATTTGCTTATTTTTTCCTCTTTGGTTCAGAACACAGAGAAATAGTATGCGCCAATTAGTATGGTATATCTGCAGTGTTTATATTCAAAGTTTAAAAAATTGCTTTTCTAAATATGGAACTAGACACCAGTTATGCGAGCTTTCGTGGCCATAGAAATTGCACTCATGGGACCCATAAGGTTAGTATTACATTGGAACAGGTGATTACCTATAATTCGCAGCTGTAGGGACAAAGCTTTGTCAGACCACGTAATTGTATAACTTCATTACAAACCCCCTGCAGGAAGTCTGAGGGCCAACATGGGATTCCTGAAATTTATGTACAGAAGCACGTGCAGTTTATAAGAAAACTCAAAACAGGTGGAACAAAATTGGAACCTCACGGGCTGAATGAACTCGCTCGCCCTAAACAGCTGTTGTAGATGGTCATGGTTTTGACAAATAGCAGGCACGTGGCTTCATTCTCACGACTTCATTAGAAAGAACATTGTGTCTTGATGAGAGTTGCTGCTATATTCATCAACTTTTAAAATACGATTACACAGGAGAGACTACAACTCATGGGTAAAAGGAACTTTTTTAGAAGCAAATATTTGTCAGGGAAAATCTTGAAGAATTCCCTCATTCAAATATTGGATTGACACTGGTTATTTTGATTAGAATAAGTGGAACCAGGTCACAGTTGTGAAGGCTTTCATAAAATGTCTATTTTTTCTGTTCATTCATAAATTGTACAGGGACAATTTGCTCAATCATATTGTCTTTTACTAGGCTAGGTTATTAATGCTTTTGTCTTAGGTCCATATTTTACCATGCTATAAATAAAAAAGAGTACAAAATATAATTCAAAATATTGTATAAAATGTATTACTTATGTTTTCTAGATAAAAATTCCATTAATCATTCCTTGAGTTTCATTCATTATTGACATCAACTTAGCAATTATTTGCTAAGTGCCCACCAAAATAAACAAATATAGAATGCTTTACAATTTACAAAGCTCTCACTTTATTGATCTCATTTGCTCCTTGCCAAACCCTGAGAGGTCAACAGGCAGGTTCTAAGATCACCCCGTGTTACAGAGAAGGCATAGAGGATGTAGAGCTTGTCCAATGATGAATCAGGGGTAAACAGAGGAGCTGGGATGCAGACTCAGATCTTTTGGGCATAAAAGAGTTATTTTCCCCTGTACCCTGCACCTCCCGGGACTGCGCTAGAGCTATGAGGAGTGTCAAAATGGAAGATGAGAGGTCTCTTACGTAGAATTGGAGGGGCTTACAAACCAGTTGAAAAGAGGAGCAGTTGGTTAGGAAACAATCCAGTGAATATACATGTTTAGAATAAATCAATGATTCAATGGAGATCTTTTAAATTTCTGCATTGAAACCTGTGAGTAAAAATAATACTGACTTTCTAGTCTACCGCTGAGTAGAAGATGGGACATGATTTTGCATTTTGGATCCAGTAACCACTTGCTATGTCTTTTTCCTCAAAGTTACGAAGTTGTACAGAAGCCCAGGTTTCTCATTTATTGAATAAGGAAAATAATTCCCACCTGACACAGTTGCCATGAGTATTAAAGAAAGAAACTCTTATGAAACATTCTTTGTCCTGCCTTGCACAGCAGATTCCCTATAAATGGTTAGCAGGTTTGTGGTATCAGCTCCAGGGCAGGGGTGTCCCCAGATTATAAAATCCTTGAGCCCTTCGAAACTATGAAACATGCTTGAAACTGCTCCCTAGATAATGCATGTATCTTTTTCAAAAATGCTTTTGGAGGTACACAGGACTTTCCATGTTTCTACCCCCAGTTTAAAAACTTCCTTAAAGTTTCATCTGATCCAACTATATAAATAATCACTTTGGATGTAAATAATCTAAATGCAACTTTATAGATTCAGTGCAATGCTAATCAAAATCCCATCAAGTTATTTTATGAATATCGACAAAGTAAAGTTGATATACAAAGGCAAAAGACACAGAATAGCCAACACAACTTGTCATTGCTTATAGAATAAAACCGTGCTCAACACTGAGTACTTAAAAAAACATAGAAGATACTTCCTAAGGAACCTGGAGTCTGGCAGGTTGGATAGATGGGTAGTTGGGTAGATGAAAGGATTCCACTTTCTCTAAACCCCTGCTAAGACGCTCAGGTCAGAACCTCTCTTCCACGGTTATGGTGGACAGTCATGCTCTGTAGGTGATGTGTGTGTTTTCACCCAGTCGCTGGACTCTGAGTTCATTCAGGGAAAGAACATCTTTATTCAGTTCTGGGTACCAAATGATTAGCACAGTGCCTGGCATAAATGTCACCTTATTACCTGAGTCACCCTTCTAAAATGTAATATGAAAATCATTTCATGCTACTGGCAAATTTGGGGATGAACTCCATGCCCTACACTGTGTCAGGCAAGGCCCTCATGCCAACTCAGGCTGGCACCTGCTTTCTTATGGACCCTTATTTCTCACCTCGCCCCTCACTGTGCCCCTGGGCCTTTGCACTTGCCAAACATTCTGTGTGTAAGGCATGCCCCTTTCTTTCATTTCCTACTCATTCTACTGGAGCCCTGGGGTCATCTCTCCTGGGAGGCCTTTTCTGACTCTCATATCTGAACCCCAAAAATGATCGGGGGTATATTTATGTCATCTGTCTGATGGGTAGTATGAAATAAACCAATATTTACTGAATGGTGAAAAGGAAATTCAATGTCAACCCTGAAGCTTTCTCCCTACTTCCAGTTTGCCCTTCCACAATTGGTTCTTCCACAGCAGCCAGGGTGTCAGGCAGAAGAGGCCACTCCCCCCCCCAGCATCCAGCCCCTTCTACTAAGATCAGGACAGCAGCTCCCTCCGCAGCCCTGTCTCCCGGGTCCACCTTTGCTGCCTCTCAGACCCTCCTCAGTGATCATGGTGTCCTAGTTGCACTGGCCTCATTTGGCAGCTCTGTGCGGGGCCTTTGCCGTCCCCTCTGCCCGTGCTCTTCTCAGTGTGTCTGTAGGTGATTTGTGGGCTGGCTCTTGAATTCAGATCTCAGCTCAAATGCCACCCCCTCGAGGGGCTTCTCTCCCCCATGCCACCTGATCTAAAGGAGCCCTCAGTGACTGCCTGAGACTGTTCTCACAACTGCCTGAGACTTTCCCTTTTGCTTATTACTTATCCCCCAACCCCCAACAAAAAGAGTGCTGCCCCGGCAGTGCCTCTGCTCTGTCCTTGAGAAGGTGCTGTCCCAGTGCCTGGAGCACTACCTAGCATGCAGCGGACACAGAACGAAGGCTTTCACATTTAGGGAACTGCTCTGAGAATATTTCAGATGAACGACTGAGATGTGCAAAGCTTGCCTACCTACCCTCACAGGTCTATACGACGTGGGCTTACGGAGCGAGAAAACAAAAACTTCCCTCGTGATAAATTCATCTGTAGAAAGTGCATATCCAGTGACAAATATTCCATAAATTATGCCTCAGTGAAGGGAGAATAGACTTCTTAAATTCGGTGTGATTTGCAACTTGAGAAGACCAGTAATTACGTAGCTTCCTTTTTTTTTTTTTTTGTTTTCTGTTTCTTCCTCCGGATTGATATACTTCTCATGGATTCACAAGGACAAGATAACTTTCTACAAAGGTAAAATTGCTTACAGAAGGTTTTGTCCCAAATAGGTGAGATAAAAAATCCCCCAGACTCAGGCCAGGAGGCTGGAGGAATTTGGAGGCCCGAGAGTGATGAATTCGAGTTCATAAATATGAAGATTAAATCTGCAATGTTGCCTGCATTGAGGTCAAATTCATGCTAGTAAAACTCTCCTAGGTAAGATGGAAAGATCACCTGGATTCAAGTTCCAGCTTCCTCATGTTGTACAAATTGATTTAAACCCTCTAAAGCTCAGCAAAATGATCAGTAAAATGTGATTATATCCTTTATTCCCAGAGTACTGTTGTTGATATCGAATAGCAAGCTACACGGGAAAACTCAAAATGAAGGTTTATTATATTATTATCCCTTGGTCCTAGCAAGTGCTGTGAATCTAGTAGATGCTTAATGAATAGTTGATGGTTATTTCCTTTATCTCCTCCAATGGGTAATCATTCAAGAGCACTTTCTAAGATTTTAATCAAACACAGTGGTGGGAGGAATAGCAGTAAGTTTTGCTGGATCATCATAAGGGAGAATTTCCTTGTCTGAGGTGCCAGTGCTGTAGCCTCATCCTTGCTGTGAAGCTGCCCTTGCTTCCATAGAACTCGACGCCCCATTAGGATCAGAAGTGGGATAGGCTTGGATTTGTCCTGCTTCCCACACTTCTGGCTGATGGGCTCACTTCTGGTTTCAGTCATAGCTCCACTGTCTGGGGCTATGGTAGGATGGCCAGCCTCCTTCGACTGTGGTGTGAGGACAGGCCTTCCACACCAGTGGATTCATAGGCACTGAATGTAAACATGTTTAACCTGGGGTTTGCCGTTGGGGAGGGACTTTGGAACCATCTGCACTGCAAAGGGGGCAAGTTGCCGTTGGGGAGGGACTTTGGAACCATCTGCACTGCAAAGGGGGCAAGTTCAAGCCTAGAACTTCATTGGCTGTTTCTGCCCTTTTTATATGCTAATATAGTCTTAGATAAACTTGCTGGTAGAGTCCCTGTGCTTTAAGTCATGTCTGGGGGGCCTCGAATCACTGCCTGGGTGTATTGTCAGTGTTCTCCAGAGAAACAGAACTAATCTATCTCTATCTCTATCTATATTTATATATCTAATATCTATATCTATATATGAACTGGTTTATACAACTATAGACTGGCAAGTCCAAAATCTACAGGGCGGGCTGGCAGGCTGGACTGGGAACTTGCAGTTCTTGCAGTTCAAGTCCAAAGGCCATCTGCTCACAGAATTCCCTCCTGCTCAGGGAAGGTCAGTCTTTATTCTATTCAGGCTTTCAGTTGATTGGATGAGGCTCACCCACATTATGGAGGGCAATCTGCTTTACTCAGTCTACTGATTTCAATGTTAATTTCACCTAAAATCACTCACCGAAACATCCAGAGTTGTTTGACCACATATCTGAGCACAAGGACCCAGCCAGGTTGACATACAAAATTAATCGCCACAGCGGGATCCTGGGAGACTCTCCCACTGAGCTGGAAGTGGTGTTTTTCCAACACCATGGCCCTTTCTCGCAGGCCAAGCTTTGACCATCTCCCTATTATATTGGAGAACAGTGTCCTATCCAGAGAGGGCAGCAGTAACTGTCACTCCGTGCCTGATTTCCTCAATGGACACGGAGAAACTGCTGCTATGTCTCCTCAAAAGTGTTCAACACATTTTCTCCAAAGCACACAACCCTACACACAATGCTACCAAGGGTTCTGCACCCAATTCCAAAATGTGTTGGGTTTATTTTTCCCATGCATCCATGCTGACACCAGCTGGGTGTCCTACAATTCAACTCCATTCTGATACCATCTACCTGGAGATAAGGTCAGATCCCACAGGTTAAGGACTCAGTCCCACAAGACTGCCCCCGCCCTTCAGATGCCAATCTCAAGTCCAGGTTGTCACCTGTGCTTCTGACTAACTGGCTATAGATTGGATGTTCCAGTGATCCCCAATTGGATTTGATTAACTCAGAGAGACACTTTATTTATTTTTTTTGTTTTTATTTTTTTGCAGTACGCGGGCCTCTCACTGTTGTGGCCTCTCCCGTTGCGGAGCACAGGCTCCGGATGCGCAGGCTCAGCAGCCATGGCTCACGGGCCCAGCAGCTCCGCAGCATGTGGGATCCTCCCGGACCAGAGAACGAACCCCTGTCCCCTGCATCGGCAGGCGGACTCTCAACCACTGCGCCACCAGGGAAGCCCTGTCCCATGGTGTTTGCTTTATGTGTTTAGGTTCTGAGGGATTACAACGTTGAATGCAAAAGTGAATGTAAATGTTGAATGTTAATTTAGTTACAATGATGAAAATATGACCTAGAAGGATTGAGGAGGAGAGTACTTAGGTCCTGTCAACAGAAAAAGTAATCTAAGAAAGAAATGGAAAATTTTATTGAAGCCAATTTGAGGACTATAACACAGGAACAGCCTCTCAGAAAACCCCGCTGGTTAGAGGTCAAAGCACAGTTATATAAGTTTTAGAGACAGAGGGCTGTACATTTAGAGACAGAGGGCTGTACACTAAATGACGTATTATTGACAGTTAACACCATGTAGCGAGTGGTGGGTCATGCGTCATCATGGCCCCTTACTAGATAAGGAAGGAAGGTTATCGTTTAAGGGGTAGTCTTGTTGGTGCTAGAAGAATGTTGCTTTTTATGGTTGAGCAGGTATTTCTGCTGATGGGGAGGTCGATGCATAATGCAGACACACAATGTACAGTGGGGAGAGAGGGGAGGCCAAAGGGCAGAGAAAAATTTTCATGTCTTGCCATAAAATATGAATTTTATTTCACAGCCCAGAGTTTGAATCAATGCAGTAACACACACTGGCCTTTCAATCTGTGAACTGGAATGAAGGAATAGAGTCAACGGGCCCATTCTAGGTCTTCCCCTTCTTCAACATCTGGTATCTGTGAAAGATGGCCATCTGTGGTGCAGAGTAATTTCTCTGCTTCTTCAAATTTGCCTCCTTTGTTATCTGAAAATAGGCTGATTTGATTAAATTTGATTAATCTGTGGAGTACTGAAATAGCCACCTAAAACTTTTTTCCTCTAAAACCATGAGTAATAAGACAAAATAAAGTCCTGCCCTGGCTTGTCCTTGGCAAGGTGGCCGTGAGCAGAGCCCTGTGTGGATGACTCATTTCTCAAGCTCAGGAGCCTCCTGCCTGCCCTCCTGCCCTGCGATTAGACTGAGGCCCTGGGGGAGGGGACCAATGCATCACCTGGTCTGAGGGCTCAGACCCCAGAGTTGCAGTTCTCCCCTCCCAGGGTGGAAGGGTAGCAGGGCATGAAGGTCCTGGCAGTCAGCATATTGGTCCTGGGAGGTGTTTTAAATCGAGGTGAAGGTGATATAGAACACCAAAGTGAGCTTATCACATAACAGGAACAATTTAATTTTATTTTACCTCAGTTAGTTCTTAATACACTTGAATGTTTTACAGAATTAAGCCCAGCCTCACAAGGTGGCTCTAGCACAACATGGGGCTGAAGGAGTCCTGGACCCGGAGGTGCGGGACCACGCTCAGCTCTCGTCTGCCCTCCTGCGATGCTGGGCACCATTGCCTGAATCTCACAGCCTGTTTTCTCATTGTCACGGTGCAGACACCAAACCTCTATGGCCTCCAGGAGGGCTGAGGGAGGTGACGACCAGCTCCTGGCCCAGGCATGGGTATCAAGGATCTCACATGCCACCAAATCTGTAGGTAATTCCTTAAGAAGAGTTCCTGGCATGTTCAAGTCCTGATTAGGGCTTGAAATCAAATATATGAAAAATTAGGCTGGAAGGAACTTATAAGTCTTATAACCAACCCTTATATCCAATACTTGAATCCTTACCCTTATCCCCACCAAGTTCTCCTCCTGACTTGGTTTTAAACTCTTTATACTGGTGAGCTCACCCACCCTCCCTTCCTCCCTTCCTTTCTCTCTTCTCCTCCTTATATATTTATTAACCACCTGCTACATGCCAGACAGCATTGGCACATGGGTCCTGAAGAAAGACGGAAGGAAATACACAGACACATTTAAAAAGAAAAATAATACATTCCTCGTCTCCTGGAGTAGGGACTGGATTGGCCATGGTGGGGAGGGAGGGGAAGCTGAGGCAGAAGGCGGACCTGGACTTGACCTCCAAAAGCCTGGATGTGATCCTAGGCTGTTCGTGCTTGGAGTTGGTCCTCACACCTGGTAGGAAGTGGCCTGGCTTAGAAATAACTCTGAGAACAGGTGCTGAGTGCAGAAATTCTACTCCCAAAGACTTTTTCCTCTGCTTTTTATCGCCCGGGGTCAAAGGACAGAGCCCTTGCCTGCACTGTGGTCTGATTTTCTGTGGGTTTGGGGGTGACAGGAAGCAGGCAGGCTCTCTTCCTCTCACTGAGTGGCACCCTGTCCTCGCTCCAGAGGCCAAGTCCCGATCAAACCCAGTGGTTCTACCAGCACCACAGATCCACTGAAGCAAGCTTATCATCCTCCCTGCGCCCTAGGCATCTCCTTTCTTCATGTTTTTTGTTGCGGACATGCTCAGTTTTCTTTCCGTTTCAATGGAAGAGTTGTCCTCCCTTGTGTCAGAGCATCGAAGTCCTTTTCTCCCTCGTCCTTCCTCTCTGTGCCCTGCGTGTTGGCTCTTATTCTGGGCTTTCACATACAATTGGTGTTTTCTCCCTTTCACCTCTGTCTGCTGCCCTGATGCTCACATTCTGAGCCCTTTCTCTCATTTATGGCCAGTCTTTCAAACATGTGGCCTTTCAGTGGCCTCTTTTTTGTCAAAGTCTAGTTGGCTCTGAGCCTTCACTGGTTTGTTCACTGTTGTCTTCCAGCACTTAGGGGATGACAGCTGGTCTCCTGTCGAGTTCAGTAAGTATTTGTTGAAGGAATGGAGAGACTGGGTGGCAGCCTCATAATTGCACTGTCCACCTTCACGTCGTCTTCCCCTTCTGGGATGAAGGTCTAGGGATTTTGCAGCTGGAGCTGCTCCAGGTCTTTGCTCAAAACCTGACAACCCCCATCTTTAGCAGGAGTTAGCATGAATCTTTAGGTTAAAGGTCCAGAGAGAAGGAAGCTATAAACAGAAAAAACCCCCAGATGGAACCAGCTGGGACCACGATGGTGATGAATCTGACCTCCAACAGACCCTGAGTCTCATTATATGCTGATTTTACTACATTAGCATATTAAGTGACACGCCTACCGGTGGCCATGATGGGGCATTAAGGACCAAAAAAGGATAAAAAGGGAGTGGTACCCCACTCCCTCAGAAAAAGCCCTGCCCCTTCCCTGGTAGACTAATGCATAACCTCCCCATCATTAGCCTCATTCCTCCTCCCCTTGTCTTTACAAGGGGAGATGAGAACAAACCATGGTGAGGAATAAGCACAGATCAGGCTGGAGGGAGGCATCCTCACGGACCGGGGGTGGAGGGGTGAGGGGGGCTGAGCTGAGTCTTCCTGGAGCCTGGGCCTTGGCACCCAGGCCTTCCTCTCTCGATGCAGCTCCTGCTTTCTCCCTCAACAGCCAGAAATAAGATGAGTGATTACGTCTCCTTACACCCTATTCATTTCATAGAATGTCCTTATACCATTTCCTGGGTAAATGGGCTCATTTGGGGCTGGCTCTAGTAAGATCAGTCCTGTTAACACCTCATTACTTGAGCTCTCACAAGGCATTGCTGGGTTCTTTGGTCTAGGACATGGCTTTGCTATGTGCGTTCTGAAGACCTTAAGCTATTTTGTCTCCATTCTTTGCTGATTGTTTGGCTTTCTGAAGGCCTCTTCCCCTGGCATCGTAGCCTTTCATCAGAGGTCCTAAAAGTGTAGCCTCCAGACCAGCAGCCACAGGTTCACTTAGGAACTTCATGGACATGTGAATTCTTGGGCGCATCCCCAGGCCTATGCAATTGGAAATTCTGGAGGTGCCCCCAGCAACCTGGGTTTTGGCCAGTCCTCCTGTGACTCGATGCGGGCGAATCCTGAGAACTCATAAATCCTCGCAGGTGAGTGTAGGGAGGATTGGAATCTGGGAAGTACAGAGAGGGTGCATCTGAAGTCAGGAGGACCCGTTCGGAGGCTGTTAATTGTTCAGACCAGAGAACATGAGAATCTAGGCTGGGGTGTGAAAGGTGTGAATGGGTTCATTATGTATTCACAAGGGGAATGGCCCCCCTCTGGTCAGGGTCAGTGGTGTTGGCCCTGCTAGTCAGCCATGACCTTGAGTGACTTTGCTCCTCCCAGGCTGCCCTGGATCCAGGCTCCAGACCCAGGAACTTTTGCCCTGCCCAGCCTGTCACTGGGTCAAGGCCCATCCTCTGGGATTTGCTATCATCTTCTTCCCCCGGCAGCAAGGCTCAGCCAACCTACCGAGAATCAGATCCTTGCCAGTTCCGTCCCCTGGCTGGAGTCTACCTGAACCCCTATAGAGGGACCAGTTTGCTTTGACTGGGTCTCAGGATGTACCCCCCAGCTGCCACACGTCCTCCTGGTCTGTGCCTCCTCTTGGACCTCTTTCTGATCTCTTCTACCCAGCACTGCTCTCGACTTCTCAGAGCTTTTAGAACATTGGGCTTGGAAGGGAAAGAGGGTATTTTCTAGGGCAATAATAATAACCCACCTTGTTTTCCATTGTTTCTATTTCCGCAGTTATTCAAAGGCATGTCAGGCTAACTACATTTTATCCTTGGAATTAATTCATAATGTATTGAGACTCAGGGTAATCTTAACTATCTATGTGGCTGTCTGACAGCCGGGCTCTACTCCTGGCATCTCCATTATGGATGTATGAAAAGAGGGCAGTGTGGGGTTCATTGTGCCAACGGTTAGGGGTGAAGCTGGGGTGTAGCTGTTTTCAGTCTTGACCAAGCTGGGAGGGCAATAAAACTCATGGGGTTTCTGGCTCTGCTATTCCAAGTTACGGCCAAATATGCTTTTCTGGGGGAGGTTTGACATTTCCATTTCCTCTCCTGGCCAGAAACCAGATTTTATTAATTTTTTTTAAGGAATTAAAGTTTCTGCAGAATTTGAAAAAAAAAATGGTACAATTCAACTTTGTTTCCTGATATCGGCAAATATTTGAGAATTTATTATGACTTCATCAATTATTTCATCTCTAATAAAGAAAAACAATAAGAACCATACTCTCTTCCTCAGAAAGTAGATTTGTCAGCAATGAAAAGAAATGGATTTTCTTCTATAACTGATATATTTTTCAGTTGTAACCCTAAAATATATAGACATTTCAGAAAGTGGGGTAGGGAGAGAGACAAAGGCCAAAGAGCACATTTTTGAAAAGAAGATGCTGGGTGGCCACTTGTGTGTTTGGTGCATGCGGGTCCAGTGATTGTGTTTTACCTTCCTGGGGCAGCAGAATGACCCGGAAGCCTGGCATTGCTGTTGTCACTATCTCCCCAGATTTTGCATCGTGAAGCATCACCTAGAACCATGCCCAGCTTGTGTGCTGCAGGCTTGCTTCCCACAAGCCAAGTCCAACCCACAGGAGTGCTGGGCTTACAGCATCCTTGGAGGGCGCCCTCACATCCCTCCTATGGTGTAGATTGATTCATCCAACATATTTTTCCCAGGTGCCTCTTACGTAGAGGTCTCAACTGGGGGCACTTAAGACACACTGCTGAACGAAAGAGATCTCTGCTTTTACAGAATTTAGGTTCGAACAGGGAAAAAAACCCTCAAAATCCATAGACAGGATATGTGAGTGAATCACAGAGAAGTAGGCAGGTGCTGAGCACCAGGGCAAAAAGAAGCCAGAGCAAACTACAGGGATGAAGAGTGCGCAGGTACAGGGGCTCGGGCGCGGCAGGGGCGAGGGGTGGGGTGCAGCTGCTGGACGGTGGTCTGATTGGTTCTCAGAAGCAGAGACTGGGGTGAGAGAGGGAGCCAGCCGCCTGGAAAGCACTGTGGGCCGAGGGTCCCAGACAGACCAGAAGGAGCCTCAGGTGAGCGCTAGGGGCTGCGAGGAGGCTGGAGCGACAGGCTAGAGTGAGCAGGGCCGGGGGTGGAGTTGAGGCAGCGCCGTAGGAGGTGCTTTGGGAGAGGAGCGGTCAGGCTCCTGGTGAAACAGCGCTTGGCTGCTGCGTGAACGGACCACAGAGAAGCCCAGGGCGGGGTCTGCTACCAGGCTACTGCAGGAGTGCTCCAGAGAGATGGTGAAAGGGCCTTACTGGGCAGGGAGGGCTGGGAAGAGCTGTGAAATACAGGGCAGGCCGACCGCATGGGGAGCAGGGTGGGAGCTGCGTTGGGAGCCTTTTGTGGGGAGGGATGCCTTGCAGAAGAGAGAAAGAGCAGATCCCAGGTGTGAGTGGTGGGGGGAAGGGGGGCAGCTTCTGGGACCCCATCTTACCCCTGAGGAGAGGGGAGAAGCCCTACCTGGGGATGCAGAGCTCCTGGCGCCAGCCCCAATCCTGGACGAGGATGCCAGGGAAGTGGGCATGGGTCCCCTGTATCTGGCTATGGCGCAGGATGTCTGGGAACACAAGGGTCCAGTCCCATGTTGCGGCGTCCTCCGTGCTACGGTCGGGGCCAAGGGACCCGCACACCCCAGATTCGTCCTCTTCATTCAGGAGCTTGAAGAAGATCCAGAAAGCTAAGGGTCACCTCGACAAGGCATCAAGATGAAGATGGTTCAGTGGGGAATACATTTTGTGGATCAGAAACAGAATATTAAAAAAACAAGAAAAATAAATTTTAAAAATGACCGAAGTAGACATTGATTGAGCTGAATAGTTAGGTCAAATAAGTAAAGACATTAGGAATGTGTTAGATAATAATTGACTTTTAAGGCATATAGAAAAAAGGGGAGGAGAGTAAGCAACTCACTTTTCTTTTGAAATTAACACATTTGTGTTCATTTACGTATGGTTTCATTCTCGTAAACATTCTCATTTAATCAACATAACAGCCCTATTAAATGAGCGTTCTCCCTGTTCTTTAAACGAGGAGAAAAACCAGAGAGGGCAAGAGCTTTGCTGAAGGTCCTCCAGCTTGGGAGAGGCCAGCCTGGAAGCTGAGCCCACAAACTCCAGTTCCAATTCCAAGTCAGGCTGGGTTCACTGTACAGTTGCCTGATTCAGCAAATAAAAACGCAGGATGCCCAGTTTAATTTGATTTCTAATTGCCTATGCATGCGTACATTGAGATAAAAGAAAATATTGCATGGGAGCTATTCGTACTAAAAATTACTTTTTATTTATCTGAAGTAAATGATAAGTCTCCACCTACCCCTTATTTCATTCCTTTGTCTGTTGACTATCAGCGAGAAGACGTGCTTAATGTCAGCAGTATGAGCTGGTCTACCGAGCATGTACAGGCAGAAAGTCGGCAGCTCTGAGAACTGTCCAGCAAATTTGAGCTCTGGAGGCGCATCATACCACCTTCTCTGGTAGAAGTTACTTTTCCATTCTTCAGGATTCTGTAGCATCTCTTGTTCAATGACTTTTTAAAATGTTGTTCATACACACACACACACACACACACAAAATCACCACTGTCAATTTTTATTCCCTTCCTCTTCAACATTACACAATATGATTTTACTTGTTCCCATGCAGGAAGAGTTTTTAGTAACACCTGTGTCAAAGAATTCTTAAAGGGATGAAATCCATTTCAAACACAGTTAGGACAAGGGCCATGATAATTATTCACTTCAACTCAGAATGTCTTTTTCTGTTTATAAGCAATGTTGTTCCTTTTAATAATAGCCTTGGCGCTTAAAGGGATGCATTTTTTGTTCAATTATTTCTGTCATGCATTCAACAGATCCCCTTTAAGTGTAGTAATGTTATTTGTTTATCTTTGGATTTGCATAATCCTATTGCAGCAGAAATCTTGAAAACAATAAGCAAGAAACAGGAAGGCTTCACTCAATGAATTATTTAAAAAGTCAGCATGAATTTAGGGACTTTTCTTCAGAATTAAAGTATTAATTCACTGCTTCAAGTAAACTGAAGATTCTCTCAAGGGCATTTGTTAAAGAGAGCCAAGTGGTTTTTAAATGTAAGCGAACACTAAATGCCAACAAAGTCACCAGGGTCCTTTAGACTGCCCAGTTTGAACCATATAAATGCTGAAGTTAGAGAACCATTCCATGACACCGACTGTGATGCCAACAGACGAGTATCAGATGCTGTCTGAGCAGCATTATGCAGAGTCTGGGAAGGACAGCCCACACCTTCCATGGAATTGTTCATGCCTTGCTTCAACTTTGAATAAACGTCGCACCTCTGTGCAAACATCCACCGAATGAAAGCAGTACAATTTTTTTTTCCCCGTTAACTCATGACTCAATAAGAGAATTTCTGCAAAAATTTCTATTCTATATATGAAGCCTCATCTGGAAGAGCTTTGACTCAGAATAGTCTCATAAGCAAGGTGTGTTGTCACAAGAAAAGCTATTGCACAAGCAAAGGGAAATTTTTCCTGCACTGTGATTTTTTTTCTATCTTTGGCTATGCTTTAAACAGGTGAGGCGTTGAGATCCTTAATAATCTGTCATGGGAAATGGAGGGATTACATTTCTAATGATCGCAGTAAATTCCACCCTGAAGTTTTCTACCATCCACCCTGGAAAAGAAGCTTGGTTCTGAAAATATCTGGGCAGCTCTTGCTGATTGTTGAGCTTACATACAGGTAGGGCTGCACAGACCGGTGTTTGATTTTAGCCAGCTTGGTTGGGGCGGTCTCTTTCAGTGCTGTTATTTGGTGTTCACAGTGAGTGTTTTAACTTCCTGCAGTCCATGAAATGCAGAGAGGAGAGGAGAACTAATCTGTGAGCCAGAGGTATTTTCTAATTTTCATAGCTCCATTGTCGGAACTTGTGTGTTCTCTCCCGGCCTCAATGAGCTGTGACACACTGCTATTACTTGCTGCCCTGAGCCATCCGTGTGTTACCCACAGGCTCAGTTGGCAGGTGCTTGGGCTCTCACTGCTTCCTCCCATGCACCTCTTCAGGGACAAATTTCAGGAAAGATATGCTATCTGAGCATATTAGAGAAGCTGTCACTGCTCACAGCTCAGCTTTGCTGGGAGGATCAAGGTTCCTCGCGGAGATCAAGAACACCTGCCGTGGGTTCTACATGCGTCAGCAGAATCCTCCTCTGAAGGTGAACAGTGAGTCATGGTGATGTGTTAGGTTTCATATGATCAGAGATCATGCAAGTGTTGTCTCCTGGAGATGAAAGAGACCCTGAGGGCATCTAAGCCAACCCTTTTCAGATGCAAGAGCCCTTCCAAGGTGTACAATGAAGCACCACCATGATGCTTACGCAGAGCCACCGGCTTGGCTACACTGTGCTCTGCACAACTCTAGGGGGTGCTGTACATGCTCTGGTATTGTGTGCTCTAAGCCTGTGTGGTCCTATCTGACATCTCTGGTTGATATCCTCTTACAAAAGTTGAGAAGTCTGTCACGTGTATGTTTATGCCTGAGTTGACGACCACCTACCTCTATGGCTGATGTCACCCAACGGAGTGCCCATGGTCAAGTCCAAAATGCTCTGAAATAACTATTTTTATGTTTGATTTGATCATTATGGACCAAATGGTTTCCTCGTGTCTTGAAGCCTCCAGTGATAAAGAAAATACCATTTCTTTTATCAATGAGTCCATGAGAAAGGTAGTTCGTATTGAGTCAAACACACTCTACCTTGTTACAGCTTCCCTGCCCTTTAAAGCCTGTGTTGGATCAAGTTATCCCAGAGCAGACACTGAGCCAAGGCTTCATGTATAAAATAATCATTAACCATCTGCTCCAAGAAGAAACTGGAAAAGAAAAGGGGCTGGGGAGGGATGGGGTACAGGAAGGAGCCAATTAAGATCCAGGCAAATATCCAGGCTCAGGTGCACATGGGGACTTTGGGGGAGGAGCAGTGTGTTTGCAGAAATTCTGCCCCTGAAGGAATGAGCTGGGCTTTTATTCTCCTGCTGGAATGAGATATTAACTGGGGCCACCCTGGGGATGTCAACTGCCCTATACACTCAGTCCAGTAGCCTGAGGGCAGTCCTCTGAGGAGGGCCCCAGGTGGCACTAGAGGCAGCCCCCATGGAAGCCAAGGATGGTGCTCAGAGCTGGGAAAAGGATCTGAACACACTCAAGGCCCCTTTTACAGTCACAGAGTCCAGACTGAATACCACCTTGATTCAGCTTTTTATGTAATTTAGTGCCACTCTTATCTTGAGGTATAACATTTTGCTCAGGAATATATTATGGTGCGTGAATGTAACATGACCAAGGTTGCAAAGTTTTAGCACTCCTGACTTGGCTGACTTCAAGACCAAATCTAGCCCACACCATTTGAAAGTGTGCCCTTTACAAGAGGGTGTCTGGTGTAAATGGCTGAGTTTATAAAGTGGGAATACACTTGGTTTATGAGCCAGACTTGATGTTGAGGTAGACAGAAAGCCAACAGGAATGGCAGAGTTTCACTGTAACGGTCTGTAGAGTTCTGACCAAACACTGTCCTGTTTCTTCAGGGCTGTGAGAAGTCCACTCAGACCATATAGGCGTGTCCTCCACACTGCGTGGTTGCTGTCTCCACTTCCAGGGGCCTGAAGGAATGTTACTTTGTTCTAACTTTGTACATAAATATGTACCACGTGACCCTTTAAGAATGGAGAAGACATTTTCTGTGAGATCCTATTATTAAAATGGCAGGGTTTATTTTGTTTCATTATTTGCCTCCCAAGATGTAGAGAATTACTGCAATAAAAAATTATTCTGCTCCTTGAAGAAGGCTGCATGGGTCTGGAGAGAAAATTGGATTGCTCTGGCCATAGAAACGTCCAGTTGGGAAATCTCCCACCGGGCCTGCAAGCAACACACCACGGGCAGCAGAGTACAGGCTTCCCACAAAAAGAGGAAAGCACTCAGAACAATAATTCAGTCGACCAAAGGGCCTCACAAGGAGTGCAATTCCTGTCACATCAGCCTTCCTTTTGGTTCTTTTGTTGCCCGTGTCATTTTCTCTGTTTGGAATGTGATTCCTTCAGGTTTTACTATTCTGATCTCCTCTTCCCCAGATGCTTCTGTTTAAAGTTGTCTCAACAAGCTGACTCTCCAACAGCCAATGGACAGTCACGTTACTTACCACTATCATAGATATGTGCATCTGTGGATTGTCAAGGCAAACTAGACATAGAATAAGACAATTTTGTTCTTAGAGATAAAAACAGAAAAGGGACTATGTTTGTGGACAAGAGGGAGGAGATACGGACAGAATAAAGTAAGCCTAGGAGGATAACTATGTACTTCAGGGAGCCAATGCCACTTCCCTGGACCTCAGAGTGTTTGTGTGTCTCATGCAGGTGTAGGGAGACTTAAGGGAGCTGCAGTCTCCCCACTGTGTTGTGTGTACAACCCTTCAATGCCAAGGGCAGTGCTTGAAAGAGAGACAACATGATACCATGATAAGTAAGGTCCTATGAGAAACTATTGAGAAAAACGGGTTATAACCACGGAACAGCTATTCTAAGAGGCAATGAAAATTTGAATGACGTCATATAAGGATAAATGTTGACATTCAAGAGCTATACGATTGCGAAATATTAGTGTCTTATGTTTATTGAATCATGTTGTCTCATTTTTACAGCTCCCCAGAGAATTGAACTGGATGAGAAACAGCCCTTGAGGAAATACTCCCAAGGAGATTGTGGTATATCATTTGCGACAATATTAAATTTGACCTATGGTATATACGACAAGAAACTTTTTTTCTCCCAATCTCTGTCTTTTACTTCTGAAAGTACATCACGTCATCCCTGGAGTTTTGTTGTTTTTCCTAAGTGTAATTTTAGCCCATTTCCAAGAAGCTTGTATTAACATTTTGGGGGGATTCTGAATATTGTAAAGTCTGAAAGACCTATGCTTCAACTACTAGAATCTGAGAGTCATGTCACTGGCCACATGCAGTTATAGCCTAAAGCATCATGAGGAGGTGGGATCTGTAGGATCTTGAAGGGATGTGAGATGGGGTCTGTGGAAGGCATCTTAGGCAGGGGGGCAGTGGGTAGAAGGAGACAGCAAGTCATTCCATGAGGTCAGAGAGCAGGAAGGGGAGAGGGCAAATCAGGCCACCCTCTCTCACTTAGAAGGACCTTGAACCTCATTTCATAAGGAAATCTGCATTTTGACCTGGTGGGTAGGTCAGGAAGATTACTCTGAGTATTTGTGCAGAGCTGAATGGAGGTAGGATCATCAAGAGAATAAGACCTAAGTAGGTGAGGGTGGTAATAGTCTTGACAAAATGAATGGAGACCCAGAGGGAGACTAAAAAGGAGGGGATAAGTGGATGGAAGTGAGGCTTGAATTTGCAGGTGTGGTAACAAGGGAGCAGGTTGGATCCATGTATGGAGGAGAGGAAGGATTCAGTGATGGTCCTGTGGAGTATTTTCCATGGAATACTGATGCTATCCAAGGGGAAAGGACGAGAGAAGGAAGACCGGGGCAGCAGGCACAGGTGAGGGCCATGTTGGATGTGTTGGGCTTGCTAATAACTCAAGGGGAGAGGACCCCAGGGCAGGTGCCTTAGGATCCTGGTGTTTTGGGGTTTGAGGACCATTAGTGGGCAGCAGTGAAAGCCTGGACGAGCTTGGCCAGGAAGAGCATGTTGAGAGTGAATGAAAAGGGGATGAGGATTGAATTGGGTGAGTCCACATATCCAGGACATGGGCAAGAAGGGGGTTTGCCTAAGCATGTCCAGAGAGGAATGTGTTGGAAAGGAG
Organism: Monodon monoceros; assembly: GCF_005190385.1. NCBI lineage: Eukaryota > Metazoa > Chordata > Mammalia > Artiodactyla > Monodontidae > Monodon > Monodon monoceros. Next base: position 8,111,958 of record NW_021703776.1, on the reverse strand, counting down.
GGTTTCCAGAAGCAAGGTGTGGTCAGTAGGACACATTAGGGGAGGGGAGCAGTGAAGAGAGGACACTCCTGTGTCAGGCCTGGGCCTGGCAGTCCCACAGGAGGTTTGCCTGGTGGTGGAAGGCTCTGGATGAGGGGAAGCAGCATTACTGGCCTTGATCCATGCTCCCCCAGCCATGTGCTCAGCAGCCAAGAACGAGTATCCAGGGCTGCTCTTCCTGGCTGATGCTGATGTGGGAAAATACGTTTCAGCTTCTTGTTCACTTCCTCCCTCAGTTCCTGCTGTAGGGAACCCTGCCCTCCTGCCTGAGTGGGCTCAAAGGGCAGGAAAAAGAGTTTTCCAACGTGTTTGGCAGGAAAGGGGCACCATGCTGAGGGGAGAGCCCTGGGCAGGAGGAAGATGAGTGGGCATCACCTCTAGTCCTCATGGCCCCTAGGAAGCTGCTATAAGACTGTGATGTCTTAATACTAACGTCTTCTGAGGAATCAGAAACAACTGAGGGATCTCGGGTGGTCATTCCTCACCGTTGGGGTGAAGAAGTGAGGTCCAGAGGAGAGCTGAGTGCTGGGCCCCGCTGCATCTTCCTATTTTGGGTCATCTGCTTGCACTCTTGTGGGGCAGGAGCAAGGGGCTTCCCAAGAGGTGCTGCAGTTGCCTGGGGGTGTGTGGAGCTGGGGTTTTGTGTGCACACACTTGTGCGCTGACACACGCTCCCTGGCATGGGGTTGCGAAGCTGGGCCTATGAACCAGCAGAAAGGCCCATACCTGCTGTTTGCCTGTTAGCTCCGGGCTCTGTGGTGCTGCTTGTTCAATGTGCCTTGACGTGCAGGGCCACCTGGCTTTGGCCTCAGTCCACCTTGGACCCAGGGGCATAAATTCTGGGGAGGGGAGACTAGGGATAAAGAAACCTGGGGAGCCTTCTTTCCTTTATGCCTAGGAAAACCATTCACTGTCCACATCAGAGTGAACACTATAGATGATGTAAGTACACAGCTTGTTTCTGCATTATTGTATTCATTTGTTTTTACTTTTAAAATTTAATTTTTACCTTTAAGACTTTACTCTTGGAGGGTGGAGTCAAGATGGCGGTGTGGTAAGACATGGAGTTTGCATTTCCCCATAAATAGGGCACCTGCCAGATGCTGGTGGGAGACCTTGATGCCCAAGGAGACAGGAGGAACCCCCAAGTGAACTGTTCTCTTTTTATTTTTTCCTGCCCTGCATGGCTTGGGGGACCTTTGTTCACAAGACAGGGGTCAGGCTGAAGCTCCTGCAGTGGGAGCTCTGAGTTCAAACCACTGGACTAACAGAGAACCTCAGACCCCAGGGAATATTCATCAGAGTGAGGTCTCCCAGAGGTCCTCATCTTGGCACCAAGACCAAGCTCTACCCAACAACCTACAAACTCCAGTGTTGGAAGCCTCAGGCCAAACAACCAGTAAGACAGGAACACAATCCCACTCATAAAAAAAAAAAAAAAAAAGAGATGGTAAAAAAATATGTCACAGAAGAAGGAGCAAGGTAAAAACCTACAAGACCAAATAAATGAAGAGGAAATAGGCAATCTACCTGAAAAAGAATTCAGAGTAATGATGGTAAAGATGATCCAGAATGTCAGAAACAGAATGGAGGCACAGATTGAGAAAATACAAGAAATGTTTAACAAAGATCTAGAAGAACTAAAGAACAAACTAACATAGACGAACAACACAATAAATGAAATGAAAAATACACTAGAAAGAATCAATAACAGAATAACTGAGGCAGAAGAACGAATAAGTGAGCTGGAAGACAAAATGGTGGAAATAATTGCCAAGGAGTAGAATAAAGAAGAAAGAATGAAAATAATTGAAGACAATCTCACAGACTTCTAGGACAACACTAAACACACCAACATTCAAATTATAGGGGTCCCAGAAGAAGAAGAGAAAAAGAAAGGGTCTGAGAAATATTTGAAGAGATTATAGTGGAAAACTTCCCTGACATGGGAAAGGAAATAATCACCCAAGTCCAGGAAGCACAGAGAGTTCCATACAGGATAAACCCTAGGAGAAACACACCAAGACACATATTAACCAAGCTAACAAAAATTAAATTCAAAGAAAAAAATATTAAAAGCAGCAAAGGAATCCCCATAAGGTTATCAGCTGATTTTTCAGCAGAAACTCGGCAGCCCAGAAGGGAGTGGCAGGGTATACTTAAAGTGATGAAAGAGAAAAATCTACAGCCAAGATTAACCAGCAAGGATCTCATTTGGATTCGATGGAGAAATCAAAAGCTTTGCAGACAAGCAAAAGCTAAGAGAATTCAGCACCACCAAACCAGCTTTACAACAAATGCTAAAGAAACTTCTCTAGGCAGGAAAACAAGAGAAGAAAATGACCCACAAAAACAAACCCCAAACAAGAAAATGGTAACAGGAGCATACATACGCTAATAACCTTGAATGTAAATGCCCCAACCAAAAGACACAGACTGGCTGAATGGATACAAAAATAAGACCCATATATATGCTGTCTGCAAAAGACCCACTTCAGACCTAGGGACACATACAGACTGAAAGTGAAGGGAAGGAAAAAGATATTCCATGCAAATGGAAATCAAAAGAAAGCTGGAGTAGCAATACTCATATCAGATAGACTTTAAAATAAAGACTGTTACAAGAGATAAGGAAGGACACTACATAATGATCAAGAGTTCAATCCAAGAAGAAGATATAACAATTATAACTGTTTATGCACCCAACATAGGAGCACGTCAATATGTAAGGCAAATGCTAACAACCAGGAAAGGGGAAATTGACAGTAACACAATAATAGTAGGGGACTTTAACACCCCACTTACACCAATGGACAGATCATCCAAACAGAAAATAAATAAGGAAACACAAGCTTTAAATGACTCAATAGACCAGATAGCTTCAATTGATATTTATAGAACATTCCACCCAAAAGTGGCAGTATACACTTTCTTCTCAAGAGCACACAGAACATTCTCCAGGATAGATCATATCTTGGGTCACAAATCAAGCCTCAGGAAATTTAAGAAACTTGAAATCCTATCAAGCATCTTTTCTGACCACAAACCTAAGAGATTGGAAATCAATTACAGGAAAAAAACTGCAGAAAACACAAATGCATGGAGGCTAAACAGTGCACTACTAAATAACCAAGAGATCACTGAAGATATCAAAGAAGAAATTAAAAAATACATAGAAACAAATGACAACAAAAACACAATGACCCGAAACCTATGGGATCCAGCAAAAGCAGTTCCAAGAGGGACATTTATAGCAATTCAATCTCACCTCAAGAAACAAGAAGAGAAATAAGAAAAACCTCAAATAAACAATCTAACCTTACACCTAAAGCAATTAGAGAATGAAGAACAAAGAAAACCCCAAGTTAGTAGAAGGAAAGAAAGCATAAATACAGAGCAGAAATAAATGAAATAGAAACAAAGAAAATAATAGCAAAGGTCAATAAAACTAAAAGCTGGTTCTTTGAGAAGAGAAACAAAATTGATAAACCCTTACCCAGATTCATCAAGACAAAAAGGGAGAAGACACATATCAATAAAATTAGAAATGGAAAAGGAGAAATTGTTGGATCCAGGAATCTAAACTGACACATCATAATCACCCAAAGCTCGCTCTTGGCATTGTTCATTCTATGAGTTTGGACAAATGTATAATGACATGTATCCATCACTACAGTACCATACCGAAGTTTCACTGCCCTAAAATCCTCTGTGCTCTGCCTATTGATCCCACCCTTCACCCATCCCTAGAAACCTCTGATCTTTTTACTGTCTCCATAGTTTTGCCTTTTCCAGAATGTCATGCAGCTGGAATTATACAGTCTACAGCCTTTTCAGATTGGCTTCTTTTACTTAGTAACATGCATTTAAGTTTCTTCCACGTCTTTTCATGGATTGATGCTCATTTCTTTAGCACTGAATAATATTCCACTGCCTGGATGAACCACAGTTTGTATATCCGAAGCACATTTTGCTTCCAATTTTGACAGCTACAAATAAACCTGCTGTAAACATCCATGTGCAGGTTTTTGTGCGGACAGAAGTCTTTCACTCCCTTGGGTAAATATCAAGGAGTGTGATTGATGGATTTTTGTTAATTTTTAAAGCTTGATGTATAACATAACTATAGCAATTACAAACTATACATTTATAACACAAATAGTGGAGATTTGAGATTATTCTAAATTAGCACAGAGAGTTGAGCTAGAAATACCATTCATAACAATCGTTTATGGTTTCACTGTACTTTCAAGAATTTGCTCATTTTCCCTTTTCAAACCCAAGGCTACCTGAGGATGAACTCAGCATGGGCCTTCATCCCATTTTATGAATGAAGAAACTGAGGCTCAGTACAAGTAACCCCACCTGAAGGCCTAAGTGCCTCCAGTTCCTGTGGCTGTCAGCCTTGACGTCGTCCACTCCTGTCTGGTGGGTGGGGGGATGGGAAGGAGAGCATTCCAGATAAATGCCCTGTTCTGGCCCTGCCTGAGCATGCCTGAAAGGGCAATCAGCTTCCTGTCATATGGTGTACAATGCCCAGAGAAGGTTCTATGGAGGAACAGGCTCAAGCTTGGAAGGGTCCCCTGGTTGACATCAGTGTGCAGCCCACTGGGAGCCACGAAGACAGAGCCGAGATCACAGCCGAGCCGCTCACTTACCCCAGTGGGGACGTGTGGTTGCTGCCTTGGTCCCGAGGGAAGCTTCCGGGTGGTCCTCAACTTGATTTGTATGTTCGGCTCTTTGTTTGTGATCTTGTTTCACAGCTGTGTTAATTTCCTTTTCGTTGGCTCCAAGATGGTAACTTGAAATGCAAAGCTCCTAGAGATGGGTTTGGGACTCTGACTATACTGTCTGGGTCCATTCCTAATGATAAGTCAGTGCTGATTGTAATTTCTTCTCTAGGTTGCACTGCTAGTTTCTGCATCCAGATGTATTTTGTTTGACCAAGAATGTGTGCTACGTGACTTTCAGGAAAGCATATGACATTTCAGGAGAATAAATTTCCTGATGTAGGAATTTATACCACTTGAAAGTGAAACCTAAAAATGGAGATTTTTATACTGAAATAGCATGATTTCCAGCCATAAGCTTGCCTCTGATTTGGAGGCAAGCAATGAATTAAGATTTTTATTTATGCACTCTGGGACAGTGGATCAGTTATCAAGTGATGGGTAACAAACGACTCCATAGTTTAGTGGCTTAAAACAGCCGCATCAGTCTGTTGCTCAGGTCAGACATGTGGACTGTACTCAGCTCTGCGTTTCTTTGCTGGTCTCGCCTGGGGTCACTGGCAGCTACAGTCATCTGAAACTATGCTGTCTGGTACAGTGGCCACCAGCCACATGTGGCTCTTAAAATTCAAATTATCTTAAAAAATAAAATTTCAGATCTTCAGCCAAACTAGCTACACAGGGCCATGGAAAAGAGCACAGCTACGGAACATTTCCACCAGCACAGAAAGTCCTACTGGACGGACTGACCTACAGTCTTGATTGGGGCCGCCTGGATTAAGATGGCCTCTGTCCTGTGTCTGGTGGTTGGTGCTGGTTACCCCATGGGCTATAGATGTCAGAGGCTGGTCTGGGCTTCTTCTCATGGGGGCTGGTTTCAAAACCAGCAAGAGAGGAAGTGACTCCCGATGTCCAAGGTCCTCAAAGCCTCTGCTGAGATCGTGTGTGTTCATAATCCGTTGGCCAAGGCAGTTTGCAGACCAAACCCTGAGTCAACCATGGAGGGGCCCCAGGAAGGGCACACATTCCCAAAGGCATGTTGGAAAGGAACCTCCCAATCTACCAAAACACTAAGACTCGCACGCTTTTTGGAATTCTCAATAAGCACTTTTTTTTTGTTGAGCCCTGGGCAGTTTTTAAAGCTTCATTAAGCTCTGATCTTCACTGGGCTCACGGTAGCCAGTTTCACAAGGCTGCCACATCTCTGCTCCATGCACCACCTTCCCTCCAGTATCCAGGCCAAGGGGCACCCCTACATGGGACACACCATTCCACAGCTGTGGGAGGACAGAGTGGTTAAAGCACACAGTGGCTGTAACTCTTCTGCTTGCGTGCGAATGGTACTGTCATCACCCCTTCCAGTGGGCAAGCCAGTCATATGATCGCGACCATCATTCACCATCCATGGGGCAGGGAAGACTCGTCCCACTGGGGCCTGCAAACAACACACCATGGGCAATGTGCCGATGGGATTTATAACAAGAAATATATATTTGGTCTTCGTCTCTGTTTCTGGCACAGAGCTAATTAAACCTTTGGAACTTCCTAGTTCTGAGAAGATCTAGGTGTCTTCTGTTATGTTAAACGAGGTAACTTTTGGAAAGCCTCTAGGTAACCTAAGGTTGGAGGCCGGTTGTCAAGAGAAACAACCACGTGATTAGAGGGTTGGAACTTTCAGTCTCACCCCCAGCCTCCAGGGAGGAGAGAGGTACTGGAGATTGCATTCAATTGCCAACTGCCAGTGATTTAGTCAATCATACCTGTGTAATGAAGCCTCCATAAAAACTCAAAAGGACGGGGTTCAGAGGGCTTCTAAGTTGGTGAACATGTGGAGATTCAGGGAGAGTGGGGTGCCTGGAAAGGGCGTGGAAGCTCTGTGCCCTTTCCACATACCTTGCCCTCTGCATCTCTTCTATCTGGCTGTTCCTGAATTATATCCTTTTATAATAAACTGATGATCTATGAGTAAAATGTTTCACTGAGTTCTGTGAGCTGCTCTACAAATTAATCAGACCCAGAGAAGGGGTTCTGGGAAACTGGGATCTATAACTGGTCGGTCAGAGGCACTTGGGCTTGCGATTTGCGTCTGAAAGGGGTGGGAAGTCTTGCAGAACTGAACTTTCAACCTTCGGAATCTGAAGCTATCTTTAGGCAAGTAGCGTCAGAATTGATTTAATTGTAGGACACCAGCTGGTGTCAGAGAATTGCTTGGTGGTGTGGGAAAAATCTCCACACATTGAAATTGGGTACAGAACCATCGGGCAGGGATGTGTACACTTCCCGCAGGAAGAGGAAAATCCACTCAGAACAATGAGTGAGTGAAATCCCCGTCACAGTTGCCTTCCTTTTGGTTCTTTTGTCGTCCTTGTTATTTTCTCTGCCTGGGACACAATTCATTTAGGTCTTAGTGTGTAACTTCCTCTTCCCTACCTAACCCTTCTCTCTAAAGTTGTCCCAAAAAGCCTGCTGCCCAACAGCCAATGGATATGCACGTTACTTACCACTATCTTAAAATTGTGTATCTTAAACATATGTTGTTTGCACTTACTATAATTAAGAAAAATAATTTCATCACTCTATACTTTGATGGCAGAAAAATCGATATTTAATAAATATTTGTTTAATAAAATGATGGTGAGAAGACAAATTACTATCCCATTTTCTTAATGAGTAAATTGAAGTTGAACATTGTCTGTACATTAGAAATAAAGCCAAATGGTACATAAAGAAGAAAAGTCAATAACCTACCCAGCAGCCTGGTAATAACAACTTCTAATATGGCATCTTCCATGTGGTGTTTCACTTCTCACGTGCAGTTTCACAAGTTCAGCACATGTGTATTACTGCCTTCCATCAGGCTTTGTTTTAGGTGCTCAGACACCACCAATGAGCAAGATGGGTAGAGATCACCACCTTCCTGCACTTAGATTTTTGGGGGGAGAAAGGCAATAATAAAAAGAGCAGGTAAATGATGTGGTAGGTTGGAGGGGGAATGGGCAGAGCAGAGATGACATAGGGTCTGGTGCCTGGGGCTGGCTGGGCTGTAGTTTCCTAGTGTATTCAGGTGGGCCTCGCCTGGGAGGTGAGGGGTCAATCCAGCAGGCGTTCTGGGAAAAGGGCACCAGGCAGGGGAGCAGCTCAGGACAGTGAAGGGAGCTGGAGGGGGGAGCAAAGAGGTTAGGGGTCAGCGCCCTGGAGACCGTCCTGAGGACCCAGTTCTTCTCAGTGACAAAAGTGATATAAGCTTCCTTACATTTTACAAGTTTCATTCTGGATTAGGGAGAACATCTGTACCTATAGCTATAGCTGTGTCTATATCTACACCATATTTTTATCCTGTCTTCAACTTTTAACATTAGATCAAAAGCCTATGTCATTTATAAACCCTTTGTATATTTTACATGTTGACCATAGAAAGCACTCAACAGTTTGGACTTTGGGAGGTGCACAACTCTATTTGTGGAATTGTCTGTTTAGGGCCATGGAACCAAGATGGCTGGTGTCAGTCAACTGGGGCCTAGTCTTGGGGCTAGAAAAGGTAGCACTGAGGCACTGACTGTGTACCATCTGTCTTTTAAAATCTGTCTGTCTATCTACCTATCATCTATCTATTATCTACAAAGGAGCCCCTGAAACTCACAGCTACATCATGATATTTGGTTATTAGATAACAATAATCTCACAGAATACAAACTTTAGACAAGGTTACTCTGAGACCACAAGAAAAGGAGACAGAATAAGGTATCTTCAAAACTGTGTCTATATACAGACAAAAATGAGGTCACTGCAACCCGCAAAATACTAATATCTCTCTTTTACAAAACAAGTGACTTCTACGTATTTATCCAATCATAGAATTGCCCCCGCCTTCTGACAGCATCCAATCTAGAGCAAAACCCTGTCTCTGTGGACCCTCCCCCAAGTTGCCCACCCAGCCCAAATCCTGTCACAGTTTCCTTCTCACACATTTAACCTTCCGTTAGAACAAGTTCACAGTAAATGTTGCTTACATTGGTGTTGCAAAAAAGCAAAACGCATGGCAGCTTCCTCACCTCTTCAGCTTAACAGTTTGCCACGTGCACTAAGTTCCGTCGGTGACTGTGTTTGGAAGAGCATCCTTGAGTAGAATGCGTGACTGCATTACCTTGAGCCCTGGGTTCCCCAGTTTTGAAGGAAACTGATGCTAATCACCTGTCCCATAGTGTGAGTAAACTGGGCGGCGAAGGTAATGGATACAGATGGACGTAAAGAACAGTGGAGCATCAGGTGTATGATGGTCATGGACCTGGGGGTGAAGGAGCCTGTCGTCAGGGGGACAGTACCTGGCAGTGGAAGGCATCTGGATCTGGGGAATGAAGAGGTCGGTAGGTATGTGGGATGGCAGGAATCTTCCCAGAAGGAGCCTTGGTGAATTGTGTGCCTCTGCTTGGCTCCCTGGAACCTCTTGGTCCCAAGAATCTGCACTTCAGAAAGGGCAGCCTATGTTCAAAGGCACACACACAGTGTGCTCCTGCCACATGTCCCACTTCCGCTTGCATGTGTTCCTGTTCCTCCAAGATAAGACTTAGCGTGAGCCTCTGTGGTTTCAAAGCCAGTTTGTTTATAAAGAACTGAGGTTTAGACAGAAGGTGAAAAAAGAGAGAGACACTGAATTTCTTCTCTCAAAGGATGGGTGCCATTGATAAAAGTCAACACAGAATTTGGGGTGGGGGACTCCTCTCCCATGCTTTTTTTGTTTGTTTGTTTGTTTTTGCGGTGCGCGGGCTTCTCACTGTTGTGGCCTCTCCTGTTGCGGAGCACAGGCTCTGGACGCGCAGGCCCAGTGGCCATGGCTCATGAGCCCAGCTGCTCCGTGACATGTGGGATCTTCCTGGACCGGGGCATGAACCCGTGTCCCCTGCATCGGCAGGTGGACTCTCAACCACTGCGCCACCAGGGAAGCCCTCTCCCATGCCTTGATACCCACTCACACACAGGGCCGGCCTCTCTTCTTTCCCACCACACTTGTGCCAGGGACCAAAGCCTAGACTGATCATAAACCTGCCCCGAGTGAGGATGGTGCTGACCTGTGCAGTTACAAATATGCAGAAAAAGTCACCTATGAAATAGGAGGCTCTGGAGCAGACATGGTCCTGTGGGGTCACCTGGTAAGAGATGTGCCAGGATGTCCTCACACCTGTTGATGCTCTTGCATGTGTGCCCCCTTCATAGGCGCATGGCAGTGTAATGCTTTGGTGAGCAAAAATAAAAAGCAGGATGCAGATCTTACAAGAAAGTAAGTTGTACCGAGGGCCAGAGTGAGCAGTAAAGGAGTATGTTTGGCTCCTATCCTTTCCTAAACACTAAAGGGCTTCCCAAGCCTAAGTGTGAAAAATATGAGTGCTTTCTTAGCTTTTAATTTTTTAAAAAGCAAACAGTGCTGCCAGTTGCCCCACTCACGATGTGGCATTTTGGCTGGAAGACGATCGCTTCACCTCAGACACTCAGATCTTGCAAAGGAATCCTGGGCCCGAGGGCATAGGAACAATGATTGCTAGTCAGAGGGAGCCTGAGGTGAGATTCCATGGGATGGTTGGGTTCCCAAACCCCGCAACTCACCCACAGGGTCATCCTGGACCAGTCACCATGAGCTCTGGGGCCCTCATCCGTATGTATGGATGTTGATAGCTTAGGGTGATTCTGAGAGGGGAGCTATTCTGTGAAGTTACACAGTAGGATGTGTATCTGTCTGTGTCTGTATCTCTATCATCTATGTATCTATATCTATGTCTACATCTATATCTATATCTACACAAGAGGAGATGTATGATAAGGAATTAGTTCATAACCTTACGGAGGCTGAGAAGTCCTAGGAGGTGCAGTCAGTGAACTGGGGACCCCAGAGAACTAATGGTGTGAGTTCCAGTTCAAAAGCCAACACGTTCGAGACCCAAGAAGAACTGATGTTTCAGGATGAGTCCAAAGCCTGGAAAAGACCGGTGTCCCAGCTCAAGTGGTCAGACAGTAGGAGTTCCCTTTTGCACTGTCTTTTTGTTCTGATTTCTACTTCGATGGATTGGATGAGGCCCACCCACATTAGGGAGGGCAATCTGCTTTCCTCAGGCAACAAACTCACATGTTAATCTGGTACAGAAAAAACACCCTCCCAGACACACCACGAATAAGGTTTGACCACTTGTCTGGGCAGCCATGCCCAGTCCAGTTGACATATAAAATCAACCCTCACAGTCACCTAGCGTGTCTGGGAAGAAGAACAAGTGAACTGTAAGTATGATGCCTGCAGAAGACATAGGAGTTAGTGCTGTGTGTGAAATGGGCCGGACACATGAGTATCTGTCCGGCAAAGTCAACAGAACCTGAGTGAGGGCAATGCAGCTAGTATCTGGCCACGCTCCCCACCCTGCTTTCCTGTAGCCTCTCTGTCAAGTTTTCCCAGAGCAGCATCATTAGTAGTTACCTCCTGAAGCATGAGAAACGGCCAGACATATAGTGGTGGCTGATATCACTACAAATGTGTCTCAGAGCTTGCCCCCCTCCTGCCTTGTCCAGAGGGGCCAGCGCTGGCTGGGGAAGGCTGGGATGTCACCACCACAGTGTTCTGATCAGAATTCGCCTGCCCTTCCTAAGGACCTGCCTGTTAGGAGTCCATAGCTTTGTGAGTAGAGAAGAAGCGGTTTTGAATGGAATCCTCCCCAACATTGGAAGGTAAAGGAGGTGTTTTCAAGAGAACGGCTTTGAAGGAGGGGACAGCACAATGCAGGATGGGGTCTGTGTTGACAAAGGCACTGGACAGAAAAAATGGAAGTGAAAATTCACCCTTCGTGCAGATACGGTGGGAGTCCAGAGAGGTTGGTTTCGAAGGGCAAACATTCCATACCACCTTATTTTAATTCAGGGTCCTTTTCCTATAATGTGAAGTTACATGTGTGAAAACATGTGTTTCCTCAGCTCCAGAATAATGAACACAAGTCAATTCTCACGGCTACTCAATACTTAAAAGCTTTTGCAAAAGACAGCAATATGTTTTAACTTTTAAAATTAGTTTACTGAATCTGTGAGAAAATGTGGCCTTTTGCTTGATGACTTTTTTTTTCCTAATGCTTTGCTTAGCTTTTCAGTAGGAATTATGTTTGTGCTCCACTGCTTTTCAACGGAAAATTTACTAAGGAAATTGAAAGTCGGATGTAACATTTGTGGAATTCAGTAACTCAAATGCTTCATTTGATGAAATTAGATAATGCTACGATTCAACTGCAAGAATTTGCAATTTCAAAAACTTAGAGCACATGATGTGTTTTTACTGTTCCAAGATGGAAACCAAAATTTCAGTTGCTTTGTTTTTGCTCCAGGGAGAATACAGATGGTCCATGTGGCCGGTCAATTTAGTGGCCCTTTTTTGCCCCATCCCTTCAAAATGCAGCCTGGTATGGCTTTTCATACCTGCCTCAGTACATCTTAACTAACTTCATTACCGGTGCCTGGTTTACAGAACCCACTCAATAAATGGTTGTCGAGAAGAAGTGAGTAGATGGACAGAATCACACTGGCTATTGACATCAGGAGAAAAAGGAGGCCATGGCTGAGTAGACTTTTCTTCTGCTTGTGTGCAGCCCGATGAGGAAGTGCTGTGTGAGCCCAGACTGGGAGGGAGCTGAGCCTGGATCGATATGCGACTTGGAGACAAATGATAGCTTCCTGTGGTTTCAGTAAAAGTCAACGCTGCCTGGGAATAGGTTCCCTTTGAAATAGGTTATCTTCAAAATCCCACGGTGGTTGATGTTTTCAGCCTACTAATGTTCATAGACATACACTTTAAATTTGGTTACCCCACCCTCGCGGCCTCATGCAGAAATGGAATTCTCGCGTGTAACTTGTTGCAGGAACACCCCTTGGGGGGCTCCCTTTGGGAGTTTGGGAGGATATGGGCTTGGCCCAGGTGGAAGCACCAGCCCTCAGGATTCACGGCATGTCTCCTGGCTGACCAGCTCTTTGCGGGCTTCTGTCTCCCCAGCCTAGGTCTGGGAGTGAAAGCAGGTCCCTGGATCAGGAGAGGTCCTGATGACAAAGACCAGAGGACCCTTGGCATTCTCTCAGGCCCTCTGTTTCACCATGGCTGACCTTGACAGCTTCATAAAGCTGTTGCTGGCTTTGGAGATGGAGGAAGAGGCCACAAACCAAGGAATGAAAATAGGAACAGCTCTCAGCTGACAGCAAGCAAGGAAATGGGGCTCTCGGTCCCATAACACCCAAAGAACTGAATTTTGCCCATAATCCAAATAAGCAAGAAAACATCCCCTAGAACCCCTGGAAAGGACACCTTGATTTTAGCCTGGCGGGACCTGTACCAGACTTCTGATCTACAGGACCGTAAAATTGTAAATCTGCGTTGTTTTGAAGCTGCTACAGTTGTGGCAGTCTATTTCCGCAGTGTAGAAAGTGAATACAGTTATGAATATTCCCTGTTCCCTGAGGAGGACATCCTTGTTCAAGAACATGCTCGACACTGTTGCAGGTATTGATGGCGATGCCAGGATGTCCCACTTCTGCCCCCCACCCCGTGGCTGGTCCCTCACTGCCCTTCACACCCTGTGAATCAAGTCAGTATCTGAAGTGTGTGGAGATGCAGAAAAGAGGCTGTTCTCCGTGCAGATACTCTGCACTTAGCTCAGACACGTGTCAACATACACAGGGAAGGGAAAAGGCGGGGGTATTTGTTGATTTTCTGCATGGTCACGCCAAAGGGGTGCGCCTCCTGATTTGGGATCATCCTTAGGAGCTATCCCCACATTTGAGAAGTGATTCAATGGGAAATTCAAGTAGCAAGAATAGAATTGACATGTGTGGATGGCTACTATGTGTCTGGAACTTCTAGATATTTTCACTTTCATTATTTTACTTCAGTTAATCACCGAGATATCATTCACTCATTCATTGTATCCATCCGCTCAACAAATGTTTTTCTGATAAATTTCTATGAACAAGGAATGATTATACCATATGCTTGCGGTTCCATGATCTACAACAGATATAGGGCTGATTCTCATCGCACTTTCACTCAAATATGAAATAAATACACTAGTAATTTCAAGTGGTGGTGAGTACAATGAAAAGAACTAACAGGGTGATGTGACAGAGGCCAGAAGGAGGGACCTTTATCATTTCATCTCAACATTATGCGAGTGAGAACTTTGCAAAGACTCCAGTCAAAAGAAGCTCTACGTGCAAAGGCCTTGTGGCGGGGGGAGATTGCTATTTTTGAGGTCACATGCTTGTTGAACAAAAAGAAAGCCAATGTAGTTAGAGGGCAAGCAAAGAGGAATAGATGAGGAAGGAGAAATTGATATTACTTTACAAACGATGCAGCCCACATTTAGACAAATTAAGTTGGCTAAAGTCACATTACTGGGTGAGCATCTCTTCATTTCTTGTTCCTGTCTCCTGCTAGATTTCCCAGGCACGTTCTAGATTTCTTCCCTTCTTAAGACCTTAAGATATCAATCGTCTCTTCTTTCTACTTTGTCTCAGTTGAGTGTGCCAAGCTTCTATTTTAAGCAACCCCACACTCTAATATATGTTCCCTCAAGCCATGGGACCCTGTGCCCTCTTTCATGTCAAATGTTCTAGAGTGAGTTTCCTTTGCTCGTTGCTCTCCCTTACAACACTCCAGGGGTGATTTCCCTCTGAGTAAACGATATTCCTTCCACTTGACGACACCAGGAATACAGTGGTTATTTCTGGGTCCTGGTTCTACTTCATCTTCCAGCTCCCGTCAAGGCTGGACTTCCTTGGCTCCTATTACATCGCAGGGTCCTGGCTTTGCTTTTACTCTTCGGGGCTTCTTTGATGTCCTCTGTGCCTAACTGGAGATCCTGAAGACAGCCCCCAACCCCTTCTCTGGTGGGCTCTCCTGAGGCCTGGACGATGACTTTTGGGTGCGTTTTTGGAAATAGAACCTCTCTTCTGAACTTCACAGGGGCACGTCCAGCCAGGGCTCGCTGGACATCCACACTTGGATTTCTCCAAGGCTTCGCTAGCTCATCAAACAACCTCATGAAATCCTGCCCCAGATGTGGTCCTTTTCCATGGTTTCCTGATCAGTGGATAGCAACCCATGCGCCTATTACTCCAAAGTTTGAGAGTCATACTGGACATTGCATCTCTAGCCATGATCATGTCCAGCTGATTTTTCTTCCTAAGTGTCTTTCAAACCCATCTGTCTCTCTTCGCCACCACTACCTCCATCCTGGTCATGTTGCTATCACCTTCAACCTTGAGGCCCCAATTGTTGATTGCCCCTCACTGACTACCTTACCCCAAGAAGGCCCCCTCGTCCAATCCATTCTCCACATATGGCCAGAGCGATCTTTAAAAACTATAAACACATATACACACACACTCACACACTAACACACAAGTACACATTCACCCACATGTGTGTATGTGTGTGTGTGTGTGTATATATATATATATATATATATATATATATATACACACACACATTTCATTGCTATAATTACCAACAAATTCTTGTATAGTTTACATGGTTTAAAATGTTTCTTCCTCTCTAGATTATCTTTCCTCCCTTACTATTTTATACCCATGAGGTGGACTGTGAATAAATGAATTAAAAGGTGTGTTTCTTCAGGGGTGATGATATAAGGTGGTAACGTTGTAATTTTTGAGTTTGGTTTCTGGTTAGTCTAGTCACCCTGCTACTGACTGAACCACGGTTCCTATTCTAAATCGAAAGCTTTCTTGGAGTAAACACTTTGATGATAGAAATATGTTCCCACCTCTGGGTAGGAAGGTTACAGCGGTGCTCACACCCCGTCATCCCTGTGTCTGCACGTGCTGAGAGCTGTCTCCTCACCCTGCTTGCTGACCTGATGCAATTATCAAGGAATCGTGTGTGGCTTGCTTGCCTATTCATTTATTTATTTAACTTTATTGAGATATAATTGACATAAACATTATGTAAGTTTAAGGTGTAATGTGATGATTTGATACGCTTACCTATTGCAATGTGATCACCACCGCAGGGTCAGCCAACACCTCTATCCATCAGATTTTTTTTTTTTTTGCAGTGAGAACAATTCAGATCTAGTGTCTTAACAACTTTGCTGGCAGCATCTGGAAGCCGTTCCATCCAAATATCTAGACAGCAGGCCTTAGGGGCCAGAACTTGATATATAAATGGTCTCTAACCACCTGCCCTCCAGTGGCCCATTGACTTGTGCTGATTGAGGTGAACAATTTGTGACCAAAATGAGAAATCCTGAGCATTTTACTTGGGGCTAGTCACATTACTCCCTGCCTGAAATTTTGAAAATAAATAATATTCATTTCTATTTCTAGAAAGGCAGGAAGCATCCAGATTTTAAAGCCTCCCTCCATATTTTTATTTTATTTTTTTCTCTCAAATCTTGCCCACAGGGAGTTGCGGGTCAAAGCTGTGAGGCTCGGCTTTCAGAGGTGATTTCCCACTTCTCACACGCTGCGATGGGCTGGGTGCAGGGGACCTGAGGACGCGGTGGGGACACAGTCCCTGGGACCCCTTCCTACCCCACCCCGATGGCTGGGACTCACTCTCAGGGCACGTGCTCCTGTGAACTCTGAACTCGCTCTGACTACCTGGCAGAGTCACGTGGTACCTGGGAGGGGGGTGGTACCTGGCCCCTGTACTCTTATCGGAGAGCAGGGATCCCTCCACACGTCTAAGAAGGAACCTGCAGCAGCGCCTGGAACTGCGGCGTCGGACACGGGAGCTCTCCTGAGTGAAGCAGCATCCTGACATCAGCACCAAAGACCTTGGGCAGGCTGGGCTGACAGTCTGTGTGCTTGGCGCCCGTTTTGACAAGATCACGGCATCTGGGGCTCTTGGACTGAGCCCCCTCGGGACTGCGGAGAGGGGAGAGCCAAGGTCACGAGAAACCAGCTGGTGACCGGGTGGTGAAGGGCCGGAAGCAGGTGCGTGGGCATCTTAGGGGCCCGGTGATGCTGGAGAAGGCAAGTTTCCGGGGGCCTCTGTTCCTCACCTTTAAAACGGGTAACAACACCCGCCTTAGAGGTTGACAGTGAAGCAGCAGCTGTGACCGTGCCCAGCGCTGGAGGTGTGCAGGCTGGAGCCTGTTTGTTGAGGGAAAGCGAGACACGCTGCAGAAAGAGGGGGTCATTTTACCCTGGAGCAGGTTCTGGGTGGGAGGGCAGGCATCTAGATGAGCGCTGGGTGGGATCCCCACCGCTCCGCTGGTAGAATTGGGGACACCAGCTCTGGGTGGGGCTGAGAGGTCCTTGCGGCCAGGATGCCGCTCTCCTATTTTCACAGACAAGGAACTGGAAACGGAAAGGGATGAGACGAGAAACCCCCGGCTTCAGAGAGAGCTGCTCCCGGATGTGAGCTCGTGTTCATTTCAGGTGCTGGTGGCCACATCCTAGGAATGAGTGCCTCCTTCCTATTCACGGAAACAGAACACATGGATGGAAACAATTTCATACCTCATGATTTCCCTGTTTTATGTTTTGCTAGCGGTGCATTTTGGCTTGATGTTTTTTTAAAAAATTATTATTCCTATTACTGCTAATCCTAACAATGATGGTCATTTCTAGAGTCAAGAATTCGTCTCGGTGTTTTAACATCTTTAGCTCTGATGCTAAGAGCAAGTCCTTGACCTGAAGTTTATCCTACTTAGTATGAAAGAGTGAAATGATACCAAGCACCAGAGTGCTACTGGGCGGGGACCCGTGTTTGCAGGAATGGCGCCTTGGATGAATGCTGGGGGGAGATGGGGAACCCGGGAGAGGCCCTGTGTGCGCTGGCACGTGTGTGGGGTTTGGGGTGGGAGTGGGAAGCTGTGTGGGGGCTAGGAGGGAAGAGGGGGGAGGTGGAGACGAGGGGGCGAGTTAGTGCAATGGGCAGCCATTCTCACCGTCAACTGCTTTTTTTAAAAAAAATTTATTTATTCATTTATTTAATTTTTGGGTGTATTGGGTCCTCACTGCTGCACAGGGACTTTCTCTAGTTGCTGAGAGCGGGGGCTTCTCTTGTTGCGGAGCACGGGCTCTAGGTGCACGGGCTTCAGTAGTTGTGGCACACAGGCTCAGTAGTTGTGGCTCGTGGGCTCCAGAGTGCAGGCTCAGTAGTTGTGGCGCACAGGCTTAGTTGCTCCGCGGGTATGTGGGATCTTCCCGGACCAGGGATCGAACCTGTGTCCCCTGCATTGGCAGGTGGATTCTTAACCACTGCGCCACCAGGGAATTCCCAACTGCTTTTACAAAACCCATGGATGCAGTTAACAGGTTGAAATCAGTGGAGTTCTGTGGGAACCAGGGGGTGGACTGTGTATGTACTGGGGAGCCTTGGCACTGATCCTTGACCGTGTGGGCAGAGTGGGAGGTGGACAGAAGTAAAAAAACGAATAAAGTTGTAGGAATCTTCAGAGGTTCAGGAAAGGTGACGTGAACCATCAAAGGCTGTGAAATTAGCTTTGGCCAACTTCAGTCTGATGTTTAAGTGACAAATTAAGGGTAGGGCCATGCAGGGAGGAGGGAATAGAGGTTCTGAGTGTTTAGGTAACAACTCACACTTGCAGAGAAACACTGGGCTTAAATTCAGTGTTTTTATTTTTTTTTAAACCCAAAGCCCATCTTCCTCCCGTGAAGCTATTATAAATTAGCATTTTTCTAACATATATGCACTAGTTGGTGTCACAAAGGATGTATATGGCCACTGGTTTACGGCTATAGATCATGAAAATGGCTGTAGTGGCTCCACCCCCGTCTTGCTGCTCTCCACACTGTGATGATGCAGCCCTTCCCCTTAAGAGGTGGAGGCCATCCCTCACCCCGAGTCTGGCCTTGTGATGATGCCCTGTGATCAAAAACCCCAGCAGAAGTGACGCTGGGACCGTTCTGAGTTTAAGCTCTGCACACGTGCCCCCCACCCTCTCTGACACGTTTGCCAAGTAAATAACCCCGTGCTAGTCTGTTGTGTGATCAGAGACCTCGTGGAACAGACATGCCCTTCCAGCCGAGGCCCACCCAGGTCAGCTTGCTTCCAGCTGGCCAGCTGCTGACCTCAGACATCAGTGAGACCAATCGAGATGGGAAGAACCACCCAGCTGAGCCTACCATCTTTTACCATCCCCACATCAAGAGATGAATAAATGATAGCTGTCTTCGAGTCACAGAGTTTTGGGGTGGTTTATGACACAGCAGAAGCTAACTGGCATAATTCTAGTGCTTTTTTTTTTTTAGATTAACAAAAAGAGTTAACTTTAGGGATCAGTGTTAGAAATTATTGGGTCTTCCTCATCTCAGTTAAGGGTTTTTGGGTTTTGTATTAGAGCTCCCTCCACAAGGATGGCTGTTCTTTAAAATATTACTACATCATGAAGAATTATGAGGACTTGTTCAACACGTCTGAGAGTGTCGGTGATGGAACTCACATTGATGTCTCGAATTAATCTTCTTTCACACTTATTTTACAGATAAGAAATCCAAGGACTCCCTGTCATGTGCTCTGTTTTCTTTTTCCTTTATTTTATTTTATTTTTAACATCTTTATTGGAGTATAATTGCTTTACAATGGTGTCTTAGTTTCTGCCTTATAACAAAGTGAATCAGTTATACGTATACATATGTTCCCATATCTCTTCCCTCTTGCGTCTCCCTCCCACCCTCCCTATCCCACACCTCTAGGTGGACACAAAGCACCGAGCTGATCTCCCTGTGCTATGCGGCTGCTTCCCACTAGCTATCTATTTTACGTTTGGTAGTGTATATATGTCCATGCCACTCTCTCGCTTCGTCCCAGCTTACCCTTCCCCCATATACTCAAGTCCACACTCTAGTAGGTCTGTGTCTTTATTCCCGTCTTGCCCCTAGGGTCTTCATGACCTTTTTTTTTTTTTTCTTAGATTCCATATATATATGTATTAGCATATGGTATTTGTTTTTCTCTTTCTGACTTACTTCACTCTGTATGACAGACTCTAGGTCCATCCATCTCACTACAAATAACTCAATTTCGTTTCTTTTTATGGCTGAGTAATATTCCATTGTATATATGTGCCACATCTTCTTTATCATGTGCTCTGTTTTCAATCTCAGGTTTAGATTTCTAGGCTCAGTTTTAATAAACCGAGTAAAAAAAAATATTAGGGAACTATCTCCTTCTGTCAACTAAGTCAGGCTCTGTGTTGTGGCCATTTCTCCAGGAAGAGCTCTGTTAAGTGATCTGTTAGGCAGACATGCAGGGCCAACCTGTCCCATCCCTTGATCCCTATGCACAAGTGCAGGGTTTCCTTCTTGGAGAAGAGGATTGACTCTCAGAAGCTCAGGCTTCACGCAGGCAGACCAGCTCATAAAGGACAGAGCTGCAGCCGGCACCCAGCTTGAGAAGCAGACAGGCAGGTCGGCCGAATCCACCACACTAGGATTGTGGGGTTACGCGCCTTCAACTCCTTACCTCAAAGAGACATGAAGTTACTTCTCGGCTTGTGAACCAGTTGATTTTGGGGAATTTGGGACGCAGAAGACTGTGGGTTCTTTGAAAACCAGTACATGCCCCTGGGAACCAGATTCTAGACGCCTTAGATACCTCCTAACAGCAAACAGCTCCTGTTTCCATGGAAACACATACCACCCTGTCCCAAATGGGACGAATGTTTTAAAGTAAACGTACCACAGTGGTTGTAAGCCCTCCCCTGTTTTCAGGAATCTGGCATCAGTTTCTATGGTAACTCTTGTAGCATATTTCAACATCCGCCAGGTGAAGGTTACTCGTGGGACCATCGGCTCTTTTTTTGTAAATTGCATCGCTGCCCTTCTCACCTACACGTTCCTCTTGTTGACAATAAAAGTAAAATTGCGAACATAAAATCATCGCTCTTTTTTCAAAAGACCCTATATTCAAGGTATAGAGTAAGTAGTGTAAAAAATTGGTTACGTTTAACTATTTGCCTACATTGTTACAGCTGGTATTTTCAAAAGGAAAAGACGCTGGTGTACGAGACTGGTACTTATTCCATTTCCACAGTGTTGGGAGATCTAATACCTGCCACTCATGGGAGGTATTACAAAGCACTTTGATTCTGAATCAGAAGAGAGGGTAGTTATTAGAAAGCAGCCATCTTGTGATAGGCCAGCATCTGAAGCATGTTATTCCTTTAATTTCTAAGTCAGTTTTGTTCTGCTCAATTTCGGTGAAGGGAACTGAGGGTCCCCAACTTGAAATAATTGCCCTGGTTGCACAGCTAGGACCTTGCCTTTTATTCTTACCAGTTGTCTCTCGACCTGAGCCCTTTCTTCCACACCTTCTGCGTCCACCTAGCCCCACAGTTATGCCCAGCTAAACTGGGGCAATTACAACCAGATTACTAACTGTGTAGTCTACTTGGCCAGTTAAATGGATTTTACTTGTGTTATGTACTTAGGTAATGTACTATCAACCATACGGAATGTAAGTGAGGTAATTATTTTAAAAGCACATGCTTGTTAAGTTGGAGAAAGGGAGATACCGAAAGCTCCATTTTACAAGCTGAGAGGCATAATGACGGTAAATTTCTGAATGTTTACTGATATTGCCGATGACCAGGTACATTTAAGGAGAATATTTGGAAGAAAATTATACCTTACATTTGATTCAAGGTGCAAATGAACGATTGTACGCATATAAACGTGAGCTAAGTTTAATCCTTTTCCTACATTGTTTTCTTGTTGATGTCTTCAAGACGGACAGGCATGGCACGTGAGCCTGATCCTGTCATTTCACACCCATCACGAGACACCTCCTTGGATTCTCTCTATGCAGCTCTAGGCAGGTTTTACATGCCTGGTTCTCAGGGGTGTGGCTCAGATGGCTGGCTGTGAGAATTCTTTCCATTAAACCACAGGTGCCTTGTAAAAACACATGTTCATCACAAGAGCTGTGCCCTGGGAACGTGTGTCCTGGAGAGGTCCGGTTTCTGTAAGAAGGACAGTGGCCAGCACCCCACCATCTCTCAAGGACTCGGCAAAGAGTTTAGGGGATGCATTTGATCAATGATGTGGAGTTGTCATCTTTTACTCACTTGTGTCTCCAATGTAACCAAAACAGACCATTAGGTAAAAACGTGCAACTTAGTTAATTTCTCCTATGGACTCATCCAGCACTCTTAGAAATGTGTATGTGCTTGAATAGAAAACCCAGGCATTTGCTCACAAGTAAGAGATACTTCTCAGTTCTCACAGAATTACCCCCGTACCCAGGGTTGGAGGGATTACACTGCTACTCTTCTGCCATTTCAAAATCAGCTTCGTCCATCAGTATCTTTTTATTTTTTATTTTTAGATTCCATATATATGTGTTAGCATAGGGCAGGAATAAAGACGTAGACATAAAGAATGGACTTGAGAACACTGGAGGGGGAAGGGTAAGTTGGGACGAAGTGAGAGAGTGGTATTGACATATAGACACTACCAAATGTAAAATAGATAGCTAGTGGGAAGCAGCCGCATAGCACAGGGAGATCAGCTCGGTGCTTTGTGACCACCTGGATGGGTGGGATAGGGAGGGTGGGAGGGAGGCTCAAGAGGGAGGGGATATGGGGACATGTGTATGCATATGGCTGATTCACTTTGCTGTACAACAGAAACTAACACAGTATTGTGAAGCAATTATACTCCAATAAAGATCTGTTTTAAATAAAAGCTTCGTTCTCTTGAAAATATATGCTCTAAAGATTTCTTGGATAGAAGTAGTTGCTCTGCCAGTGATGGGAAATCCTAGCTCAACTGCTGTTTTTATATATGTCTTTCCTCAATTCCCAGATTATTTTCATCCCCTGGAAAGTGTGAAGCATTTTTCAAAAGAAATGTACCAAGAATGCTAACATTCTAACATTCTGAAGCATGGGGTTGGGCAAGTCCAGTGTGGAAAGGTGGTGTGTCAGCCACGGCAACGTAAAGGGCAGCCGTCACAGAATTTGTTTTAAAAACATGATTCTTGGGCCAAAGTTATGCATGTTCATTAGTAGACATTAGAAAATCTAATAGTTATAAAAGTAATACAAAGGGTATGTCATATCGCTGCTCAGGCAAAACCAGTACTGACACACCATTTTATTTTCTGACCCATAAATGTACACACATGTGAAAACAAAAATAGGGTTTAGAGTGAATATACATAGCCTTGTATCGTGCTTTTAAAAATATCACATTGCTTAACTTGTGAGCATTTTTGCACATTACTTTTTTCCTGTCTCTTTTTGTTTTAATCTGTCACTCTGTCCCTGGAGGCCGACAAAGCTAAACTGGATGATAGTATAAAATATACCGGTGATACAGTTGAGCTAGATTTGACATTATGTGTTTCTTTAATTAGAGTCAGAGTTATTCTCAGAATTTTGTGAGATTTCTAAAAGTTAATTGTTCATTTTGATCATAATAAAGAATAAATTAAAATGTAAGCATACTTTGGATTATGTGGATAAAAATATCATTTTCCAGCACTGCCTTGTGGTTCCAAAGACCAAATTTGTGCTTCTGTTTAAGATTGCTTTGTTGTCAGGAAGCATTAATTTAATTAGAATCAGTCATTTAAAAAGAGAAGGGGCAGAGTTACAGGTACTAATCCAAGCCTATTTCAAATAAGGCCAGTATTATATTCACCATGAAATTAACTCAATGTTACATTTGCCTTGGTTGGTCTTCTGGTTTGTAAATTTAATTACGTTGTATAGAAGGGTATAAACCATAACCCACAGTGTCTTTTCTTTGCTTTTTATTTATAAATAATTACAGATTCACTTTAAGGAAAGTTGCAAAGATAGTACAGAGAGGCCCTGTGTTCCCACCCAGTTCCCCCATTGATAACATGTTACATAACTACGGTACAGTATCAAAACCAGGAGACCTATGTTGGAGCAATCCACAGAGCTAATTCAGATTTCACCAGTGTGTGTGTGTGTATGTGTGTGTGTGTGCGTAGGTCTATACAATTCCATCACGTGTGTAGATTTGTATAACCAACAGTACCATCAAGATACAGAATTGTTCCATCACCACAAAATCTCCCTCATCCTAACTTGGTGAATGTTCCAGGTGCTTGAAAAGAATTTGTATTCTACTGTTGTTGGGTGGAGTGTTCTATAAATGTCAGTTAGATTCTGTTGGTTGATGGTGTTGTTAAGTTAAAATTATCCCACTCTAAATCTCAGTAGTAGTATGGTTGAAAGACTCTGATCAGTTAGCTTTTTCTAGACATTGAAGCACAAATAACCAGGGGCATGCAACAATAACAATGTTTCTCCTGCATCTGGGGGCTTAGCCTTTCGTCCCTTCTGGCTGGGCTCACTCATGGTTCCAGGGATCAGCTGAGGGTTGGCTGAGCAGGTCTAGGTGAAGCTTGGGGTGTCTCACTGCACATGTCTGTCGTAATCTTTTGTAACCAAGGGGCTAGCATAGGCAGGCTCTTCTCCTGGTGACTGCAGAATACAAGAGGGAACAAGCAGTTACCAAGACTCTACTTATGTCACGTCTGCTAGTGTCTCATTGGCCAAGTGTAATCACATGACCCAGTCTGGGTTTGGGGAATTATGGGACCCATAGTTGGAGAGCTTGCATCTTGACTTGGCAGAGAGCGTGGGTAGAACTTGTGCAGAAGATTTGGGACCATTAATGCAATCTACCATATCTAATATTAAGTTTGTATGTGTTGTATATTTTCTTTGTGGGTGTACAGTTTATAAATGATAATTGGTTTTACTTTTGCCTCGATATAAAATCACTTTTAATGGAGGAATATGACACATTTACATTTTGTTGTTATAAGTGATAGTTGTATTATTACTATTCAATCTTATGTACCTTCTTTCCCCACCACCCCGTTTCTGCTCATTTGTGGAATATGTCTCCTTTCTTATATATTTCTCTAATATTCTGGAAGTTATTTATTCTTTTCCACTCTAATATTGAATACAGTTTCCCTCTAATGCCCAATGTCATTCAGTTTATATTAAATTCCTCTGACCAGTAAATAAGATGAATAATTTAATAAGCTATTATTTCTATTAATTTCCCCCAGTAATGATTTCCATTACAGTTCTTGATATCATTCATTCCCCTAGGGCCAGTTTAATATTATCTTGTACTTTTTAAACAGTATTTCATTTCTCTCAAGAATTATTTTGTTCCTTACATTAGATTTCCAACCAAAATGTTTGCCATAACTTAGTTTCTCTTCCAGTCACTGTCATGAGTTCTGTGCCTCGATTAACCTTTTGCTTGGCTGGTGTTAATTTTCAGGCAGTGATACTCAGGAAGCGTACGTGTTGATGTTCTATGCCCTGGGTACCTGAAAATGCCACTCTTTTGTCTTTATTCATGAAAGAAAACTTATCCAGAAAATGAATTCTAGAGTGAAAATAGTTTCTCTTAAAAATTAGTTTTAGTTACAACCTAGTGGAATTGGAAACCAATACATATGTATTTTGTAGACGACTTTGTTTCTTTATCTATACACCTTCATTATTTTTAAAGACCGTCAAGGTGGTTTCTCTTTTCATTAAGTTACGCCTGTACCTGGTACTTGAATCTTTCTTTGGTTCAGATATTTGCCCTCATTTCTTTGATCATCGATTTGGCTGCATTTCTTCATGTTCTTTCGTGATAAGAGCCAACGTGGCTTCCCTGGATCCATTCTCCTTATTCCATGGCTTTTCCCAAACTACGCTCCTCTATTCATCCACCTTCCTCCACATTTTACATGAACGCTTCATGTTAGCCTTTTGTTTTTATAGCTCAATATCTCACATTGTCTATTCAACTTTGTGTTGTCTCTGTCATTATTTCTAATTGAGCATGCCTGTCTCTGTCTACTTCACTTTTTGATTCCTAATTTTCTTTTCCTCCTACTGAATACTGGTTCTAATTGGGTGAATATAATATCATGTTGTGTTCAGCTTTGTTGAGAACATAATTAGGAACTCTTCTTCTTTCCTGGGGAAGATGTTTTCAGCATGGAGCATTTCTTTAGATTCATAAGAGCGTCACTCTTAACAGCAATTTCTTTTTTGCCTTCATTTTTCACCGTTTTGGAAATGGCTTTGACCATATTTAGTATTAGGTTACAACTCTGGGAGCTGAGACAGAGCATTTATAGTCTCTGAGTGGTGCAGGCATCCACTCAGGGCCCCAGTGTGCCATTCTCTCTGCTCAACAGTGTTGACAGGGTTGGGACAACTAGCCAGTATCCTGAAATTGTCCAGTGCCTTGGTGGGGTCCAATTACTTCTAGATCACAGAGGCGAGAAGGGATGTCTGGTGTTCCTCCTGTCCTGCCTCATGGACCTTTGCAAACACCCACCTTTTCCCCTCTAAGCTCAGGGATGTCAGGGAGGTCAATATCTTCCCAGACAGCCTCATGGCTTTGTACTCACCCTCTTGGAAGTCCTTCATATTGGACCCATGAATTAATTTATCTGGCATCAATTCCTCACTGTTTCTGGTACATGGATTGGTCATTCCCAGCATTGTTTTAAGATTTTCTATATTGTATATTCTACTGTGGCAATCTCAGAGAAGACTAAGTAGAGAGACACATGTTACTGCCTGTATCTTGCCAAGAATTCTCGACCTTTTTCTTTATTAGGAATCTCTTTGGAAAGCTTCTTGGGAAAACATGTGAAGTGGAACAAAGTTAACTGACCCAGAAAGGTGATTAAAAAATCCCAGAATTCTGTGAAAGTCCTGGAACCGAGTTCTCCCGTTGTTTACACAGGTCTGTCTGGCAACACAGACAGGCATGTCTCCCTTAGCTCTTTTACTGTACTTTCTCTCTATTAGATGGATGGTTGGAATACCTATGTACAGCCCCCCAAGCTCTGGTTGTAATGTTTGCTACCTTATTTATGTCTATAACAATTCTACACATCCTTAAGATTCAATTCTAGTGCAAGTTTCTCCATGAAGCTGTCTGCTTCCTCTCCAACAGTCAAAAATAAGCAGGTGGCTGGGGAATGTCCGTACCATACTGACAACTATATTTGGGTATTCCTTTATCCTCCCCTTTCAGGAGAGGTAGAGAGATTTTCTTAATTGATTATGTAAAAAGCTCTATGGTTTTGCACAAGATATAACCACGAGGTCCTGGCTGACCCTTTCACAGGAGTTACGTGTGTTTCTCTCACGTGAAATTGGGCTTCTAACTCAAAGACATCACAATACTCAACCTAGGAGTTATAAGAGTTAATGTTTCCTGTTTAAGCATAGCTTGTTGTCAACACTTCAAATACTCATAATGAGTATGTGAGTGTTTAGGTTGTTCTTCACATGTCTGTCAGAATGGCTTTTTTTTAAACAAAGATCTGTGTTTTTTACTATTCATTGTAGCAAAATTATTGTCTCCTTAATTCCATCATCACTTTCAGAGTGATTCAGATAATCAGAAAACCTTGCATTTTGAAGCAAAATCTTGACGCACGTACCATTGGCATAAACGTACCTTTATAATCTCTCTCTCTTTATGGTACCTGAACAGACATAAACATGTGTCTTCCAGAATCAGAAAAAAATTAAGGCTGGAAGGTACCCTCGCACACATCTGATGAAAGAACAAAGGTGCCAGGAAGTGAAATGCACTTCCGGGTCACAGCGACTTCACAGTGGAGACCGGCCTCTTGGGGTCTATTTGGGTCATGCAGTGAATGACTGCAGGGGACGTGCAAATCAAAGCCACCACTTTGGGACACTCTAGAAGTGTGTACTAAAGATGAACACATGCACACCCTTGCACCCAAGCTGTTGCACTTCAAGATCACCAGCATACATATATAATCGCCAAAGACATTACAAGAATATTCACACGAGCAGTGTTACACTAGCTCCCAACTGGAAAGGATCCAATGTCTGCAAAATTTAATGGATATGTATATTTTGTTGTAGGTCTACAATAGAATACAATGCAGCTGTGAAAAATAACAAATTACTCCTTCGTAAAGTTTGTATGAATATCACAAATGTGATGTCGAGAAAAAGATTCACACTGTATGATTCCATTTATTTAAAGTTCAAAAAGTCAGAAATGACCAGTGGCATGAGTGGTCTGCAAAGCGGTCATCTCTGTGGGGACTGTGACAGAGGCAGCATAGCCAGCACTTCTGTATCTAGATGTGTGGGTGGCAGCGGTGCATTGACAAATCCTGCACTTTTTTCAGTGTGTATTGTACTTCAATATACACAAATATTTACAAAATATTCACAAGTATAAACACACACGATCTGTGACTTTTGTCAAACCCCTTTCCCTCTCAGGGCCTCGGTGTTCCCATCTGTAAAATGGGATGGATACGTGAATTATTTCCCAAGGCCTGCCTGTTCTAACGTTCCCTGTTTCTCCGCTCTCAGTTTCTGTTGCAGACTCTGTGGGCTGGGCGAACGCCAGTGGCACATGGCAGGGAGGGCTGAGCTTCCCTGGAGACACCTGTGCTCTACTTAGTGCTGGGACCTCTTCCCCAACAGGTGGCCGTTTGGCTGCTGTTGGGGATTTCCCCAGGGTGAGCAAGCCCCTCTTCATTTTGAGAAGAAGTCTCATCCATTTCAGAACTGTTCTAATTATTGAAAACCCGTCATACATTAACCTGGAATGTTCCCTCCTGTCACTTACTCTCCAAATGCACCTACCTCTGATTTCTGACCTGGACCAAAACAAAAACTGCTGTCCAGGGCCTCTCTGGGGCTGGACACAGGACAGTGAGTCCCCCCTGGTCTCCTCCGTCAGGGCAGGTGCCATCACGGGACACCCACTTGCCTGGTCCCCCAGGCTACATCATTCATCCTTATCTTCCAAGCATCACCCCTGAGGTCAGCTCACTCTCCCGCATCCACCTGCCCATCACATCTACATCAAATCCACATGTGGAGTGCTGACGGGATGTGACGAGAGCGACGCACAGCTTGTTATTTGGCACAGTGGATGAGGTTGAAGTGTGTGTGCGTGCACGCATGTTGTGTGTACACGTGTGTCCTGTGCTCCGTGGGTGCGTTTACGCGTGTGTGCACTGAGTGTCCACTAAACCGAGGAGGCACCCCTGTCACATGCCCAGCACAGGGCCTGGCACAGGGCATGTAACAGCAAGTATTTGTGCAAATGAATTGAGCACTGCACAGTGTGACATGTGTGCTCTATTTTCTCCCTCTGCTCAAATATAGAATTCTTTAATTTTCCTAGGAGAAGCCAACAGGGCAGGTGGAGTTGGTGAAGCGGATGGCCAGGACCACGTCCTCCCACCGGGAAGCCTGCTGGCCCGTCTCTCTTCTCCCCGCCTGGTCCTCCTCTGGCCTGCAACGCCTTCCAGCACCGTCTGCTCGGGGTATTTATCTGAAATTACTCTCGTGCAAACTCTGGCACCATGATTCGAACCTTGTCCAGAGGTTGGCGACTGTGGCTATAGAAGGTGACATCCTAAGGAAGATGAGGTGGGCGGAGCTCTGAGGACCTGGCTCTTCCTGGTTTGGTCCATGCGTCCAATGTCCTCCCTCCCCACCTGGTTGCCTGTGGCTGGAAGGGGAAGATCACTTCGCTGTGAGGCTTCGGCCACAGAGACACTAGAACGATTCCCTCCCTACTACATGACTGGGGAATCATGTGACCAGCATGAGCGCTGCCTGTGTAGACACCGGGCTTTTTCTGGCCAGGTTTTCTGTCTACATCTCAGACAGCATTCTGAGTGGAGGGCTTGTTTCCTTCTGATAACCTGCTTTTAACTACAAATTGGCACTATTAAAAAATATCCATTATCATCTTTTAAAAAAAAAGTAGCATCGTGTGCAGTCACCCTTTGGGGCTGGGCACCCATGGGGACGGGGGTGACGGGTCCAGCGGGCATCGGCCTCCCCCTGCAGGCTATGTCCTGCTCTTCCTCGAAGTCTCACTTTGAGTACATACAGTGTTTTGATAACACAATTTCCTTAGTTTTTAAATTCTAAGAGGGCTTGCAGTGAACCAGATTGTGGAGCTGGGACCGTGATAGTTTAATTTATCCTGTGGAATACTGAGAAAAATTGCCATATTTCGGGTCAGCTGAAGAACCTTGTTACCAAAACACGAGGCAGTATGATTTCGCTGATTTCATTGAGATCAGGGCTGTAAAAACTTCAGCAGGAATGTCACCACAAAGGCTGGATGCTCTTTGAATTCAAATAAAAGAGCTTGCAAGAGTCGCTTGGGAAGGCAGTGTCTGGCAGATCACACCTTTCCTTTGGTCAGCCACCCCACTCTACTTTTTTGGTGTTTGCCCTGCCAGACGTGCCATGCTCTCCCCTGAGGAGCCTTCAGTGACTCCCCATTGCTGGTGGGATGAAATCCAGGCTTCCTTCTCAGCCCTGCTTAGTTTGGTCTCCTTTTCTATCTGGCCTTTCCCCTCATCACACATTCTAGAGCCAGCCTCCAAAATTTGCCATTTCTTGAGCTACACGTTCAACTTTCCAATTTCAAGGCATTTTTATGTTTCTTTGCTCCGGAAAGCCCTTGTCACCATCTGCAAATACCATTGTTCCCATCCCGCCCTCACGATACCATCTCAAGACCCTCCAACTCCATGGCAGAGCCCTCGTCTCCTTTCATCAGAATTATTAATACACGCATCTGTTCTTCCAGGAGCCTGAGTCCCTAGATGCTACTTACTAAAACAAAGGCTTTGACATTATCCACACTGCATAAATGTTAAGGACTTCATGAACCATCCACTTTTCTGTTTCATGTCACAGCTTACAAAACTGCACTTCACAGCAATCGTGGGAACATTCATTTCATCCTGACTTTGACACGTGGGGCTGGTAGCTGGGTGGGGTGATATGCTGCTCAGAAGGTGAGGGGTAGTCTGGTTGCAGATCAGGTCTTTGACTCTCGACTTCCCCGCACACGGGGCTGTTCTGTGTTATCACAGGATCAGGCATAGCTCAGGGGAGGCTTGCTTCTTACCACGTGAGTTTGCAGGGATGTGAGAGGACAGATCTTACACCAAAGGAGATGCTTCTTTCTGCTCCTTGGCTTGGCTAATTCCTGGAACCTGAGAGAATTGGCTTGAATACTCAGGAAATCAGATTAAAGGGTGATCTAGAGATAGCATCTAGAGTATGCTTTAAACTCTGGATAGAAAGACACCAGAATCCACCCAGATGAGAACAAGTCATTTTTAAAACCTCTGCAGAAGTGTTCTGTATTGTCTTTGACCAAATGGCTTGATTTGTATTAGTCCTGAGAAAGGTGTCAAATTCTACCTTAGTTCCTTTAAATCTTCTTCATATATTTTAATTTACCTTTGACATTTTTATTTGTGGCTTTCCTCTTTCATGTTAACACTAAAATATACCCTCTGTTAAATAAAAATTAAGCCCCTCCCAGAAATCACCTATAATTTCTACATCTTAAAATAATTCCTATCATTTTTCTCAGATAAGCACTTTTTTTTAAATACAATTGAGAAAAGGAAATACAAGTTTGTAACCAGTTTTCACTTAAATGGTAGAGTACACATTTCTACCTAGTCTTCCTAATTTTCTCCTCTGCCACAGTTGTAGCTCTTCCTTCCTGGCTGAGTCTCAACCCCCGCCCTCCCCCGCTGTCCATCCTCAGGGGTCTCGCACATGCTCTGGGGGCTCCTCGGCTGTGGTGCATGTTGCAGTCTGTTGTATGAATTTATTCAGTCTACTCTTCTCAGCATCCCTGTGTCAGGAACGCTTCTCCCAGTTCCTGTGTCCTCTGGGCTGAGTACGGTGGAACCCAGGTTCCCTCTGTGCTGAAGGATGGAATACAGAGATAGAGGATGCTGCCTGTTATTTAAGAGATGCTACTGGCATGGTGTGATGTCTGATTGTCTTCTTATTTAGCTTTTGGGGTAAAACTATATGTAGACATATATCCTTGTAAAGGAAGACAAGATTCATGTGTTTCCTCAAACAAGAACATTTACTTTTTTTTTTTTTTTTTGCAGTACGCAGGCCTCTCAGTGTTGTGGCCTCTCCCGTTGTGGAGCACAGGCTCCGGACGCGCAGGCTCAGCGGCCATGGCTCATGGGCCCAGCCGCTCCGCGGCACGTGGGATCTTCCCGGACCGGGGCACGAACCCGCGTCCCCTGCATCAGCAGGCGGACTCAACCACTGCGCCACCAGGGAAGCCCCAGAACATTTACTTGTTAGCGAATAAATGTACTCCTAGTTGGTCACGGCTACACAATGAGAAAATATCTGGAAGAAAAGTGAAAATTGAAAATCGAATGATCATGACGTTTAGTCTAGATGCCGCCACACACCCGGCTGTAGTCAGATAGGTTTTTCGGTTTGCACGATTGTTCTGGCATGTGGAGCTGACCCTGGAGAGAGCCTGTGCTTTCATCCTGCCCGCCATCTTCATCAGAGAGCTGACAGCTCATGGTCAAAACGCTCACCTCTGCAGAAGGCCTGCCTGCCACCCCTCTCCCCTCAGACAATGGCTGCACCAGAGGAAAGACACTCACAGACGGGTCAGGGACAACACTGCTTGCCAAGCCCCATGGTAAGTGCTTAGTGTTTGGACTGACCTTATTCCTCCAGAGAGGAGGAGTAAGTTATTAACTTTGAACTTGTCTGTATCCATTATGAAATTGTTCTATCCCAAATTTCATATAAATTTAGCATGCGATCATTCGCCCTTTCTTTTTTTTTTTTAAATAAACCATGTTATTGAGGTATGGTTGACATACAAAAAGCTGTACATACTTCATGTACACAACTTGATGGGTTGGAGATAAGTATACACCTGTGAGACCATCACCAGCATCAACGCCATAAACACAGCCATCACCTCCAAAAGTTTCCTCCTACTCTCTTTAGTTATTATTCGTTTTTGCGATGAGAACACTCAACACTCTTAGCAAACTTTTAAGTGTACGATACGGTATCGTTAACCACAGGCACTGCTTTGTACAGTCAGTCTCCAGGACTGATGCACGTTGCATACACCGAACTCTGTCCCCTTAGACCAGTGGTCCCCATCTGTTTTGGCACCAGGGACCTGTTTCGTGGAAGACAATTTTCCACAGCTCGGGGTAATGTTTCAGGCAGTAATGAGAGCGATGGGGAGCGATGGGGAGCGATGGGGGAGTGATGGGGAGTGATGGGGAGTGATGGGGAGCGATGGGGGAGCGATGGGGAAGTGATGGGGAGCGATGGGGAGCGATGGGGGAGTGATGGGGAGTGATGGGGAGTGATGGGGGGCGATGGGGGAGGGATGGGGGGGGATGGGGGGTGACGGGGAGTGACGGGGGAGTGACGGCGGAGCGATGGGGAGCGATGGGGAGCGATGGGAAGTGATGGGGAGTGACGGGGGAGCGATGGGGAGCGATGGGGAGCGATGGGGAGTGGCAGATGAAGCTTTGCTCGCTCACCCGCCACTCACCTCCTGCTGTGAGGCCCAGTTCCTAGCCCTGGCCAGGGGGTTGGGGACCCCTGCCTTAGGCTAATACTTCCCACTATCCTTCCCCCCAGGCCCTGGCGCCAACCATTCCACTTTCTGCTTCTCTGAGTTTGACTTAGATTCCTCATCTCTGTGGTGTCATGTAGTGTTTGTCTTTCTGTGTCTGGCTTATTTCACTTAGTATAACTCCTTCCAGATTCATCCATGTTGTAGCAAATGGCAGGCTTTCTATCTTTTCTGAAGTCAAATAATATTTCCCTGTGTGTATAGACCACATTTCCCTTATCCATTCATTTGTCCATGGGCACGTAAGTTGCTTCCACGTCTTGGCTGTTGTGAATAATGCTGCAGTGAGCATGGAAGGCTTTCAAAGCCATGTCTGCCCTTTCCTCTTAAATGAAGAGGAATTTTAATACTCAAGTAGGACTCTTTCTCTTCAAGGTAAGGGCAAACTTGGGGCCCTGAAGGAAGGATGGGGTGAGGGTAGGACACCCCCTCCACCTGCAGTTTCTGGTCTCGGGTTCCTAAGTTGTAAAGGGGGTGGTGCATCTCAAAGCACAGGGTTGGTTCTCCACATGCTTTTCCTTGGCTCTTCTCTCTGGTCGACATACTTTGGCCCTTTTGGTGTTCTGGAAGCATTTCTAAATATTCAGCTTCTTTGAAAGCCCACCTCAGATGCCATCTCATCCAGAAAGCCATTCCAGACAGTTTGTTAACAGAGGCCTGACCTGTCTTCTCTTTCTCTGTGCTTTGCTGGAATCCAAGCCCCTATCTTGCTCCGTGTTTTCATAGCACTTATTAATGGGCACATGGTGTATCATTTATTTATTCCTTACGTTTGTTACTCAATGTCCCCTGCTGGAAGGTAAGCTCCATGGAGACACAGATTTTCTTTTCTTGGCTATTTATTTGTCCATTTATAAATTTTGATGGTGCGGGTATATCATAGGCAGTTAAAAAAAATCTCTGTTGAGTAAGTATTGTCACCTTTATATAGAACAGCACTGTGATTTATGAATTGACGTACTTGTCTCCTGAGCTACAGTGAAAGCTATGTGAGGACAGAGGCTGTTTTCCTCCTCGTCATACACATGGACATTCCTAAAATGGGTGAGAACCTGAACGGAAGAACCAGGGGTACAACTTGTATCTACCAGCTCAAGGCTGCTCCAATCTTACTACAGGAGCTCTCAGAATTTCAAGTTCATAGCACAAATTACAATACAGATTAAAAAAAAAATTCTTTTTTGATGTGGACCATATTTAAAGTCTTTATTGAATTTGTTACAATATTGCTTCTGTTTTATGTTTTGGTTTTTTGGCCCCGAGGCATGTGGCTGTGATCTTAGCTCCCTGACCAGGGATTGAACATGCACACCCTGCATTGAAAGGCGAAATCTTAACCACTGGACTGCCAGGGAAGTTCCTGATTTTTTTTTTTTTAATAGCGCACTTGAAGGGACTAATGACGTACCTTACAAGTAAACAGTAGTAACAACCCTAGTCTCCTCCAGCGAGTGGAGTGTCTCCCGTATCTCTGAACTGCTCACAGGGT
Source organism: Monodon monoceros (assembly GCF_005190385.1). NCBI lineage: Eukaryota > Metazoa > Chordata > Mammalia > Artiodactyla > Monodontidae > Monodon > Monodon monoceros. The sequence goes on along the minus strand of NW_021703776.1, from coordinate 8,077,206 downwards.
GGGGCTCTGTCTGGGAAATCTGTCCGGATACTCAGGGACTGTAGGAGAAGACCCCCTTCCTGTGGCATCTGCTCAGCCTGCAAGATTCCCAGGAAGAAATAATGAGTTTCTACTGATGTCCTGTCATGCCATTCTTCCCCTTTCATCATTTCCGAGCTTCAAGTAAAGACTTAGTCTATACATACCGAGGTGCATGATCCTCTAAGCCCAGCTCTGTCTTATAGAAAGTTCAGTGAGAAATGATTATGTGCTGCTCCTGTAACTGGAGATTCACTCCCCTGGAGCGGATACTGCCTTAGAGACACAGCACCCGTCACCTGGAGAGGGTCATGGTCACTTAGAGACCAAGAGTGCCCACGACACCTGGGGATAGAATCTCTTCCCCACGCTAGATCTCCTGAAAAAGCATCGACATTTAAAAAGGATCCAGAGAATTTAAATGCCCACTGAAGTTTGAGAAGCAAAATGATTCAATGTAGGCTTTACTGAGCTATACCCTTCATTCAAATTAGCTAACTCCTAGGTTCATTCTCACTAGCTTAAAGACCCATCCCCACTTAGCTCACAGGCTTGAACTTGTGACTTGAGCAAATGTGTTGAAATATGGAGGGACCGTGAAACCTTGACAAAGACAAACAGGCAGCTGTGCAAACGTAGAGGAAACTGTTCAAATGAGATTAGTACCTGGAATTGCATTCATCAAACAACGGAGCATGGGCATTGTTTGTAACAGGGAAGTGACGAATGACTCATACGTGTCTAGGATGGGCTAACGGGAAATGGCTTCCTCAGTTCCAGTCAGGAGAAAAGGATGTGGATGTGGATGTGGATGTGGATTCTAACCACTATTTGAATAATTTATTTGAAAGAATGGGGGTTGTAAACATCTAAACAGAAGGGCTTAGGACTGAAATGTACACCCACTTTAAATAGAAAAGTTCCTGGGTCCCATTGCAGACCTACTCAATTAATATCACCATGGGTGGTCGGGGGAATGGTAATTTTAAAGAACAACTCTTTCGGTTTTAATGCACGGGACAAGCACAGAAGCACAGACATGGTCTGGCACCCCCTCCGATGGGTGAGACACCACGCAGGCAAGGACTCCCACGTTTGCTGTTTGCATAATGCCCCTGGTGACTGGATGTCCTGCTCCCAAGGCCGTCCATTTAGCTTCCTTTAGCAGTGCTTTGAATTTTTTTTTTTGCGGTACGCAGGCCTCTCACTGTTATGGCCTCTCCTATTGCGGAGCACAGGCTCCGGACGCGCAGGCTCAGCGGCCATGGCTCACGGGTCCAGCTGCTCCGCGGCATGTGGGATCTTCCCGGACCGGGGCACGAACCCGCGTCTCCTGCATCGGCAGGCGGACTCTCAACCGAGCAGTGCTTTGAATTTTTATGTGGAGTTTAAAATTTCTCAACTTTATTTTCCCAAGCTGATTAGAGTCCCACCACTTAAGGCCAACAGAACAATTCCTATTCCATGTTCTGCCCTGCTTTATAATTGGCGATGAAAATACTTCTCTTCTCTACTAAAGAAAGGATCACATTACCTTCTTTTAAAAAAATAAACTGTTAATTTTAGAATAATTTTATGCTACAGAAAAGTTGCAAAGAGAGTAGAGAGTTCCCATCTACCTCACCCCCTTTTCCCTTGTTACTAATCTCTTACCTGACCATGGCATATCGGTTACTATTAATGGACCTGTAAGATGTTGGTTGCAAGTTTTTATAAATGTTCTGTATCAGGTTGAAGCAATTCCTCTCTGTTGCTAGTTTTGTAAGTGTATTCATCATGAATGGGTGTTACATGTTGTCAAATGTTTTTTCTGCTTCAGTCGTTATGATGATATAATAATTTTCTTCTTCAGCCTGCTGATGTGATAGATTACACATTGATTGATTACAGACCTTAATTAATGGTTACAAGCATGAATTTCTTTTTGAACGTAGAACAAGCCTTGCATACCGGAAATAAATCTTGCTTGGTCGTGGTATATAATTCTTTTTGTACATTGTGGTATTTGATTTGCTAGTATTTTGTTGATGATTTTTGTGTCCATGTTCGTTAGAAATATTGGTCTGTAAATTTCTTGTAATATCTTGATCTGGTTTTGGTATTGGGTTAATAGTGACGTCATAAAATGGGTTAGGATGTGTTCCTTCCGTTTCTATTTTTGGGAAGATATTGTAGAGAATTGGTATAATTTCTTCCTTAAATGTCTGAGAGGATTCACCACTGAAACAATCTAGGCTGGTGCTTTTATTTTGGGGGAGGTTTCTAATAATTGATCCATTCAGTAGATGTCAGATATTCAGGTTATCTATATCTCCTTGTGTGTGTTTTGTTAGTTTGTGTCTTTCAAGGAACTGGTCCATTTCATTTAAGGTATCAAATTTGTGGGCATGGAGCTGTTTGAATTTTTCCTTTATTAACATTTTCACATCGATGGGGCCAGTATTGATAATTCCTCTTTTATTTCTAATATTAGTAATTGGTGTTTTCTTTTCTTTTTGTTGGTTAAACTGGCTAGAGGTGTATCAGTTTTATATATCTTTTCAAAGAACCAACTATTGATTTCATTGACCTTTTTCTCTATTGTTTTCCTGTTTTCAACTTCATTGGCTTCTGCTCTAATTTTTGTTATTTCTTTTCTCCTACTTGCTGTATGCATAAATTCCTCTTATTTACTGGTTTCCTAAGGTAGATTATTGATTTCAGATCTTTATTCCTTTCTAATATATGCATCAGTGTGATGTTTCCCTGTAAGCACTGCTTTGCTGCATCCCACAAAGTTTGATAAGTTGTATTTTCATCTTAATTTGGTTTGAAATATTTTAAAATTACTCCTGAGATTCTTTTTTGACCCATGAGTCATTTGGAAATGCGCTGCCCTCCTATGTTCTGTCACTGTGCCTAAGCATTAGCATTAGCCCATGTTCATGACCGACACACGTGTCTTTCAGCTCAGGCTTGGAACCTCATCTTGTGACACCACTGGCTCCTGGACCTCCTTAGGGTGATGACAAATATTTTGAGCCCTGCACCACTCTATTTTCCCATGTCCCAAGCAGAAGTCATCATCAAATTCTTTAATATTCCTTTATCTGTATAGTTTCAGTGTCATTTGCTGGGCCTTCTTCCAACTAGTCACCAAAGATAGAAAATTAGATCTCATTCTTGACTCTAATTCTATTCTTTACCCTGTATATGTAATAAATTCCCAAGTCCTACTCATTTTAATTCCTAAACATTTCTTGAAATTGTCCCTCTTTTCAATCCTTTTATGACTCCCCAGTAGAAACACTCTTCATCTCTCAGCTCTGCTACTGCTCAGATTAACTGGTCCTGGCTTCCAATTCACCTCTCAATTCTCTTCTCCTTATAGCCACACACCAGTGATGCACAGACAGCCATTGTGATGTGCTGCATCATTACTGAAGACTATTATCTGGGTTTCTAGAGATGGACAGAATATGGTCCAGTCTCCTTGGCATCATGAACTTGTAGCATCTACCTGCTCACTGCTTCTTGGTTCTCAATCTGCATCTGGCAGGAGTAAAAGCATTGTCACTCTGTCTTCACATAGGCTGTGGCCTGGCTGTTGTTTATGCTGCCCTGTATTGCCTACCAACTTCTTTTCTTCCCTTCTTTATGTTTTTCTCTCTGACGTTTCATCTTTATAAAGTCTCCTGACACTCAAACCAAACATCACCATCTTCAGTTCACTTCCCTGGAGGGTCACAGGCTGGATTAGGTGATGCTAAGTGGGGTTCCCCACTGTGCCAGAGATGATGTTTGCAGAGAGAGCTTCACCATCCTGAGACTGAGGTTGGATAAGGCCAGTGGGCTCGGAGCAGCCTCCAGAATCTGGGAGTCTGGCTGAGAAGCAGGATCCATAAGCCCAAGGGAACTTCTAAAGGGAACAAAGCTAAGCACTGGTGGGAAAAAAAAGGGGGAGAAGAGAGGACTGGAGCTGGCCGAGCAGATAGAGAGAGGAGCCTTGGGAAGCAATCCTTCTGGAGAAGAGCGTAGAGAGACATTCTGGGTCCTGCATGATGGGATCCCTCCTAGAGAAATCCTGGAAGGCTGGAGATGACAGGAAATGCTGGGGAAAAAAAGAAGTGATTTCATTTGCATCCAAATGCCGTCAGTTCCCATGGTGGGGTGGGAGGAAATGACCAACTGGTATTTGAGTTCTTTGAGCATCCTTTAGCATGTCTGATTACCTCCTTAGACGTAAGAGAGTGACTTGAACTTAAGAGCTATATAGTATTTATTGCTCTTTTCCTAGCCTCTGGCAGACTTCCTGGCAGAGAACAACTCGGTAAACATCTGTTAAATTGAAAGAACATTCAATGCCTTATTCCCACCTTTCATGATGCCAAGAAGACTGGACTATATTCTGTCCATCTCCAGGGAGCCATTTCATGTTTTTAAGTAATGATGCACCAAGGTCAACAATGAATGTTGAAGGTGTTTGCTGTGCTCCTGGTCATACTTGGCACTTAACACTTCTAATTTTCTCTCCCTTCTCAGATCAACTTTACTGCCTAACTAGTCAAAGTATAATTTTACCTATTTGCTTTAAAGAGATAGCCATACAATATACTTTCAGTAATTCCAATAATATGATAAGTCAATTTTCAGATTTTACTCTTACCATAAGGGTAAGAGTACCATATGAGGAAAATTCAATTACAAGTCTCCATCCTTGTAAAATGTGAGCATTTTGTTCTGTTAATAAAATTTTCTTTGCTAGAGTAATGTTGCAGCCTAAAGAAGAAAAGTTGTGTGTTAGTTTTCTTTTTTATTTTTTAATAGATCTTTATTGGAGTATAATTGCTTCACAATACTCTGTTAGTCTCTGTTGTACAACAAAGTGGCAGCTATATGCATACATATATCCCCATATCCCCTCCCTCTTGAGCCTCCCTCCCACCTTCCCTATCCCACCCCTCTGGGTTGTCGGTTAGTATTATAAACTTCATGGCTTAAAACAATACAAATGAATTTTCTTCCAGTTCTAGAGGTCAGAAATGCAGTATGATCTCACTGGTGTAAAATCACAGTGTCAAAAATAAATAAATAAAATCACAGTGTCAGGGGGGCTGATTCCTTTTGGAGAGCTCAGGGGAGAATTCGTTTCTTGCCTCGCCCAGCTTGTAGGGTCTGCTGGCATGCCTCGGCTTGTAGCTGCATCTGACCATCTTCACATTCCCTCCTCTTTCCTCTGATTTCATGCCTCTCTCTTATAAGGACACTTGTGATTATTCTGGGCTCTCACAGATAATCCAGGATAATCTCCCATCTCAAGTTCCTTAACTTAATCACACCTGCAAAGTCTCCTTTTGCCTTAGAGGGCTACATTCACAAGTTCTGGGGAACAGGACATTGAATACTTAGGGGGCCTTTGCTCAGCCTACCATGACCTTGTCCAAACTCTCATTTATGGTGAAAAAATGGAATATGGAGATGAAAAGACTCCACTCAGATCACAGAACCAAGAAAAGAACTTATTCTCCTGTTCTTATTCTCCTAGTTCTTCCCAAAGCACCACTGTGGCCTCACCATAAATGTAACTAACACTCATCTGTGGATGAGAACCTTTCATAAGCACTTTCAGAACCCACGAAGGCAGCGTGACTTTTGTAAAAGAGTGAGCAATATTTTAAAGACTGCTTCTCCAGCATGTTGTATAATACTATGCTGTAGTGCAATACCAAAATGTCCCCATAAATTAAAAAGAAAAATGCTTTTAAAAACTCAACAAATAAGCATGCAAATATCTTATAATAGCTAATAATGGAATCCTAAATGGTTCTAATTTTGGAATAAAGAGAAGGGCAAATATGTGCTTAAAACAGAACCACATGTGAATTAAGATAATGGCTGGCAGGGCAGGGATGTCAACTCAGGTCATTCCAGGCCATTCTCAGCACCCTTGTGGCCTATGGAACACAGGAGGGACCTACTTCTGTTTCCCAATGACCCCTATTCCTCTAAGATCCTCATCCATTCATCCTTGAGAAACACAAGCAAAGGGACTCAGAGGTCCAACCCCTCTTTTCAAACGGGGTTGCTCTGGACAGTCCAGGAACCAAGGTGGGAGGACTTTACTTCACACTGGAGAGTGTTTCTCTTCTGCCCGACAATCATGGGATTTGAGAGCCTGTGGGTCCTGCTCCATCCCTGTTAGCCCCAGATGCTCTTGGGTCCCACCAAAATTAATGGCCGGGCTGCAGTAAAGACAATTTATCCTGACTTGTGGCCCAGGAATCTTCCTACATTGTGTTGACTCAAGTTGATTCCAAGTTCACAAATTAGAAGCTGAGGTCTACAGAGACTAAGCCAACCCTCACCCCCTGCAAGGGGTGCAGCTAGTAAGAAACACATCAGTCTTCCACTTCCGGTTAGTGTCAGTACAGCGTTCCTTACATCCCAAGACTAAGGAGTGCATTTCAGTTTTGAAAAACAAGACCATTGAAGTGGTTTAACTTGGAGCTGTCTGTTTGTGTCCTGGACTCATCATGCTATTGAATCCCAACTACTAGAACCTTGACCTGGATTTTGATTATGTCCTTGGTCCTCCTGATGCCAGCTTGATACCCTGACTGCCCTCCCTCACATTGCACTTACTCCTCACTTTGTCCTGAGCTCTTCCAGCTTTCCTTTCTGGTTTCCTTTCTGTGTATACTTTTGCTTGCATTACTTTCTTCTTTTATTTTATTTAGCACCTAGTCTATGCCTGCCATTATGCCAGAACTACAGAAATGTATATGACACAGTACTAGAACTCAGAGTCCCTGGATTAAAGCCCAGAATGGTAAGAGTTCTCCCAGAGACAGGTTTTTTTTTTTCTTCCAGTTTTATTGAGAAATAATTGACATACATCACTGTGTAGGCTTAAGGTGTACAGCATGTACAGTTTGATTTACACATATTGTGAATCGAGTACTACAATTGTTTTAGTTAAGATCCGTCATCTCATATAGATATAATAAAAATAAAAGAAAAATACTCCTTGTGATGAGAACTCTTAGGATCTACTTTTTTTAAAAAATAATTTTCCTACATATCATACAACAGTGTTAACTGCAGTCACCGTGTTACATGTTATACCTCTAGTACTTATTTATCTTATGACTGGAAGTTTATACATTTTGACCACCTTTCTCCAATGCCTCTCCCCTGCCCTTCATCTTCCGCCTCTGGCAACCACAAATCTCATCCCTTTTTCTATGAGATAGCTGGGTTTTTTTGTGATTTTTTTGTTTTTAGATTCCACATATAAGTGAAATCATACATATATGTATTTCACTGACTTATTTCATAAGCATAATGCCTTTAAGGTCCAACTGTATTATTTCAAATGGTAGGATTTCCTTGTTTTTTATGGCTGGATATTCCATTTTATATACATACCAGAAATTCTTTATCCATTCAGCCACCGATGGACATTTAGGTTAGTTCCATGTCTTGGCTATTGCAAATGATGCTGCTATGAACATGGAGGTGTATATTTTCAAGTTAGTGTTCATTTTTTTTGATATATTCCCCAAAGTGGAATTGCTGGATCATATGGTCATTCTGTTTCTAATATTTTAAGGATCTCCCATACTGTTTTCCTCAGTGGCTGTACCATTTTACGATCCCACCAACAGTGCACATGGGTTTCCTTTTCTCCACATCCTTGCCAGTATTTGTTATCTCTTGTCTTTTTGATAAAGACCCTTCTAATGGGTGGGAGGGTGATATCTCATTGTGGTTTTAATTTGCATTTCCCTAATGACTAGTGGTGTTGAGCATCTTTTTCCATGTCTCTGTTGTCCATTCATATGTCTTGTTTGGAAAAATATCTATTCAGATTCTTTGCCCATTTTTAATTTTGATTATTTGATTTTTGCTATTGATTTGTGTGAGTTCTTTATCTATTTTGGATATTAGCCCCTTAGCAGACACCTGGTTTGCAAAAATTTTTTTTCCCATTCTGTAGGTTGTCTTTTCATTTTGTGAATGGTTTATTTTGCTGTGCAGAAGCTTTTTAGTTTGATGTAATCTCACATGTTTATTTTTGATTGTGTCGCTTGTGCTTTAGGTGTGATTTTTCAAAAAACTCATCAAGGAGCTTTTTTTCCTAAGTTTTCTACTAGGAATTTTCATGGTTTCAGGTCTTACATTTAAGTCTAATTCATTTCAAGTTAGTTTTTGTGAGTGGTGTAAGATGAGGGTCAAGTTTTATTCTTTTACTTGTGAATATCCAATTTTCCCAGCACAATTTGTTGACGAGATTGCCTTTTCTCCATTGAGTATTCTTGCTTCTCTTGTCAAATATTAGTTGACCATATAGGCTTGGGTTTATTTCTGGGCTCTGGATTCTGTTCCATTGATCTATTTGTTTGTTTTTATTCCAGTGCCATACTGTTTTAGTTATTATAGCTTGAAATCAAGAAGTGTGATGCAGAGGTGGGTGTTCTTAAGAGGTTTAAAGATCTATGAGCGGAGAGGCATTGGCACTGTTTAGGGTCATGGGAATGCTTCATGCTTGAATGGAGAGAGAAAACTGTCCAAAGGATATTGTGGGGCAAGGCACCTTAGAAAGAGCAGACAGATTTGCCAAACACTTTGAGGTATGAAAGAATTAGGAATGTTTAGGAAACCATGAGTTCACAGTGACTGTGGCTTGACTGTGAGGGGTGAGATGAGGGGCTCCAGGAACCACATTAAGAACTTTGTGTCTTGGTGACACCCCTCCTGGGTCACTGTCTACACTGGGTGTTGAATCAGGTACCATCTCTGCTGTGAGTCTCTAGATGGCAACTGTTTTGAAAACAAGTCTTTTTTTTTTTTTTTAACATCTTTATTGGAGTATAATTGCTTGAAAACAAGTCTTGAAAATAAGTTTTTCTTTAGAACTTCTAGAGGTTAAAGGATGTCCCTAGGAGCTTCCTTTCTACTAGTTGTTTTTAATCTGCCAATCACTGGCCCCAAACAATGCCCAGGCCTTCTCCATGTTCAGGGATCCTTGGGGAAGTATTTCTTTCCAAAGGCTGATGTGAGCAAATGACCTGTCCACCATGAGGTCCTGTAAGGTGACTGTAGTTGGTAGTTGTGACATGGTGTCTGCAAGAGAGTAGAAGAAGAAGGCGGTCCAAGAGTGCTCCAGGCTGGAAGAGTTTGCTCCCATCTGGGCAAATTCATTGTCATCCTTTTATCCTGGGTTCTCCAACAGTGCAATGACCTGCATGGCAATCTCTTAAATAGAATTTTATGTCAAGGGCAATTAGTCTGCTAGGTAGATCCTTACTGTGTTAACAGTTTGGCTTTCTGGTTTGTATCTTGTCTCTTGGATATTTGATCTGCAGGAATTGGCCTCTCCTTGGGGTTTGGGACCCGAAAGGTGTAGTGCAGACCCTTTGGAGTTAGGGAAAGCCCGCAGAGGGGAGTTTAATGAAAGAGATAGTGGGTCACCGACTTCAAGAACAATCTCCCCAGCTACTGACCTTGGCATCTGGGCACAGGCCAGCATCAGAATTTGTCAAAACTACACTAAACTCTCCCTCTGCCATGCAGGCTAATAGGTGGGATCTCAGATATGGAATCCAAGCAATTCACTGTAAGGACAAGGACATGAGAAATATCCAATACACACTTGAAGAATTTGCATGCACTTTCCCATATGCACATTTACTTCATATGTCGAATTTGGGACCTTTGGGGACAGTTTGGACAATGAGATCAATATGAATAAACTTTTCTGCTTTTTGGTACCCTTTTCCTTGTGGTGAGTTTCTGGTCTTATGGTCTGACCATTTGGTGATATATGTTAGATGAATGATCTCTCTGATGTGAGAGAGATAATGGAGAACATAGTTTGTTATTCTTTTCTGGTTTTCTGTTTGTCTATTTATGAGCTTAAGTCAATTAAGAACTTTGTACCAATTAGAAGGAAAAAAAAATCTCTCTGAGATTTTAACTGGGGAGTTTTGGTGTTTAGTGCTGCCCAGTGGCTGAAGTTGTAGAACAGAAGCTATAGGTTCTCTCTGTGTCTATGCACCTGTACTTGATAAAAGAACTTTACCTTCATGATGTCATTGTGAAATGTTCTCCTACTTCCATAGAGAATTAATAAGTTCTATTATTATGTTTACATCTTGATGTAAGAAAAAGTGATCAAGGTTTCACATCTTGATCATAAAGTAACAAGTGGGTTAGCCAAGGTACAGACACATGTGGTATTGACTTAGACAAGAAGACCCAACCAGGCCTTCGCTAGGTGACAACCTGAAGTCTAGCCTTCAAAGACTTTTTTCATCCTTAAAGTACTTACTTTGGGTGAAGGATTTGCTCTCGCTCACCATCTAAATGTTTTAAAACATTTTCTAATTATTTTTCATTTAACTTTTCAAGAAGTTGTTTTTAACTTGGCAAGCTGGTATAAATTCCAAGGCAAGAGTGATAGCTTACTTTTGACAGAAAGAAAAAAAAAACCTTTCTTTTGTGAGGAAAGGCCAGTGGAATCCTTTCAATATAAGATGATGGCTGGAATTTTGCAAAACTGTTTGCTCTGTGTATGTGTGTTATATGTCAAAAATCTCAATCCAAAGACATTTTGAAATATTAACTTTTGGGGGCATAGCATAGAAAGCACAAATTAACTTGGAAAGAGATCTTATTTGAATGTATTAAGTGTTCTAATTCATGGATATGATATGCCCTTCTGCTACACAAATTTTTATTTCTTTCATTTTTAATGCTAAGAAAAACTCATGTGTACCATTATTGAGTTAACTCTCATTTTTTGGTTGCAAATTGGATTTCTTCATTATATTTTCTATCTTATTAATATTCCTATGGGAACATATTGACATTTCTGGATTTATGTAATATCTAGTAGTTTTACTGAATACCTTTGTTTTTCTATGACTATTTTGTTGGATTTTTTTATAGGTAGTCAATATGATGCCATATTGTTTGAAAAGTAGTGAGTTAGACCTTTTCAATAATCAGTCTTCTTATATTTTAATGTAATCACAGTGATCTCTACGATTCTATTAAATATTAGCAGCGCAGCTTAGTTTTTATTAAATCTCTCCATAAGCAAATCACATAAATCACATACTAGTTCCTTTTGAGAAGGTGCGTTGTTTGGCTCTGTTAGTCCTTTAGGAGACTTTACGCCTAGTACAAAAAACACTGTACATTTATTAGGTCACAGTAATAGACCAGGTGCCTTTCACAGAGAATTGAGCTGAATGCTCAGAACAGCTGAGAAGAAGGTGTCATCACCCAACTGCTGACATGAGAGCAGTTAAGGATCTAGTCAGGGTTGCACAGCTGGTGGGTGCTGGGCCTGGGGTCTCCCCATCTTTTTTTCGTGCTTTCTCAAGGCAGCACAAGACACGGGCGTAGTGATGGCTGGAGCCCAGAAGAGAGAGGGGTGAACCTTAACGTGGAGTTCAAGGACTTCAAAGAAAAAAAAAAACAAGCCTTTGGCTAGACCTGGAAACATGGGCATCATAGCAACAGGCTGAGCTAAGGAAGCATTCTGGAAGGGGAGATGGGGGCCACACTTTTGAACCGAGAAATCACTGGATAACTCTCAAGACTGGTTTCATTGCAGAATGCAGAATGTCAACTTGTTGGGGGGAAAGACAAAGGAGTCAGGGGGTGCATTGCTCCTGGGAGCTTGGGAGAATTTGGTGGGTACGGGACATTCTGAGCAGGCTGCTGACCTGGTCAGATGGAGGCTTCAGTCAGGTCAAGAAGAGAAGGAAGTCTTGACGGCAGGTGCACCAGCAGTTAGCAGGCTGCCACCTAAGTAAGGGGAAGAGAGGATGAAGGACAGCACTGAATGTCAGTGAGATTTGCAAAGAATAGACGTGTGTACAGTGTCACAGATGGAAATCCAATACGATTTTTCACTTACGCATTCAGGTAATATCGCCTGGACATCATGAGATTTAAGTTGGTGAAGAGCTTCCACCCTTTGGGGACAGAGGCATCTTCTCCACAAAGTTGGAAATGACAAGCCCATGAGGGATGAGCTGCCCAAGTGCAATAAGGTGGCTTGAAAAAAGAGATACTCTTCAGCTCTTGGGATCCCAGAAAAATACTTAGATGTGGTGATATTGGAGCTGATGTTATGATATGCATAATGGGAATGCTGGAACAGATATTTTAGTTAAGATTAAAGGTCGCTCACCCTTGCACTGGAATTTATGCTCTGGAAATAGATGGAGGAGCAGGTAAAGGCTGGAGAATTGGGTGGAGGTCTTCTGTGCTAAGTGGGAGCTCAGCCGTCCTGCTGGATAAATGGCCTTTCATCTTCCAGGAGGCAGGAGCCAGACTCAGGCTTTGAGCCTTCTTGGAATGCAAAGCAGTGTCAGAAGCGCGGGGAGGGACACCCTGGTCACACAGATTGGAGTCTGTCGAGCAGCAGAACAAGAAGAGGTCTATGGGAACATTGGGTGGGCTCTAGGGACCCCTTTCAGAACCTACTTCCTCTCCCTGAGGTCCACAGCCCAGAAAAATGACCTCCTGTTTGCTGCTTGGACCATATGGCCCAGTAGTACTAGGGTGTCACTCTGTATCAAATCTGAGAATCATAGACTGAGTCATGGTCCTTGGAGCTACGACTGAGTGCCGCCGCAGCCAGTCACGAGAGCATGCCCGTGGCTCTTAGACCTGTGTGCACTCCTGCATCCTCACCTGGTGGTGTCAACTCCGTGCTATTGTCCTTCACACCCCCTGTTCTCTAAGCCCCACAGACCATAATTTCAGAGCGGGGAGAGGGTGTGACCTGGCCTGTCCCAGGGTGTCCCTGGATTTGGTGAGTGAATGAGTGGATACATTAATGACTGAACCCCCTTTCAGCTGTTCATTCATAATTTAGATGTTCCTACGTGGTCACCCCTGGACCCCACTACCTTCCTCCTCCCGCCCCCCTCCCTTGCTGCAGGGTTGCAGGTGTCCCCTGCCACTGTCCCTGACTCCTGTCCTGTCTTGATTGCTGGTCACCATCTTCCAAAATCTTGGCCATGTAGTAGACCTTCCCAGTACTTTTCCAGCCAAGAATCATGTGTCATCTGCGACGTTTCAGTGATCAGTCGTGTAAACCCTCCTCGTCCTGTCTCAGTGCACATTGCTTGCTTGCTTGGTACGGCCCACTTGCTCCCCCTTTGCCTCAGTAAATATGCCAGCAACGTTCACAGAGTGGAATGTGTGGATTTGGTTTTCCCGAGCTCTCCAGAACACACTGCTGGGTGAGTTACTCTGACTGGTCAGTCCGGTGACATTTCTCTGGCTTCACTTTGATGCAAACAGAGCAATTTGTTGAGTTGTGTGTCTATCTTACCATCAGGTGACCAGACTGGCCTAATCGTGATACCAAGACATCCTGCCAGCATCTTTCCATGGAAATGTGGGTATCTTTTGTGTTTCAACTGCTATTCTGACTGGTGTTCATTAAGGGACAACACTGTGGGGAGAGCGGAGGGACAGCGGCTTTGCCTCTGACAGCTGGGCATGCCAGCCTTGTTTCTCCTGCACGGCTGCAGAAGCCCATGGCTTAATATCTCTGAACCCGGCTTCATCCACTAGAAAAGGAGGAATAACAATTAAATCTTGCAGAAATGTGGTGAGGACTAATGATAGAATTTACTCAGTAAAAATAAACAACGGATCTCAACCACAAACGATAGCAACAAAATTGACAATAGCAGCAGTGGGAGTGGACGCTGATATTTTCAGAAGAAAAATGTGCCCTGTGGAATAAGAAATTATGTTTGTTCACTGCTCTATGAGACACTTTTGTGGCCAAAGGCTTGCCAACAAGTAAGTCTGATGCGATGTCAGCCCCCTTCCCCAGGGCTTACATTAGCAGGGGCTTTAGAGTCCAGTTGGCACTCACTCTTCTTGCCCTGGCGCTTGGGTAGGTTCTGTTGCCCCTGTGCCTTTCTGAAATGAAACATGAGGCTTCCAGCACATTCTGCCTCTTAGATGGCTGTGTTGGCTAGTTGCTTGGGATCCCCAGGGCTGTCTAAACCCTTCTCAGTCTTCTGGTCCATTTCAGTGCTCAGTTCAGAGAATTGCTGACCCAGAACATCTCTCTTTGTGCATCTCTACCCATCTGTCTTTCTTTCGGGTTAATTTGGTCCATTTGTACCCCCCACAAAGATTGTGAAACCCCTGAGTGCAGGAACTGCATCGTGATTTTGTGACTTGTTCCTTTCCCCACCAGCTCACAGGATACCTCTGCACTCATCTACCTGCTCACCTGGTCCGAGTGAAATCCACAGTCAGCAGACAAGGCGCTTCTCAGCTGTGGATGCCTGTGGTTGTCAGATCTCTGGATTCTGTGAGTTGAAGTGTCGAGTTACCCCAGCCAGCAGGGCTGGAATATTACTGACACATGGCCATTGGTCACCTCCCTTTTTAGGGATCCATGATGGCTTTGAGTGTGTGGGAAGAGGTAAAACCACACAGGGTCCATGACAGTCCTGAGTCTGCGTCAGCTGAATCTAAGGGCATCAGGAATTGCTCTGCCAAAGACTGGCTGAGACAGGGGGACTTTCGTGAAGATTTTTCAGGCTGAGTTCATATATCATGCTAGTCTCATGCCCAGACCCCTGTCTCTGTCTCTGTCTCAGTGGGTATTTCTGGTCTTTCCTCTCACATGGCATTCTCCGACTTTCTGCAAAGCCAAGAGGTCAGCGTGAGACAGGGAAGTGTTGGATCACACCATAGAGTGTATTCCTGGCCCCACCAGGGAAATTAGGTAATGCGGGCATTCTTAGTGAGGAAAGGACCCGTTGGCAAGAGAAAGGCGTTCTGCAAATGTGTGGCTGTTTACAGGGAACAGGTCCTGAAGACCTGGGCAGGGTGGGAACCAGTAGAAAATTCTAGATTGTCCCCTTTTCTGAAAGGTGTCAGCCACTCATGATTGATTCTAGGTTAATATGAGGGACGCTCTTGAGGCTTGTCTCAGGCGTGGACATCGCTGTGAGTACAGCTGTATGAGGGACAAGATAAAGGAGGCAACTACACCTTCATTCTGGAGGGGAGGGCCCGGGGCTTGGGAGTGGGAGGGAACGGTGGATGCACATTGCTGCCTCCTCCCTCCCCACCCCCGCAGCAGGCATCCTTTTCTCGCCTGTGTGTCCAACTGCTCACTCCACCTGGGCTCTGGGATGAACTTGCCAGGACGGGAAGGTCACAGGAAGGGCACGTTTTTCTTTCTTTTGGGACCCTCCCTAATGCAAGACTGCAAAAGCGCTGCCCTCACCCTCCTCTAACTCTCTCTGCTTTTACTTTCTTTAACTTTTTATTTTATATTGGACTATAGCCGATTAGCAGTGTTGTGGTAGTTTCAGGTGCACAGCAAAGTGACTCAGCCATACATATACATGTATCCATTCTCCCCCAAACTCCCCTCCCATCCAGGCTGCCACGTAACATTGAGCAGAGTTCCCTGTGCTATACAGTAGGTGCTTGTTGGTTATCCATTTTAAATATAACAGTGTGTACATGTCAATCCCAAACTCCCTAACTATTCCCTCCCTACTCCCTTCCCCCCTGGTAACCATAAGTTTGTTCTCTAAGTTTGTGAGTCTGTTTTTGTTTTGTAAATAAGTTCATTTGTATCATTTCTTTTTAGATTCCGCATATAAGTGGTATCATATATTTCTCTTTCTCTGTCTGACTGACTTCACTCAGTATGACAATCTCTAGGTCTCTCCATCTTCCTGCAAATGGCATTATTTCATTCTTTTTTTATGGCTGAGTAATATTCCATTGTATATATGTACCACATCTTCCTTATCCATTCCTCTGTTGATGGACATTTAGGTTGCTTCCATGTCTTGACTATTGTAAAACTGCTGCAGTGAACATTGGGGTGCATGTATCCTTTCGAATCATGTTTTTCTCTAGATATACGCCCAGGAGTGTGATTGCAGAGTCATATGGTAGCTCTAGTTTTAGTTTTTTAAGGAACCTCTATACGGTTCCTCATAGTGGCTGTACCAATTTACATTCCCACCAACAGTGCAAGAGGGTTCCCTTTTCTCCACACCCTCTCCAGCATTTATTGTTTCTAGATTTTTTGATGACCAGTATGAGGTGATACCTCATTGTGGTTTTGATTTGCACTTCTCTAATGATTAGTGATGTTGAGCATCCTTTCATGTGCTTGTAGGCAATCTGTATATCTTCTTTGGAGAAATGTCTATTTAGGTCTTCTGCCCAATTTTTTGATTAGGTTGTTTGGTTTTTTGATATTGAGCTGCATGAGCTGCTTGTATATTTTGGAGATTAATCCTTGGTCAGTTGCTTCGTTTGCAAATATTTTCTCCCATTCTGAGGGTTGTCTTTTCGTCTTGTTTATGGTTTCCTTTGTTGTACAAAAGCTTTTAAGTTTCATTAGGTCCCATTTGTTCATTTTTGTTTTTATTTCCATTTCTCTAGGAGGTGGGTCAAAAAGGATCTTGCTGTGATTTATGTCATAGAGTGTTCTGCCTATGTTTTCCTCTAAGAGCTGTATAGTGCCTGGCCTTACATTTAGGTCTTTAATCCATTTTGAGTTTATTTTTGTGTATGGTGTTAAGGAGTGTTCTAATTTCATTCTTTTAGACATAGCTGTCCAGTTTTCCCAGCACCACTTATTGAAGAGGCTGTCTTTTCTCCACTGTATATTCTTGCCTCCTTTATCAAAGATAAGATGACCATATGTGCATGGGTTTATCTCTGGGCTTTCTATCCTGTTCCATTCATCTATATTTCTGTTGTTCTGCCAGTACCATATTATCTTCATTACTGTAGCTTTGTAGTATAGTGTGTAGTCAGGGAGCCTGATTCCTCCAGCTCCGTTTTTCTTTCTCAAGATTGCTTTGGCTACTCAGGGTCTTTTGTGTTTCCATACAAATCGTGAAACTTTTGGTTTTAGTTCTGTGAAAAATGCCATTGGTAGTTTGACAGTGATTGCACTGAATCTGTAGATTGGTTTGGGTTGTATAGTCATTTTCACAATGTTGATTCTTCTAATCCAAGAATATGATATATTTCTCTATCTGTTGGTATCATCTTTAATTTCTTTCATCAGTGTCTTATAGTTTTCTGCATACAAGTCTTTCATCTCCTTAGGTAGGTTTATTCCAGGTATTTTATTCTTTTTGTTGCAGTGGTAAATGGAAGTGTTTCCTTAATTTATCTTTCAGATTTTTCATTGTTAGTGTATAGGAATGCAAGAGATTTCTGTGCATTAATTTTGTATCCTGCTACTTTACCAAATTCATTGATTAGTTCTAGTAGTTTTCTTGTAGCATCTTTAGAATTCTCTATGTATAGTATCATGTCATCTGCAAATGGTGACAGGTTTACTTCTTCTTTTCCTATTTGGATTCCTTTAATTTCTTTTTCTTCTCTGATTGCTGTGGCAAAAACTTCCAAAACTATGTTGAATAATAGTGGTGAGAGTGGACAACCTTGTCTTTTTCCTGATCTTAGTGGAAATGGTTTTAATTTTTCACCATTGAGAATGGTGTTGGATGTGGGTTTGTCATATATGGCCTTTATTATGTTGAGGTAAGTTCCCTCTATGCCTACTTTCTGGAGGGTTTTTATCATAAATGGGTGTTGAATTTTGTTGAGAGCTTTCTCTGCATCTATTGAGATAATCATATGATTTTTCTCCTTCAATTTGTTAATATGGTGTATCACGTTGATTGATTTGTGTATATTGAAGAATCCTTGCATTCCTGGGATAAACTGCACTTGATCATAGTGCATGATCCTTTTAATGTGCTGTTGGATTCTGTTTGCTAGTATTTTGTTGAGGATTTTTGCATCTATGTTCATCAGTGATATTGGCCTGTAGTTTTCTTTCTTTGTGTCATCTTTTTTTTTTTTTTTTTGCGGTGCACAGGCCTCTCACTGTTGTGGCCTCTCCTGTCGTGGAACACAGGCTCTGAATGCGCAGGCTCAGCGGCCATGGCTCATAGGCCTAGCCGCTCTGTGGCATATTCCTGGACTGGAACACGAACCCATGTCCCCTGCATCGACAGGCGGACTCTCAACCACTGTGCCACCAGGGAAGTCCTCTTTGTGACATCTTTGTCTGGTTTTGGTATCAGGGTGATGGTTGCCTCGTAGAATGTGTTTGGGAGTGTTCCTCCCTCTGCTATATTTTGGAAGAGTTTGAGAAGGATAGGTTTTAGCTCTCCTCTAAATGCTTCATAGAATTCACCTGTGAAGCCATCTGGTCCTGGGTTTTTGTTTGTTGGAAGATTTTTAATCACAGTTGCAGTTTCAGTGCTTGGCATTGGTCTGTTCATATTTTTTATTTCTTCTTGGTTCAGTCTCAGAAGGCTGTGCTTTTCTAAGAGTTTGTCTATTTCTTCCAGGATGTTCGTTTTATTGGCATATAGTTACTTGTAGTAATCTCTCATGATCCTTTGTATTTCTGCAGTGTCACTTGTTACTTCTTTTTCATTTCTCATTCTATTGAGTTGAGTCTTCTCCCTTTTTTTCTTGATGAGTCTAACTAGTGGTTTATCGATTTTCTTTGCCTTCTCAAAGAACCAGCTTTTAGTTTTATTGATCTTTGTTATTGTTCCCTTTATTTCTTTTTCATGTATTTCTGATCTGATCTTTATGTGTTCTTTCCTTCTGCTAACTTAGGAGTTTTTTTTGTTCTTCTTTCTTTAATTGCTTTAAGTGTAAGGTTAGGTTGTTTATTTGAGATGTTTCTTGCTTCTTGAGGTAGGATTGCATTGCTATAAATGTTCATCTTAGAACTGCTCTTACTGCATCCCATTAATTTTGAGTCGTGGTGTTTTGATTGTCATTTGTTTCTAGGTATTTTTTAATTTCCTTTTTGATTTCTTCGCTGATATCTTGGTTATTTAGTAGAGTTTTGTTTAGCCTACATGTGTTTGTATTTTTTACAGGTTTTTTTTTCCTGTAATTGATATCTAGTCTTATAGTGTTGTGGTCGGAAAAGATACTTGATACAATTTCAATTTTCTTAAATTTATCAGGGCTAGATTTGTGACCCAAGATATTGTTTATCCTGGAGAATGTTCCATGAGCACTTGAGACAAAGTGTATTCTGTTGTTTTTGGATGGAATGTCCTATAAATAGCAATTAAGTCCATCTTGTTTAATGTGTCATTTAAAGCTTGTGTTTCCTTATTTATTTTTATTTTGGATGATATGTCCATTGGTGAAAGTGAGGTGTCAAAGTCCCCTACTATGATTGTGTTACTGTCGATTTCCCTTTTTATGGCTGTTAGCATTTGCCTTATGTATTGGGGTGCTCCTATGTTGGGTGCATAAATATTTACAATTGTTATATCTTCTTCTTGGATTGATTCCTTGATCATTATGTAGTGTCCTTCTTTGTCTCTTCTAACAGTCTTTATTTTAGAGTCTATTTTGTCTGATGTGAGAATTGCTACTCCAGCTTTCTTTTGATTTCCATTTGCATGGAATATCTTTTTCCATCCCTTCACTTTCAGTCTGTGTGTGTCCCTAGGTCTGAAGTGGTTCTCTTGTAGACAGCATATATACGGGTCTTGTTTTTGTGTCCATTCAGCCAGTCTATGTCTTTTGGTTGGAGCATTTAATCCATTTACATTTAAGGATTAAATGTAAGGATTAACAATTATCGATATGTATGTTCCTATTACCATTTTAAAAATTGTTTCAGGTTTGTTATTGTAGGTCTTTTCCTTCTCTTGTGTTTCTTGCCTAGAGAACTTCCTTTCACATTTGTTGTAAAGCTGGTTTGGTGGTGCTGAATTCTCTTAGCTTTTGCTTGTCTGTAAAGGTTTTAATTTCTCCGTCGAATCTGAATGAGATCCTTGCTGGGTAGAGTAATCTTGGTTGTAGTTTTTTCCCTTTCATCAGTTTAAATATGTCCTGCCACTCCCTTCTGGCTTGCAAAGTTTCTGCTGAAAGATGAGCTGTTAACCTTATGGGGATTCCCTTGTATGTTATTTGTTGCTTTTCCCTTGCTGCTTTTAATATTTTTTTCTTTAATTTTTGATAGTTTGGTTAATATGTGTCTTGGTGTGTTTCTCCTTGGATTTATCCTGTATGGGATTCTTTGTGCTTCCTGGACTTGGGTGACTATTTCCTTTCCCATGTTAGGGAAGGTTTCCACTATAACCTCTTCAAATATTTTCTCAGACCCTTTCTTTTACTCTTCATCTACTGGAACCCCGATAATTCAAATGTTGGTGTGTTTAATGTTGCCCCAGAGGTCTCTGAGACTGTCCTCAATTCTTTTCATTCTTTTTTCCTTATTCTTCTCCTCTGCAATTATTTCCACTATTTTATTTTCCAGGTCACTTATCCGTTTTTCTGCCTCAGTTATTCTGGTATTGATTCCTTCTAGAGAATTTAAAATTTCATTTATTGTGTTGTTCATCATCGTTTGTTTGCTCTTTAGTTCTTCTAGGTCCTTGTTAAACGTTTCTTGTATTTTCTCCATTTTATTTCCAAGATTTTGGATCATCTTTACTATTATTATTCTGAATTCTTTTCCAGGTAGACTGCCTATTTCCTCTTCATTTGTTCGGTCTGGTGGGCTTTTACCTTGCTCCTTCATCTGCTGCATATTTCTCTGTCTTCTCATTTTGTTTAACTTAATGGGTTTTGGGGTCTCCTTTTTGCAAGCTGCAGCATCATATTTCCTGTTGTTTTTGATATCTGCCCTCAGTGGGTGAGGTTGGTTCAGTGGGCTGTGTAGGCTTCCTGGTGGAGGGGACTGGTGCCTGTGCCCTGGTGGGTGGGACTGGATCTTGTCTTTCTGGTGGACAGGCTCGTGTCCGGTGGTGTGTTTTGGGGTATATGTGAACTTAGTATGATTTTAGGCAGCCTTTCTGCTAATGGATGGGGTTGTGTTCCTGTCTTCCTAGTTGTTTGGCATGGGGCGTCCAGCCCTGGAGCTTGCTGGCCATTGGGTGGAGCTGGGTCTTAGTGTTGAGACAGAGATCTCTGGGAGAGCTCTCGCTGATTGATATTACATGGGGCTGGGAGGTCTCCAGTAGTCCAATGTCCTGAACTTCGCTCCCCCACTTTGGAGGCTCAGGCCTGATGACCAGCCAGAGCACAATGACCCTGTCAGTCACATGGCTCAAAAGAAAAAATATAAAAAAATAAAAAAAGAACAGTAAAATAAAAAAAATAGAATAAAGAAATAAATTTAAAAAAGAAGAGAGCAACCAAACCAATAAACAAATACACCAATGATAACAAGCACTAAAAACTGAACTAAGATAAAAATAAAAATCAGAAAGAAGTCAGTTGCATACAGCAAACCCCAAGTCTACAGTTGCTCCCAAAGTCCACCACCTCAATTTTGGGAGCATTCATTGTCTATTCAGGTATTCCACAGATGCAGGGTTCCTCAAGTTGATTGTGGGGATTTAATCTGCTGCTCCTGAGGCTGCACAGGGAAATTTCCATTTCTCTTCTTTGTTCGCACAGCTCCTGGGGTTCAGCTTTGGTTTTGGCCCTGCCTCTCTGTGTAGGTCGCCCTCAAGCATGTTTCCCGCCCAGACAGGAGGCGGTTAAAGCAGTGGCTGAGTAGGGCTCTCTTGCTCTCTCAGGCCGGGGAGAGGGAGGGGTACGGTAGTCATAATTGGAATGTGGGGCGAGCCTGCAGCATCAGAGTTCAGCATGACATTGTAACAGCCTGAGGTGTGCTGTGTGTTCTCCCGGGGAAGTTGTCCCTGGATCTCAGGACCCTGGCCATGCGTGCTGCATAGGCTCCTGGGGGGCATGGATAGTGACCTGTGCTTGTACACAGGATTCTTGGTGGCTGCAGCAGTAGCATTAGAGTTTCATGCCCGTCTCTGGTTGTCTGAGCTGATAGCCATGGCTCACACCCATGTCTGGAGCTTGTTTAGGCGGTGCTCTGCCTTCTGTGGGCAGATGGGGAAAGAATTCCCCCTCCTCGCACACCCTGAAACAATGGTCTCTTGCCTCTTAGGCAGTTCCAGACCTTTTCCCGGACTCACTCCCAGCTAGCTGTGGCGCACTAGCCCCTTAGGGCTGTGTTACATAGCCAACCCCAGTCTTCTCCCTGGGGTCTGACCTTCCAAGCCCAAGCCTCAGCTCCCAGCCCCCACCTGCCCCGGCAGGTGAGTGGACAAGCCTCTTGGGGTGGTGAGTGCTGGTTGGCACCGATCCTCTGTGTGGGAATCTTTCTGCTTTGCCCTCTACACCCTTGTTGCTGCGCTCTCCTCCATGGCTCTGAAGCTTCCCCCCTGCCCACCCCCCGTCTCTGCCAGTGAAGGGGCTTCCTAGCATGTGGAAACCTTTCCTCCTTCACAGCTCCCTCCCAGAGGTGCAGGCCCCATCCCTATCCTTTTGTCTCTGTTTATTCTTTTTTCTTTTGCCCTACCCAGGTACGTGCGGAGTTTCTTGCCTTTTGGGAGGTCTGAGGTCTTCTGCCAGCATTCAGTAGGTGTTCTGTAGGAGTTGTTCCACACGTAGATATATTTCTGATGCATTTGTGGGGAGGAAGGTGATCTCCACGTCTTACTCTTCTGCCATCTTGAAGGTCCCCCCTATTTTCCTTTCTTGCTTTTCTTCCATCCTGCCTCCCTCTCCCTCCATCCCTCCTCCTCCTCCTGTTTCCCCCTCTCCCTGCGTTTTGTTTTAATTGCTTCACATTTACAAACTGAGATTATCTGAAGACTTAGTCTCAGATTCTTGTTTTGCATTGTGCAATAATAATTATGCAGAGATAACAATATGGTTTGTGAATCTGCCTTCATTGTTTCTTCCAGCCAAAGCTGTCCTCCTTTGAGAATGACTTTTATTTTGCTAGTTTATAGTCTTGAATAATGCTTTTAGAAAGGGTCTGTGTTTGGTAGGTTTTCTGAGTCTCTGTATGTATAAGGCTTTCCTCCTCCCTCCCCCTCCTCCCCTTCACAGATGAACTCCAGAGAAGTTGCATCAGGAGTATTAGGTTCACAATCATTTTCCTTGAGGACTCTGACCTGTCCTCCTACAGTATACAGTGCTGTGGATGACGGCTAAGGCCATTTTATTCTCATTGTTCTGAAGATAATGAACTTCTCAGAGGCTTTTAGAAATGTCCCTTTATCCTTGACACGAAGAAATCTCCCTGCATCTGGCTGAATCCCCCAGAAGCAGAGGCTGATGGAGGTGAGGTGCCAGGTGCTCACCTGAATTCAGCACTTGTGGGAGGAGGGGAGAAAGAGGATGGGCCTTGACAGCGCCTTGGGCCACCTGGGTGGCATCTGATATTTCTTCTATCACGTCAGTGGGATTTAGATTGAGACAAGAGACAGAAACGTGCACTCATTCCACACGATTGGTCCATTCTTGTCTCTCCTGAACATGACCATCTTCTGCTGCCCTTTACCCATCACAGAAAAGCAGGCTCTAGCTTCAGCCCCTAAAGCTTACACACACACACACACACACACACACACACACACACACACACATGCACGCACTGCCAGTCTCCTGGCTCTCTTATTACTCATGGGGCTCCCTGTTTCTTCACAGCCCAGCTCTGTGGACAGAAACCTTGCCTCCTTTATGCCTCCCATGCTGCCCTCCATGATGTCCCCGTGGAGCAGGTGGGCTGGCCTGTGAAAGATGCTGGGGCACGACTTGATCGGGACCCAGGTGTCCTGCTGTGGCCGCTCTGCTCTTGACTCTGCACTTTCAGCCACGTCTTTTTATTTGGGAAAGGAAAAAAAAAAAAGGTAAATCAGAGAATTATCTTCCTGAACTTTGAAATTAGAAAAGTTACTTTTCTACCTTCCATTCATTTAAGTGCACCAGGGACCACAGTGCCCACGCTTCCTGCACTGATGCTGGGGTGCACTCGGGCGTGTCCTGACACTCATGGCCATCCATCCATCCAAGTGCGTCTCCATGGGGCTGCCCCGTTCCACCCCACCCTGGAGCCCTAAAAGTCTTTACCTCTTCTCTAGAAGTTGCCAAATGAAATCACTGGTTGCTAAATACAGCCCAGAGCATGAGCTATTTTCTTAGATGCCTGAGTGAGTGGAGTCAGTGTCTGCGGCCTCCCTCTGAAGAGAGTGAAGATAAATGCCTTTACTTATCTCTAAGAATTTGCATAACACGCAACTGCTTGGAGAGATATATTCCAACCTAAATGATTTCTTATTACATGTTCCAAAAAAAAAAAATAAATAAGACAGAGAGAATGATTCAGGACAGCATTCTTAGGTTTTCTTCTTGATAGAAACCTTTTTTCTTCTTTTTTGTTTAGTATTTTTTAAAATTGAAGTGTAGTTGATGTATAGAGTTGTGTTAATTACTGCTGTGCAGCAAAGAGATTTGGTTATACATATACATACATTTAAAAAAAATAGTCTTTTCTACGGAAACCTTTCATGAGCAATGACTACATGCAAGGCATTTTGCCAGAGCGTAGGATATTCAGAAGAATTTGGTTTTGACACTTCTAGGAACTTATGGTCAAGCAAGGATGTGGGGCATGTCTACGAGCTATGAAAATGGAACGCAAGGATGACATACAGATAAGGGTAGGAGTTTGGAGAAGGAGAGGTGGGGTGTGAAAACTGGGTCAGATCATCCCTGCATCCCCATCTTTCTCCAAAGTCCCCCAGGCCGGAGATTGCTCCCACCCACCTTGCGCCTGCCTCTCCTCTCTCCCTCCCTCCACCCTTGCCTGTGTGCCTGGAGCCTGCAGTCACCTTGGTCAGCCAGATAGTCTGGGTTCTTCATCTGCTCTGCCCACCCCTGGGTTCCTCTCCTGGCTCTCTGCCCCGCTTCACAGGTGTCCCCCTATTTGAGACCCGTGCTCATTTCCCTCCTCAGCGGGATTCCCTGAATATCTGTGTTTGCTGTCTGATCCCCTAAAATGCAGGTACCTCAGGACAGGCCTTCCTGCCTCCCGCTCGCCCAGGTGGTTACCAGGAAGCAAATGGGGCTCTAGATTGTTACCCTTTCTGGGACCCTGTGCCTAGTTTTGATTTCATCATTTGTGTCTTTTCCCTAAGGACAGCCCCCAATCCCCAAATTATGTCAAGGATCCCACAGAAACCGTATCTGCGTCACCTGCATTCCCAACTCCTGAAATAGTGCCGGCGCTCCCAGGGTGCTTGCTAAATCCTGCCGCTGTCCCCACCTTCCTGACTCAGTGCTTCCTCTGTCTGTCTCCTCCACCAGCTCCTTGGAGACCATGCAGGGGTCAGTGTGCATGAGGCCTCCTCCAGGGGCACGCAGCCAGCGAGCCTGTCATGGCTTACGTGGGCCCCAGGAGCTTTCCGAACTGCAAACACAGGGTGCAGCCCTCGCCTTCACGGCTCTGTGAGAAGGGCGAGCCTCGCTCTTGGCAGAGCTCAAAGGGCTGACATGTGGGGTCAGGCAGAGCTGAATCTAGTCTGCACAACCCTGGGTGATTCCCTGAAAGTCCCTGGTCCTCACCACCTCATGGGAACCGGGCCAACCCAGCACCCACAGCAGGAGCGGTTGGGGAGGAAGAGATGACACTGGGAAGGAATGCAGAGGAAGACAAGCTTGTGGAAAGGCAGAAGCTACATTAGAAAATGGTTTTCTCAGCACGTCTCCCAGGAGATTGAGAGAGTGAACAGCACTTATGCAATGTCAGCACAAATTTGAGAGAGGCTGAGCGAGAAGGAAGCCTAGGGACGCTCTTTTCCCACCGGCTCATCGGACAGTTGAAGGAACTGAATCTTGTAGCAGCCAAAGGCCAAGGAGGGTCAGCCAGCCTCACTGTCCAGGGCTCAGGCCCCTGGACACCCAGCGTGGGAGCAGGACAGGGACTGTGGCCGTCAGTGGCATCCATTTACTTCACGGGGTGCTGAATGTGAGAAGAGTGCCAGGGTGGGGATGCATGACCGGGATGTGACGTGTGGCCCAGGAGGCCAGACATCAACTCCGGACACATGAGACAGAGCTGGAGGTGGGGCTGGGCGTGTGGCAGCCAGGGTCCTGCACGGGACCCCTGTGCTCGGCCCTCCACCTGCAGCACGCTGACCTGACCCCACAGCTCCTCTCCTCCTGGCCTTGAGATGTGGCCCTGGTCCCCAAACCTGTCATCACAAGTTGTACCCAAAGATTGAGGGAGATGAATTCAGACAGAAGACCCCGTTCCTATTTGAGGGAACAAAGGTCCTGTCTCGGACAGACTCTAGTTACTGGTTGTTGAGGAGTGATGTGGCCTGGGGCCTGGGCTGGGAGCCAGGTGAGAAGGCTGGGCACACTTGGGCGGTAGTGCCCAGGGGGCGGGCCAGCCGCACACGCCTGTCCTGTGCTCCCGGCCTCCGCTGGCCTCGACATCACCTCCTCTTGACACCATTTCTGTGTGGAGGTGGGGAAGGCGAGGTGACCTCCCCAAGCCATAAGGGAGAGAGGGAGAGCCCAGACATTGCAGACGCATGGCTGGCTGGTGAAATTCACCATCTGAAAGGAAATCCCATTTGTCTCCAGACTGGGCAGGCTGTCTGTTCACGATGCCTCTGGGGCCGGCCTACTATGCCCCGTGGCTCCAAGTTCCTTGAGGGTGTCCCCATCTCCATCTGGTCTTCCAGGGGCTCCTAGTGCCTGCAGGGATTCTGATCCGGTGAGGGAGCAGGAAGCCTGCATCTGAAGAGGTGTGAGAGAATGTGAGGCATGCTCCCTGTGCAGCCTGGCTCCTCTCTGGGCTGGGGTCCTTCTCTGAGGATGGATGAGGATGGGGGACCCATGGCCAGAACACAGATTTACAAAGGAGCGTGCGTCTCTCTGCTTACTGCACATGTGGAACCAGCTAACCTGACTTACTATGTTTGCGGTTCTGTAGTAGCCATTTGATCTCGTTTTTCCTTTCTGAGCCCTCATGTGACAGTTCTGGGATCCTGCGCCTGACCTGCATTAAGCCCTGGAGAGGGGGGCTCCTGCCCTGGGCCACAGAACTCAGGCCACTGTCACAGGACTTACTGCATCCTGGAATAAGTACTCCACCCCATCCTGGTCTCTTAGAAGGTCACAGACAGACAAACAGGGCAGCTTGCTCTCGGGACAGACAGGGGCATGGGCTCTGGAGACACCATGAGAACGGGGCAGCCTTTATCTATTCAGGCTGCCATGATAAGTGCTATAGATCAGGGAGCTTAAACAACAGAAGTTTATTTTCTCACAGTCCTGGAGGCTGCGAGTCCAAGATCAAGGCGTGAGCAAGGCTGGTTTCCTCTGAGGCCTCTCTCCTTGGTGTGTAGACGGCCGTCTTCTCCCCGTGTCCACACGTAGTCATCCCTCTGTGCTGGCCTGTGTCCTGATCTCTTCTTATTAGGACACAAGTCCTATTGGATTAGAGCCCACCCTAATGGCCTCGTTTTACCTTTATCACCTCTTTAAAGACCCCATTTCCAAATACAGTCACATTCCGAGGTCTTGGGGTTTAGGGCTTCAACAATGGATTTGGTGCGGCATGATTCCTCCTGTATCAGGAACCACACGGTGGCCAGGATTCCAGAGTGCTGCCCCTTCCGGTTATGCAGCAGGAGTGCCTGGTGGCCCACCCTGACTTCTCAACCCAGGCACCTCCTTTCTAAGCATCAAGCAGCTTGTGTTTCCTCAAAAGTCATGCTCTTTCCCACCTCTGAGCTGTTGGACAAGCTTTCCCTTCTCTCACTCTTTATTCTCAGGGTCCGCCTAATGCACTGCCACCAGTGGCCACTCCCGACTCCTCAACAGCCACGTCAGGGGGACCTGGACCAGAGGGGCCACAGGTGCCACGGGGTGTCTTCCTCCCCCGTGAGGCGGGCAGGGAGTTCACCCCAATGTCACGTACACGATATACGTGCTTCCTAATGAAAAAGCTTATCTCTGGTGGTGTTTCCAGAGCATGCGTCTGAAGTTTGCTCCTAGAAAGGTGTGCTCGGCAAGTGAAGGGAGTGAAAGCCACTGCCCTGGCCACCCAGAGAGCCCAGCCCTCCCACAGACTCTTCTGCCCGGGGGTTGGCCCAGACACACCAGGAATCCAGCAGAATCTTGGTATCAATTCCAGGTCTTTGCTAGGAAATGCTATGGAAATGGAGATAAAGGAACTGGGGCAGGCCGTCTCGTTTCAGTGACAGGGTTCTGTTATCTCCCAGTCTGTGTAGGTCTGTGTTTCCATCTCTGGTTCCCTGGTCTAAGGAGAGGAGGTGCCATCCCAGGACCTGGAGCGGGATGTGAACGTGCACGTGGCGGGTGAGGGGACATGTGCTTCTGTTGGTGGGAAGGAGGCCTGGCAAGCAGGGGACAGGGCCCGAGGGGCTGAGTGAGCTGTGGCCTGGTGCCGCGTTGTCCTCTGATCCTGATGGGCGGTAGCTGCTGCTTGTGCCCTGATGGGACTCCAGTGTCAGGATCATCACCGATCTCCAGGGCACAGTGTCTTTGGGGAACCAGGCTACAGGGAGGAAGGGCATGAAGAAGGCATAGCAGCCCAGGGAGTCCTGAGCCAGTGCGTAGAGCTGTAAAGGCACGGCACAATGATGGAATACACACAGCATTGCAGAAACCACGCGTGGGTGTGCAGTGTAACCTGATTTGGCTGAAATATCACAGGACCCTTAGTCCTAAGCTGTTTTTCTCCACTCCTGGGAGGACCGGTGGCTGGCAGTCCTGGTTGCTGGGGGCATCCTGCAAGCCTCTTTCAGTGTTTGTGGTTTCGAGAAGCTGGCTCAAGCACTGTGTCTTCTCTCAGCGCCCCAAGAAGGATGAAAGGGGGGCTTGTCCTCCCTTCTTTCATCAGGGAGAATGTTTGCAGGCAGCTCCAACATGCTTACCAACCGGCTCACAGCTTCACGCCCTGCCAAGCCCTGGCCCAGGTCTGTGGATGGCCTTGATCGTGCCCTTCCCCATGCAGGAGCCAAGCTGGGGCCTTTTGTAAGGAAGAGGGGGAGCAGAGGGTCATTTGGTAAGAAGCAGCAGCGTATGACAACAGGGAACATGGCACCGAGGCTTTTTAAAAAGAGCTGAAAGCTCACCAGGAAATGTATCACCTCATTGAATTCACACAAAAATCCCGCTGCATTAGGGAACTTGGGGGCCATTCTGCCAGAAGTAGGGACCTCACCACACTGAAGCAGCCCCCCACGTCTGAGGGAAAAGTGTGGTGACAGAGCATCCACACGGGGGTCCTGGCTGATGCCCTGGGCCTCACGTCCACCACCGTCCATCCCAGAAGTCTCTCTCCACGGCTGGGGAAACCACCACCGGGTAGGGTGGTGACAAAAATCCATATACAGGAGCACATGCATCCTCACATAGCCCAGAGATGGAGCCAGCTGGAGGTCAGCCCTTTCTGGGGCTCCCGTTACAAGCCCTGCTACCGTTCACTCCCTTTCTCACCAGCCAGGACTCTCAGAAGACAAATGGCACAGGAGCGGCATATTCCACTGAAGAGAAGCCAGTGGCAGAGCCCCGGGTGCAGGGCTGAGGATGCCTGGAGGGGAGGCATCCCTCCCTGGGGAGGTCGGGAAGGCCATGAAGGGTCTGCCCCAGGGGCTGAAGGAAGACAAGTGAAAGCAGGGAACAGGCCAGAGGCAGTGGGGATACCCCGGCCTCTCCAGGCTCTCTGTACCCGTCGAAACCAGTGACAAAGGTCAGTGCTGGTCCAAAGACAGCATGGGACCGGGGGATGAGGGGCTTTCTGTAGCCTTGACTATTGTTTTAAGATATAGGTTTCATTCAGGTATGGTGAGGACCACAGATCAAGAGACAAGTGCCATAGAAAACAGAGTTTAAGACTCACAGATCCTAAGACGAAGGGACATGCCACAGCAGGAAGTGCCACATGGGGAAGCACCAGGGCCAGTCAGGAAGAGGTGGGGTGGGGGAACATGGCAATGGCCTTTCCTGTGGCTTCTGCAGGAAGGGATGGGCAAGGCAGGTGAGCAGGCTCAGGAATGGCTAGTGTGAATAATTTCAGCAGGCTCTAGAGCATAGGGATGTCTTGAATTGTCTGGTACCTGGCCCTGCAGCGATTAGAGCAGAGGAGATTGGACCAGAGTATAAGAACCTGATGAGAAGGGTTGGCTGGGCGTTGAGATGGAGACTGAATTGGTTGTTTTGCAAATATAAAACACACAACTGCAGTAGAGTTATTTACTATCTCTAGGGATTGGTTAAACCTTGGAAGGGCCATCTTTCTAGGGCCAACAAGGCCCCAAGATGCCAAAGCCTCAGAACACAGGGAATAAAAGACATTGTTAACACATCTTCAGGCCTCAGCCACCTTGGGTGGTTCAGCTTCCAGGTCCAGACCACAGGGGCCAGGATCCCCTTTGGTTCAGGAAAACTAAGCAAGCAAACCAAAAATCAGCCCAAAGAAAGCCAGGCTACGATCAAGGACAACGTCAACCCTAGTGAACAGGGGTCACGGGCACACACAGATTGCTGTAAATCAGGGCTGAGCAGGCATGTGGATCCAGCGTGGTCATTAAGGGCCAGGTTTGAGATACAGCCGCATTGCTCACACCAGCACTGATACTGGAAGCAACCAAATGGTGGGCTAGTTACCCTCGGGAGGAAAATTCAACCTATGTTTTCTCGTGATGGTTACCCGGCCATTGATAAACAGCTAGGACGTGAAAATAAAGCAGGACAAGGTGACTTAATGATCAGTAGTGTTTCTTTCTTCCCATCTGCTGCCATTGGCACCAGGCAGCTTCCAACACCCTGGTGGGTGAAGATCTGTACCCAAATGCACTGGGCCCAGAGCAGCAAGACCGCGGGGCAGACCCCCCTGTAGCATGTCCTCCAGAGGATGGCTGCTGTGACTGTGAGGTCAGAGCCCCTCCCCCTCCCAGTCATCCGGTGGTTGCCTGGCCCCAGGCCCGTGCCGAGCTCCTGCTGGGTGTTGCTTCTCTTCTACATCCCTGTTAGGACGTCGTTTCTACCCCCTTTTACTCCGAGGTGGACTGTACCTCTGCCTGCTATGCAGACCGCATCTCACCCTTGTTTTGCTTCCCTGAGCTCCCAGCCTGGGACCCCAGCACCAGATATATTGTGCCCTTGGTATCCCGGCATACAACACGCCCCTGACCTGAGAGGGCTCCTCCTTCCATGCTGAGATCCTAAGCAGGGTTCGTTTGGTTTAGGGGTTCTTCCAATACTGTAGAGACCGTACTACATGTAGATCCTCACAGCAGTGTTCTCACCGTTCCCTTTTCCCCACAAATGTCCTGGGAACCACTGGCACACCCATTCTCTGAATGAGGAAACTGAGGCTCCCAGGTTAGGGATTTGCCAAGTTCCTTGACCCTGTAAGTGGTGTCGTGAAGATTCACATCTGTATTTTCCATCAAGCACTTTCCTCCATGCCCTGCATGGTCCATGGCTAACCCTTCCCAATGGGCTCTCAATCCAGGACACCCCCCAGAGCTGTTACTGCCGTGTCCAGAGCACATTTCTTCTAGAGGCTGGAGAAGGGATCCTTGGCCTTTGCTTAAGAAGAGATTCTAATAAATCTGCTAGAGGGTCCTTTCCTGGGAGGAGAGACAGAGATAGTGACAAAGACAAAGACAGACAGAGACCAAGACAGAGGCAGAGACAGAGATAGAGGGAGAGAGACAGAGACCCTCTGAGGAGCGGTCTGGGGCCTGTCTTGGTGGACGAACCCAGTGCACAGGCTGGTGTGTAAGAATGACCTCACAAAGGAGCAAGGGGCTCTCATGAACAAGGTTCCTGCTGGGCCTTAGGCAGAGAAAGGCTTCCCCAGTGAGGAGAAAGGATATTGTCAGATTCTAGTGGCCCTGAAACGTCTTCTTTGACAACTGAAGTTCCAGTGGGCCAGCAACGTCGGAGGCCGTCTTCTGAGTGCCCTTGTTATCTGACCTTCCTGTGAAAGTCTGGGGCACCTGAGCCAACGTGGAGGCTTATGTAAGAGGATTTTAGAAAGGAAAGCTTTTTGAGGCAGGTAGTGAGGACTTACCCACAAGGAGGCGGGACTTCCCTTCTTTCCTCGTGGCTGAGGGATGAATGGCCCGGGATGATGGTGGAACAAAGGCCCATTCACGGCACAAGCTCCACTGTGCTCCTTGGTTAACCAGGACTCTGACCCTCAGAGTCCCAGCACCATGGTCCTGCCCCTGCTCCAAGACCCCAGGCCCACCACCTGCCGCCCTTCTCTGTTTAAGCTGCAGTGTGATGCTGCAGCCAGGGGCCGAACCTGCTTTTCTCTGGTGGAGACAGTGTGTGGATGCCTGGCTGGTCTTTTATTCAGAAATTCTCCTACAGACAGGTCCTCAGCCACTGAATGGCTGGATTTGTCACTTAGGTTCGGCCCAGTAGCAGCGCCTGGGGCTCTGGAACTTTCTATACCATCACCAGGCGTACATTCAGCAGCAGGGCCAGGGTTGGACCAGGAGTGTCCTGTTCTAGCCTCTCACCCCTGAGCCTTTTCACGCCTACAGTGCTTCCTGGCCTTTCTTGCCCTGTTTTCCTGAGAAACCCCAATTCACCCTCAGCTCTCTGTGCCAACAATACTCCCTGCCCATGTCCTCCCCCGAATCAACCTGACTCTGTTCTCACACTTGGCTCTATGTTCCCGGCGAGTGAGTCTATAACCCTCCAGGACAGCTGCGATCTCTCCTTCAGTTGTTGGATCACAGCTGTGATGTGATATCTATGTGTGGTGTTTTTAATCATTATCTGGAGAAGACAAAGGAGACTCTAACCCACCTGCCCAGCCAACCCGGGAATCCCCAGCCTCACATTTATCCTCATGCCTTGTCTTGGCTTGTCCTCTCCTTGGTGTACCCAACCTCATGTGCAAGCTCTGATCCTTGGGAGAGAACTAGAGCTCACAGTCTCCTTCTAACCCAGTGGCCTGTGTGTTCACAGTCATTTTCATCCTAGTGGCGAATGCTCACACACTTCCCTTTTGTGCGTGTGTGAGGTCACTTAGTCCCCATAGCAGCCCATGCAGGGGGAGGCTGACACCATCCTACACATGTGAGAACCAAGGACCCAGTGGTTGAGGAACCTGGGGGGTTCAGGAACCTGGAGGGGCAGCCACACACCAGGGATGGAGGAACCTGGGGGGGCAGCCACACACCAGGGATGGAAGGCTGCCTGCCTTGGACGTGACCTCGGACCCATCGGAGCCGCCCTGCGCACAGGTGTTGGACAAGAGGTAAGAAGGAAAAGATAGTTCTCAAACACAGCGAGAAAAAAAAAATGGAAATAATGTAGCAGGACATTAAAGAAAGGAAATCTCGGAAGGTAAGGAAAGGTGTCACGTTGCTACATCTAAGGGGGGACCACACCTGTCATGAAGTGTCAGGTCTGAGATATACAGTCTTTGTTCTGATTGAGAGAAATAGTCAGGACTTGGGCTTAGGATGGAAAGAGGGTGATGCTCCCGGAAAGACCACACTGAATTGTGAGACTGATCTGCAGCCAGAGAAGGCCATCCTATCCCAGGTGGGTCTGGTGCCACCTGGCATCTTGGTTTCTTAATCCTACACGAGGGACAATCTGGTCTCTGGGTTTTTTGGATCCAAGTGAAAAGGCTCTTCAGCTGCTCCATCAATGGGTCCAGAGACATGTCCTGTACTGAATTCACGTTCACTATAGTTCAGAATCTTTGAATCGTCATTTCTTCCTCTCATTCTCTCTCGTTATTATTGCCTATGAATTTCATAGGAAGATGAATATTGTTCATTATACATCTTTGTTAAAATATTGCATGTTTTCGCCACTAAGATTTTGCATCCTTTTTAGTACTTTCTGTTATGATCTTTTTATCTGACTTTAACTTTCCAAGATTTCCGTCTCTGTGGAAAACAATTGCTTTTCTGTCTCTAAATCCAGGGTTTCTCACTGCTCTCTGAGGAAGCTGCTCTTCTGTAACAACTGTGTCAACATTTCCATTGCCTAATATTTAATGAACATGTTTCATTCATCTGTTGCAATTACAGTCCTTTTTTCCTACAAAAACCAACAACTAAGTTTTAATATAGAACAGTTATACCATGATTATTAGGACCATGTAGCACACTATTCTTGTAATATCCTTTTACAATTTTAGCATCATATAGATGATCTGAGTCTCAAAAAATGAATTTTATTGTTACTACTGAATTAGCTGGAAACATGGCTCTTAGAAAACACCTGGTATGCCCCTTCCCCGAATCCCTGTCCCTCGGGGATTTCTTTGTCCTCCAAGGTCGGTCAGCCCACAGGAGGGGATAGGATGGGAGTGGGAGGGTGTAGTTCCTTCAGCCTTTCTGAAATGGCCCTTCTGAGTGCTCTTTGATCTCTTCCTCTCATTCTGTACAGCTGGACAGTCACCCAATTTTTCCTGTCACTTGAAAATAAAACAGATGTGGTCCCACTGAACACCACGTGGTCTCCCAAGAGCGACAAGAGAAAGGCTGTAGGTTCTGCCCTTTGACTGGATAGATGTGGATGCTGCTGCTGTGGTTATGAATAAGACTCCCACCCTCTAGGCTGGAGATGAGGGGACGAGATGGAGACTCTCAGTGCAAGTGTTAAAAGGGGCCTTTGCCTCCTCTGCAAAGGAGGTCTAACTCGCCTCTGGGTTCGTGGAAGTCTCCCTAGAAGAGGGGAGATTTCTTTGAAGAGATATTTGCACGGCAAGGAGCTTTGGAGGTGGGCACCTAGAATCTGCATTTGGACTCAGCTGTAGTTTACCGGGAACAGAGTTAAGATTTCCCAGGTCACAGTGCTTTCCTTGGCTCTGTTTAAATGCGCTGGAAGTTTTCTGTTCATGTGCATCATTGATCCCGTGACAAAATGACTCTGACCGGGTCACTCCTGGGTTGGGAAGACAAGAATCGTTGTCCTTGGAGCGAGAGCCATGCCAGGAGGACCCGCAGTCCCTGCAGAATCGGCTCCCCGTGCCCACAGTTCACGTCCTTCATCTTCTCTGGAGGTCCCCTCACTTCTGCTCGGGCTCTGCCTGCTCCCTGCCGGGGGTGCCCTCTGCTCAGTTTCTCCTGCTGCCTCCACCTTTCAGAGCTGCCTTCTCCACCCACCCTCCTACCACTCCCCACCCCTGCCCAGCACTCACACCCTTCCTAAATTCCCCTTCCTTCATGGGTTTCTTCCTCGCATCTACCCTGGCTCCTCTCCTCTGTACATTTCATACTTTAACCTCATTTATGGTCTGTCTCACCTACTAGAATGTGACCTTTGGGAGGGCAGGGATTCTTGCCTCTTGTTTTCTGAAGTATCTTTGGCACTGGTGACCTGGATGGGCATGTAGTAGGGGGTCAATAAATAGGTGTGGAGTGAAGATGTGGATAAGGTCCTGATGAATTATTCCCTGACTTAATCATCACAGAGGCTGAAGGTGAAAACAGGTGTTCTCTGTGGCATCGGTGTGGTGTCTCCATCCCTGACCCACCGTCCAACGCGTCCAGCTCCTGTCCTCCTTATCTTCAGCTGGAGGAGAGCCAAGGTGTTGCAGTCTGGCTCCTCCCTTTCCAACCAGGAGCAGCTGACAGGGAGCAGAATGGCAGGAGGACTTCTGTGTCCTGTTAGGTCAATTATGAGGCTGCCTAGACTTCACCTGAATCAAGGGGGTCTTGTTCTGCACCAGAAACCAAGCAGATCACAGGGGGCACACACTGATCCAGTAGGTGGACTTGTCCACTGATGCCTGAGCTGGTCAGTAGCCCCGAGGGCTCAGTCCATGTATGGGTGGCAGAAAGGAAGCCCATTAGTATTTCCCTCCCTCTTGCCCCTGCCACTTGTCTCTGTAGCATATGAGCTGGAAAATCAGGAAAATCAGTAGGCTTTCTGTAGGAGCCAAGCAAGCAATAAGGGCCAAGGAAGGAATTAAGTGTCGCTAGCGTTGGTAACTTGACTGAAGTATCATGAACTCTGGGCAAATGGAAGCCCTGGAGCCTCCTGGGAGTGAGGGTCCAGTCCCTCTCCGCTCACTCTCCAGGCCCGGTTCCTGCTTGCCGGGTTCCTGTGAGGTTGCTGTCAACCTCAGAGAGGGTACTCTTTACCAGAACTTCCAACCCCCATTCCATGAGGTCACCTGGTTGCAGAGGAGGAAGGAGCTGTCCATGGGGTCAGAGGGATGGAGGGAGG
This sequence comes from Monodon monoceros, assembly GCF_005190385.1. NCBI lineage: Eukaryota > Metazoa > Chordata > Mammalia > Artiodactyla > Monodontidae > Monodon > Monodon monoceros. The sequence continues at coordinate 8,041,110 of NW_021703776.1, read as the reverse complement.
GGCACAAGTGGGCTGTAAGCAGAGCCATGGACATGGGCCTTACAGAATGCACGAGTTTTTGGGAGATGAGGGGAGGGCGGCATTGCAGGCTGCAGAGAAGTCATCGTCTTCTTTTTAATTTTCCTGAAAAACATTGTTTCAGAATGAGCGGCACCAGATTGATGCAAACTCAGGACTCTGACCTTGGAGCCTAAATGGAAAAGAGAGCATGGATGGAAGGACAGCCACAGCCCAGGGAGACCAATGTGCTGCGGTCCCGTGTGAAAAGCTGATGACTCCGTGGCAGACCTGCATCAGGGCTCTCCCACCTTCAGCAGCAACCTCAAAACCACCTTGCCAGGTGGGTGCGTGTGACTTTGTTTCACAGATGAGGGGACTGAGGCACAAAGAGTACGATGACCATGCTCAGGCTCACATAGATCCCAGTGACTCCACAGATGCCCAGTAACGCAACAGCTCTGACCTTTCTTTCCTTTCTTTGTTTTTGCGTGCACCTCTTCAGGGCTGTGCACAGAACAAGTTAACCGACACCTATGCAAATGGCCGAGCCCACTGGGACATGAGGCAGAGAAGCAGAGTGATGAAAGTGCTGTCCTGAGACACATAATCAGGCGTTGTACCCATTCCAAGAAAGACCACCATTGATGGCTTGACTCTGGGAAGGTCACATGGACGAGTTGACATTGGATATGAGCCTTGAGGGTGCATCAGGAATGCATGAAAAAGAGATTTCCAGTTCCAAAAGCCCCATCACCCTTGATATTGTCAACTAAAAAAATGCACAGCCTAAAAGTTGAGTATTATGCAAAAGTGAGAACCTATGCCTGGGATGCAGACTCTCACCTATGAGACACTGCTACCGAGAGGTAAGGGAGGAGACAGGATATATAGGAGTTTTTGCAACAAACACCAGGTACTTGATTTTCTATGTACAGGAAGATGCAAGAGTCTGGGCTCACTGAAATCATTCCTTTGATATGCACCTTGGCTATCTGGAGCCAGTATCCTGAGTTTTCCCAACCTGAGTCTCCTCAGGGTGCACCATTGGGGGGGGGGTGCAGTGGCTGACTGCTTGATGGTGGGCATCCTGTTTCCATCCTGAATTCCCGCAGGGCTCACTGTTGGAGTAGCTATAATGTGATGGCTTGATGGCTGCAACACCCTTTGTGTACTGGTATGGCAGGGAACATTGTTTTCATTGACAATGTTTAGTAGCATTTTACTGGCTGCAAGGTGTCTCATACTTATTTTGTCCTCAGGCATTACACAGTGATTTTCGTGGAACCACACAGGCACATGGGCAGAGCTGGGAAAATGTGTGATGGGCAAGGAGAACAGCAAGGAATCTGGAGAGAGAACAGAGCACAGGACTTGCAAGTGCTTGGGGCCTGGGCTGGCCTTGGAGAGTGGAGAAAAGGAGTTGCCATAATCTACCACCTGCAGTGAGAGCAGCCTGAAACCAGTTCTTTGAAAAGATGAATTAAAGTGATAAATCTCTAGCTAGGAGGGAAGGGGAAAGGGGAGAGAGAGAGAAAGAGAGAGAGAGGAGAGAAACAGTGATAGAAATGAAAAAGGGGCACCACTAGAGATCCAACAGACATTAAAAAAAGACAATCAGGGAATACTAGGAACAACATTATGTCAGTAAATTTGACATTTAGTTGTCTAAAAGACACAAAAGATCCAAACTGGATTTTATTCTAGTAATATTAAAAAGTCATTGAAAGGTGTTATTTTGTGGCATATTTATCTGCAAGTCATCCAGGGAGTGCAGAAAGAGGCTTGAACAAGGGAGGCTGGCAACAGAGGGGATTAAATGTGGGAGGGGTTAAATGTGGGAGGGTCTGGAGGGAGAGAGGAGACCCCGAGGACACGTCAGCTGGAGAAAGGTGTTACTGCTACAGGGGACCTAGAGGCAGGAGCACACGTGAGATGTTTGGGAAAACAACAGTTCAATGTTGGAGACAACGAGGGCTGACATAGCTATTATCCAAATATGGAGAACTCATTAAGGGGTTGTGTGTCTGACCCTGCACAGGAGAAATGTTGGGCAGGGATTCACCAGTGCGGACATTGTCAGCATGTCGGGCTGATGTTAGAAGAGTGAGTGTCCTTGGAGAATGAAAGGGGATTTGGGAGAGGGGTGCATAAGAGAGGAAAGCCAGGAGGGTGTGAGGTCTGGAAAGCCACACAGAGGAAATGTTTTCTTAAAAAGTGCTGCATTTACTGTGTCAAAGTTGATAAAGTTGAATTTATTAGGGACCCTGGTGAGAACATTTCCACTGGAAGAAAGAAAACCTAGCCTGACAGGATGAAGAATGGAAGGACAAAACTCTGAGACAGAGAACGTCATCAATTCTCTTACAGGGTTTCACTGTAGAGGAGGAAAAAAAAAACGGTGCAAAGGTGAAGAATATTTAGACCATGTTACTACATGATGAGAGAGAAAAGTTGTTTCAAAAGCGAGGGAGAATATGGATCTTATGGTGCTGTCGGTAACTGCTTATTAAATATTGATGGGGTTGAATTGGAAATTTTCTACAGAAATCAAGTATGCAGAAATTAAGCTATATTCTAGATGCTGGGATGCCCTACTCAATCGCATTATGGAGTGAATTCTGCAGAGTGAAAACTCTTTTATGAAAGAATTAAGCCCTCTGCTGCCTTTCTCTACCTGGCAGGGCGGGGCCCACCTGTGCTGGCTCCCTAGGTTTGCACCTCTGGTTAGTACCCAGGTTGGCTTGCAGATACTTTGATACATTTTCTCTATAGGAAACTTGAAACAAAAGGTCAGACAGGAACCTGAAGTCATTCTCAGCATCAAGGAATGTGTCTGAACGAACAAAGCCGTTTTCCAAAAGCTCGTTTTACAGTGATTAAGACATCTCTTGAGAGAAAGTCTAGAATTTAGAAATCTTTTGGCATTTCTGGCGTAGCAGAGCTTTTTCCGTTCAGAAGTTCTTCCACTGCCTCATTATTTTTAAAATAAATGTTTACGGAAAGACATTGTTAAAGAAAAACAGAGCTTAGCAATTATCTCTATTCTGATTCTTTCTCCTTAATCCCTTAAGATTTTAGGTTGGACCTATCCAAATATTTTCAATATTGAACAACATCGCTTATCAGTGATTCTCATTGCCAAATGAAACTGATTTTAATCTGTATTAAGCATTCGAGGAACTTTGGTTGAAAGTGTTGGGGGAAGAATATAACTCACTCCTCACTCCCATTCCATCTTCCTTTGTTAAATATTTATTGAAAGCAGCCGCGTAGTGAGAACTGTGCTACCTGATGGGGATTCAAAGATGAAGCCAGTACACGTGCTGCCCTTTAGGATTTCTGTGAAACCCTAAAGGGCAGTTACAGAAAGAAATGGCCACCGCCACCAACAACACTGGGAGTAGTAATGAGCTCCTTCTACTTAGTGAGTGCCAGGCTTTCTGCTAAGCACTGTCCGTGGATTATTCCCCCACTATCAAAAGCACCTACCATGATTACACTTATATATCTTAGAGGAGGAAACTGAAGCTCAGAGAAGTGACATTTCCAGGCTGTCACATGGCTGATGAGCGACAGATGTGTGGGCCCCTAGAGGCCACACTGAGCAGAAAGACCCAGAGCCTAGCTAAGGGGAGAGCCTGGACGAGGTGGCACCAGGGGAAATCCTTCAGAGATAAGTAGGAATAAGTCCAGAGAAGAGGGGCTGGGCAAGGCATTCCAATCAGCAGGGAGAAAATGATGGAAGGCCTGGGGGTACAAAAAGTGGGTGGGGAGGGGATACCGCATGAGTTACTGCTGCTGCTGGGAAGCCGGAGAAGGATGGGGGTGACCGAGGAGGATGGAGAGGTTCATGGGATACAGGGGTTTGTCAAGAAGATGGGATGTAATCTAGTAGGCATTGGGAGGATATCTGGGTAGGGGAGGGCATGATGGTCAGATATTCCTTTGCAAAGAACATTCTGGATGTTCCACAGAGATGAGCCCCAGGACAGGGACGCAAGCTAGTGCAGGGTCTCCATGGGCTGACCAGGTTGATGTCCTAGATTGGAAAGGGCAATGAACAAACACTTGGAAATAACCATGATACAGCTGGGGGAACACTTGCTTCTGGAAGGTGAGGTGGGAAAGAACCAGGAATGTCTCTCAAATTCCCTCTTTGAGTTCCTGGTTTGTTTTTTTTTTTTCCTTTTTCTATTTTATTTAATCCTCATGTTAACTCCTTGTTACATGTGAGGGTCCAGTCAAAGAAAGGTTCTGCTTGTGGAAAGATTGGTCCTTTCTGAGCACACTCCCAGCTTCAGAGTGATCCCATGGGAATGTGAGAGGGTGGGGACCCCTGCCCAGGATGCACACCAATGACCAGGTGACAGGTTTTGCAGCCAGAGCCTCTTATAAGCTCTTTGGAGGCTGGACTCTGTTATTTTTCATTTCATGGCACACATGTTGCCTGAGAGCCTGCTCTCCTCTCTCTTGGTCTTTTCTTTATGATACAAATCTAATTCTGTTAGATGTACAAGGGCCCTTCAATACTCGAAAAGAGTGGTTTGGGCCTCTCTGTAGTGAGCATTCTCACCTCCATCGCTGCTCTCCTCCACTTTTGATTTCACTGGAAACCCCACCTCTTTCATCCGGAGCCCATGCTTCCCCTGATACAGCCAGGGACACAAATTTATCATTTTTTCTTCTTTGTTTCTTTGGTTTGGAAAGCTGCTTTCTACTCTTAAAATGTACTAATGATCTACTAACGTCCAAATCCAGGACACAGTGTCAATTTCGGTTGGTGCCAATTGCAATGGCAGAAGGGACGCTGTGGGTTTAGGGTTGGGGTTAAGGTTGGGGTTAGGGTTAGGGTTAGTGTTAGGGCCAAGCCTGCTGTCTAGAGGACTCTCATTCTCTACTACGGAGCTGAAAATTTTTTTTTGGAGGATAGGACTGAATCAGAAGGAGGCAAGTGAGTCTAGGCTCCATGCAATAATACTCTCTAATATTATGTAATGCCACTGGCCTGTATTAAATACACAATTTTCTGGGTCCATACTTATTTTATTGGAAGGGTATAAATGGGGATGTGAACCGTAAGTTGAATAGCATGACTTATGGAATGTCATCAAACTTCAATCTTACTTTTATCTGTTACTGTCATTTAAAATTTTTATTCAGTGTGAGAAGTTTTCTGCAAGCTGCTAGGTAAAAACTCTAGCCAGATGTAAGCATTTATTTTCTGATTCCTTGAAAGAAATAGGGAGTTTTATGTTAATGTTTTATGTTAATAGGGAGTTTTAGGTTAATTTTGATTTGCAAAGGAGATTCTCAAGTCAGAAATTATTATCCTCCCAGTCAAAAATAATTATTAACAGTTTGATCTTTAACCAAATTTAAGAATTTTCTTCCTGGCAATGCAGACTGAGAAGGGCCAGTTAGTGAGGAGTACATTTCCAAAAATATATTTTTTTAAATTAAAAATTATATATGATTTAACAGTATTTTAAAATATATTATTTTAAAATATTTAATAATTTTGAAATAAATTTTAAATTATTTTAAAAATACTACTTAAACATTTTCTTTAGCATCTACTAAAATTAGTGCCTCAGCTGGACTGTCAATTTCTTATCTTTTTATACTGGCTAAAAGTAAAGCATCTACTTAGATCACCATATTTATTGCTTCTTCTGCTTGTTATAGGTTATATTGTTGACTTTGAAACATGTCACCTCACTTGCTTGCCTCTAAATTATATTGATATTTAATGAAAGCCCCCAAATTAATTATATCACTATTTAAACTCATCAAGAATGGAGAATACTCTCTAATAACTAAACCAAACCCTGAGCAATGATTTAATGAGATGGGCTTTGTAATCCCCTCCAACCCCCATCTCTACCTGAAGTTTTATGAAAAGCTAAAGGATAAGAAAGCCTTTGATGCCTATGAGCCAGATGAAAATGTTCTGTTGGATGACTTGAAAAACAATAGCTATTATGCTGCTTATGTAAAACCGTACACTTTGCAACTTAGGACGAGAAAACTTGGCATCCATTTGAGGTCACAATCACGTTAATTACGATTTTTTTCTTTTGCGAAGCTCCTACTTTTGCTTGTTTTTTTTTTTTCAAGGAGAAGGGTGGAGAACACATATCATACATTACTCAGGGCCAAGCAAATTAGTGTTACACAATCTCAGTTTATCAGCTCAATTATCTTGTATCAAGGAGGGTGTGTTCAGTTATTCAAATCATTATGAAAATTCTTTTCCAAGCTGTTGCCAAATACCTATTCATGGAAAACACCTTTTCTTCATTTAACTTAACCCTCATTTTCCTTTATGTGGAACTGATATCATATATATATACGGATTGCTCCTCTTTGTCCAGCTGAATTATTATTTTCTTTGAACTGACTGTCAAAGAACTGGCAATCCAGGTTGATTAATAAAAGACAATAACAACGAACAGCAGAGATTGTGGAGGCACCTGCCTTCCGGGAGGATCACATCACCCAATCTAAACCATGTCGTTGTCTTCCAAAAGCAAGGGAGAGGAATTCCAGTTTCTTCCACTGACTGCCTTCTTAGGATCTGATACAGGACTGTTGTAGTTACTCCCCTGGAAGTAGATAGGACGGCCTGGGAGCAGGATGGAGGGGCAGCCTGGCCCAGTGGGAAAACCATGGGCTTTGGAGTTCAATGGGCTTGATTCCATCGCTTATTCAGGATATAAACTCGATCTGATTCTCAGTGTCCAAAACTAAGAACTAGGAATAACAATTACCTCATAAAATTGTGGTGGAAGGCTGTCTGCTCCGTGAGGTCACTCACTGAATGATAGCTGAACTTTGAAAACTTAAGTACAACTCCTACAGATTCCCTTAAATTATCACCAGAATACAGCCCACTCACACCTTCTACTCTGCAAAATGCGAAATTGTTCCCATCATAAATTCCCCTATGCCATCTTGCCCATTTAATTTGAAATAGCATTCCTTTTAAAAATGACTTTAGTTAACAGACATCAATGATGCTTTCAGACATGATTTAATAATGGTTTTATTTGGTGCATTTCTTTGGTTTTCATCATGCCCTGCATTCGTTGTTTATGGTTACCTCACCTGAGCATGGAGTTAGCAGGATTTAGTCTGGGCCTCTGCTGCCGCATAACGTTAGTTCAGTTCCCACACCCACATCCATATTCTGAATGATTAATGATTTCCCTCTTTACCTTCCCAATCATGATTTATCAATATATACCATTGCCCGAACCTGTATCTTTAGACCAGACCTGCCTTCTGAACTCCCAGTGTGTCCCTGCAGCCTTACACTTGGCCTCTCCTCTGTGATGTCTCATGGACAGCTCAAATCAATGTACACAAAGTTGTTCTCACTGGTTGCCCTCTAAACTGTTTCTTCTAGTAGGGTCAGTTGGCTTCCCCCTTTAGGGAATAACATCTAGCTTCCTATGCGTGGGAATCATCCTAGATTCTGCTTTACTCCTGTTCTTCCATCTGAGCTCTCTGTTATGCCTGTGAGTGTCATTCTTGTTTTTAGTGTTTTTTTTGAACATTTTTCTTTTTAAAAATTTTTATTTTATATTGGAGTATCGATGACTCACAATGTGTTAGTTTCAGGTGTACAGCAAAGTGATTCAGTTATATATATACATATACCTATTCTTTTTTCAGATTCTTTTCTCATATAGGTTATTACAGAATAGTGAGTAAAGTTCCCTGTGCTATACAGTAGGTCCTTGTTGATTATCTATTTTATGTATAGTAGTGTATATATATGAATCCCCAACTCCTAATTTATCACTTTCCCCCACCTTTCTCCTTTGGTAATCATAAATTTATATTTGAAGTCTATGAGTCTGTTTCTGTTTTGTAACAGAAACAGTTCATTTGTATCAATTTTTAGATTCCACCTGTAAGTGATGTCATATGATATTTGTCTTTCTCTGTCTGACTTACTTCACTTAGTAAGGTATCTCTACGTCCATCCATGTTGCTGCAAATGGCATTATTTTATTCTTTTTTAATGGCTGAGTAATATTCTATTTATGTATGTACGACTTCTTCTTTATCCATTCATCTGTTGATGGGCCCTTAGGTTGCTTCCATGTCTTGGCTATTGTAAATAGTGCTGCAATGAACATTGGGATGAATGTATCTTTTCGAATTATGGTTTTCTCTGGATATATGCCCATGAATGGGATTGTGGGATCATATTGTAGCTCTATTTTTATTTTTTTAAGGAACATCCATACTGTTCTCCTCCATCCCTATCCTTCCTGCCTCTCCCTTTAGCCAAGATTTCTGTTAAACTCTTACTCTGTCTTGACAAGATACTGCAAAAGTAGCCTAATTTTCCTCCTTGTTTCTAGGAATTCACCATACAATACACCCTTCATATTTCTATGATAGGTGACTTTTCCAAGATAGAAATATGACTTCAGGTCTCCATGCCTGCTTGAGACACTTTTATGGGCTTCTGCTTCTGGCCAAGATGGAATAGCTGGGATTAGATTAACCTTTCCATATGGAAGAACTAAAAAAAAATGGATAAAAGATAAAAAGTAATGGCATTCCAGACATTGGGCATGAGACAATGGATAACAGTGGTATCTAAGAGACAGGAATCACCTTCACACCTGGAGACAGTTAGTAGGACAGGACATAGGGAGGAGATCTCAGCAGAACCTGGCTATCTTGCTGAGCAGAAGACATGAAGCTTGGAGTCCAGGGAAGGCAAGTTGCCCAGACTTCTTAAGACAGAGTTCCAGAGGCAGAGAGCTTCACCTAGAGAGGTCGCCTGACATCTGTAGATGTTCTCCTCTAGATTCACCAGAGTACTGTCAGCGGGTGTGTGAGGGGACTCTGTGAAGCTAGGGAAAGAATAACCTGCAAGGATGGAAGAGAACACGAGCTGTCACAAAGGGCTCAGAGTCACAAGGCATCCAATTGGACGTCGTTAGAGTGGGAAGATACAACCCAGGATGCAGAGAAAATAATTCAAAACTGGCCCAGAAATGACAGAGATGATGGGATGATTAGTCAAAGGCATTAAAACAGTTATTCTATACCTTTGAACAATTATTATAACCGTATTATACATGTTCAAGAAGATAAAGACAGAATGTGTTAAATAGAGACATGGAAAATATATTTTTAAAATCCAACTTCTAGAGTTGAAGACTGTGATATCTGAGATGGTAGATACACTGATGGGTTGAATGGCAGATCAGACAAAGCAAAAGTGAAGATGAGTGAATATATAACAATAGAAGCCTGTCGTGGGTAAGATTGTGCCCTCCAGAAAGATATGTTCAAGTGTTGGAAATAGAGTTTTTACAGATGTAATCAAGTTAAAATGAGGTCATCCTGGGCTGAAATTTGAGCACAGGCACACAGACTGAACACCACGTGACAACAGGCAGAGATTAGAGCAATGCAGGCACAAGGCAAGGGATGCCGAGGATTGCTGACAACACCAGAAGCTGGAAGACGCAGGACAAAGTGTTCCCTGGAGCCTGCAGAGGGGGTCTGGCTATGTTAACACCTTGACTTCCAGCTTCTGGCCTCTAGAAATGTGAGACAACATGTTTCCATTCTTCTAAGCCACTCAGTCTGTGGTGCTTTGTTACAGCAACCTAAGAAACTAACACAGAATTATTTAAAATTTAAAAAGGGATAGAAATACTGACAAAAATTTAGTGAACAGAGTATCTGTGAACTAGGAGACAGCTTCATGCAGCCAAATATACGTGTGACTGTAGTATCCAGAGGAGGGGGCTGGAAGGAATATATTAGAGGAAATAATGACCACAATTTTTCCAAAAATATAAACCCACAGATCCTGGAGGCTCAAAGATAACAAGCACAAGAAAAATGAGGGAAACTGTACCAGGCACATCATTATCAAATTGCTTAAGAACAGGTGATAAAGAGACCATCTTAAGAGAACAGAGAAAAAAAAAGGTATTTTAGGTACAGAGGAACAAAGCTAAAGATGACTCATCTTTAGCTGTGATGGGAAAGAGGCTCATCGGAATGATTTCTCATCAAAAACCACTCATGCTAGAAGTCCATGAGAAAATATTTTTAAGATATTGAAAGAAAAAAAAAAATCAATTAACATAGAATGCTTTAATTTACCCAGTGAAAATATCTTTCAGAAACAAAGGAGAGAAAATGAGTTTTCACATATCAGAGCAGAAGGCCACAAAGAGCAGACCCACACTGCGAGAAAGAAAGGCCTTCCGGCAGGTGGAAGCTGGGCCTTCAAATGCACTGGAAATGATGAGACATGAGTGAATGTAAAGATGTTTTCCGTATCGTTTTATTCCCTTTGAAAGATAATTGACTTTTTAAAGCACAAGTAGTAAGAACTTACGGTGCAGTTTACCACAAATGTAGAAATAAAATATATAACAGTAGTAGCACCAAGGCTGTAAATTTCTTTTACTCTACATGAAGTAGTATAACACCCCTTTAAACCATGGTGAGCTGAAGATGTATACTATAAACCCTACAACTACTGTAAAAATAGCAAAATAACATATCAGAGTTACTAAGTCCACAAAGATGATAAAATAGAATCTTAAAGCTGCTTAAAATGTTTTCAACTCCAACACAGAAAGAGTTTGGAAATTGTCACAAACATGATTAACACACGCACACATACACATACACACACACACACACACACACACACACACACACACACACATGGCTCTATGAACTGAGAAAAATGCCTTTTCCTGGGCCCATCAGAGAATTAAGGTTATAGGGCAAAACTTTACCCTGAAATTGCGAAAAATAGTTGAATACAGAGACTCAGAATCAATATTGGCTCGTCTGGGGCAGAAGCCACTGGGCCATAAACTGGTCATTTGAGAAATTTCTGGAGGTGGATTGCAAATGAGTGTGGTCATAAGGAATTCCCGGGGGTTACACACTTAGGGGACACACACTTCCATGGGTTTTACCTCCAAGAATCCCAGCAGGTTCTCATTATGAAGAGCCAAGAAGAAAAAACACCTCCTGTTTCTGGCAGGAAGATGGGACAAGTTATCATTTCCCCAGAGCGTTCTCCTCCATCACAGAGGCCTACTCTGCAAGGGGAAGGACCTTACCCCAGCTTTATCAGACCAGGGTTAAGTACAATGACCTAACTTCACCACCCTCTCTAAGAGGAAATAAAACTGAAGGAAAGTTGTAAAGGTCATGTCCCAGGGGCACAGAAGCAGTAAAAGCTGAGATTTATAAGATTATAGAATGCTTCCTCTCTCCCACACCTGACCACCACATCCCCAGGGCTCTAATATAATATAATAACAATGGGTTATAATTAAAAGAGCCGCAAGGCTCAGACCCTATTTCAGAGACAATTTAAGGGAAACCCTGAAGCTGTGGGGGAGACAGAAACAGGGACACTGGAGAAAATGGAAGCTCTGGTGCCTGCAGGGACAGCAAATACTAAACTCAGCTCAACTCTTAGCCAAAGGAACTGAAACCTCACTCTAGAATTATATTTACTTCAGTTCGTATTACTGACATATCATATTTAGGTTCCAATGAAAAAAGTTCCAAAACAGGCTAAAAGGCAAGGGAAAAAGATAGTATGAAGAGACAAAACAAATATCAGAATCAAACTCAGATGGACAGAGATTTTGGAATTATCAGACAAGGAATTTAAAATAACTATGAATATGTTGAGGGCTCTAAAGGAAAAAAATAGACAACATGAAAAAACAAGTGAGTAATGTAAGCAGAGAGATGGAAACTCTAAGAATCAAAAGGAAATGTTAGAACTCAAGAGCAGCAAAACATAAATGAAGAATGTCTTTGATGGGCTCATCGGTAGACTGGCACATGGTGAGGAAAGAATCAATGAGCTTGAAGATATGTAAATGGAAACTCCCCAAACTTAAATTCAAAGAATTACAAAAGGAAACAGAACACAATATCCAAGAATGGAAGGATAACTTCAAAAGGTTTAACATATATGTTATTGGAATGCCAGGAGAAGAGAGAAAGATACAGAAGAAATATTTGAAGTAATAATAGGTGCAAATTTTCCAAAATTAATGACAGACACAAAATTACAGATCTAGGCAGCTCAGAGAATATACCACATAAATAGTAGCAAAAACCTGAACCTCAGCATATCATAATCAAATGGTAGAAAAGCAAAGGCAAAGAGAAAATATTGAAAGAGGTCAGAGGGGGGAAACATTTTACATAGACTTGAACAAACATTAAGAATCACATGGTACTTCTCATCAAAAACCACACCAGTGGAATACTGAAAGTGTTAGAAAAAAAAAAACAGACAAAAACCTAGCAACCTAGAATTCTATATCCAGTGAAATGTTCCTTCAAAAATTTTGTCAAGGACTTCCCTGGTGTTGCAGTGGTTAAGAATCCACCTGCCAATGCAGGGGACACGGGTTTGAGCCCTGGGCCGAGAAGATCCCACATGCTGCAGAGCACCTAAGCTCAGACATCACGTCTACTGATCCTGAGTTCTAGAGCTCATGAGCCACATCTACTGAGCCCACGTGCCACAACTACTAAAGCTCGTGTGCCTAGAGCCTGTGTTCTGCAACAAGAGAAGCCACTGCAATGAGAAGCCTGAGCACTGCAACGAAGAGTAGCCCTCATTTGTTGCAACTAAATAAAGCGTGCGTGCAGCAATGGAGACCCAATGCAGCCAAAAATAAATAAATAAATAAATTAAGAAAAAGAATGTTTTGTTGAGTAAAAATTATTCACAACCTAAAAGTTGAGAGTTATGTTTTATTCTGCAGGAATTTTTAGGACTTCAAGCCAGGAGGCAGCATCTCAAGTAACCCTGAGAGAACTGCTCTGAGGAGGTGAAGGGGGAGCTAAAATATATAGGAGTTTTGCAACAAAGGACAGGTAGTAGGAACAAAAGATTACTATTAATAAAAGAAAACTAGCGCTTTTCTATGTATGGGAAAATGCAAGAGTCTGGGTTCACTGAAATCATTCCTTTGATATGAACCTCAGCTATCTGGGGCCAGTACACTGTGTTTTACATCCTGAGTTTCCTCAGGGCTCACAAGTTTACCATCAGCTGTGGCTGCAATCACTGTGACATCCTTTGTTTACTGATATGGCAGGCAATATTCCTTCTATCAGTTGAGAGAAATAAAGATGTTCTCAGACAAAAACTTAGGGGACTTTGCCAGTAGGTGTAACCTACATGAAATCTTAAAAGAAGTACTTTAGGGAAAAGAAAAATGTTATCAGTCAGAAACTTGGATTCCCTTGGAAGGGAAGAATCAGAGGAGGATTAAATATACGTAAAATAAAATCTTGTATTTTTCTTATTCTTTTTTTTTTTTTTTTTTTTTGTGGTACTTGGGCCTCTCACTGTTGTGGCCTCTCCCGTTGCAGAGCACAGCCTCCAGACACACAGGGTCAGCGGCCATGGCTCACGGGCCCAGCCACTCCGCGGCATGTGGGATCCTCCCGGACCGGGGCACGAACCCGTGTCCCCTGCATCGGCAGGCGAACTCTCAACCACTGCGCCCCCAGGGAAGCCCGATGGTATGCACTTTTGATAAGATATCCTGAAAATTGTCTCTGTGATCTTCCTCCTAAATTCCAATCCAAAACTTAAGCATGAGAAGAACATCAGGCTAATTCCAGTAGAGGGACATTCTACAAACTATTTCTTAAAACTGTCAAGGTCATCAATAACAGATATTTTGAGAAACTGTCATAACCAGAAAGAGCCTGAGGACACACAGGACAGCAAAAATGTAATTCTGTATCCTAAGTGGGATCTTATAAAAGAAAAACTGCATTAGGTAAAAATCTGGAAACTCTAAATAAACTATGGACTTAGTTGATAATAATGCATTCATATCGATTCATTAATTGTCACAAATATATCATCACATTGTAAGATGTTAATGGGGTGAGGTGGGTACAGAGTATAGAGGAACTCTCTGTATAATCTCAGTTTTTCTGTATATCTAAAACTATTCTAGAAATAAAGTCTATTGGAAATTTTAAGTAAGGCAAAAGTATGGCAGAAAAAAAGGACAAAGGAAAAAAGAACACATAAGACAAACAGAAAGCAAAAAGCAAAATTGTAGCTTTAACCCAAGGGTGCCAACAATGTCAGATGTAAAAGGTCTGAACACCTTAATTAAGAGGCAGAACTTGGGACTTCTGTCTCTGGATAGGTGCAGGAGATATGCTTTTCCCTACTCCCCCCAATAAATATAATAAGCACCCTGGCATTATACGTCAAACATAAGAAGACTGTGGAAGAGAAATAGGCAGACTGCCCAGGGACCTCAAGATTCCAGGAAGAACATGCTGGTGAGGCCTCTGAGCTTTCTCATGCCTCATCTATTCTGGACTTGGAACCAAAGGGGCCAGGGCCTCTGAAATACCAATACCAAAAAATGCCCCCAAAACACCTGCTCTCTCTGGCCACAGGGCCAGGAAAGGGCAGCCTATCACACAGAAAACTTTCAGACTCCAGCTTTTCTTCCCCAGCCTCAAACTACTCAACAACTGTAGCTCCACCACCTCTGATCCCAGAAATGCCACACAGGAATCCTCAGCATGCACCCTCACCAGGCTGTAAGGAGACACTCCAGCCCTTCTCGGGGAATGTCAAAGGAGGCCAAGCAGGGTCCAGGACACTCATTCCTGGCACTGGTCACCAGCACATATTCCCAGGTGTGCGTGGAGGCCATGCAGGGTCTGGATGTCCTCCCTGGCCCCTAGGTAATGAAGCACCCCTTACCCTCTGCACTGGGCGGTGTCAGAGAGGCCTAATAGAGAGTCAGGACTCTACCACTGCACAGCCGTAATTAAGACACCCCATGGTATCAGTGGAGGCCATGCGAGGGGTGGTGATAAGGTGGTCCTATCCCACCCAAGCAGTGAGGAATCAGTGGTGCCTGAAGACCTTTTGAGGAGACAGAATTCCCACACCCACCCAGAAGTAAAAAAGAACACCCCCAACTTGAGTGCCAATGGAGGGAAAAGGGAAACTGGAACCCCTGCCTGGACAGCAGCAAGGGAGTAACCACCCCTTCCCCTGCCAGACTGATATTAGAGAAAGCCAGCTAACACAGTCAGTCTCAGTAAGGTCCAGAGTTTCATATAATGACCCAAATGCCAATAAAAATATCACTCATCATAACAAGAATCAGGAGATCTTAACTAGATAAAAATAGACAATCGACAGATGCTAACTTAGAGATAACAGAGTTATCTGACAAAGATTTTAAAGCAGCCATCACAAAAATGCTTTAATGGGCAATTACAAACACCCTTGAAACAAATGAGTAAGTAGAAAGTCTCAGCAGAGAAATAGAGAATACCAAAGACCTAGGCTGTGAAACTGAAGGAACCAGTGAAATGCAAGATACAACAATAGAAGTTGCCCAATTTGAACGACAGAAATAAATAGAATGAAAAAAATGAACAGAGCCTCAGGAACCTGTGGGACTATAACAAAAGATCTAATTCTTATGTCATTAGAATAATGGAATGAAATAAGAGGGAGAGGTAAGAAGTACTTAAAGAAATAATGGCTGAAAACTTCCCAATTTTGGCAAAAGACTTAAACCCACAGACTCAAGAGACTGAAAGAAGTCCAAAAAGGAAAAAATCAAATAAATCCACACCAGGACATATCAAAGTCAAATTCCTAAAAATTAATCACAAAGAAAATATCCTAGAAACTGTGATAGAAACTAACACCTAAATTACAGCTGAACTAGAGCAAAAAGAAAAAAAAAATTACCAGAGACAAAGAGGGACATTCTATAATGATAAAAGGGTAAGTCCACCCAGAAGATATAGCAATGTTAGTATAGTCACTAAAGAACAGAATGGTGAAATATGCAAAGGAAAAAGAACTAAAGAGAGAAAGGGACGAATCCACAATTATAGTTGGGACCTCAGCACCCCTTTCTCAACACCTGATAGGAGAATTAGACAGAAAATCACCCAGGACTAAAGAATTCAACAATATTGCCAACCAAAAGGATCTAATTGGCAATATACAGTGCACTGCACCTCAAAAGAGAAGAACACACATTCTTTTCTAGAACTCAGGAAAAGTATACCATAAAACCAATTTTGAGAATGTTCACAAAACTGAAACCATACACAATATGTTCTCCAGCTACAATGAAATGAAACTAGAAATCTAAAATAGATGACAAGGAAATCTTCAGATACTTGAAAACTAAATAACACACTTCCAAATAATCCATGGGTCGTTCAGTGAGGAAATTTCAAAAGAAGCCAAGTGGAAAATAATTTGAACTGAGTGAAAACAAAATTGCAGTATACAGATGTTTGCAGGACATTGATAAAGCAGTGCTGGGGGATATATTTATATCACTAAATGAGTAATTAAAATAGGAGAACTTTCAAATTAATCATTTAAATTTCTAGCTCTAGAAACTTCAAAAGATGATAAAAATAAATACAGAACAAACAGAAGGAAGAGATAATAAAAACAGCATAAATCAGTGAAATTGAAAACAGAAAAACAATAGAGAAAATTGAGGAAAGAGAGAGGTGTTTCTTTAAAAACATCAATAAAATTGAAAAACATCTAATAAGACTGACAGAGAACAAGCAAGTTAAGACACAAATTATACATATCAGGAATTAAGGGGACGTCACCACAGACCTTGAAGACTGAATAATAAGGGAATACTACAAACAACTTTATATATATAAATTTGATAACATAGAAGAATTGAACCAATTCCTCCAGAAGCTAGCACAACTTACCCAATATGAAATTGACAATTTGAGTAGCCCTTTAACTGCTAAAACAATTGAATTTCCATTTAGAAAACATTTTGAATTTCCATTCCCCCCTGCCCGAATCTCTAGGCCCAGATTTTGTCACTGAAGCATTCTACCAAATGTTCAAATAAGAAAGAATATTCATTCTCTACAATCTATTCCAGAAAGAAGGAATGGAGGGCAAACTTCTTAAGTCTTATCATGAAGCTAATATTACCCTGTTATCAAAACTAGACAAAGGCAGCACACACACCCACCAAAGAAAACTATAGACTAACATCCCATATGAATACAAATGCAAAAATTCTTAATGAAATACCAGCAATTAGAATTCAGCAATATATAAAATAATTATGCACTATGACCAAGTTGGATTATTCCAGGTATGAAAGGCTGGTTCAATATTCACATATCAATTATTGCAATGCACTGTATTATTCATTAAAAGAAAAATCACAGGATCATATCAATTGATGCAGAAAAAGTATTTGGCAAAATCCAACATATATTTGTGATAATAACTTAGCAAGTTAGGAATGAAAGTGAAATTTCTCACCTTGATAAAGAACATATATGTAATAATACAGTTAACATTATTCTTAATGGGAAAGACTGAGTGCTTCCCAACAATTATACACTGCATGCTTGTGTCCCCTCAAAATTCATATGTTGAAATCCTAACCCCCATGTGATGGTTTTAGGAGATGAGGCCTTTGGGAGGTGAGTAGGTCATGAAGGTGGAGTCCCCATGATTGGGATTGGTGCCCTTATCAAGAAACTCCAGAGAGATCTCTCACATTCTCCCCCTTCTGAGGATTAAACAAGGAAATGGTCATCTCCCACTTGGAAGAGGGCCTTCACCAAAACCCAACCATTCTGGAACCCTTCTCTAGAACTGTGAGAAATAAATTCCTATCGTTTATAAGCCACCCAGTCAATGATATTGTGTTATAGCAGCTGGAAAAGACTGAGGCACCCCCTGAGATGAAGAACAAAGCAAACATGTTTGCTCTCAACACCCTTATTCAATATAATGCTGGAAGCTTTAGTCCGTATACTAAGACAGGAAAAGAAATAAAAGGCATGCATAGCAAAATGAAGAAATAAAAGGGTCTCTGTTTGCAAATGCCATGATTATCTACATAGAATATCCCAAGAAATCTACAATAATATTCCTAGAACTAATAAGTTCAGCAATGTCATACGATAGAAGATAAACCTACAAAAATCAATTATATTTCTATATACTAGCAATGACCATGTGGATAACAAAACTAGAAACACTATACTGTTTAAAACCTCTCAAAAATATACATGTAAATCCTCACAGAAAGGAGGACCCAACATAATTCTGAAGTCAATTCTCTTCAAATTAATATACAGGTTTAAAGTAATATCTATCAAAATCCCAGGAAACTTTTGCAGGTATAGTAAGATTATTCTAAAATTTTTATGAAAAGGCAAAGCAACTAGAACAGGTAAAACAATTTGGAAAAAGAAGAATAAAGTAGGAGGAATCAATCTACCTGATTTTAAGACTTACTTACAATAATAAAATTTATTTGGCATTGATTGACAGGATTGAGGTATAGCTCAATAGAAGAGTATAGTGAACCCAGAAATAAGCCTCTCAAATATGCCCAACTGAGTTTTTTACAAAAGGTGTAAAAGCAATTCAATGATGCTGGAGCCACTGGTGATCCATAGAGAGAAAAATGACCTCAACCTGTCTCACACCTTAATTACAAAAATAAACTCAGAAAGAATTTATTAACTTTTTAGCAAATATGCTAGAACATGTGGGTATCTATACATAAAAAATTAACTATTTTCTTTTGCATAATATGCCAAAATTAACTCAAAATTGATCATAGACAAATGTAAAACATACAACTATGAAATGTCAAGAAAAAAACTTAGGAGAAAACCTTTGTAAGTTTGGGTTAGGCTAAGAATTCTTGGAAACAACATCAGCACATGAGCTGTTAACGAAAAAAAATTGATAAATTGGACTTCATCAAAATTAAGAACTTCTCTTTGAAAGATACTGTTTCAAGAATGAAAAAATAAATCACAGGCTAGGAGGAAGTATTTATAAATCACATATATGATAAAGAACTCAATACTTCTTTCCTCCTAGTCTGTGACATTGGTACTGCTGATCTTTAGACCCCGGTGTGTGTAATGCTTTGATTTTCTTAAAAATAAAAAAATCACTTCCTCTTATTAAAAAAAACTCAATACTAATAAAACAAAAGATTTTAAATGACAGGATTTGAACTTCACTAAAGAAAGTATGGGTGGTGCAAAAAAGCACATGTGGAAATATGCTTGACAGGGCTGGTCTTTAGGGAAAGGCAAATCAGAATTGCAGTGAGTTACACCGCACACCTACTAGAATGTCTAACATGAAAAGATGGTCCATACTTTGTGTCAACAAGGATGTCAAGAAAGTAAGAGTCTCATACCCTCTGAATGTAAACAGTGCAGCCACTTTTGAAGACAGTTGTCCATTTCTTAAAATACTAAACACAGCCTATGACCCAGTCTTCCACTTCTAAGTTTTGCTCAAGAAAAATGAATGCATATGCACATATGAAGACTTGCACACAAATGTTTCTAGCATTTTTATTTATAATAGCTCCAAACTATTGAGAAACCACCCAAAAGTCCATAGAGAGGTGAATGGAGAAACAAATTGTAATGTATCCCAGTTGTGGAGTAAACTCAGCAATAAAAAGGAATAAAGTATGGACACATGCAACTCTATGGATAAATCTCAAAATAACTATGTTTAATGAAAGAAGCCAGCCAAAATAGAGTACATACTGCTTGATTTCATTTATAGAAAAATCTAGAAATGCAGATAACTCTCTAGTGACAGGAAGCAGATCAGTGTGGTGGGGTGGGAATGGGGAGGAGTAGAGAGCGATGAGAGGGACTTACAAAATGGCCTGTGGCTCAGTCATTGCTGTCCTCGGAAAGCCTTTTTGATTACTTAGCCCTTTTGATTACTGTTCCAGCAAGAGGAACAGTGCTTATGCAAATAATGATGCCCATCACCTCAGCAGCCTTCCTCCATCAGCCAAATATAACTCATTAACCAATAACATATCACAAATTTCAATTTACTTGATTATTTTAAACAGAAAAAAACAGTAATGCAGAGAGGTGGATCTTCTCCTTCTCCAGCGCGGGGCTCCTCCTGGGCTCGAGCTCACTCTCTCCCTGGCCCCTGTGCCTGTCTCTAGGGCAGCTTGGGGCCGGGCCTCTCTGCCGGTGGCTTCCTGTTCGTGCCAGTGTGCGGAGAGGGGTTGCCGTCTTCTGCTGCCTCAGTCACATGATGCACATGCGCCGGGCAGGTGCATGGCGACAGCTGAGGGTCCAGATGCCGCAGGAGGACCCGGCGGGACCGCCCACATGGCCTCCTACCTCCAGCTCTCTCACCCCACAGCCCTTTTTCTTAAACATCACCAATAACATTTATTTTTAAATTAAAAAAAAAAAAAAAAAGCCTTCCTGCAGAGAAAATGCCAATTTCTCAGATATGACCTCTGCACTCTTACACACCAACATAAAACTCCAGCAAATATTTTAGTCTAACATAAACCATGTGAATCACCAGTCATCTGCTATTCTGTACACTACTCCGTGTACGGAATAGCAGATGACTGGTGATTCACATGGCTTATGCTGGACTGACTTGTGCCTCTGAAGTCCAAGCGGAACACCTGATGTAGCACTTGGACATCAGCAGCGCAAGTCACGGGGGTCCTCTGTGAAGAACCCAGCCCCCTCTTATGCCTTCTAGGCCCCTTTTTGTAAATTGTTCTAGCAAATACTTTTTATAATCAGTCTTTGGGGAGAGAGACGATTAGCTTCCCCTCCAAACCATGGACTCCTTCATGTGGGGCATCCTTCCTTGGTGCCTCGCCGTCTCCGTGGGGAGGACCGGCCTGGCCCCTGGGGACTGTGCCCACGTAGGCTGAACCGTTGAGAGGTTCAGATTGAAATTATTATCATTCCTCTTCTTTCCAGCTGCCGGAGCAGCCATCTAAAATTTAGCTACATGAAAAGAAATTAAGTAGAAATGTAGCCGTTTGTAGTCCAGGTTTCCTTTTTCTCCAACCAGGCCTTTTTTTTTTCTTCTTTTTTTTTAACCAGTAAATCCTCTCTGGAACTGACAGGAAAGAAATGAGGCTGGAAACCTGAACTTGCATTGTCTGCCTCTGCAATCAGTGGTGCGTGTTTCCTTTGCGAGAATCCTCCCTGACTTCTCAGGCCAGGATGTCCTCGGCCAGCCGGCAGCTGTGAGGAAGGCGTTAGGACCGGGTTCTGGGAGGAGGGAGGGGAAGCCACGGCTGGGGCAGAGGGAACGCTCACAGCCAGGGCAGCCCAGGCGGCCTGCAGCCTCGAGGGGACTTGGGACCGTATGCCCTTCCTCCACGACCCCCTGGGGAAATTCCAAATTCCTCCAGGGCTCTCCTGCTGCCCCCAAGTCCATATCTCACAGGCCCATCACTTTTCTGCAGGAACACGCTAACTCCATTCTCCGTGATTTCGTTTTCTATTCCAAGGCAATTCAGTAAATCCTAATGTGCTCCTGCCACTTGTGGGGCAACTTGCTCCGTGTTAGGAACATGCATCCGGCGGGCCGGGGTGGGGCAGGGGTGTATGTGGGTGGAGGAGGGACTCATAGATAAACCGAGTGCTATTCCCTAGGGAAGGGTTGTGCCCAGTGTGTGAACCATCAGGGCTGCGGGCGGGGACTGTCAGGACGAGATTCCAGGAGGAGGATTTAGCGGGTATCACAGTGGAAGAGGGAAGGTGGGCCAGCCCAACAGAGGTGATGACACATACACGTCACCTAGCGGTTCCCTGTATATCCAGCCCCTGTGCGCCTAGAGGGTCAGTAGCCTGCTCACAGGGCCCTGCCTCTCGTCCCTCTTCTGAGGCCTCCCTGCCATCCCGCCCCCGGCCCCCCCAGTTCACTCCATCAGCAGGCCCCTTCCTGGAGTCTCACTCCTCAAATCTCTGTCTCACCCAGACCTCCTTGCTGAGCACCAGGCTACAGGCCATGGCCCAGGGCCTGCTCTGACACCGCCAACAAGCACGTTCACATTCCCCAAGGCTCTTCCCCCTTCAAACCTTGATCTCCCTCCCATTCTCACATTCTCCCATTTTAGCAACTGACAAATCTGGAGGGCCCTGACCTGGGCACAAAACCCCACCTCACGAGGCACCACAGGTTCTACCCGCCGAAGACCACACGTGCTCAGAGCACAAAACTCCCTGCTTTCAGGATCAAATTTTTAAAAATATTTTTGCAAATTTGAATAACGTTCAGGGATGAAGATACACCAATCAAATTTCTTCTCTTAGTATTCAATACATGAATTTAATTCTATTTACATATTTGAAAGCAAATATTTTATCACATTTGCAAGTTTTGCTCTCATATTCTTGCAGCTATTCTGTACAAATTTTTCAAAGACCTTTTAATGGTATGATTACCAGTGTTAGCGCTGCTTTTTCTTTTTAATAGACTATTTTTTTGAGGAGTGTTCCTTTTTGACTTATTGGCATTCCAACTAAGTTGTTTGAGGTATAGTGTTTTCTGCATAATTACATATGGTGAAACTGTAATTTTTACTTCAAGAAGGAACTACCCAACTGGGTAATATAAGGGGAGTTGTTTTTTTCATACTTTCTGTAACTGTGTATTTAACATGTCTAGAAAAAATAATATGACTAGTTAACATTTGTATAGAGCTTACTCTTTGCCAGCCAGTTTAAGCACTTTATATATATTAATTCATTTAACCATCACACCTACTCTATGAGGTAAATATTACTGTTATTGCCATTAAATATACCACCCAAAGCATATTTAGTAATTTGCCCAAAGACGCGAAGATAATGGGTGATGGTGCTGAATTTTAAATCCATATTTCTCCTGCTCATAAACAATTTTAGTTTCTTTAATGTTTTATTATGAACCGTTTCACATGTACACATTATTTAACTTGAGTTTTCTGGAGTATTTTTGCTGAGATACAATTCACATACCATAAAGTGTGGAAATTGTAAGTGTACAGCTTAATGCATTTTGACATATACATGCATCCCTGTAATCACCTCCCATTTCCCTCACCCAGAAAATTCCAACCTGCTGCTTTCCAGTCCACCACCCCCTGTTGTCAGAGGCAGTCACTGTCCTGAGTGTTTTCACTTTGTTGTCTCTTTTGGAGGCAAAACCAAGGAGAATCCAAGAGAATGGACTCAAAGGAGACCACAACCCTTTGCCTCTGGCTACTATTGCTCAAATGTGGATTCATCTTATTGTATGTATCCAGTTTTTGATTTTTATGGCTGAGTGCTGTGCCATTGTATGGATATAAAGTAATTGGTTTAATTGTCATTTTTTTCTCACTTTTAGCTGCCTGGAACATTTGTATACAAGATGTTCTGTGGACCTACATTTTTGTTCTGGGAGTTAAATACCAGGAATGGATTCTGGGTCGTCTAGTTGGTGCATGTTAAACCCTGTGAGAAATGGAAGTGGTACTAAGATTTGTATATTCCTATTAGCAATAATGAGGTTTTCAGTTGCTCCACATCCTTGTCAACACTTGGCATTGTCAGTGCTTTTTCATTGTGGCCATTCTGTGTGTGAAGCGCTATCTCGTTTGCATTTCCCTAACGACTAATGATGTTGAGCATTAATTAGCAATATTTTTTTATTCTGTGAAGTGTCTGTTCAAGTTTTTGCAAATGTTAATGTGGTTCTTGTGTTTTAGTTTATAATACATAAACTATTTATATAATAAACATTATCAATGATTAATAATAATTATGTATGCAAGTCTATCTTACAGACGTTTTCTTCCAGTCAGCAGCTTGTCTTTTTGTTATCTTAATGGTATCTTTTTATGATCAGAATGTTTTAAGTTTTGATAAAGTTCAAATTTCATCTTCCTTTTTTTCGGGGGAGTAGCAATTTTTATGACTTGATGAGGGAAACTCTACCTAGCACTGAAATCACATATATGTTCTCCTCTGATTTCTTTCTAGAAGTTTTATAGTTTTAGCTTTTACATGCAACTCTATTACGTACTCAAATTATTTGTTTGGGGGTGGTGCTGACATGAGGGGGTCTATGTCAGTTTTTCACTATGGGCTTAGCCAGTAGTTTTGACATTTTTCTTGAAAAGGCATATCATTTTCCCAATGAATTTTGCCCAATGAATTGCCTTGGAAACATTGTCAAAATCTATTGATCATATATATTTTTGTCTATTTTTGGACCCTATATTTTATTCCATTGATTTACATGTCCATCCTTATGCCAATATCACATTGTAGTTCTACTGTAAGACCTATAATCACATGGCATAAACCTTCCAAAATTGTTCTTTTTACCAAGGTTGCTTTGGTCATTCTGGAACCTTTGTATTTCCATAAAATGTGAAAATATCAATCTATGTTATTATGCTGCTGCAATTTTTATTGGGAATATGTTGAATAAATAGATATATTCTGGGATAAAGGACATCTTAATTGAGTCTTCCAACTCAATTAAGCTTAGTATACATTTCAATTTACTTAAATCTTTAATTTTTCTCAGTAACATTTTGTAATTTTTAGTGTGGAAGTCTTGCACATATTTTGTTCAACTTATTCCTGTGTATAGTATCTTTCTTTAAATTTATTTTAAAGTTATTTGACATTATTACATTAACATATGGTTGATTTTTGTTTGTTATTCTAGAGTCCTGCAACCTTGATAAGTTCACTTATTATTTCTAATAGTCTTTAGTAGATTCCACAGAATTTCTATATATGCAATTATACCACCTGAAAAGTGTTATTTATTTAAACTATTTGTTTATCTTTGTCTCATAAGGCTAGTAAGGACCTCTATCTGGTATACTGTTGAATAGAAGTGGTGCTGAAACTATAAATTCTTTAAGATTGTATCTGTCTGAAAAGTGTGAAGAGTAATCTCACTGAACATAGAATTCTTGGTTGGTTCCTTTTTGTCTTTGATCACTTTAAAAATATTGCTCCGTATTTTTCCATGTTTGGAATGTTTCTGTACTCAAAAGTAAAGCAAGCATTTATTTTCAACTTGGTTACATGTATGTAATGCTTATCTTTTTCTCTCCAGTTGCTTTTTTTTTTTTTTCCAGTCCGCAGGCCTCTCATTGTTGTGGCCTGTCCCGTTGCGGAGCACAGGCTCCGGACGTGCAGGCTTAGCGGCCATGGCTCACGGGCCCAGCCGCTCCACAGCATTTGGGATCTTCCCAGACCTGGGCATGAACCCGTGCCCCCTGCATCGGCAGGTGGACTGTCAACCACTGCGCCACCAGGGAAGCTCGCTCCAGTTGCTTTTAAAATCTTTATCTCTGGATTTCAGCAAATTTACTATGATGTGCTTTGCTAAGTTTTTGTTTGTTTGTTTGTTTGGTATGTGTATATATCTTGCTTATAATTCACTTAGATTCTTGTACATGTGGAAATATAGTTTTTATTAAAATGGGAAAAATTGGCCATATTTCAATTTTTTTCTCCCTCTTGCTGGGACTCCAAATACAGCTACTTGGGGCCACTTGGTATTGTCCACAACCCAGTGAAACTCTGTGTTTTACATTTTTTTAGTTTTTGTTTCCCTCTGTTTTCATGAAGCAACTAATCTGCTGTTATTTCCAACCAGTAATATTTTAAATTTCAGATACGTTATTTTTTATCTTTAGAAGTTGCATCAACTTTTTTACATCTTCAGTTTCTCCTCTTACTATGGTTCATTCTTTTCTTCAAATTCTTGAGCATATTTGTAATATAACTTCATCATAGTCCCTGCCTACTAATTCCATTATCTCTGGCATTTACGCTTCTATTTTGATATCAATTAACCGATTTTTTTTTTCTGGCTATGGCCCACTGTTCCCCACTTTATCACGTCTACTTAGTTTTAGATGAATGCTGGAAATTGTGAATGTTGCATTTTGAGTGACTGGATTTTTCTTTTTTTTTTTCTAAAGTGTGATGAATTTTGTTTTGACAGACATTGAATTACTTGAAGATTATAAGCTTTGTTAGAGTGGATCTAATTTAGCCTTAGTAGTGAAGCATGACTGTTCTGGCATCTCTAATAAAAGCCTGAGCTTGGAATGTGTAATAAACAAAAGCATGGTAGGTGGAGGTATGAGTAAAGATTCTATCTGTATTTTTCAGCTGGTACTTTTCTCACCAAGGTTATGAATAACCCTGTGATTGCTGAATTCAGTATTTTTATGTTCTTTACCTTTCAGGCTTCTCTGCCACATTTGATTGTTGGCCTTTCCCTCCTGGAAATGCTCCCTTGCCTCAGCCTCCATAAATTTGCTTTATCTGCTCCTCCTCTTCTTCATAGCTTTTCTGTCTGTGTTGTTGCATTCCTCTTAGAACAACCTCCCAACTAGACTTCACAGTGTCCAATCCCAATCTCTTCTAATTTATTCTTTGTACTATTATTTGTGTCACTGCATACAATTCAAATTTTATGTCACTCTCTTGATTAAAAGTTTTCTAAAGCTATTTATAGTCTTTAAGATGAAGCCCGGATGGCCCTGGCGGTGCAGTGGTTAAGAATCCACCTGCCAATGCAGGGGACATGGGTTCGAGCCCTGGTCCGGGAAGATCCCACATGCTGCGGAGCAACTAAGCCCGTGTGCCACAACTACTGAGCCCGCGCTCTAGAGACCGTAAGCCACAACTACTGAGACTGTGTGCCACAACTACTGAAGCCCATGTGCCTAGAGCCCGTGCTCTGCAGCAAGAGAAGCCACTGCAATGAGAAGCCCTCACACCACATCGAAGAGTAGCCTCCGCTTGCCGCAACTAGAGAAAGCCTGCGCACAGCAGCGAAGACGCAACACAGCCAAAAGTACATAAATAAATAAATAAATAAAGAAAGAAAGAAAGAAAGAAAGAAAGAAAGAAAGAAAGAAAGAAAAAGATGAAGCCCAAGCCTTGAAATTTGACCACATAATCTCTAGTAATATGTTTGTTGTTTGTCCTTCTAGCTTCATTTCTTTCTATATTTATGCAGGGACTCCTCTATTCCCTGGTTGACTTGTAGGGTTGAATTGTAGGTCTTTGAACATACTAAATTTTCCCTTACCCTCTGTCTTACCACTGATTCCTAAGTTATTCATCCTCTTTTTGCCTGACTCTCCCTACGTATTCATCACAAGCCAGATCAGGCATTACCATGTCCAGGAACCCTCACCTATAACTGATGCAGCAGACTTCCCCATGCCCTCTTTGTGGTCCCTCACACTGTATCCTGCACAATCGCTGCACTCCGATCGTGAATCATAAGTACCTGTTTGTTTGTCTCTATCTCCTACTGGACTGCAGGTTTCTTCAAGACAGAGTCTGGCTCAAAGCAAACATCAATAAAGATCACTTGAAATGCCCCTGGAGAGGAAGGATGAGTAAAGTCTGTATCATTAGGTGCAAAGTCAAGTTTATACAGAGTTGTAAGCAACTGACCCATTTGTACTTGGTTTAGAGTATGTGTTGTAAGGCAATGAAACATAAAATATGTCTGGATAGGAAAATAGTGGTTAGATTGGAGAGAGCCTTGATGTCAGACAAGGGGTGCTGGATTCAAAGGAGACTTTACAGGATTTTTAGAAAGATAACATAATCAGAATTGAGTTTTGGAAAGAATTGTATTGAGCAAAAAAGCAGGACAAAATTATCCATGGGAACAAGAATGAGAGGAAGATCCAGAGGAGAGCTGGGTACATTGGTCCAGGTCAAACAGAGTCCTTCCTCAATATTTTTCAAGTGTGTATAATTAATAAAAGCATGAACTTTAGAATCCACAAAAGAGAAAATTTAAAAAGCATGTAAAAAATTTACATTTCAAATGTAAATTTAAAAAAAAGCACGGGAGGAATTGTCAAGTGTGAAATAGGTAAAAATTAGATGTCAGCATTTCCTGCTAATGGAGGAAACTCAGCAAGAGAAGCTGTGGGAGGAAGTGAGGGTCTGCATCCCTGAGGCCAGTTGACTAGTGTCCCTTGTGCTCTGTTGAAAATGCAGTACCAACTCCTCCCATTCCACACGATCCCCTTCATAGCAGAGGTGGACCCTGAGCTGATATCTTCGAGTTTCCAGCTTCTAGGTCAACATTTCAAGGCATTCACACACAATTTGGGAGACAAAAAAGAAGAAGAAGCCATTTTCCTCCAGCATCAGCTTCAGGCAGTAGCTGAGGTCATTGATGGTGACTTTCAATGACTCCAAAATTCCTTAATAATCATCTCCTTGGGCACTAAGAGCATCTACTATGATTGGTAGTAGTTTCCCTGCAATCTTTGCACATTATAATTTTAAAAAATAGTCTTTTGACCCTTCTCCAACAGACTTTTCAATGGTTATAAAAGTCTTTAATTGCCTACATTAATTATATCTTTACTCAAAATATCTAAAAAGGCTTCTGTTTTTCTAAATGAACTATCACTGATAGAGTATTTGGTTTCGGAAGGGATTTGGAGGTAACAAGAACCACAAAAGTGGGAATTTGAGACTGACTATTTAACCAGGGATTGTTTGAAGGTAGAATTAATTTTACCCCAGTGGAAAACTGGACACTAGCTGTTGCAAGCATAGAGTCACATTAATTATTACCACTCATTACCTGGAATGCAGCACCAAGGGAAGGCAAAGCTTTGGTGGACAAAATGATTAGCATAGTGGAGAAGTCATTGTGATGGTGAGGAGGGTACAAGGACTAGGGGGTGGACAGACTGCTTCTCATTACTCAGGAATACATAAGAAGAGAAAGAAACAAAACTGAGGATTTAAAATTCCAGAGCAAGGCATGGTTGGAAAACTAAGCAGTGTCTGTGTCTGTCTCTAGAACATCAAATATCTCTTGTAGCTTCAGGTTCAGTGCTTCCTAAACACTGCATCAGAGTTTGATCTTTGGATTTGCTGAAGTACCACACAAGGTGATCTGACGTCTTGACAGATTGCTTAAGTTACCATTACAACACTGGGTGGGAAAGGGGAGACCCTGACAGTGAGAACGGAAACGTTTGAGCAGATGCTGATGGATCAGAGTGCTCCAAGTCCTACATATTCCTCAGGTTTCCTTTACCAATAAAAGTATGCTAAAGCTAAATAAGGTGACTGCCTGCTAAATTAAAAAAAAAAAAACCATCCAGAGCCTTCTAGAATAATAAAAAAAAAGTAGGCAGGAAAAATAGAAAATCAACCAATATAACAAGAAATAGGAATATCATAACTTGAATGAGAAAAGACAAATTGTCATCAGCACTAAGATAAATCAGATGTTTAGGATATGACAAGAACTTTAAAGTAACCGTCATAAAAATAATTCAACAAGAAATTAAAAATCCTTTTAGAAAAATAAAAAATAGAAAGACTTAACAAAGAAGTAGAATTTATGTAAGAAGATCCCAACGTAAATCATAGAACTAAAAAATGTAATAACTAAAACAAAGTAATTGTCTGAATGTGTCGATAGTGGAGTGGAGATGTCAGAGAATAGAATCAATGAACATGAATACAGGTCTAATGAATTTAATTAATCTAAACAGCAGAGAGAAAATAGACCAAACAGTTAAACAAATAAGAACAGAGTATGAAGGACTTATGACACAGTAACCAAAAGTTAACATTTGCCTCGTTGCAGTCCCAGAGGACAGGAGGGAGAGACTGGGGCTGAAAGAGTATTCAAAGACATACTGGTTGAAAACTCAAATTTGGAGAAGGAAACAAACCTATAGATCCAAGAAGCTGAGAAAATCTTAAGCAAGATAAACACAAAGAAGTCCACACCAAGAACACATCATAATCTCTAAAAACAAAAAGAAAAAAATCTTGAAAGCAACCAGAGAAATGATTCATTCATTACCTATGGGAGAACATCAATTCAAATGACAGCAAATGTAACTTCTGAAACCATAGAGACCAGAAAAAAGTGTAATAAAAATTTTCAAGTACTGAAAAATAAAATAACTGTCAACCCAGAATTCCATTAACATATCTGGTATAATCATCCTTCAGGTTGATTGAAACAAAAATTATAACACCATCTGACATTCAAGACAATGAAGTTTTAAAAGTGGGAAAGATTTGGAACCTAAATGGAAGTAAGTTTTCCATACTTAACTTGAATTGGTAAAACATTAGTAACAGCAGACTGTGATAAGTCACATGTGGATATTGTAATATCCAGAATAACCACTAAGAACATCTTTACAAAGAGGTACATGAAAAAACACTATAGATAAATCAAGATGGATACTATAAAGGAAGGAATAACCCAGAGGAAAGCAATAAAAGAGAAACAGAGAAATGAGGATTAAAGGAAACAAGTAGATAATAAAATGTCAGATGTGAGCTCTAACATAGCAATAATTATAGTAAATGTAAATGGCAGTGATCTACCAATTAAAAGGCAGAGTTTGGCAAAGTGGATTAAAAAATTCTCTATTGCCCTATTAGAAATTCATTTCAAATTTAGCAACATGGATAGACTGAAAATAAAAAGAGGGAAAAAGATACACTATGGAAACATTAATTTTTAAAAACTAAGAGTAGCTATATTAATATTAGATAAAATAGACTACAAAGAAAAGAATAAGAGTCAAAGAAAGATATTACATAATGGTAAATGATCA
Source organism: Monodon monoceros (assembly GCF_005190385.1). Lineage (NCBI taxonomy): Eukaryota > Metazoa > Chordata > Mammalia > Artiodactyla > Monodontidae > Monodon > Monodon monoceros. The sequence goes on along the minus strand of NW_021703776.1, from coordinate 8,010,589 downwards.
AAACCTATAGGAAACCCCAAAACATAAGAAGCAAAAAATGACAGAGCTAAAAGGAGAAATAGTTAAGTCCACAATTATAGTTGGAAACTTCAACAGTCCATCTTAGTTACAGTTATATCTACCTAATAGCAAAATAGCAAGTGTATAAAAGGTCTCAGAAAAATGATTGATCAATTAATAGGATCTAATATATATCTTATTCAACAAGAACAGAATATACATTTCTTTCAATTGCTCAGAGAATATTCAATATATGTATGTATATATGGAGAGAGAGAGAATTGAATGAAAATGAATATACACCATTTCATAATAGGTAAGATGCAGCTAAAGAAGTATGAAACAGAATTTACAGCACTAAATGCTCACATTAGAAAAGAAGAAAGAAAAGTCTTGATAAATTGTCTAAATTCCTACCTCAAGAAACTAGAAAAAGAAAAACAAAAAGCAAGTAGATGAAAGAAAATAATAAAGATAAGACTAAAAATAGATGAAATAAAAAACAATAGAGAAAATCAGTGAAACAAAAAGCAGGCTCTTCAAAAAATATCAATAAAATTGATTAGCCTCTAAAAAATAACTGACAAAAACAGAAGAAACGAACAATCATCAATATCAGGGATGAAATCAAGGATATCTCTAAAGATCTCACAGCCTTTAAAACAATTCTAAAGTGACACTGAAAACAGCTTTCCACTCAACAACTTGGATGAAATGGACTAATTCCTCAAAAACCGCAAATTACCAAAAGTCAGCTAAGATAATCTGAATAATTCTACAACCATAAGAGAAATTAAATTTGTAATTTAAAGGTTCCAAGACAGGAATTTCTAGACACACATGATTTTACTGGAGATTTATACCAAACATCTAAATAAGAATTAACACTAGTTTTACATAATCTCTTCCAAAAAACAGAAAAGAAAAAAATACTTTACAACTTATTTTATGTGGACATTATTACCCTGATACAATAATGCTCAAAAACTTCTAAGACACTACAAAAAAAATAAAATCAAAACTCTCATGAGCTCAGATATAAAACTCCTCCAGAAAACATTAGCAAATTGAATCACCAATAAATAAAAAGAATTATACACTGACTGTGGTATTTATTTCAGGTATGCAAGAATAGTTTAACATTCTAAAATCAATATAATCTACCATATCAACAGGCTAAAGAATAAAATTTAGATAATCACATCAGTTGACAACAAAAATAATTTAACAAAATCCAATATCCATTTAACCAGCAAGTTAGGAATTGAGAGGAAGTACCTCAACCTAATAAAGAACACAAAAAAACCTCTACAGCGTACAGAATACTGAACAGTGAAAAACTGAACACCATCCCCTTAAGATCAGGAACAAAGCAAGCCTATCTTCTCTAATCATTTTTATTTCTCAACATAGCCCTGTGCATTGTAGACCCTGAAGTAAGGCAAGCAAAAAAAAAAAAAAGCCATGAAGATTGGAAAGAAAAAAATAAAACTGTTTTGTTTGAAGATGACATTGTTGACTTCATGGAACACCACCAAAACCACTATAAAAAACCCTCCCAGAGTTACAGATAAGTTCAACAAGGTCCCAAGATACAAAGTCCACAGGCAGAAAACAATTGCATTTTTATATAATAACAATAAACACATGGAAAATGAAATTAAAATATAATACCAATTATAGCCATTTCTAAGAAAATTAAGTACTTATATACAAGCATAACAAAACATGTACAGATTCTATATGATGAAAATTACCAAATACGAATGAAAGAAATTAAAGACTGCCAAACTAAATGTAGAGGCATACTATGTTCATAAATTGCAAAATCAGCATAGTAAAGATGTCAATTATCCCAAACTCACCTTCAGGTTTAATTAAATTCCTATCAAAATCTCAGCTATGTTTTTGTAGACTTAGACAAGGTTACTCTAATAGTCATGCAGCAAAATAGGGGCCCTACAATAGCTAACACTATTTAGAAAAAGAAGAAGAAAGTCAGAAGAATCACTCTACCCATATTACTTCCTATTATAAATCTGCAGTAATAGAGATTGATTGTTATTGACAGAAGGTCAGATACATAGATCAATTGAACAGAATTTAGAACCCAGAAATAGACCCACAGAAGGACATCTGAATGATTTTTGACAAGTTGAAAAAGGAATTCAATGGAAGAAAGGTAGCCTTTTCACAAAATGGTGCCAGAACAACTGGACACCAGAAGGAAAAAAAAAGAAAGGAGTGTCAACCTAAGTCTCACACTTTATGCAAGTTTATCTCTAGATGGATCATAGACTGAAGTAAAAATGCAACACAATAACAGCTTCAGAAAAAAAAATAGGAGAAAATCCTCAGGGTTTAGGGCTAAGGAAAGAGTTCATAGATTTGACACAAAAAGTAAAATCAGTGAAAGAAAATTTCATCAGTTGGACCTCATCAAAATAAAAATCTTTTGTTCTGTGAAACATTCTCTTATGAAGATGAAGAGACAAGCTATAGATTGGAGAAAATATTTGCAAACATATCTAACAAAGGACTAGTATCTTGAATACATAAAGAACTCTCAAAATGAAACAGAAAAAAAAAAGTCCAATTAGAAATGGCAAAATACATGAAGAGACATCTCATCAAAGAAGATGTGCAAATGACAAATAAGCCCATGAAAAGATATTCAACATCATTAGCCTACAGCAAAATGCAAATCAAAACCACAATGAACAATTACTACATGCTCATAAGAATGACTAAGATAAATAGTAAAAATACCAATTGTAGGTGAGAATGTGGAAAAGTGGATTAATCATATACTACTGGCGGGAATGTAAAACATTACAGGCACTCTGAAAAGCAGTTTGATATGTTCTTATAAATCTATCCATGCAACTGGCTAAAAGGTACATATGATCTCAGTATTTTCCTTACATCTGCACTTGAACCAATGATTCTCTCAAGAAAAATTTAATTAAAAATATTAGCCACATGTTATCCTCATCTTTGTTCCTCCTATGTCAGAACAATCAGGCTTGAGACAACTTGGAAAATCCTGGATCTTGGCTCCCATATTTAGTTAATTGATTAGCCAACACTTACATCATGGTTTGCATTTTACTTCTTTATCAACCTATCAATACAAAGCACAATTCTACCCACCTGGTCCATCTGAACTGTTAATGATGTACAATGTGAAGGCAGATTCCCCTTTTCCTTACACCTCTTGCTTTCCCCACTTTCTGAAGCCTGATAGTTCTCTCCATAGTACCCTGGGTGCTGCCTCTGTTTACTGTGATCTTCCCAGGCAATCTTCTCCCAATTCCCATTGTATTTCAGCCTGGAAAGGACTTTATTTCCCAGGGTACTTTGTGTTATTTTTCTGTTTTTCAGATTTGGGGACATTCACCTAGTTCAGAGGATGAACGTGTGTGATTCTAAAATTGGGTCTTTGTCTATAGAAAATGTCGACTTCTGGAACATCTGCTCTTAGCCATTTACTTCAGTAAACCAAAACTTGAGGACCCCTGCACTATGATTTTTTCCCTGATTATATTTCCCATCTCACCTCCTCAGCTCCCTCTCTCCCATCTTTCTCTTTACCCACACTTTATCTACCCTTATCTAGGGTCACTTTGCCTGGTTCCTCCTCTCTGCTTTTTCATGCTATTTCTCCTTCTAATATATACTTAACTTCTTCTTTGCACATGCCTATTTTCACCAACAGCTTAAATGTTACTTGTGTCATGAGAATTTTCCACAGCGATTTCCTCTGAAATGCCTAGTTTAAGCTGTGCCTATCTTATGGCCTCCCTGCTCTCTTGAACATGGCATCTCTAATTTGTAGTAAAATTATTTATGTAAAGTTTATCTTTTCTGCCAAGTAGCTCCATTTCCTAGAAGAATGCTTAGGATATAGCATTAGCTCAATACATATCTTCTCTCTGAATCATGACAAAATTAATTTTATAAAAGAAAACTTTCCATTGTAATAGGCAGTTCTAATTTTCAGAGTTATGAAAAGGTAATGAAATAAAAAAGAAATTCTAAATTTTCCCACTTTGGTTAAATGTTAAAACACAGTGACCTTTAAAAAATTTAGTATATTATGGCTTTAAAAAAACTAAATACAATTTTATTAACATTTTTCTGGTACATTTAATGAGCCAATATTAGAACATTATTATGAACTAACATCCATAGCTTATTCATATTTCCTTGGTTTTCTCCTAATACCCATTTTCTGTCACAGGATCTCATACATGGCATCACATGACATTCAGTCCTCATGTCTCCTCAGGCTCCTCTGGTCTGGGACAGTTTCTCAGATCTTTCATGCCTTTGACAACCTGGATAGTTTTGAGGAGGACTGATGAGGCATTATGTAGAATGACTCTCAAGTGGAATTTGATGTTTTTCTTATGGGTAGACTCGGGCAATGGGAGGAAGACCACAGGGGTGAAATACCCTTCTCACCTAATCAAGTCAAGGGCACATCCTGTAAACACAGCTCATCATTCTTGATGTTGACCTTGATCTCCTGCCTGAGGGCATATTTGTCAGGTTTCTCTTTAAAAGTTATTATTTACAATATTGAGGAATTTCTTTGTGAGTTTATAGATTTAAAATAATGTCTCAATAAATGTAAGAACACTTTAGAGAACATTATTTTGCTTTGATGACTATTTAGAGTGGACTTTAAGTTTGAGATTCCCAAACTGGTCTCTGTTTCACTTCCTTTGCTATTCTATTTCTGGGCCAATTCAGTCACAGTTGTAGCTCTCTCAAGCACATCTATGTAGAGGAACTTCAAATGTATAGCTCTTGCAATGACATCCATTAGAAGTTTCAAGACTCTATGACATAACTCACAGCAAGATCCTTTTTGATCCACCTCCTAGAGAAATGGAAATAAAAACAAAAATAAACAAATGGGACCTAATGAAACTTAAAACCTTTTGCACAGCAAAGGAAACCATAAACAAGACAAAAAGAAAACCCTCAGAATGGGAGAAAATATTTGCAAGCGAAGCAACTGACAAAGGATTAATCTCCAAACTATACAAGCAATTCATGCAGCTCAATATCAAAAAAAAAAAAAAACAACCCAATCCAAAATGGGTGGAAGACCTAAATAGGCATTTCTCTAAATAAGACATACAGATTGCCAACAAACACATGAAAGGATGCTCAACATCACTAATCATTAGAGAAATGCAAATCAAAACTACAATGAGATATCACCTCGCACCAGTCAGAATGGCCATCATCAAAAAAGCTACAAACAATAAATGCTGGAGAGGGTGTGCAGAAAAGGGAGCCCTCTTGCACTGTTGGTGGGAATGTAAATTGATACAGCCACTATGGAGAACAGTATGGAGGTTCCTTAAAAAGCTACAAATAGAACTCCCATACAACCCAGCAATCCCACTACTGGGCATATACCCTGAGCAAACCATAATTCAAAAAGAGTCATGTACCACAGTGTTCATTGCAGCTCTATTTACAATAACCAGGACATGGAAGTAACCTAAGTGTCCATCGACAGAAGAATGGATAAAGAAGATGTGGCACATATATACAATGGAATATTACTCAGCCATAAAAAGAAATGAAATTGAGTTATTTGTAGTGAGGTGGATGGACCTAGAGACTGTCATACAGAGTGAAGTAAGTCAGAAAGAGAAAAACAAATACCGTACACTAACACATATATATGGAATCTAAAAAAAAAAACAAGGTTCTGAAGAACCTAGGGGCAGGACAGGAATAAAGACGAGACATAGAGAATGGACTTGAGGACATGGGGAGGTGGAAGTGTAAGGTGGGATGAAGTGAGAGAGTAGCATTGATACATATACACTACCAAATGTAAAATAGATAGCTAGTGGGAAGCAGCCGCATAGCACAGAGAGATCAGCTCAGTGCTTTGTGCCCACCTGGAGGGGTGGGATAGGGAGGGTGGGAGGGAGACATAGAGGGAGGAGATATGGGGATATATATATATATATATATATATATATATATATATATATATATAGTTGATCCACTTTGTTATAAAGCAGAAACTAACACACCATTGTAAAGCAATTATACTCCAATAAAGATGTTTAAAAAAAAGAATTTAAACTTCATTTGTAATTGGAATAATAAAATTCCCTTAGGAAACTATACTGTAATTAAAAAAAAAAAGAAGTTTCAAGACTGCATTTTTTGAATGCCATATATTTCTCATTGTTACCTCACATTTATCATATTTAAAAAATTACACATTTTATTACTTTGCACACACACACACACACACAGACACACATGCCCAACATAGTTTTTTTTTCTCCTAGGTCCATTACTTAATTTCACAGTCTTATTACCTACTATATCATTCTCACTGGATACTTTAAATTCATTATTAAAACCTTTCTAAAACATCAGTTTAAATACTTATATTGATTTATCTTTTAATTTTTTTAGAGAAAATGATTTTTTTTCTGATTAAAGATATAGCAAAATTTGTCTGCCTTTGTAATTATGTTCTGCCAATTTCCATGAAAATATAGGAAAATCTGAATGAATTTATTTTTACATAATGTTTTGTAAAGAATCAAACAAGTTTAGAAAATTAATAAGGAAACATCCACCTTAAACCACACGTTAGACCCGATGGACTTAACAGATATATATACAATGCGTTCCATGCAAAAGCAACGGAATACACATTCTTCTCAAGTGCGCATGGAACATTTTACAGGATAGATCGTAGGTTAGTCTGCAAAACATGTCTTAATACATTTAAGAAGACTGAAATAATATCAGGTCTATTTTCTGACCACAGTGTTATGAAACTAAAAATTAGTTACATAAAAAAGCTGGAAAATTAACAAATATGTGGAGATTAAACAACATGCTACTGAACAATCAATGGGTCAAAGAAATACCTTGAGACAAATGAAAATAGAAATATACTGTACAAAATTTTTTAGGATGCAGCAAACGCATTTCTAAGACAGAAGTCCACAGGGATAAATTCCTACCTCAAGAAATAAGAAAAGTCCCAAATACACAATCTAACTTTACACTTCAAGGAACTGGAAAAAGAAGAACAAATGAAGCCCATAGTAAAAGGAAGGATATAACAAAGATTAGAGCAGAAATAAATGAAATAGAGACTAAAATGACAGTAGAAAAGATCAATAAATTTAGAGCTGATTCTTTAAAAAGATAAACAAAATTGACAAAACTTTAGACTTACCAAGAAAAAAAGAAAGCAAAAAATTAATAAATTCAGAAATGAAAGAGGAGATGTTACAACTGATACCACAAAAATACAAAGAATCATAAGAGGCTGCTATGAACAGTTTTACAACAAAAAATTAGACAACCTAGAAGAAATGGATAAATTTCTAAAAACATACAACCTATGAAGAATGAAACATGATGAAATAGAATATCTAAGCAGACTAATTACTAGAATGGAGACTGAATCAGTAATTTAAAACCTCTCAACAAACAAAAGTTTAGAGCAAGACAAGTTCATTGGTGAAGTCTACCAAATATTCAAAGAAGAATTAACACAAATCCTTCTCAAACTCTTCCAAAAATATAGAAAAAGGGGGAACTCTTCCCCCTCTAAAATGCTGAACTCAGCATTACACTGGCACAAAAAACAGACCAAGGTGCCATAAGAGAAGAAAATTATCAATAAGAACATTTGTTGCTATTGTGAGTTCAAAATAATACAGTCATTTATACATTTCATTTTGAAAAATCACCTGGGAGTTACTTATAAAGTTTATGGTAGGTCCTCTCCAGAAAGTGGGTATAGAGAAATGAACCTCAGCATAACAAAGGCCATATGTGACAAGCCCACGGGTAACATACTCAATGGTGAGAAGCTGAAAGCATTTCCTCTAAGATCAGGAACAACACAAGGATGCCCACTCCTGCCACTTTTATTCAAAATAGTATTGGAAGTCTTAGCCAGAGCAATTAGTCAAGGAAAAGAGGCAAAATGCATCCAAATTGGAGAGGAAAATTAAAACTGTCACTGTTTGCAGATGACATAGCATTATATATAGAACACCCTAAAGATGCCATCAAAAAATTCTTAGAACTAATAAATGAATTTGATAAAGTTGCAGGTTAAAAAATCAATATCAAAAATCTGTTTGTTGGGCTTCCCTGGTGGTGCAGTGGTTGAGAGTCTGCCTGCTGATGCAGGGGACACGGGTTCATGCCCTGATCTGGGAAGATCCCACATGCTGTGGAGCCGCTGGGCCCGTGAGCCACGGTCACTGAGCCTGCGCGTCCGGAGCCTGTGCTCCACAATGGGAGAGGCCACAACAGTGAGAGGCTCGCGTACTGCAAAAAAAAAAATCTGTTTACATTTCTATACACTAATAACAAACTATGAGAAGGAGAACTTAAGAAAATAATCCTATTTTAAATTGAGTCAAACAGAAATTTCTTTCTTAGGAAGAAATTTAATGAAGTAGGTGAAAGACCTGTATATTTAAAACTATAAGACAGTAATGAAGAAAATTGAAGAAAGCACAAACAAGTAGAAAGATATTCTGTGTTCATGGATTGAAATAATCAAGTGTTAAAATGCTCTCACTAGGCAAGACAATCTACAAATTCAATGCAATCTCTATCAAAATTCCACTGACATTTTTGAAGAAGTAGAATAAAGAAATAGAATAAATAATCTTAAAATCTGTATGGAACCACAAAAGACCCCAAACAGTCAAAGCAATCTTAAAAAAGAAGAAAGCTGTAGATTTCACATTTCCTGATTTCCAACTGTATTACAAAGCTATAATAATTAGAACAGTATGGTATTGCCATAAAAACAGACACATAGATCAATGGAACAAAATAGAAAGTCCAGAAATAAACCCACATATATATGGTCAATTAATTTATGACAAGGAGCCAAGAATACACATCAGGGAAAGGACAGTCTTTTCAATAAATGGTGTTGGAAAAACTGGACAGCCAATTGCAAAATAATGAAACTCAACCTCTATCTTACACCAGACACAAAAATCAACTCAAAATGGATTAAAGACTTGAATATAAAACCTGAAATTGTAACACTCCTAGACGAAAACATAGACAGTAAGCTCCTTGACACACTAAGCTCCATGACTTCAAATCCTTGATGATTTTTATTGAATCTTACACCAAAAGCAAAAGGAACAAAAGCAAAAATAAATAAGTAGGACTAAGTCATCTAAAAAAGTTTCTGTGCAGCAAAGGAAACCAGCAACAAAATGAAAAGGCAAACTACTGAATGGGAGAAGATATTTGCAAACCATATATCTGATAAGGGATTAATATTCCAAATATATCAAGAAATCATACAATTCAATAGCAACAATACGATCTAATTTAAAAATGGCAGATGATCTGAATATTTTTCCAAAGAAGACATACAGATGGCCAACAGGTACATGAAAAAATGCTAAATCTCATTAATCATTAGGGAAATGCAAATCAAAACCACAATGAGATATCACCTCATACCTGTTAGAATGGCTGTTATCGAAAGACTAGAAATAGAAAATATTGGTGAGGATGTGGAGTAAAGAGAATCCTTGTGCACTGTTGGTGGGAATGTAAATTGGTGTCGCCACTAAGGAAAGCAGCATGGAGGTTCCTGAAAAAATTAAAAATAGAACTCCATATGATCCAGTGATTTCACTTCTAGGTATTTATCTGAAGAAAATGGAAACACTAACATGAGAAGGTACAGCTCCATGTTTATTGCAGCATTATTTACAATAGCCAAGATATGGAAGCAACTTAAGTGTCCATCAATGGAGAAAGAAATTTATATTTGTAAATTATATATACATGAATATTATTCAGCCTTAAAAAAGAATGAAATCTTGCCCTCTGAGGCAACATGGATGGACCTCAATGGCATTATGCTAGATGAAGTAAGTCAGAGAGAGAAAGACAAATACTGTATGATCTCACTTATCTGTGGAATCTAAGATTAAAAAAAACAAAACAAAATGAAAACAAACAAAAATATCCCAAGCTCATAGTGTTACTGAGTCCAGCTCATACTGCTTGATGCATGACAGGCCAATAAATCGAGAGAGACGTTGAAGCAAGGAATAGTGACTTTATCTGGAAAGCCAGCAAACTGAGAAGATGGTGGACTCCTGCCCCAAAGAACTATCTTGCCTGAGTTAGAGTTCAGGCTTTTAAACTGAAAGGGAAGGAAGTAAAGTCAAACATTTCCTGGTTCCGGTCAGCCTCCGGAGGGGGTGTGTTGATTTCTTCCTCCCTGCAGTCATTCACAGGTGGGCCTGGTCAGGATGTTTCCTGTGAGCTAAACAAAGGTATTTTAGCTTAATGCTCATTACTTGGGAAGCAGAGTTCCCAGAGATGGGCCATTATGTATAATTTAAGCTTATAGGCAACATTACTTGTAATAGAATACAAAAAGTTCTTCCCTGTTACAATAGACAGGGAACAGACTGGCGGTTGCCTGCCAGAGGTGGGGCTGGGGTAGGAGAAATAGGTGAAGGGGGGTCAAAAGGTCAAAAGAAAAATAAAAGCAGATAAGTTAATTTTATTTATTTATTTATTTATTTATTTATTTATTTATTTTCGGTATGCGGGCCTCTCACTGTTGTGGCCTCTCCCGTTGCGGGGCACAGGCTCAGCGGCCATAGCTCGTGGGCCTAGCCGCTCCGCGGCATGTGGGATCTTCCCAGACCGGGGCATGAACCCGTGTCCCCTGCATCAGCAGGCGGACCCTCAACCACTGCGCCACCAGGGAAGCCCCAGATAAGTTAATTTTAAAATGAAATATAGTCTGAAAATGTCCTTATTTTTTTCCATTGCCTTTTAAATCCTTGCCACTTTTGCTTTCTTTTAATGCTACTTTAAATGTTATGGCAAAAGATTAATAAACCAAAGTGTTCCTTTTAATTTATTCTCCAAAGTAAAATACCCTTTTAAAAAGTAAATTTAAGGTTCATTTTTCTCACTGTTAGAAGAACTAGGATTTTTTTCTTCTGAGTTAAGTTTTATGAACACGTGAAGAAATAAAAGTCACTGCAAGTTTAGCTTCAACGTGGAATACAAATTCTTCCCCTAAATACATTACAGGTGACATCACTCACCCCCGCCCGGGCACTCCCTATGCAGTGTGGCCACAACATATTCTAACTTGACACTGAGGACGTGAGGATGCCTTTCTCTGTAACCCAAGGAAGTAAGCATTCAGTTTCAGATGGAGCACACCTGAATGACTTGGCCTTCTTCTAGTTGCTTGGATATGGTTTGTCAACATCCTATTGCTGGCCACAAACCTTTGCTATGGAACTGATCACCCTTTTTCCCAACCTCATCCTCCACCTAATGCTTACTCATTCTTTGGATTTTGACTTGAAAGGAAGACTCCTAATTCTCTAGACCAGGTCAGGCCCCCCTGTTGAATGTTCTCAGGGAAAACTTCACCCTTCCTTTGTGGAACTTCCACTGCTGTGATTTCGTATCTACTGGTCCCGCAGTTTGATTTATGCCTGTCTTGTGCAGGTTTCAAGATACAAGAGGGCAGAGACCATCTCTGTTTGTGCTCTTGATTATAATCTCTATAAAAATGAATAAGGACACCCATCCCACAAGTATCTGTGGGCGCCTGGTGAATGCTAAACTCTCTGTCAGGTACTGAGGACACAAACGTGAGCAGTGAGAACCATTTAGATGATGGGTCCTACCAGATTTAGAGCATGGTGGAGGCAGTTAGGGGGGCAATTGTCATGTGTGCCCGGGTGGGTGATAAAGGCCTCCTTTGTAGCAGGAGGTCTCATTTCCAAAGGCTTGAGTAATGGATGAGTGTTCAGGAGGATGGAAGGAAGATTTCCAGGCATGGAGGTTTGAAATAGTCTGGCACAATTGGCTTCATGTCTCCTTAGAAGCCCTCTATTACCCCTCACCCCATAAAAAGAGGGAAGATTCAGGGAACTGAGAGACTCAGGGTACAGACCTCCAGGCTGCAGCACAAATCAGGAAAAGAAGAGGGAGGAAGACCAGATCCCAGGGCAGGCGGGGTAGCAGGACACACAGACCGGGCTCCCAGAGGCCTCCAGAGCCGGCCACTTCAGGCCTTCTGTGAAAGACAACCATGGCCTCAGGGCGTGGTCTGGGCCCTTCCTAAGCACATGCTCTGGGAGGAGTGTTCTGTAGGTATCATAGGACTTCAAAGGGCTTGGAATCTGCTCTCCCTGAGACCAGCAAGGTGGTTCTGGGAAACAGGAGCCCAGGCATTGCATCCCTTCTTCATTCACTGGGCTCCTAGGGCCACCAGGAACCACCCTAGCTCATCGTGGTGACCTTATGATTTGACATGCTAATCCTGAGGGTGGGGTCATTGTTCCCATTTCAGAAATGGGGAAATTGATGCTCAGAGATTAGAGTGATTTACTTGAGGATGCACAGGTGGGCAGAACTGGAACTTTGAGTTATTGCTATCCTTTCTTGTTGTAGGAAAAAGTTATTTGTGATAATTTCTGTTTCATTTTTTTATAGGAAAAATACACGTTATTAGAAATTTAAACTTAATTTCTAGAAGGCTACAGAAAATTGTCATTACCCCTAGGGAGTTGGGATGAGTAGAAATAGGAAGTTTTATGGTTCATATTGCATCTTTTAAAAATCATTTTGGAATTTACTGTATGTATATTTAAATTATAGAATAAATTTAATAAGTTAACAGAATTTACAAAGGAGCCACCACTAGAATAAAGGAAATGGGATGCATCATTTCTAAATAAGAGCAAATGACAGCTTGAGAATCTTGTGAAAGGTGAGGAAGAAATAAATATGTAAAATATCGAACAAGCAAAACAAGAGATGAAAGACCTCAAGGACACCGAAACAAATGGAAAACTTTACTATACTCATGAATAGGGACACTCAATTTTCTGAGGAGGTCAATTCTACTTGAACTGATCTATAAATTCAATGTAATTATAATCCAAATCTCAATGCACATTTTTGTTCTGTATGTGTTTTATATGAGTGTGTAACTGCAATGTTAATTCTAATATATGGAACAGCAAAGGGACAAGAATAGTCAAAACATTTCAGCAGAATAAAAACAATGGAGGAAGGGTGACATCAAATATCAAGCCATATTTATTTGAAACCACAGGAATTAAGACAGAAAGGCATTCACATGGAGACAGATCGATCAAGGGAACACAACTGAGAACCTGGGAAGCTTGATTTATGAATGAGAAGGGGCAAGTCAAGAAAAGGTACTTGGGGAATTGATTATCCACATGGGAAAAAATGAAACGATTGACACAGGAGTGAACATGCATGTGGTGTGGAAAGCGGCACGTGGTGGAGGTTATGGAAACCCTACATCCACCTGTTCCTCCTCCACAGTGTCCCTGATGGAAACCTGCCTCTGCCCTGGGCTGGGCCCCATACTTCAGGGCATCATGACCCCTCATCTGGTGTTTGTTTACAAGGCTTCAGTAATTCCAAATGGACAGGTGACTCAACACAGGACAAATAGGTTTTGAAAAATGGAAGTTTGCTGAGTGGTTTGAGGCATTTCTTTTCTGCTGAGGCTGAGCTACATCTGCTCCCGTGATGGGCTGGTAGAGGGGGCATGAAGCAGTGTCTGCTGCTGTCAGCCTTTGGCCACCAGAAAGGCTGGCCTTGGGGTAGAACCAACATATTTTTTGATGGAGCCAAAGACAAACTGGCTCTAGATCAGAACTCAGTCTCTAGATCAGCTCTGCCCAGTGGAACATAAATTGCCGTATACATAATCATGAATTTTCTAGTAGCCACATTTCACAAAGCAAACAGAAACAAGGGACATACATTTTCATAGTATGTTTCATTTAATCCAATATATCCAACATATTATAATTTCAGCATGTGATCAGTATTAAAAACATTGAAAAATGTCACGTTTTTGGTACTAGGTTGTGAAATCTGGCATGTGACTTAGACTTCCATGACGTCTGCCTCACCTCTGATTCCTGTTATGACAGCAAACTGCCTACATGCAGAGGTCAATCTGTGAGGAAGGCTCCTTAGATGGTGGGCAGCATAAATGAAGCTAAAGACAAATGACGGAATAAGATAAAATATTTTCAGTGTATGCAAGTGTAAAGAGCTCTACTACATCCATAAGAAGAAAACAAAGAACCTAGAGATATAAAGATGCAGGGCACAGATATAAATACTTCTCCAAATATACACATCCTATAAAATAAGACAGTATGTCCAATCTCAGGAGTAAGCAGAGAAATGTTAACTAAGATGATATCGAGATAACGTTTTTGCCACTGCATAGGGAAAGTCAAAACACATCCATGGTTCTCAAGTGTGTGGAAAGACGTTTTGAGGACGAAGAGTGGTGTGATGGGGGCTAGGCTTCCACACTCGCTGGTGAAGCTCAGACTACTTTCCATCGTACTCTACAGCCAGGTGATAGCCAAGAATGCAGGTTCTGCCGATGAAACCCTCCGGCCACGGCCTGAGACTCAGTATCTAGTGGTGCCAAGGAGCAGGGCCAGCCTGAATTCCTCCCTAGTGCCACCGCCACTCCCTAAAGGCAGTGCCTGTAAGGAATCCGGGAGAAATAACCCCTCCCTCTCTGTGCACATGCACGACCTATCGATGCATTTATGGATATCGTCACCACCACCACCCACGATGCAAATGATCGGGCCTTTATTTTTTTTATCCGTGTCTTTAGAGCCCAGCAAAGGGCAGTTCATGTGGTCAGCTGCTGGAAATAATTTCTAATGAATGAATCAGAACTGAACGAATGAGAAAAATGTGTGAATGCTGACATAAGCCCGGGGAATCTTTATTTTATATTGATTTTGTTTGATAAACTTTTATCATCCTTCTCTCAATGTGCCTAAAAGTGATGGAATTTCTTAAAGCTCTGGTTTCTTCAACAGCTCCTAAAACATGTCATCAGACTTGAGGTTCATATGTGTGGCACCGTAAGGACCCTAAAGCAGGAAGCCAAGTACAGATCTTTCATCTCCAAGGCACCCTGCCCTTGGTTATTTCACGTTGGGTTCTTTGCAGACAGCGGCTGTACAGCCAACATGTTCAGGATCACTTACGGTAGCAGCAGGTTGGTCATTGGCATAGCTGCATGGCTCAAAGGATGGATTATTTCTCTTCTGTGCCATTCTATATAAATTGGGGTAGTTATATCTATACAGAAATTTCTTCTTGCTCTTTTTAAATGAAAGTAATTCTGTTTAGCAGTTTGTACTATAAACTTGAGTGGATATGGCCATAAAGACAATCGTCAGTTTATTTCAGTCCTGAAAGTGTTGATTTCTTCACATTGGACAGGTCTTTTCTCATGGAGCCACTGGAAAGTGAGCCCCTCAAACAGTGATCCCAGTGACTCCCCTAAATCTGAGGATATCATGGACAGTCCTGCCACCGTCAGCAGTGGCAGGGAGTATGAATTTATTACATTTTCCATTGTTTGGGCTCCATATTCTAACTGAATGTCTGCTCTGAGAAGTATGCTGTGAATGTTAACAAGAAGGGCTGACAGCCCTGGAAAGACCTGACCCAGCACTGCCTCCTGTTTCCTGTGGGCCTCTGCTTTCCTCCTCTGCTTTGATGTGGGTTTTGGCACACAGAGCTCAAGCTAGAATGATTTGGAAATGGTAAGAACAAAAGCAAGTGGAAGAATGTGCTTTCTGGGTTGGTCTTAGATGAAGGGACTTCTCATTTAGCAAAAAATTCTGTAGGTGTTTTTATTTATTTTCTTAAAAGACTTTGAACAGTTACAAACGATTTCACTTACATGTGAACTTCCATGCTGAGAAGGAAGAACCACACTGAATACCCATATCTGTGTTGGGGAGCATTTCGTCTGCATTGAGCTCCAAGCAAGATGGGGCCTGTGTAGTCAAGTGATGCATAATAAGAGTAATGCTGGTGATGGAGAGAAGGCTGCTGCTGACGTTACTGACATTCTGCCAATCCCTGTATACTTGTTAGGTCACTGAATCCTCATAACCTACAAGACTGGTGCTGTAACCAGTTTCATAAAAGATGGACAAAAACTCAGAGAGATTCAATAAATTACCTCACATTTTATAACTCATAAAAGGCTGGAAATTCAAACCAAGTCACATAATTAAATCCGGTTAATTGTCTAAGATTCTGTTGTACATTTATAAAAGACACAGGTATTCTGTCCTTGGATTAATATTGGCCTTTCCACTTCTGAGATGTTACTTCCCTAAATGCACTTGTTTTCATCATTTTATTTATCTGATTCACAATTATTGACCACCTACAACATAGCTAGCTCTATAAAAAATCCTAAATCTCTTTCTCCATTTTAAAATGCTCTTGTTCAGTTAAGTTTGTCCATTCTTCATTCAAATATGCTTATTCAACATTGTTTTCCTTTCTCAGTGAACACAGTTTAGTCTAAAACTGTATCACCCTAAATTTTTGAGATTGTCCTACTTTTAATTTATCCCACTTTTGCACATTTTCTTTCTAAACTATCGTTTTGCACAGCCCTATGCAAAATGATATTCAATGCCTCTTTCTCCTTTAAGTTATAAAATGTAAAATATTTTCCCCACATCCAAAGCTCCAAATAATTCATTGTTGAGTTATCGCCTGCATAGTCTTGAGGACGGGTAAATATTAAAAGGCTGACAATTCCGTAATTAGAACAACTGGAATCTGTCTTCTTCCCAGGTGTCTGTCCAAGTCCTTCACGAAGGAAGGCTTTGAAAGGCAGGCATTTGATGAAGGGCCTTCTTTTGTTTCTTCCCTGAGACTTGAGTAAGAACCTCTGTATTAACCAAGTGCGTCCCCAGCTTTCTGAGGCATAGTCATCCCGTAAACAAAAGTACACGCAATCAGGATGAGAAAATGGATTTCTCCTTATTTGATACATGAAATCTTTAGAGTGTGGGGATTTGCACTGAGCTTTTGGACATTTGGTTATGGACTCTGCCGTCCTAAAGATGCTCAGGTGCTGATCTATGCCCGTGCAGGTGACCCCACATGACCCCACTGTCTCAGGACCCCCTCTTCTCCCTGTCTTCTCTCTAGTGAAGCTCTGCTCCTTTTATTACCACGGAAGCGGGTGGTAACTCTGCTTTGATAACAGGAAGAACATGGGAAGGAAGTTCTAACAGAGACACCAAGATCAGACCCCACCCCTTTGAATTCCACAATGTTCTTCTAGGGAACAGGTGTAAGCCCAGCATCTGACCTACTTTCAGAGGGAAGAGGAACCAGCAACTCTTCCTCTGAAGAAACGCCTGGAGTCCATCTCCTCCTACTCAACATTTAGGACCCTGAGAACTTGAGGTCCAAGCAAAGAAAGCATTTCCCCCCTTAGTTTAGTTTTTTTCCACTCAGACATACTCCGAAGTTCTGTCTCCTGCCCTAGAATGCCCCGGTGTGACTCACAGTGTGAGCATCTCACCTCTTCAGCGGAAGATCCCACTCCACCCACGGGGGCCATGTTTTTGCTTCAGCTTTGGAAAGACAATAACACCGAACACATTCATAGGATACTGTACGTTTCCCAGTCTGGGCTGTTCCAGATGCAAGCTAGCAAAGGCACATTCCCAGGTGGTCCTGAGAAACCCCAGTCTGATCTTCTGATGTGTTTTATATATCTTCCCATCTTCCTGTCTCTGCTCCGCATTGCCCACGAGCAAGGGCATATACATACCCATTGAGACCCATGGCTGCTGTTATAGACTGAATGCTTATACCTCCACAATTCATAAGCCCCAATTCCCAACATTATGCTGTTTGGAGGTGGGACCTCTGAGAGGCAATTAGGTTTAGATGAATGAGGTCATGAGGGTAGGTCATAGGATTTGTGTCCTCCTAAGAAGAGGAAGACTTTGGTTCTCTCTCTCTCTCTCTCTCTCTCTCTCTCCCTGTCCCGTAGTGAGGACACAGAAGTCTGCTGTCTGTAAGCTGGGAAGAGTGCCCTTACCAGGAATCCAATTTGTCAGCTCCTTGATCTGGGACTTCCAGCCTCCAGAACTGTGAGAAATAGAGGTCTATTGTTTAAGCCGCCCCATCAGTGGTACTTGTTATGGCAGCCTGAGTCGACTAAGGTAACTCCATCTCGGGAGAAATACTTTTCAGCGTAAAAATGCTCTTAGAAAGGCAATCATTTCTGATGAGAAACAAACTGCAGAAATATAGCCAGGAAGTCACTATTTAACCCCACACTTCTGAGAGGCTGTCTGTCTTATTTAGTTCTATTTCTAGACTTTTCAGCAGTTGGTAGGTCTATTCATATGCGAGTGCCAACAGGTATAATGATCACCTATTCACTATGTCTTACTACCTGATAAAGCTGATACCTTTTTAGATCTGTTTCTTGTTTTTCAGAGTTCCACCCATTCTGGCTTTATTTTTCTAAATGAATTTTAAAATGAGCTTCTTGCTTTTCGTTATTGAGACTGTGTTAAATATTGCAATTAAGTTGGGTAGAACTGTCCTTTTTATGACGTGAAGTCTCCTATCTCAGAATATCACACGTCTTTTCATTGCAGTAAGTGTACTTTTGGATAAGTAGGCTCTGCACATTCCTTAAATTAATTCCTAGGTATTTAATCTGTTTTTATGACCTTTAAATGGATGATGCTTTCTCATGAATAAATCAGTTGCATTCTTTAGAATGAAAGTGTGAAAACTAATATGCCAATTTTCTGCATAGTTAACTTTGGAGAAAGCTCTTTCATGGCCCCTGCACTTCTACATCATTGTGTAGAGTATTTGAATAATCCAGTTTATTTTATTAACAAACATTACAGAGGACTTACTGTATTGTGGAAACTGTTCAGCAGTTAAAAAGTATTAAAACACTTAATCCTAACGGCAGTCCTCTGAGATCAGTACTAGTATTTCCCTTATTATAGAGGGAACACCACTGAGCCGCAGCCGCCCAGCCATGGTCACACCCTGGTGAGCGTCAAGCCGAGACCAGGATCTAGGCATCAGAGTCTAAGCTCGTGGTCACAGTGCTGTCAAGTTATCGAATTTCAAATAAAATTACATCCAAAATAATTTTTCTCTGTTGTACAGAAAGAATGAATGTGAAACTTCACGTGCTAGTATTTAAATGTTGATAAAACTTGGAGAGCACCGAGCTTTGCCTGTTTCGAACACCAGAGGGTCAATTAAGCACCAGACCCAGCAGGTCACAGACACTGCTGTACCGATTACAGCAGCCCGAACGATGGATCCCCACGTGGGTCTGCCTACCAAGTCTGCTGAAACCTACAATTTTTAATCAATGTCAAGGAATAACCTATTTTAAGTAACCATATGATAAAAAAATAGAAAGTCTGAAATAAAAAGTCTTACCATGCCTCTAAACAATTTTCCAAATATGGTTTACTTGGGGACACTTTTATTTTGTTGTTTTTGTTTTGCACAGAGAAATTGACTTTATTAATGTCTGATGGCATGGGACTCCCTTGATTGCACTTCTGATTTTGTCCTTTAGTTAATTTATTCTATTTATTTATGTTTAACAGGGGAGGGGCTGGAGGCAAATTAAGGCAAGTCTATTTTTGTTTAGTCTAGTTTGGACCCGGGGCTATAACGCTTCACCACCCTCCCCTCCCTTTTTCTCCTCTCCTACCCACACCCTCTCCTGAGGGTGTACAGCCTCTGCAAAGAAGTAGCCTTAAAAAGAGAGTATTTAGATTATTTTTAAGATAAGCAGTTTCAGCGAAGTGTAGAGTTAAGAGAATTGAGGCTGAAAAGGCTGGCTGACTTGCATTGGCTGCCCAGCTTACAAGTAGCTGGGCAGGACCTAATGCAGACTGTTCATCGTTACCTGATACCGCCTTCCAAGTTCATTGTGACAATGCCTGACATTGCTATGATCTGTGTATGAAGAACACGTACAGTCTGAATCTCATGCCTTGTTTTCTCATGCTTCAATAAGCTATGCTAGAAATATCTCGCTATGGAAACCACGCATTTTACATCCTTGTACAAAATATTCTTAGAGATCACTAAGAACTTTAAGTACATTATTAAATTAGGTGATACTGAGGCTTTGTTTCTCTCCTTGGTCTACTTTGGTATATTTTGTTTCTTTGTCAATGACTTTAAAGTTTAGTTTTTCCTTATGTGTAAGACAGAGGCATTATCATCCTCATTCTGAATCGTGGAAGGGGTGGCCAGAGGAGTAAAATTATGAGCCCCTGGTCGCATAGTTTGCAAGAATCCATGGATGTTTAACTCCAGATATATGCATTTCTCACTCTCTGTTGTTGACTCTGTGATTCTCATCCAAATATATTAGATCCAGAGCCCACTTACACCGCTACAGGGAGCAAAATTTACCACCCTAACACGTGTCTCTTGGCAGCAGGATTAATTTAGGTTGATTATTTTTAAGAAACAGAAGACATAGGAAGTCTTTCTTTTTACCTCCCCCTTAGCTGCCTAAAGAATTTAGAAAAAGGACTGGTTCCTGAAACAGTGCTCTATTATCAGAGGTACTTGCAAAGAATATGGGTGAGGGGTGGTAAGTGAGGGCCTGGAGATCAGAGTCCATTCTGTGTGGCATTGTCTCTGCATGGTCCAGCAAATGTTTTTTTTCATCTCCGTGTCAACTGCCTTTTTCCCCTTTGAAGTTCCAAACCATTACCCCAACATCTTCTTTTGTCATTAGCAGAAGCCGGTATTTAAAGTGAGAACTTTGGCCATTTTGTCAAGTTACTTGGTTTTCCTGGGTCTCTCCCATGTATATATGCCATTCAACTTTGTTTGTTCTTTCCCCTGTTAATCTGGCTCATGTCAATTTAATTCTTAGACCAGCCAGAAGAACTTAGAAGGGTAAAGGAAAACCTCTTCCTCTCTGACAGTTTAGCCTTTTCTTTTGCAGTTATGTGCATTTTCCACCTCCAACATTAGAGTGTTCATCTCTAGAAGTTTTATGTGTGTCTTTTTAAATATTTTCCGTGTCTGTACTTACCATGCTCTTCTTTCCCCTGGCTTTTCAAAGATGTGGAATACAGTTATAATAACAGCTTTACTTTCCTTTTCTACTATTTTATCATCTGTCATTCCTGGGCTGGTTTCATCATTATGGGTTCTGTGGCTTCTTTACATATCAGCTAAGTTTTTATTAGATGCCAAACATTGCGAATGTTACATCATGGGGTACTGGAGATGTATTGCTGTTATACTGGTGTTTGAGCGTTATTCCGGAACGCAATAAATTATTGAAAATAATTTGGTTCTTTCAGATCTTACTTTAAATCTTTGTTACGTGGAACCAGACCCAGGTCTGGGACTTATTCTGGCCCACTACGGTTGCGTTTGGGTGCTGTAACTGATATCCGTTGGATGATAAGATTTTCCACCCTGCTAGTGGGCAATAAAATTATCTTTGCCTCTCCCTCCCATGTGAGCTGCGGGATTGTTCCTTCCCGGCCTCGGTACTTTGCTCACACCCATGTGCAGACCTGTGCTTGCCTGAGGCTGTGAGATCCCTGGCAATCTCTCCGTTTGATCTTCCCTCCCTGGGACTCTGCACGTGGCCACGGGGCCTCTTGACTCCCAGCCCCTTCTCCTCGGCTCTGGGCTCCCTGCCCTCTCCTGTGATCTGGAAACTTTCTCTCTAGGCAGCAGCTGAGGCAACCTTTTCTCCATCCTAGGGATCACTGTCTTTCATTGTCTGATATCCAATGTCTTGGTAACCATTGCTTCATGCATTTTGTTAGTTTCTTTAATTATTTCAGTCAGGAGATAAGTCTGTTCCCTGTTAGTCCATCTTGGCCAAAAGTGGCATTTTTTTAAAACAAAAAAAGATCTTTGGTCAAACATTCACAATGCATATATCATCCCTTCCTTCCTCCCTCCCTTCTCCCCCTTCCTCCCCTCCTTTCTTCCTTCATTCCTTCCTTCAGTCCTTCCCTCCTACTTTAGCAGGAGGCATATTGTATCTCATCCCTTTTCCCCACTTACCTAAGGTACTGTTATGGGCGAACTGCATCCCCCCCAAATTCATATGGCAGAGTCTTCACCCCCAGAACCTCAGAATGTGACTGTATTTAGAGACACAATAACTGTACCTTTAAAGAGGTGACTAAGTTAAAATGGGGTCATATGGGTAGGGCCCT
The DNA here is from genome assembly GCF_005190385.1 of Monodon monoceros. Taxonomy (NCBI): domain Eukaryota; kingdom Metazoa; phylum Chordata; class Mammalia; order Artiodactyla; family Monodontidae; genus Monodon; species Monodon monoceros. The sequence continues at coordinate 7,988,432 of NW_021703776.1, read as the reverse complement.
AATCCCACATGACGGGTGTCCTTATAAGAAGAGAATACTAGGACACAGACACACACAGAGGGAAGACCATGTGAGGATGCAGGGAGAATAGGGCTGTGTACACGCCAAGGAGAGAGGCCTCAGGGGAAACGAGCCCTGCTCTGAGAGAATAAATTCCTGTTGTTTCAGCGGCCCAGCCTGTGACATGTTGTGGCAGCCTGAGCAGACTAATGCCTGTGTCTTCTCTGGACCACCCTGGGACTCCCTCCCCTGCAGTCTTACCTGTCCTGTTCCCATACCAGCAGGCCTACCAGTAGCAATGTGGAAAGCTGGTCAGGGTGGGGTCCCTGTGCTCAGCCATGCCAGGTTAGGGGTCCCTCCCTTACCTGGGGTTCCCCTATGGCAGCGCCCTGTTGGGGATTGTGCTTAAAGTCTAGTTTCCACAGCCCAGATTTTGGGCTTCTGCTCTGGCCCAGTTTTTAATGGATCCAGCCTCGCTTTGACGCCCCTGCCTTTAGGAGCCCATGAGCTGACCAGGTTTTGTGGGGCGTGAGGCTTGTGCCATTCAGAGAGATCCTCTCTTTAAAAAGGATGACACAATCATGAGTACAAAATCACAAATTCAAACTTAGGTGCAAACTAGAGTTTATTTAGAATGAGAAAAGAAATCACAACAAAAATTTAAAAACTGGACAAACACCATACACATTTCTTTCAGTTCAACTTCTTGTAGTAAGAATACTTACTGCTGATCGTATCTGAATTTTAAAATTCAGATACAATAATCTAAACAATATAAAAATTAATCTCAAATTACACATTAACTGAACACATTTTTTATGTGCTGCTGTGTTGTTTTGGGCTCCATAACTATTCTCAAATGACTCCTATAGGAGACCAGATATCCCACCTTCCCGTGCCTTTGTGGAGGGGTTCGTTGCTGGAACTCTGATTTCTCGGGCTTTGTCTGAGGTCCTGTCTGGAACCGCCAGACTTCATTCGGATGAGACGTGTCTGATATCCTGGCGCATCCTGACAGGTCAGAGTGTATAAAACGTGGAGCTCACACACAGACAGTGCCTGCTTCTGGGTATGATGCTGCAGTTTGGGGCTGTCATCGAGAGGCATGACACTCCAGTTAAAAGGCTAAGACGTGTGTGTGTTTGTTTATAATTGTGCCCACTGTAAAACTGAGTCTGTTCCTCAGAAGGAGGGGACTTCTGTGCGAACGAGCAGGAATCGCTCACGTCTGATGTCCAGGAACCAGCGTGTGTCTGTAGACGCTCTGAAGGTTTTCATGCCTGCTTTGCCTCTGCGTATTATGGACCTTGTTTCTCATCCCCTTCCTGCAGACCTCCTGTGAGAGGCACCTTGGGAAGACTTCATGTTTCTGAGTGACTTCTGTCCTTCATCTTTGAGTCCAGATGCCTAGAGAGAGGCACCATGGATGCCCTACATAGATTTTGAAAAGCTATGCCTGATTTGGGATGGCTGGCAAGGGCCTAATTGTACAGGACCCAGTTGTCACCTAATTCGAACCACACAAATGCATCCACTCAACCTAGCTTACGGACGCAGTTTATACCATTTCCTGCCCCTCTTTACCTGAACAGCCCAAATGCCCACAGTCCTACCTATGCTGCTGACATTGTAGAGGTGTGCAGAAGGGACCGGGGGGTGAAAAGAGACAGTATCCCCAACAATTGCAGTTAAAATAGCTTCCTTTGCAAATTTTGCCGAATCCAAATCTATAAGTCAATGAGCGTCAGTGTGTTGTGAGGGGCCCTTTCAGGGTCTTGGAAGGGGCCCAAGCAGGGGTGGGCCTCTGAGACTGACACTTCATAAGCTGCTCTGTAAATCTGCCCTTGTGCCCCTTCCCCACCCCAAGGGACAAAAGTCCAACATCTAGCCCCATCGTGTGCCCTACTATAGGGAAACTTTCAAGTGCAATTGTGTGGAGCACAGATACCCTTCCACTGGACTTGACACTGACTCTTTCTCAGATCCTTGACCCTGGGAGCTCCTGCCTCAGCCTGCACTCCACCCCCGCCATCTCCCCCAACCTGCTGTCAGTGGCCCTGTTCTCATCCACCTTGTTGGGACTGAAGACTTCTAAACACACTTCAAACAAGGCAAGATGGATGCAGAATGTAGTGACTCTTTGGAAATGAGGGTAATTTTCAGGACCAGTGGTATGTGTCAGAGCCTTGGCGGTTTACCAAATACTCTCACGTCATTTTCCTCCCAACCCTTGTAGCAACCCATGAAGTATGTGAAGTATGGACAGTCATCCCCATGGGTCTTAGCACAGGTTGCTGTAACATATCACTGCCGACTGGGGGCTGAAACAACAGGCACTGATTTCTCACAGTTCTGGAGGCTGCAAGTGCAAGGTCAGGACACCGTGGTCAGATCCTGGCTTTCAGATGGCTGTCTTCTGACTGTACCCTCATATGGCAAAGAGAGAAGAAGTTCTGGTGTCTCTTCCTTTTTTTATAAGGACACTTATCCTATCACAGGGTCCCCATACTCATGACCTCATCTAGCCCTAGTCACCTCCCAGTACCATCTCCTACCTACTCCTACCTACTCATCTCCTACCTACTCACCTCCTAGGACCATCACACAGGGGTTAGGGCTTCAACATATGGATTTGGGAAGGGGTGGGGGAGGGGAGAAACACTTCAGTGCATAGCATCATTTTACAGATGGAAAAATGAGGTCCCAAGCTTGAGGAAGGGTTGACTTAAATTCTGGTACTCTGACGTAGCCACCAACTCCACAAGTGCACCGTGGAGACCCTTATGTAAGATGTAAAGGCCCCAGGGAAGTATCTCTGCTTTATTGGCTGAAGGACACCAAGCTCCTCTACACAGGTGTACTCCACGAATGCATCGTTACCTGTCAGCTGGTACACGGCTCACCTCCACCGCAAGAGAAGCACTCTCGTGAAACATCATGACCCAAAGAGTCAAGCGTGCGCAAACTCTTCATCAAAAATAATTTTCAATTCTCAACCTCATATCATTGGGGAATTAAAAGTATTTTTTTCTTCCCATATTTGTTCTTCCTAATATAATAAATATGTCATCTCGTTTATCGTTTCATAGAAATTTCCAGTGACCCATTTCCCAGAAATTCACTTTGTAGTTACTCTGCTTATGTTCAATGTTATTCAGTCTACACTTCCTGAGAAACAACATACATTTTCAAATGTGTCATCTCCAGGCTCATAAAAGGAATTTAGCCTTTGACTTTTTTTTTTTTAAGTACATAAAAAGCTTTAGTGTTCCAGGGAACATTTCTATGAAATTTCATAGAATTTGAAAACAACCAGAATTTATTTCTTTTCTTAGAACTATCAAGTGCATCAAATACAGCAGACACAAATCAAACCTATAAAAATAAAAATAGATGGTGTGTATGAATTTGTTGCAGGGATAACATGAAAGGTGTGATTCCATTTAGGAGAAAGAAGAGACCTATATAGTTAAACTCTAAACAGTAACATGCCCAGGAGGGTGTTATATATGACAAGGAGACCAGGCATCACTAGGAATAAGAATACATGGAAACGTGGGGATGTCAAGGAACTCATGCTGTATTATCATGGCTTTGACCATTGTAGCGTCCCATAGATGCTGTCCCACTAATTCATGCTTCAAAGTCTGATGTCCTGTCAGTCAAGGCGAGACTTCTTCCCCTGTGATTTCTGCCAAACTTAACTTCTGCCAAAGTAGTTAAATAATCTTCCACTTCCAAGAAAAGCCTCTCCTTTCCCTGGCCCCCAAAACATACCTACCTAAGGAGTCATTCCCTGTCTCCTGTAGACTCACCAGGTCTTTGGAATTCTAGGGCCAGGAAATGCTAAGGAGCAGTCTACTCAATGAAATTGAGCTACTGCTGGATTAGGTCATAATAAACAGGCTATTTTTCAGGAGAATTTACCGGGCAATTAATGTGCTCTGACATACAGTGGAACATTCAAAAGTAGGATATATAGAGCACAGGTAGCACCTGGTGGCCACTGTGGGCCTCACTCTGTGAGTCAGACTCATATTCAACATCATGTGTTTCCAAGCTGGGCTTGATGTTATATTTTTCATATGTTTTAATATAACTTTTCATATATTTTGATGTAAATTAAATGAAAATATTTATATAATATACATAAAATATAAGTTTAAGATAGATTTTGAAATAACAGAAATAAAATTTTTTTCATGTTTTAATACAAAAAATATACAGATTTTTTAGTTTATCTGATGAGGTAGAAGTCGTTTTCCTCACCTAACAGATTAGAAAATACATGTAATACATAGATTAAAATGGCAGTAATTAATAGATATTTTGGGGAAGATACTGTGAGGTTATGCAGATATCCTGTTTCCCCTAACAAGCTCACCACTTTGGGCATCGTCAGTGGATCTTGCTTACAGTCATTATTACTGTGATGCTCTAATGCTGAACTCTTTTTTCCGTCATTCCTTCTGTTTATTAATTGGGATTCTTCTGTTAGGAAGATTTCTTATTTATTTATTTATTGTTTATTCAACCATTCATTTATAAAAGTGTGGTCTCATGGGTGTTTATTTTATTCTTTGGGTTTTATTTTGTTACTTCAGTTGTTCCAGCATTGGTCGTTGGGAAGTCTTTCAGGTTCACTTGTGTGTCCTGTTAATGAGTGCTTTTTGTTTGTTTGCTTGTTTGAGCACTACCTCACTTTCTGGTATGACACTGTGCTCCAGGCTCTCCTTATATTTTCTCTGTACCAGCCCTAGCAACAGCCACTGCTCTGAGGGGCCCTGGTTCTTTTACAGGAGAGTGGGGTTATAAACCACAGTTAGGATGAGACAGGCTGGGACCTGGGACCCTTTGCTGCAGTGCTGCAATGCTTGCACCTGGACAAACCTCTCCTTCAGCAACAAAATACAAAGAAACTATATGGGACTAAAAATAACTGCCTGCATGCACAGTTGAGGCAAATTATGGACAAAAAGATGCAAAAGACCAAAAAACTCAACTGCCATTTCTGAAGATCAGGGAGTAAAAACAGGGTGTCAGAAGCAAAAGCAGGGTACAGTGCGTGCCCCCTGCGCACAGCACCACCAAAGGGGTGGGCAAACCACCTAAGCTCCACCCCTGGACACACCCCTACCCTCATCCCATATAAGGAACCAGCTTGGCCCCGCCTGGGGGAGCAAGCAACAGAACCTCTTACTTGTTCTCTCTCCCCCCTGCTGCAGCAGGGGCCCCAGTAAAGCCTTGCCTGAATTTCTTGTCTGGCCTCTGGTCAGTTTCTATTGATTGGGGAAGGACACTAACCCTGGTTGGTGTCAAGGGCACAGAGTGTGTTTGTTGTTCCTGGGCTGTCATTGTGTCTAGAATTTCTCGGCAGACAGAGAAGTACACGTATGTTTACTCACCCATGCATACATGTCTGTATTCATTCCAGTACATGTCTATTTGTACGTGCATATATACTGAAATAAACATGAATTCACACTGTTGTTTCTGACCCAAATATGGCATCATATCTTCATTCTAGCTTCCCTCCTTGGTTACTTATAACTTCCTGATCTGACGGTAAACATCCTGGACTCTCATTACTTACAAAATATTTACTATTTTGTTCAACTATAGTCTACATGAAAGTTGTTTCAGAACTGCTAGAAAACACCTAGTGAGAAACAGCTGTACCCACTAGCGTGTTTGTATTTACACCGTAGTTCCTTTGGTCTCTGCCTCGCAATGTCTTGTGACTCTTCCCAAAGTTACTTAGGTCAGTTCCCTTCCCCAACTCTTTAGTGTAGTGATGACATACAATCATGGTTCCCCTAATATTCTAGTTGATCTTTTACAAAACTTTGCATACTTTGGGAAGTCAAATCTTCGTGGTATAGAGCTTATGGGTTTTGACAAGAACAGTCATGTGTCAACCAACAGAATCACCCATGCACAGAGCTGTTCCCTCACCCTAAATTCCCTGTGCTGTCCCTTTGTAAATAAACCACCACTGGCAGCTCCTGGCAACCACTCATCTGTTTCCTTTGCCATAGTTTTTTTCCAGAAGGCCATATAAATTGAAGCATATAATAGGTAACCTTTTAGGTCTGGCTTCTTCCATTCAGCAAAATACATTTAAGATTCATCCATGTTGTTGCATCAGTCAACAGCTTGTTTTTTTGATTGCCAGCAATCATCCATTGTATAAATTCATCGAATCTTGTTTACTCGTTCATCTATTGAAGGATATTTGAATTGTTTTCATATTTGGGCAATTATGAATGTTGCTGCTTTAAGCTCTTGGGTACACGTTTTTGTCAGAACATAGCGTCCACTCTTCTTGAGTAAATATTATGAGAGGGTTGCTGGGTCATAAGGTAAGTGTATGTTTGCTTTTATAAGTAACTCTCAGATGATTTTTCAAAATGACTGTATAATTTTGAACTCACAATAGCAATAAATATTCTTATTGTTCTATATCTCCATGACCATTTGATATTATCTGTATTTCTTATTTGAGACATTCTAATGGCACTGACATTGTGTTTTTAATTTGCATTTCTGTAACGATTAAAAATATTGTGTATATTTTCAGGTGCTTATTTGCTATCCATTATCTTCTTTTGCGAAGTATTTGTTCTTATAGTTCGCTCATGTTTAAATTTGAGAAGTTTGTTTTCCTATTGTTGAGTTTAAAGAGTTCTTCACATATTCTGGAAACAAATCTTTTATTAAAAATGTGATGTTCAAATATTTTCTCCTTTGGTATGTGGCTTACCTTTTTACTCTCTTCAACATGTATTTTGCAGAGAAAATGTTTTTAATTTTATAATTTATTGTCTATGCCAAATATTTCTTTTACAGATCATGTTTTTGATGTCACATCTGAAAATTCATCTTCAAACCCAAGGTCACACAGATTGTCTCCTGTATATCCTTCTAAGTTGTACGGTTTTACATTTTACATTGAAATCTATGATGCATTTTTAGTTAATTTTTATACAAGGTGTCAGATTTCTGCTGAGCTTCATTTTTTTTTACAGAGGGATGCTCAGTTATCCACACACTGTTTGTTAAAACAAGTAGTCTTTCTTCACGGACTGGTACCGGGGTGTGCGGCCTGTTAGGAACCGGGCCGCCCAGCAGGAAGCGAGTGGCAGGTGAGCAAGAGAGTGGAGCTTCATCTGCCGCTCCCCATCGCTCTCCATCGCCTCATTACCGCCTGAACCATCCCACGCCTCCCCCCCGTGGAAAAATTGTCTTCCATGAAACCGCTCCCTGGTGCCAAAAAGGTTGGGGACTGCTGCATTAGACTGTCTTTACATCTTTGTCAAATTTTCTTTCTGGGCTCTCTATTCTATTCCACTTATCTACATGTCTATCCTTCCACTAAAACCCCACTATCTTGACTGCCATAGGTTTAAAGACAGTCTCGAATTTGGGTAGTGTGAATCTTCCAGCTTTGCTCTTTTGCAGAATGGCTTTGGTCCTGTGACTTTCTTAGCATTTCCATATACACTTGAAAATTAACTCGTTGCGGACTATTACTCAGCCATAAAAAAGAATGAAATAATACCATTTGCAGCAACATGGATGGACTTAGAGATTCTCATACTGAGGGAAGTAAGTCAGAGAAAGACAAATGTCATATTATTTCACTTATATGTGGAATCTAAAAAAAAGGATACAAATGAACTTATCTACAAAACAGAAGTACAGTTACAGATGTAGAAATCAAACTTATGGATACTGGGGGTAAGGGGGGGAGGGATAAATTGGAAGATTGGGATTGACATATATACACTACTATATATAAAATGGGTAACTTATAAGGACCTACTGTATAGCACAGGGAACTCTACTCAACACTGTAATGGCCTATATGGTAAAAGAATCTACAAAAGAGTGGATATATGTATATGTATAACTGATTCACTTTGCTGTACACCTGAAACTAACACAACATTATAAATCAACTATAGTCCAATAAAAATTTTTAAAAAAATTAACTTGTTGGTATCTACAAAAGAAAAACCCTGCTAAGAGTTTGAGATTCTGATTGTGTTTGAATTAAATTTATAGGTAAAAATTTGTAGGTAAATTTATAGGTAAAATTAGGGAGAACTTAAATATTAACAATATTGAGTCTTCCTATAAGTGAGCATGATTTACCTCTCCCTTAGTTTAGATATTTTTAAAGAAATTTCTTTCATTAGGGTTTTCAGTTTTCAGCATACAAATCCTTCTGCTTGCTTTAGCCTAACTTTGTTCTTCTTTCTAAAGTTTCTTAAGGTGGAGTATTAGGTTACTGATTTCAGATTATTTTTCTTCTCTAATATAAACATCTAAGGCTATAAATTTCTCACTAAGCACTGCTTTAGCTGCCTTGCACAGATTACAGTATGGTTCGTGTTTTCATTTTCATTAAGTTCCAAGTACTTTTTTGGATTCTAGCTTTTTATAGTATCATGATTTCTGGCTTAATTCCATTCATTCCATTTATATGGTCTCTAGTCTCTTAATTTGTTTGGAGTTGTTTTATGACCCCAAATATAATCGATCTTGGTGAATGTTCCATGTGCATTTGAATCATAATGTATATTCTGCTGTTTTTAAGTGGAGTATGTTATTAATATCAGTTAGGTCAAGTTGGTTTATAATATTGCTTAGGTTATGCATATCCTTACTGATTTTTTGCCTATGCATTGTATGAAATATTGAGAGAAGTATGTTACGTTTCAAAGTATAATTGTGGGTTTATCCATGTCTCCTTTCAGAACGACCCATTTTTGCCTTATGTGTTTTGAAGTTCTCTTATTCAGTACATATATGTTTAGGATTATTTTATTTTTTTGTAGGACTGACACCTTTATTATTAGGCAATTATTACTTTATCCCTAATTAATCTTATTTGTTCTAAATTCTGCTTTGTTTGAGATTAATATAGCTACTCTAGTTTTATTTTATTTAGTATTTGCATGGTCTATCTTTCTTCATTCCTTTACTTTTATTTATGTCTTTATATTTAATGTGAGTTTCTTGAAGATGCCATGAAGATAACTTTAAAAAGTCTAATCTGACAATCTGTTTTTTGAATAGTGTGTTTATTCACACTGTTCACATTTAAAGTACTTATTGATAAGATTGGAGTAACCCTGTCTTACAAGCTGTTTCATAGGACTTTCTTTTCTGTTTCTGCATTTTCTACCTTCTCTAGGCTTAATTGAGCATTTTGTAAGATTTCATTTTGTCTCCTCAATTGACTTATTATTTAGTTTAAAAAAATAACATTTTTTAGTGGTTTCCCTATATTTAAAAATGTTTGATCTTATAAATTTTGCCTGAAGTAGTAATCTCATGTATAGAATAAGTTCTATGCACAGATATATTAATAATTACATTGTATTTGTAACAGAAAACATTTTAAAATTCTGTAAATGTCTAATCACATGTCAGAAGTTGAATCAACTGTGGTACACCCTTTGGTAAGACGATTACACAATATTACAAAAATGATTACACAGCAGTTGGAAGGATGGATTTAAACAAAAGTACGTGAAACAGACATAGAGAAAGACACATGGGTTGAAACCCTGGCCTACTTACCAACTGTGGCATCTCAATCTCCTTATCTATAGAGTCAAATAATGGCATATTGTCTCACTGGGTTTACTGGTGGGGACCAAACGAATGACCCACAAAAACCCCTACACATAATGGTGGCTCAGGGACTGGAGAGAACATGTATTAATTTGCATTCTTTCTATGTGAAATTCATTGTGGACTGGAAAAAAAGTGTTGACGAGTCTTTTGTTTGAAACTTAGCTTTACCACTTATTAATTATACAATCTTGGTTAAGCTTTTAAATTTTTCTGTGAGTTATTTTATCTAAGTGGAAACAAACCACCCACTCACAAGGTTGTTGAGAAGATTAAATGAGATGATAAAGGGTCTGACATAAGATTGGGCACAGAGCAATCTTATCTCCTCAGTGAGCTTTGTAGAAAGAATTTATCTTTTTCCTTTCTTTAGGGCACAGATTCTGTAGGTGCTGATCACAAACACAGGGAGTTAATAATGACTTTTGTTTATTGAATTAAAAATAGTACTATGATTTGCTGAGGGTTTGTTATTTACCAGGTTCTTGATATGTATACAAGAATTTCATGCCAGACATAACTACAAAGAAACAAAAACAAACTTTTCTAAGTAGAAAATGATAGTGCTAGAGGTTGGGTAGTGATGTAGGACCCAGTATTTTAAGATTTAGGATAGTTTATTGCAATGGGGTTTATTGCAATAAATCACATATATTCACAGAGGACTTTCAAAACAGTCTTAATGAAAGTCATTTCTTCACTTGGAAAGAAGTGGAGGCTAAGACACTTTGATATGAGGCTGCGAACAAGAGTTCAGCTGAATGACGTAAGGCTGGTCCTCTTTGGTGAGCACAGTCTATAAAGAAATGTGGTCTCATTTGTTTTAACTCTTTTTTTAAAAAAATAAAAAACACAAAACTAAGGAAGTTTCTATCTTTCATTTACTTATTTAAATGACTTAGCTTTGTCACATTCTCTTTTTTTTGCACCTGTGCTCTAGTGGAAAAGATATTGTCTAAAATGGAGACAGAAGAATACATTCTGTATTGTCCCATTCATACAAAATGCTAAAAGGAAAACTAGTTTTTAATGACAGAAAACAGATCAATGGTTACCTGAAGATGGGGGTGGTGGGAGTGAGGAACGAGATGAAGGAGAAATTACAAAGGGACATCATGAGGAAACTTTGGGAGGACACGGATGTGTTCTCTGTGTAGGTGTCGATGATTTCAGGAGTGTACATATATGTCAAAACCAATCAAAGTGTTCACTTTAAATATGCAGTTTATTGGATGTCAATTTCACTCCATTGACGTTCTTAAAAATATATAAGAACACAAATAAATAAGTAAAATGGAAAAAATAAAATAAAATGAAGACGGGAATTCTCTGCTCTCAGTCCGGCTGGGGGCTCTGGTTTTCCCAAGTGAATGAAAGGACTGAGATGCTGAGGGCACTTGCTGGCACCTGGTAACAAAGACTTTATCCGTTCAGAGTGGAGAGGCAAATTGGGTTGGATTTTATATGAAGTGCAATTGCCAATTTACTTTTCATTAAGTATCAGGTCTTTTGAAAGATATAATTTATACTGGACGGGATCAGTTCAGTTGTCTTTGCTGGTGACTTAGTAACCAGAGGACGAAATATGATGTTGCATTTTATTGTTTAAGTATGGGTAAAAGACCAAATGAATACTTTAACAAGAGTGTAATAAGATTTTTACAATGAACAGGGCTTTAGTGACTAAATTTTCTTTACAGGTACATTAATTTAAAAAGAAAAAATCCATCTCATTATCAGAATGGGTTTTTATATACATGAAGAAAAATGAATGTGTATGTATATGATCTAGGCATATAAATGTTTATTCAATTTATGTGCTTGAGAAAACTCACATCAGCCTTATGGGGTTGGGGATGTAGGTTGGGTTGAGATGAACTGAGTAACTAAGACTCCAAAAATAATTTTATCTGTTTTTAATCTAGTTAATGAGAAGAAGTCTTGTAAGTATTGTAATTTGAGCTAAAGAGTTGAAGTTCACAGCAGAACCCTTCGGAGTTGGAGTAGCAGCTCTGCAGTGTCTAGCAGTGAGGCCTCAGGAGAGCTGCCAAATACCTACTGACCTTCATGTTGCTTCTCTAAAACCAGGGAAGTGATCTCTACCAGTTTATTGTGAGAGTTTTTTACGCCATAACTTTCAATGAACATTTAAGGAGGGTTCATTAGGGCATTGGTAACTTCAGACTATTGGATTCTTACCGGATTACAGGTCATAACACTTGTACAACTACAAGTCGTTAGTCTATTGATGTCTGTGCCTATGTAGCCTTTATGTTCTTTCATGTAGAACATTTAACCAGTAACAGAAGGATATTGGAGACATGGGAGAAGGGTATCCATACTTTGGACCAAAGCCAGGGAAGGATGTGTGTGTGTGTGTGTGTGTGTGTGTGTGTGTGTGTGTGTGTGCCCACGCGCATTTTTAGCCAGAACCACTATCAGGAATTTTTTTTTTTCCATCAAGAATAAGAAAGCTTCAAAGTTCTTTTCTAGTTATACGAGATATTGTTAAGTATAAAAAGCAAAATGTAGAAAAGTTTTAAGAGAATGCAACCTTCTCTCTGTATGTTTGTATTCTTTTATTATGAGCGAGAAAAAACACAGAAGGCAGAATACTAACTGGTTAATTGAATAAACTGAAATTGGACTGGAGAGTTGAGACAAAGATGCAGAAGGAGAGGAGGAGGTAGAAGAAAACCATCAAAGAAAATGGAAAACATCAACCTTAGACTATAAATATAATCTTGGTTTTATTTTTGCAATTATGCAAACTACTGTGTATGTGCTTACATACACAAAGAAATTTAATATATTAGACCATGACAAACCTGTCCCTTTGGCACAGAGCTCTGGGAAGCCCTAAGGAGACAGAGATAGAGGCTGTCTTAACAAATGCAGAGCCCAGATGGAAAAGCCAGAGGATGAAGAACAGAGAGGTAGGTGCCTGGCATTGTGAAGAATTCACCAGGAGTAAGTATATCTCTGTGGAAGTGGAATTTTCAGTGTCTTGGTAGGAATAAAAGCGTTTGACTTCAGATAGCTGACATCCACCTGCAGATCAGAGAGGAATTGTATCAGTGTGGAATGCAGATGGGTGTCGGCTGTACTTGCACAAGGCAAAGAGAACAGGTAAACAGAACAGACAGGCAGGGACTCTTTTTTGAGACATGCCTGCCTGGAGACAGTGCTGATGGATAATTTCCTCCAAGGTCTAGGGAGACTTCATCTGGACAATAAAAGAACACGAAAACCTTTTAAATCTAATGCACATTTCCTGAGTCAAATACATTTGCTTTAGAGGATTTAGTTCTGTACTTTGTTTTATCAATACACATTTGTAAGTGTATTTGTTCGGATTTGAATCCAGGTCAGCGTTCTGTTCACTCATTTTTCCTCTTGGCCCTTGACCTTTCTTCTGGGATAATCTTCCTTCTTCACAAGTACCTGCATTAGAAACTCCTTTAATGTAATATTTTTAAAAACACTTTCCTTTTTTTTCTTTTTTTTTTTGACTGCACCATGCGGCATGTGAGATCTTAGTTCCCCCACCAGGGGTTGAACCCCTGCCCCCTGCATTGGGAGAATGGAGTCTTAACCACTGGACCAACGGGAAAGTCCCTCTTTCCATTTTTTGATTATATTTAAAAGTCTGTATTTTATTCCTTGAAAGATAGTTTTCTTTGTACATGTACTAGGTGGACAGGGAGATTTCTCTCACTTCTGTCTGATGTTATTTGAGTGTCTTCTTTCCTCCACGGTGGCTATTGAGAAATCTATATTTTCCCTGACTTTTATTTTTTTGGAAGTCTTCTGTTTTTCCTTCCTGGCTACTTTGTAGAGGTCTTCTTGTTTTCTGCAGTTGAAAAATAATATGCTGGTGGCAGATTTCTTATTATTTAATTTATAAGTATGCATTGATCTGCAGCATCCTGTTTTTTATTGGTTCTGGACAATTTCTAGCCTTGAGCTTCTGAGGTTACCTCTCTTCCATTTTCGCTCTTCTCTCCTGCTAGGACTGCTCAGATATGTGTTAAAATGCACTATCATCAGCGCTGTTCATCAGACTCATCCAGCTTCTGGACGCCTGGCTTGCCAGGAAGGGTTGCCCTTCCTGACCTTTGGTTGCCCGGGGCCACGTGGTGCATTCCAGTCAACGGCCTGTAGGCAAAAGTGATGCGTGCCCTTCCAGCCTGCAGATTCAATTGGCAGTGGAACCCTTCCTTCTTCTACCTGGAACCCTTCCTTCTTCTACCAACGTGAACAGTACTCCAAGTTGTGGCAGTTTCAGTAGTGGAGGTGTCAGAGGAGGATGACACCGCATGCAGGCCTCTAAGGACTCAGGATGGACTTGTAGAGTGAGCAGGAAATCACATTTGCTTGTTTCAAGGCAGTGAGATGTTGGAGTAATTTGTCACCATAGTTTTACTAAACCTGGCCAAGCCAAGAGACCCTCTCATTATATCATCCATATCCATTAATGCCTATTTTATGTATTTCATCTTATTCCATGTATTTCTCTTACTACATCTTTCATTTTGCTAATTATTACTTAAGTTTAATATATAAATGAATTTAACAACTATGGGTTTGTTTTTTCTTTTACCATGTGTACTTTTTCTAATACTCTTATGTTGATTAATCATTTTTACTCATGCTGTTTATTTCTTCAAACATATTGCATGTGACAATTCTATATTCTGTATCTGAAAATCCACAACTCTGTAGTCCTTTGGGATATAATCTGTTATTTGTTGTTTCTGTTAATACTCAGTCCTAGTTGTTTGCTTTCTCCTGGGTTTTGTGAACTTGGATTATAAGCTTATTGTTTAATCTGGGCAGTGGGATCCTTGTAGACCTAAATTACAGGTCAGAGAAGCATTCCCCCTCCTCACTCTGCACGAGAGTCTTGACTCAGCTTTCTGGTCAACCTTGTTCTTCTCCATAAAGCTAGTTCCCAGGCTTAGTTTCTTGTTTGCTGTGAACATCTGTCCCTCCCGGGGGAACTCAACCTCTCCTGCTCTCCTGGCCCCCTGCAGCTCTGGCTCAGTCAATCCCACCTCCTCGATGCTTCAGCATCATCTCATTAATGTGGTGTGTGTGTGTGTGTGTGTGTGTGTGTGTGTGTGTGTGTGTGTGGTGTTTGCTTTGTTTGGAAAAGGCAAGAACTTGGGGATCTCCCTTAGTATTTGAAAAAAAGAAGGCAATATTTCAGATTATGTCTATACTTCACTTCATTGCTCCTAGAGAACTAGAGGCTTTTAAAAAATAAACCTTCAGTGTGATGTAATTGACATATATATAAAACAATTCAATAATTTTGTTATATGTTTATGTGCATAAACCCAACACCACCATCAAGATGATGCACACATCCATCACTGCAGAACGTTCCCTTGCTCCTTTTGAACCCCCCCCCACCTCTCCTCTTCTTAGGCAGCTACTGGTTTTCTGTCACCGTCGATTACTTTATATTTTGCATAATCTTACAGAACTGGAATCATGCACTGTGTACATTTTTGTCTGCCTTCTTTACTCCATATAATCATTTTGAGATTCGTTCGTGTTGCTGAGTTGTATCCCATTGTATGGATATATCAAACCTCGCTTATTCATTCATCTGTTGATGGGTGTTTTGGTTGTTTACAGCTTTTGTCCGCTACAGATAAAGCTGCATGACCGCTCCTGTGTGTGGACACACACGTGATTTAATTCCTGGGTAAAAACTGCCTGAGAACTGAATGGCTGAGCCTCATAGTAGTTGCATACTTAACTTTATAAGAAACAGGCAAACTCTCTTCTAAGTGTCCGCACCATCCTGCATCGTAGGAGAGTTTCAATCCTCCCCCAATCCCCACCCCACATTCTTGCCAACACTTGGTTCGGGCAGTCTTTTCAGTTTTAACCATTCTAGTAGGTGTGAGGTGGTATCTCATCGTGGTTTTAACCTGTATTCCCTGATGATCAGTGATGTTGAGCAACTTATCACATGTTTATTTGTCATCTGGACATCTTTATTTGACAAAGTGTATATTCGTTTATTTTGTCCCTTTTTAAAATTGAGTTGTTTGTTTTCTTGTTATCTGTGTATTGAGATTTCATTTTATATCATAGATTCAAGGTCTTAATCAGACATATATATATATATTTTTTTTTGGCGGTGCGCGGGCCTCTCACTGTTGTGGCCTCTCCCGTTGCGGACCACAGGCTCTGGACGCGCAGGCTCAGCGGCCATGGCTCACGGGCCCAGCCGCTCCACAACATGTGGGATCTTCCCGGACCGGGGCATGAACCCGTGTCCCCTGCATCGGCAGGCGGACTCTCAACCACTGCGTCACCAGGGAAGCCCTCAGACATATTTTTGATAAATATCGTCTCTCAGTCTGTGGCTTGTCTTTCCAATCTTTAAACTCATTATTTTAGCTCATTTTATTCTTTTAACTCATTCAAAACAGCTGAAGTCTTTCCTGTTCATAAAGTCCAATTGATCATATATTTTACGAATTATGCTTTCAGTGTTGTATCTAAAGACTCTTTGCCTAACCCAAGGTCAGAAAGATTTTCTCCTATGTGTTCTTTGAGAAATTTTATAGTTTTAGGTCTTACACTTAGCCCTCTGATTAGAGGCTTTTGATGCTCATTTTACTGAGTGATGGTGAACAAGTCACAACATTGAGTTGGATCCTACCTTCCTCAAACATGATACGTGGGTTGGGAATGAGGCAGTTGATGGGAGAGCAAGATATGGCAGAGACAAGCTGAAGGCAGATGGGAACTCAAAGGTACACCTTGTGCTGTCCATTCTTCTGTTATACAGATTTTTATAGGGGAGTATAAGTGACTGTTCACAACAATGATAAAAACATGAAAACGACTTGAAGAACAGTACAACTTCAGGAAAAAAACCGTAAAAAATCATAATATGCATTTTTAGGGTAGGAACCAGCTTGAGTATGTTTACCCCCCAGGCAGGGGACGGGCGACTCCCCACCTGAGTTCCTGCCTTCTGCCTATGCTCTTTAGAATGCCATCTGAGTCCTCCTTGCAACAATCTCCCTGAACAGGCAAACCCAAATACAAATGCCTCACTCAGGAGGGCTCCTCTTTAGTCTTTTCTATAGGACTGAAGCCATAATCCAGCAAAAGCCACTTCTGAACCCTTACAGTCCTCCTGCAGCCCACTGTCTGCCTGAGTGTTTCTCAACCGGGACATTAGAATCATTTATACTTAGCTATTTCTGTTTTCCAGAAGAAGAAGGGGGGGGAGGGGGAGGGCGAGAGGAAGAAGAAGCAGCAGCAGTCTGGCCTCCTGCCTGCTTTATTCCAGAAGGAGGTTAAAATTACAACACGAAAATGTGAAGGCGGAATTTACCCAGTTTTGTCTTTCTACAGGGTGCCTTTCACTGGGGTTGTCACTAACGGGTCTTTGCCAGTACTTCTGTGACGTGCAGGCTGGACCCTGTGCTAGGCAAGGGACGAGGGGAGGGGACAGTTTTATCCACCCTGCTAAGCAGTAGCCATGGGATGACCTAACAGCCACCCATAGGAGAGTCACCTCAGACCGTATCTATTTTAGAATTTAGAAAATCAAAGCTCTGAGAGTTCAGCTAACTTGTTCTGGGTCATGCAGAAAAATGGCATAGCTGGGGCCCTGAACTCAGTCACCTGGTTCCAAATCCACGCCCAAATACAGAAAACATATCAAAACCATAGAATTTATTTTCACTTGGCTTTTCTTTTTTAAGGACTAAATTCTTGGTAGCAGAAAGAGCACTTTTGGTGGAGTCAAAGCACCAAGATTCGAGCCCTCCTATTCCATTATTTTGTTGTGTGAGCCTGGAAATGTACTTCCTGTTTGTGCCTTAGATCATTATAAAATAATCTTTAAATGTACTCTCAATCATGTAGCCACTGGCATACCTTATATGAGACAACCAAGCAGATTATTTTTTAAATAATCTCCTCCATATGTGACCAAATTCTTTTCACTAGTCACGGGATCATCTGTAATAATGATTATTTTCTAGATTCATTCTTCAGTGATAAAACAAGTAACTGCTTAAAAAAGAATGCTTCTTTTTACAATCCATTCATCAAATGCAGTAGCATATTGATTATATGAACTACAATGAGGTCTCATGGAATAAAGAGACCACAGCGCCCAGAGTGCACCCTGCTTTGCTCTTCTGTTAAATTTTAAACACAAATAAGAACTCCAGGTGGTCATGCAGAATGAAAAAATCCAAGCAAGGCAGGCATTTCTCTGCCTTTTTTTTTTTTTGCGCGGTACGCGGGCCTCTCACTGTTGTGGCCTCTCCCGTCGCGGAGCAGAGGCTCCGGACTCACAGGCTCAGCGGCCATGGCTCACGGGCCCAGACGCTCCTTCGCATGTGGGATCTTCCCAGACCGGGGCACGAACCTGCATCCCCTGCATCGGCAGGCGGACCCCCAGCCACTGTGCCACCAGGGAAGCCCTATTCAGTATTATTATTATTATTATTATTTTTAAGTTTTCTCCAGACAATGCACCCTTTATCACCTGCATGTGGGCAGGGGCATTCCACTGCCCTGACCTTGGTATAATTTTGCACATGACCCACTTTCATATAATTACATTTTGCTAGAACTCTGTGTTATTGGAGACCTCACAGGTCTGCTTTCTACTCCTCTGGCATTGGGTGAACAGGAACCTTCAACTCTAGGACTAGAGATGACTTGCAAATCAACTTTTCTCTTGACAGAGAAAGGCTCACCTTGACACCTGTAATTAAGAGAAAGTATTTTTTTTTTTTTGGCGGTACGCGGGTCCCTCACTGTTGTGGCCTCTCCTGCCGCAGAGCACAGGCTCCGGACGCACAGGCCCAGCGGCCATGGCCCACGGGCCCAGCCGCTCTGCGGCATGTGGGATCTTCCCGGACTGGGGCACGAACCCGTGTGCCCTGCATCGGCAGGCGGACTCCCAACCACTGCGCCACCAGGGAGAAAGTAGGGAATCCCCTGGTGTCCAGGAGTTAGGACTCAGTGCTTTCACTGCCAGGTCCTGGGTTCAATCCCCAGCCGGAGAATTAAGATCCCACAAGCCACGTGGCGTGGCAAAAAAAAAAGCAAACAAGAGAGAAAGTAAACTTTTAAGTTCTCCTGACTAAAAGGGAAGGGTCCTTACCTTGTCTTTCTTCTAGCAATGCTTCAGACTCAGCAAGGTGGACTGAACATTGACTTTGCAAACTTCACCACTGTTAACCAACAACCTCTAGATATGCAGGGCACTGATATTTATTGAATAGCTACCATTTGCATGGTCTGTCATTCTCTTTTTATGAGAGTAAGTGGAGGCCTTGGTTTTCAAGGACTCCTGGATAAGAACACAAGAGATGGCCCAGACATCCAGATGCCAGGTTGCCTTGACGTCCAGCGGAGCTCATCCACATTTATAGCGATGGCCAGGCTCGGATGAAAACACACAGCCAGCACAATTCAACTCAAAGCTGCCCCTGGAAATAGCTCTGCTGGCTTCAGGGTGTGGTGCAAATTGTCGATTTAATCTACAAAGCCTCTCTCCTGCTCTAGGCCAGAGGAGCCACCGCACCCAGCGGGAGAGGCGTCAGGGCCCCATTACTCAGACCCATCCTCCTGGAGAAGCACAGTCGACAGCTGGTCCCACCAGGCATGTGGGCAGCGTCATCCAGGCCCAGGTCCAGGCTCTGTAGGTCACACTTCTCCTGGTGACATCTCTCATGGAGCTTGGAAGGGATTTCATGTGTGGGTGGGTTTCCCAGGAAATTACTGATGCAGGCACATTTTTTGCTGCCTGGATACATGTGTCTTTCTCTGTTAGGCTATGACTCTACCTGGTACAGACATCATGTAGCTCTGTGCCTTGATTTTATCTGTGTCCCTGTGCTGATGGGCATGGCCTATTTTCTCAAAAAAAAAAAAAAAAAGATTGTTAATTTGAATTAATCAAGTGGTTACTTTTTTCTTATATGTGTCCTTTGAGAACTAAACCCATTTTGATCTGGCCTGGGAATAAATAGTAACCACCACCGGCCACCTCCACCTCCCAGCTTGTTCATACCCTGAGCAAACCTGTCAGGTTATTTTCAGCATTATTTGTAACCATTCACACTAAAACGATATGCAATAGTGATATGCAAATTGTTTTGGGGAACATTGAATCAACTGGTCATGCCCCAAAGGGTGCAAAACCTAAAAATAGCAAGCGAATTCCTGGACACAGAACAAGCAGTGTCTGACTTCAGCATCTGGAATTACCCATCTCTTGCTGGAGAGGAACTCTCCTGTCCCTAATTCACAGGGACTCCGTTGGCCTCTGTCAGCAGGGCTCATCTTCTGGGCCCATGGTGGGACCAGTGCAGACAGGCCCACCTACCAACCACGAGGCTGCCTCAGGTCCACACAGGGCTGCCAGCTCAGGAGAGCAGGCACTGGGTTGCCGTTGGGTTTCCATTGCTCCTAGGTGTCTGTTCATGTCCTGATATTTATTTATAGCATTACCAGTTTAATTTCTGAAACTCTGAATTTCAAATTTGGGCTTGAATTTGAAAATTAAACAGCCTCAAAAATTAACATATATACACTACTATATATAAAATAGATAACCAACAAGGACCTACCATATAGCACAGGGAACTATACTCAATATTTTGTAATAACCTATAAGGGAAAGGAATAAAAGAATATATATATATATATATACATATATACTACGTATATACATATACATATATATGTATCTGAATCCCTTTGCTATACATCTGAAACTAACACAACATTGTAAATCAACTACACGTCAATAAAATAATTAAAAAAATTTTTTTTAATTTAAAAAAGGTGAATAGATAAAAAATGCATCTTATGTTCATTCTGGCAACTCAACTGTTATAGACAAGAGAACACTTAAAAAAAAAAACCGCTTTCATTCTTTTCAAAAATTGTCTTAACTGTATTGAAAAGAAAGCCTTATTTAAGCAGAAGGTTAATTCCAAGTAACTCTACTTATAGACTATGTTCATTTCTAAATGGTGCCATTATAAAATTATACAAACAACTGCTGGGAAGTTCTCTAACAGCAAATTATTGTGTTTTTTTTGTTTTGTTTTTAAGATAAATAAGTTTGGAAAAATTATCTGTTCTCTGGGGAGGTGTGTGTTTCTCATTTATTCTTCTCTCATTTTACTTGATGAAGTGTCATATTCTACCCACAAAAGTCCATTTTACAAATGTCTTATTTTTCAGAAAAATATTTATTTAAAGTAGAAAATTCAAGTGTTATAAAATACTATCCCGGTACAAGTGTGTTTCCTCTCTTCTCTCCACACTGGGTTCCAAGCTCCCCCATCACTGCCCCAGCTTCCTCTGTGTCCGTTGGTCCAGGCATGACTACACAAGCATTGACGTGACTGAGTGAATGTGTTGCTCTACCCTTTATTTGAACATCCGTGGGAGCAGAAGTTTGACACACTTTTCTCATTTAACTTCTTTGATGTGATAATTCTAGGGGACATTTTGTTTCATCACTCGCAGACTACTTTAATGACTATATTGTGTTTCCTTGTTTCAATGAGCCTTAATTTAATTAACTACTATTTATAATCTACTGCTGAGTGTTTAGGCTGTTTTCCAGTCATTTTCTACCACACAGAATTCTACTATGAATGCATGTATCTCTCTGTGCATGTGTGAGTATGTATGTGTCCATATAAGTCCTTAAAAGTGGAATGTCTCAGACAAAGGGGACGTATGTGTGTTTTCTGCATGGCTAGAATTCTAAGGTCTGGTTGAACTGTCAATGTTGCCAAATCAATGACAAAAAGGTGTACTCTCACTTACTAAGCATTTATATAGAGATTCTTGTTTTCCAATAACTTCAAAAGTAAACTGCATTACCAAGCATGGTGGTATCTACAACTTGAGAGGAAAATTGTGCTATTTTGTTTTTGCTATAATTCCTTAATTATAAGCAAAGTTGGGTCACTTTATAAAACTTTAAGTGGCCTTTGGGTTTCCTTGTCTGTGAATGTTCTTTGCTCATTTTCCTGGTTTTCTTGTCCCCCATCCTTTGAATATTTGTAATGACACGCCCACATGCAGACATTCTCTCTCTCTCTTTTCCCCTTTTCTGCCACATCTGGCAGAAAAAATGACAACGTGCATTTTATTTTATGAAAATGTACGTTAAAAAGAATCCTTGCACAGTGTTAGGAGTGGTGGGGGTCCGTGGCACACCTGGCATAGAGTGCTCGGTTGCTCACCTCTGCTCAGTTCAGGCATTTCAACTTTGTAAAGGTTATTTTTAAAAAGGCCAGACTTGTGGTCCTGGATGAACACAATGACACCCAAAGAAAACTCTGGAAGGTAGTAGGAAGGTGGTAAGCTAGACTAGGACCCCAAGATAGCAGGAAGAGCACTGTGGCATGATGTCTGGTCCCCCCTCACCTGATAGAGGTGCCCCTCTCCACCCTAGCAACAGAAGGTGGCCCAGGTGGGTGCATTTCTCACCCGGACTGATGGGAAACCCTCTCAGAGACACAACCCCCGGGGAGACTGATGGGAAACCAGAAGCCAGGGCTGCCCTCCTTCCCTCCTGGATCCAAAACCCCTTTTCTACTGGAGAGGCCAGGGTGCTCAGGTGAGAGAAAGGTCCCATTCCTGGCAAGGAGCCTTTGTTCCCCAGCCCAAGCCCCTCACACTGCTCAGACATAGGAGGGGTGGCCAGCTGGTGGAATCCTATTACTTCCTTTCCTTACAGATAGCAGGCTTGTGGCTAACCCCTCCCTTCCTTAGGCATCACAAAAGTGGTGAGGAGGAAACCCAGGCATCAGATAAACCAAGGACACCAACTAACACAGAAAGTCTCTGCAAATTAAACTTGCATTAGAACCACAGCCCGCAAAGCAGGCCAAGAACCACATGCTAAACCTAACCAGGGTGGCTGCCTGTTAAAGTGAAAGGTTAAATAGGATCCAGAGTCTGCTTACATAATAGACAAAATGCGCAGGATACAATAAACATTACTAAGAAGCGCGAAAATCACAGCATGAATGAGAAAAAACAATCCACTGACTCCCACACCAAGATGAATCAGTGGTTGGAATTGTCTGACAAGGGTTGTAAATCAGCCATCAGAAAAATGCTACAACAACCTATTGGAAATCCTCTTGAAAAAAATAAAAAATAGAAAATCTCAACAAAGAAATTGAAGTTATTAACAAAGAAACAAACAAACAAATAACAACACAAACAAGAAAGAACCAATTATTGGGTGGGCTCAAGAGTAGAGTAGAGACAACAGAGTATAAAGCTGATAAAATCAGGGATGGATCAATAGAATTCAACTGACCCAAACAATTGAGAGTAAATAGGCTGGAAAAAATGAACAAAGCCTCAGGGATCGGTGGACAATAACAGAGGCTGAACATTCAAGTTGAAGGAGTCTTAGAAGCAGAGAGAGAGAGACTGGGACAGAAAGAGAATTTAAATAGATGTTGGGTGAAAGCTTCCCAAATTTGGTGAACAACACAAACACACAGACTCAAGATGTTGAACAAACTCCAAGTAGGATAAACCCCAATATATCCATGAATCCATTATAAATAAACTGTTGAAAATTATAGGCAAAGAAAAACATCTTGAAGAACGAGGAGAGAGATAATGCATTACTATAGGGAACGCTAACCCACATGACAGTAGCTCTCTCATCTGAAATCACAAGGGCCAGAAGAAAGCAGAACACTTTTCACAGGCTGACAGAAAAGAGCTGTCAAACACAAATTCTACATCCAGTGAGACTATTCTTCAGGAATGATGGGGAAATAAAAGCCATTCGCAGATGAAGGAAAAGTTAAAGTCTATGTGTCTAACAGACGTCCAAAAACACTATCAATGAACCAAGATGCTTCCCCATAAAACATTCAAGAAACCCAAATGAAGCAAGAATCAAGGAACAGAGGAATGAGACCAGAATAAACAAACAGAAAACTAATAAAAAAACGGCAGACTTAAAAACTAACACTTTAATAATTACCTTAAATATAAATAATCTAAATATACCAATATAAGACAGAAATTAACAAAGTGGATAAAAAAGTGACCCAACTATATGTTATTTATAAGAAATTATGTTTCAGTTCAAGAACATAAGTTGTTTGGAAAAAAAAGGATAGAAAATATATTCCACGCAAATGCTAATTTTTTTAAAAGCAGGAGTGATAGTAATATCTGGTAAAGTTGACTTCAGAGCAAAGAATATCTGTAAAGACAAACAGGGATATTAACCTAAGGACAAAGGAAGGACTCCACAGGGAGACACAACAATCCTAAATGGGTACACATCAAACAACACAGCCTCAAAATACAGGAAGTACAAGTTTATAGGAATAAATAGAGAAACTGACAAATTAACAGTGCTGGTCAGTGACTCCAACACTCTCCTCTCAGCAACTGACAGAGCTACCAGCTAGAAGGTAAGCAAGATTTGAACAGCACAGTTGATCAACAAGACCTAATTGATGTATAAGGAGCACTTCACTCAATAACAGCAGAATAGGCACTTTTCCAGGTGCCTGTGGAACACGCACCAAGAGGGATGAATTCTGGTCCCTCAAACAGACTTCAGCCCATTTAAAGAATTGAAATGATGTACAGTGTTCTCTAAGCATAATGGAATAAAATTATAAATTAATTACAAAAGACAACAGACACCATTTGGAAATTAAATAATATACTTCTGAATAATTCATGAGTAAAGAGAAAGTCTTAGAAGAAAAAAAATATGTATAGTACTGAATGAAAAATGAAAACACATGTCCAAGTATGTGAGATGCAGTGGAAATAGAGCTGAGAAGGAAATTTATGGCATTATAGTGTACAGTAGGAATGAAGAAAGGTCCTAAAGGAATAATCTAAATTCCTTCTTCAAGAAAAATTAGAGCAAAATAAACACAAAGCAAGCAGATGGAAGAAAATGATAAAAAAAAATCAATGACATTGAAAATAGAAACACATTAGAGAAAAAATCAATTTAAAAAATCTGGTTTTCCCCCAAATCAGTAAAATTGATACTTCTAGAAACATCAGCAAAAATAAAAAGAGAACACATAGATCACCAGTATCCAGAATAAAATGGGGGTATAACACTACAGATTCTGCAGCCATCCATAAGATAATAAAGGAAAACTGCAAACAACTTTATGTTCACACACTGCAAAGTTTAGAACAAATGAACCAACTTTTTGAGAACCACCAACTACCAAAACACAACCAAGATGAAATAGAAAATCTGAATATGCTTATAACCATTCAAGAAACCAAATTTGTAATTAAAAGCCCCTGAGAAAGCAAGCTCCAGGGCCAGATGGCTTCACTGGAGAATTCTGCCAAGCATATAAATAAAGATTAACGTAATTATTACAAAACTTCTACAGAAAATAGTAGAGGATGGAATAATTCCCAACTCATTTTATGAGGCAGTATTACCCTGATAGTAAAACCAGGACAAGGCAGGAGAGAGAGAAAGAGAAAGTACGGGAATGGGGGGAAGAAGAAGGAAGGAAGAAAAGAAAGAGAAAACCATAGACCAATGTCTGTCATGAACACAAAACTCCTCGACAATACCTTAGCACAGCAACATAACAATATCTCAAAAGAATTACACACCATGACTAAGTGGTATTTATTACAAGTATGAAAGGCTGGTCCAACATTTGAAAATCAAGCAACGTAATCTCCCTATTTTGTCAAGCGGAAGAAGAAAAATCATATGATCATATGAACTGATGCAGAAAAAGCATCTGGCAAAATCCAAAATTATAATAGAACTCCCAGCAAGTTACAAACAGTAGGGGGAATTTCCTCAGCTTGGTAAAGAATATCTGCAAATTACCTACAAGTAACATTATACTTAATGGTGAAAAACTTACTGATTTTTCCTTAGGTTTCAGAACAAGGCAAGGGTGTCCACCCTCACCAGTCTTATTCAACATAGTGGTGGAAGATCTAGCCAGTATAATTAGGTAAAAAATAAATTAAAAAAAAAAAAAAGAAGTAAAAGCATCCAGATCAGAAAGGAAGAAACAAAAATGTCCCTATTGCAGGCTGCCTTGTTCCTGGGTGGCCTCTCAGGGCTACTGGTCCCCACGATGCCACATCATGCATAACTGGATCGCTAGATTCCCTCCACCCTGGCGTGTACCCTAGAGACCAGGAGACGCCCCAAGCACCAGCTTACATTCTGGAGTAGGCCTGATATGATATTTGTACAAATGAGGGGTCTTACCCCTCAAGATGGCCACGGAGGGTCACAAAGTCCAAGCGAGAGAAGTGGAGAGTAAAACTCAGTGTACCTGGGCCAGGCTCTGGACCCAGAGCTCCTCCTTTTGAGGCTTGCTCTCTGTATGGTTTCAGTGGGATAATTAACCCTTCCCTACTCAATCCCTTCATCGTTTCTTTTTTTCTTTTTCTTTTTTTTTTTTTTTGCGGTACGCGGGCCTCTCACTGTCGTGGCCTCTCCCGTTGCGGAGCACAGGCTCCGGACACGCAGGCTCAGCGGCCATGGCTCACGGGCCCAGCCGCTCCGCGGCATGTGGGATCTTCCCGGACCGGGGCACGAACCCGTGTCCCCTGCATTGGCAGGCGGACCCCCCAACCACTGCGCCACCAGGGAAGCCCAATCCCTTCATCTTTAAATTGGAGGCAACAATTGCCTACCCTGTAAAATTTCTATTACAAAATTAAATCAGTCAATCTGTGTAAAGCACTGACAGTACAGCTTGTCATGCAGTAAGTGGGTGGCAGATGTAAACCACTTAGATGCAAG
Source organism: Monodon monoceros (assembly GCF_005190385.1). Lineage (NCBI taxonomy): Eukaryota > Metazoa > Chordata > Mammalia > Artiodactyla > Monodontidae > Monodon > Monodon monoceros. Next base: position 7,961,956 of record NW_021703776.1, on the reverse strand, counting down.
CATATTTATCAATGGATGCCTGCAACCCTGTGTTGAGAATAAGTCTGAGTGAGAGCTCAGCAGCAAGGAATGCTGGGATTGCCTGTGATTCTCCCACAACCTGTGACAGATGCTGGTCATCCACATCTCCTTTCATGGATACCAGAGAGGGGCCCAGGTGGGGAAGTGACCAACTCCTGGATAGCACAGCCACTCAATACAGACCAGGGGCTAACACCCCATCCTTCATGTGACCTATTCAGTTGTCTTTTCTCTCATTTCACAATTTGCTATATTTTCTGCAGATCAACTGCTGTACTGTAATGTGGCACATCAATCACCAGGGCATCTTGGCGTGAATGTGGGAATGCTTCTTAAACTTCCTAGGTATATTCTACAATTCCAGATGGGCAGAGTTTGAAACTAGTGCTTATAACCAGAGCTGAGACTGGTCGTGGCTACCTAGTTTCCATTTTTCCTCTTCTTCTCCATGAACACACCCACTGTTTATTTCAGGTAGCAATGTCCCAACAAAAAAGTAACATTTTCTTCCCCCCTTCTAGGTGGGGTCACCGTTGTGGTGTAAACACAAGTCATTAAGTCAGGCTCTCCGGTAACTTTCTTAAGGTCCTGACCCAGCTGGTGTTCTTTTGCCCCCTCCCCGCACTTTTTCCTACCTGGAATGTTGACAGAATGGTGGGGGCTCCAGCAGCCATCTTGGGTTACATGACAAATTAGAAGAAAATCACATTGAAGGGCAGAAGGTGCCATCTCACAGATGAGACTGTGGAGCTGGCTCATCAGCTCTGCACTTCTACCTCCAGACTTCTTTTATGAGAGAGAAATTAACCTCTGTATTTTTTTTTCTTTTTTTTTATTAATTGTGATATTTGCTTTATTGTGGTGGCCTGGAATTGAACCCTCAATATCTCCTCAAAGTATGCCTGTATAAAGCTAATTTTAATTTGATGTGGTAAAATGTAGAGATATCATTATGAATTAAGTATTATAACCTCAAATGATACAGAATTTGGAATGCTAAAGTCCTCACCCTCATCATCATGATCAAGGGACTAGCACACATATAGCATTTACTATGTGACAAGAACAGTTTTAAGTGCTTTACATATTTGGTTTACCCATTTAATTCTCATAATAATCCTATGAGGTTGTGGCTATTAGTATCCTCACTGAAGCACAGAGAATTTAAGTAACTTGGCCAACATCACACAGCCAGTAAGTGTCAAGGCTGTGATTTAAATCCAGGCAGTCTGACTCCAGGAGACAAGTCAAGACGTTCAATTGTCTTTCCTTTCTTACCTATAGTCTTACTGTTTGGCACTGGACTCCTCCTTCATTTCAGGGAAAAAAAGTGGAAAATCCATATTTAACAATTAAGCAAACTAAGCATAGACTGCAGTATATTTCCAAGCTGATAGGGTATTGTTGAAAAAGTATATTTGTGGATGCAGTTTTTAAGAAAGTCACTGAAGGACAGATGTGGGACCCTTGTTATCTGACGGCTGCTACTTACCCAGAAAAAAATTTAATCAAGGGATCCTTACAGAGTAACAAGTGATTTTTTTTTATCCCCCTGGAAAAGTAAAGACCCTTTGGTTTAAAGGCACTATTATGCTCTCTCCTTGAGGTGTAGAGATGCTAAGAACCTCTGTAAGTTTGAAACCACTTATTTGAGTTTTCTGTTTCTTGAAGCCAAACCTAATCTGTATTGAATATTATAGCCTAGAAAAATGTCCAGGTTAAAAGTCAACAAGGAAAGCTGGATTTTGTCTGTCTTTCTTCTCCTTTAGCTCGTCCTCCGATGCAGAAAAAATCTGCTCAGTGAGGTCCACAATGCAGGAAACTCCACAAAGCACACATACACCTCATTGTCGTTTGGTAAGTTGATGTTATGATGTGCCTTTATCATCTCTGAACCAAATTCCCTTTTTGGGAGATGCAGACACTCATTACTAGCAGGCAGGGCTGTTAGGAATATTAAATGAAATATATATATATATAATATTATATATACATAAAATATATGAGATATATGTGATAAAAGATAATTATTCCGATATCTACATTTACAATATAATAGTATTTACAATAATATCTCCATTTGACCATTGAGAAAGCAGGCTTAATGCAAGAATTGACTTGAGGTTTTCACAGCCAGGAGATAACAAGACTAGAATCTGATCCGCTCCAGACCAGCTCTTTCCCTTAACCTGCAACAAACCTAGATTCTACTAGAGAATCCTAGACTTCACAGTTTACAGATACTTTCCAGATATCCTCATGATAGCCTGCAGCATGAATAAGCCCGCAAACCAACAGAAGTGTCAGAAACATCCAAAGCTACCCCATTGTTTGTTTCAGCCCTGAAGACTCCTCCAAGTCTGTTTTTAGAACTCACGGACTCCCTCAACTTAGCTTCTGCTTCCCATTGTTCCTGAAGAGCCACAGATGGGAAATTTTTTCCCTTGACCGTCTCCTAAGAATGCCACTCATTCCTTTCATGACAGTGTACGATGTTGAGGTTACATTTTATTTTAGCAATTGTGTCTTGAGACAAAGTCAGACGGTCCAGTTTCATGAATGGAATGGGATCTGGGGCAGGAAATGTTGACACAGTGTCTCCTTCTAAGTGATTCTCTACGTGGCGGAAAGCGTGGGATAGGGCAAACAGTTTGATTTGTGGAACTGGATTTGGTCATCATCTTAAATCGTCTAGACAATACACATCTGGCTTATATATTGCTTGCTATATTTCCCTTGGCACCTTCGAGCCCTTGTCACAGTTTCCATGATGGTACTTGCCCATCTGGGGAGCTGTCATGCACAGTTTGGCATGGAAGGTGGTTATAGGTTACGCCTCTGGAAGGAGTGAGTTTAAAACCTGCCTGTGTTCACCCCAGCACCCCAACATACTGGGACTCTTGTGCCATAAAGACCATGTGAGGGGCTTCCCTGGTGGCGCAGTGGTTGAGAGTCCGCCTGCCGATGCAGGGGACGCGGGTTCGTGCCCCGGTCCGGGAAGATCCCACATGCTGCGGAGCGGCTGGGCCCGTGAGCCATGGCCACTGAGCCTGCGCGTCCGGAGCCTGTGCTCCGCAACGGGAGAGGCCACGGCTGTGAGGATGAGGGGCCACAAGTAACTGCCTCCTTTTACATAGAAGTGGTCAGGTAAGGGATTCACGACTTGCCAGTAGAGGCGAAACTGCTCTTAAGCTCACTGTGCCCTTATTCCTGATCTTGTTATCTCTCCCTACAGCTCCAGATCACTCTGGAAACCGTATCATATTTACTCCTTAAGATCACCCGGTGAGGTAAGGATTAACCCATTTACGAATTCGCAAGGTAAGGCTTCGTAGTGTAACTACACTGACATCATAGCAAGTAATGGAGGAACTGGGATTCAACACACACTAACCAGCACTAGCTCTGCTTATCTTCCCGCTGAGTTTCCAAGGCTGACTCAAGATGAATTTTCAGTGACATCTTATGCTTGATTACAGCGTTGGCCTTCATGCACAGTGTGACATTCTTTACGTTGACACGAGCCTCGGAGCTGGCCTTAAAATCACGGGGGTGACTTATGCTGTAAGAACAGTACCCTCCCCCTTCCTCTCCGATCCCCTTAAGTGGCCCTGGCTCAGCAGTGGCCAGGGCTCCTCTGATTGTTCTCCTCTGAGATAGTACCTCCCAACCTCCAGCCCCTTACGCGAGTCAACAACACCCGTTATCACCACAAGCAGAGAAGTGCCAGACAAGAAGGGAAATGGGTATTCTAGAAAGAAACAATACCTGGATCTGAATAACGTATGTGTTCACCAATCTGGTATACTCCTTTTACGTGGTTCGGACTTTGTTGACGGCACCAGGCACTAGATACACATCATGACTCTTAGTACATTTAATTCTCATACCGGCCTTTACAGTCAGTGTTCTGGTGTCATTTTTTGGACAAGGGAACTGGATTCAGAAAGGTCAAGTGGAATACTCAAGGCTGTTGCTTTGAATATGTAAGTGAAGCTGAGTGTGTTTGCCTTTCTTGTCTATTTACACTTCATCATTTGCAAGAGGCTAGCTCATACATTCCCCTCAGTTTTTCTTTTGACACGTTCATCTTTCTCATACATTTAAAACATTTTTATTGGAGTATAGTTGATTTACAATGTTGTGTTAGTTTCAGGTGAACAGCAAAGTGAATCAGTTATACATATCCATCTATCTACTCTTTTTAAGATTTTTTTCCCATATAAGCCATTACAGAGTACTGAGTTCCCTGTGCTATACGGCAGGTTCTTATTAGTTATCTATTTTATATATAGTAGTGTGTGTATGTCAATCCCAATCTCCCAATTTATCCCTCCCCGCTTACCCCCGGTAACCATAAGTTTGTTTTCTACATCTGTAACTGTATTTCTGCTTTGTAGATAAGTTCATTTTTACCCCTTTTTTAGATTCCACATAGAAGCAACCTCTCATACAATTTTGTAAGGGCTTTTAATGGACTGAGGATAGACACCACTGGTCTTCTGGGTGTGATGCTCAGATTTCTCTAATTTGGCACTTGTCTTTTGTGCCAAATTGGGTATAGTGAGGTTGGCACCCAGAAATTTTGACTGGAAGAAGTAATAGAAATTTTTTTGACCTTTCAGATAACCTACCTTCTCGGAGTCATATAACTTCGGACTCAGAACTAATTTCCAGGTAGAGACGTGCCCTCAGTAGCTGTATATTTTCAGTCTAGTTAGTCTTGTTACTCAGATTCTTCAACTGCAAAAGAACTTTAATATTAGGATTAAATGGGATAAAATACACAAAGTTCTGAGCACAGTGCCATGCATATAGTGAGGACAATGTAATAATTCAGTTTCTGTTCCTCTAGGTAAAATACGCTACCAGCACCTCCCTGTAAATCTGTGCCTTCAAAATCTCACATTACACTCCTTTTTTATTGCTTTGTGTTCAGGTGTGCACATCTAACAGGCAAGAATAGATGCAACTGTCAGAATTACACTGCGCTGTCAAATGCAGAGATACATAAGCGGCCTAGTTTGTATTCGAACATCATACCAACAAGTCTTTTGCTTTATATTTTCTGCAATTGCATGAAAATTTTCACAGAGATGAAGATGATTTGAAACTCCGTTTTTCACCTCCAAGTGCCTAGGAAGGAGGGGCAGCATTTTTTTTGTTGCCATGATTCAAGGCATCACTTGACATTGTGGAAATCACGGCTGGCAATAAGCTCCGCTTGCAAGGAACCAACGCTTCCTTATCACAATTTCCCCTTCGTAGGCCAACAGGACATTTTACTGGCGATCTCTGAATCAGGAAATGTAGCTTTAGTCAGTTTGGCAGAGCAGTTAAGGGAAGGGTCCGACAATGCATGTTTGCTCGTGGGATGCATTCAAACCGTTTCAGTAACCACTATTTTTGACTCAGCATAAATGTTTTTGGTGGAGACAAGAAAACACCTTTTGATTGATGTAGGATTTGTCTGACTCCTCCAAGGCTTTGGAGGTTCGCACAAAGTCTCACATCCAAATCCTTTCCTGTACGTTGTGCCAGGTGCTCCGTTTTTGTCATTTACCTCCCTAATCCAGTTGGCTGTGTCGTTGCCTCTGCTATTGAACTAACATAGTCATTTGCCTGCTTTTTGGTAATGTTTGGGCCCTGCTGGCATTGGTATTGTCATTGTTCTCATTTTTATTACTTGAACCCTCAGGAAGCATAGTCACAACATTTACAACAGGAGAAATTAAACTGGCACCATCTCGTTGCAAAGCATGGTGGTTAATCCACAGGTAAGGTCACAGATGGACTGTTGATTACGATACATTTAAATCGCACACACAAGTTCCATCATGGGATGGATGTCATGGATGACCCATTGTTAGATACTGCACATCTTGGTCACCAACATCAGTGGTCAGAGGGAAAAACAGTCATTGTGGTTTTCATCCCCTATTCTGTGGGCTTCCGTATGGGTTTTGTACTTTCCCTCTAATCTTCGGCAATAATTGTTGAAAACAGGACTTTTCTCATGGGAGGGGTGGTGTCTTGGGATGGGGGACTTTTGGCGCTAAGCTAGGACAGTTCAGGCAAATCAGGACCGTTAATGCCCCTCGCTGACAGGACAGCTGACACCAACCACCAAACATGTAAGAAGCTGAGATGCCCTGTCCACTTCAACCTTCCAAGACTGCATCATCGGCCAACATCCGGCCACAGCTGGACCCAGGAAAGAACTGCTCGGTAGAAACCATCCACCCAAGAACTGTGAGATATGGTAATTAATTATCTTTAAGCATTAAGTTTTGGGGGCTAATAGGTAAAAAGCAGAATGTAAGTGGAACACTCAGGAAAGGAATCCCAGGCACGAAAAGAGTTTTGCTATATATAAGTCAGCATCATAAAGGAGTGGGGGAGCTCCTTTGCAGAGAACCATGTAGTAAAGGGTACGGGCAGGTCTCTCCCAGGATGCACAGCAATTGGATGCTCCGTGGTTGATCTGGCAGCTCTGTGGTTATGAGAGATTCCCTCGAGGCTGTGCTTTTAGGACAGTCACTCATGGTACCCTGTGAGCACTTGCAGTAACAAAGCCACGGCGAGTCTTCTCTGTTCGTCTTTTTCTGAAAAAAAGCAGTTTGAAGTGGGTAGCAAAGGGTTTTTCAGGGCATCACTGAGGAAATAAAATCAAACAACTGCGGAACTCTAGGTTCGGCGAAGCAGGCAAACCGAAGATGAGTTCAGATGCATATTTGGTTCCAGGCAAAAAGGGTGCCAAGTGCCTGTTCTGGATTAGGATTTGTGTTTGCTGCTGAGGACAAAAAGAAACTTAAAATTCCTTTCCCTTGGGGAACTCTTAACCCAGCCGGGGAGAAAGACATGTAAATAAGCACTTGCTACAGCGTGAGCTCATGTGTGTAGGAACCTGGAAGGGGAGGCTGGGCTGCAGGCAAACCCACTGTCTGAACTCTGTGACGTCAGCCCCGTCCCTTCCCTCTCTGGGAGTCGGCAAGTGGGATGGTCTTGCTGACCTATAGGACCCTTGCTGATGAAATGAGGCAGAGTGTATGAAATCTTCCAGGGCTCTGCCTTGGAAACTGTAGGTTCGTAAATGTGGGATTTCTCGCCTCCCCCTCCTCTGTTCCATGAACATTTCACAGCAGTTTCTCAGCATCATTTGCTCGTGGTGGATGTGCGTCAGCCGCGCGGTATTGTGAGGTGCGCTTTTTGGCGCGCTTTTTCTCGGGGTATGGGAAGCTCTGCTCACACGGTTTCCTTCTTGACGACTCACAATAAACGTGGGCAGTTGAAGGTTCCAAGGATGCCTACCGTTTAAAAAAGAACGTTATAACTCTTTCACCTAGCATTTCTGGAATTTGTTTTTTACTACTGCATTCTTTTTTTTTTTTCCGGGAAACACCTTTCAACTTCTCATCAGGTATGTTTCGTAGAATGTGACTGTCCCTGATAGCCTGCTTAGACGAATAAAGATCTTTTAATCAGTGCTTGTGCGGCTTCTAGAATGATCAGTCTAGAATGAACCTTGTTCAGAGAATCCAAGTTTGGAAAAAACTGCCTAAAATTGTCCTGAAGGACCACCAATGCTTGAAACCTCTGGCTCCACCAGCACTGGTGCAAAGTCATTGTTTGTGAAATTTAAGGTATCCCAAGAAAACACAAAGGCCAAGAAGGCATTAGAATCAATAGCCATTCTAGATAATAGTTTAGGAAGTTAGGAATCAGAGGCTGTCTCTGAAATTCAGTTTCTTATATCACTAAAGCAGTCATATTGCAGAACTAGGTCACATTTGATGTAGTTGCTTTATAATCCAAGACAGCAGAAGGCACTTTCTGTCACCACCATTTTTCAAAGTCATTCTGAAAATTCTAGGGAATGAAATAAAAAGCAACAACTTAATTGAATTGAATTCCAAAAGGAGAGCAGACAGAGTTATTATTTGCAGATGGTACCATGGTCTTCCTGGAAAACTAGAGAGAAATTTGAAAAAGACTACAATATTTGAGTTCAGTAATGTGATTTGTTAAAAATAAATATACAATGAACACTATTTACAATAGCCAGGACATGGAACCAACCTAAGTGTCCATCGACAGAAGAATGGATAAAGAAGATGTGACATATATATACAATGGAAGATTACCCAGCCATAAAAAGAAATGAAATTGAGTTATCTGTAGTGAGGTGGATGGACCCAGAGTCTGTCATACAGAGTGAAGTAAGTCAGAAAGAGAAAAACAAATACCGTATGCTAACATATATACATGGAATCTAAAAGAAAAAAAAAAAGGTTCTGAAGAACCTAAGGGCAGGACAGGCATAAAGACGCAGACGTAGAGAATGGACTTGAGGACACAGGGAGGGGGAAGGGTTAGCTGGGACGAAGTGAGAGTAGCATTGACATATATACACTACCAAATGTAAAATAGAGAACTAGGGGGAAGCAGCCGCATGGCACAGGGAGATCAGCTCAGGGCTTTGTGACCACCTAGAGGGGTGGGATAGGGAGGGTGGGAAGGAGATGCAAGAGGGAGGAGATATGGGGATATATGTATATGTATAGCTGATTCACTTTGCTATACAGCAGAAACTAACACACCATTGTAAAGCAATTATACTCCAGTAAAGATCTATTAAAAAAATAAAAATATACACACATAAATAAGTTCCTAATGTAGTAGTTACAGTTCATTAGACAATGAGGCGATAAAATGATTCTTTTCATCAATAAAATGATTCATGATTGTCAGAGAAGTATACATTTCTTAAGAAATATATAGGACCCATATGAAAAAACCTAAAAGGTTTGCTACATCCCATAAAAATTCCAAGGCTTCTTGGTTATGTCAGGTTCTTGGTTTCGTCTGAGAACAGATGGAAAGTACGTTCTGGCAGCACAGGGATATGGTCCACTTGACCATGACCGGGACGAGGACAATGGAGCCAGCATGGCCACAGGAGAGAATCTCACTGGTGGGTCTTGTTAACCTAGTTGGGGGGTCCCACAGTATGAAGACCAGACGGCGTGGCTCTCACATGAAAGTGGTAGCTGATATTCTGGTAGAGGCTTGTTCTGGTATGGCTGTGGGGTGTGTGTGGGAAGGCCTTCAGGAGGAGGGTCCAGGAGTCCAGATGGAGACAGAGTCATGGTCTGGTCTGGGGAGTTGCTGAGCCGGGGAGAGAAGGGCTCATATGAACAGATGGATTCTGCCATCAACGGCTTTGGGAAGAAGGGCTAACCTTTGCAGATGTATTAATATTTACTTATTTATTTAGCATTACATCATGTACCAAAATAAACTCCAAGTGGATTGAAGATTCAAATGTGAAAGGAAAAAATACCTATAAAGCAGCAAGAGAAAAGTGCAGGCCAATATAACCTTGACACGAAGAGGAAATATCTACATCTTGCTCTATATCAGAAAACATGAGATTAACTACAGGCATACATTTTAAAGTGACACTTCTTCATAACTAAATATAAAACAAAGATAGCAAATCCTATAAATATGGGGAAAAAATACCCCACAACATGGGTGTGAGAAACTTGGAGTGGCAGAACTCCAATTTCTACCTGAACACACAGCCATCTGGGAAAAATGGTTCCATTTCCTGGGCACCTTGGAAGCTATGGGTGTCCAGTGACCAAACTCTGTCCAGAGAGTGGGCATGCTGGGAGGGCTTCCAAGGAAGATACTTAAAAGAGAGGGAGTGGGCTCATCCTGCTTCTTCATTATTCCCCACTTCCTTCTGCTGATGTCCCAGAAGGTGGATGTGATGGCTAGAGCCCCAGCAGCCAAGTTGGCCTGTGAGGTGCTCCTAAATATGAAAGCCACATGCAGAGGGTAATGGTGCAGAGAGGTATGTAAGTACCTGGGCCCCTGGGGCTACCATATGAGCACTCAAGTGCCTTCCCCCAGACTTCCTTCACTTCACAGAGAATTAAGTTTCTGTTTTGGTTGAGCCACTCATATTTCAGGTTTTTCTGATACCCACAGAAAACAAGATTACTCACAGTGGCTTAGTAACCTTAAGGAATTTTGTACACCAATAGCCACAGAGAAAATCTCTATGAAAAACAAGCAAAGAGCATGAAAAAAATTCAGAGAATTATAAATGTACAAAAACATGAAAGATGTTTCACATCATTCATAACTAAAACATTTCAGTTGAAAGTAAAGCTATTTCTTTTTTTCAAGTGTGTAAATACATGTTTAAGTGATAATTTCAAGATTAGGAAAGCTGCAGGGCTGCTATTGAGAGAGTAGCTTGTTATAAATTCTGAAGAGGGCAGTTTTTAATCTCTCCAAAATTGTTTCTTTTCTATTCAATATTTTGTTTTTAGTTGTAGGTCTTAAAGATGTAATTTACGGATGTACCCATGAGAGTGTTGTCCAGGTAATGGGAAGAACAGGAAATAACTGAACTGTTAAATATAGGAAATCAATGAAATGTTTGGTTCATCCAATTAATGAAATATGGAACAGCTACTACACTTATTGTAGAAGGGTGATTAATGAAATAGAAAGATTTTTCAAAATGTGTTATGAAGGTTTAAAATGAAGATTAAAACTAGAAGATTCTCATTTTTATAATTTCTGCTAAAATATAATTAAAGATTTCTTAATCTCCTCTTCTATGCTCTGTGCCATAGTAGCACTGGATTCTACCTCTCTCTCATCTCTCATCCTATCATAGTCAAAATTTCTGAATTAATTTTTCTATATTAATTTTTTTTTGTCATGAGCGGTTTATTTATTGAGAGAAATTTTCCTTGAGCCTGTATTATTTGCTGGAGAAAAGAAATGATTTCTGAAAGTTACAATCTCTTTTAAGCAAAGAGGGTTAATCTGTAACAGTTACAACATAACCATGCAGTCAATAAAAATGTATTCAGAGCCTTCCTTCAAGCTGGGTTTACAGCTGGATTAAAAAGCCATTGTCCCTGTCCACAAAGAATTACAGCATTTTGGTATTATAGTTGCCTTTTGAATTTTTGAATTATCGGTGTTATCTGAGACGCCCTAGGTGTCCAGAGTCTGTGGACATGAACGGTAGTCATCATTGGAACATGAAACGCTGTAATTTCACTGGTTTTGTTCCTGATTGGTGACACGGGACCCTTTGTCATTTGTAAGATCCCCTACCAAATACTTCCAGGGAGACCCAGAGGCATCTTAAACATGTGGGCAAATGAGTCCATTCCTTTTGGATACTGCCAGTCACCTCCCCCTAGAGCCATTGTTGATCTGCTGTCTGTGGTCTGTGTGCCTGTGAGCTGTGTAGCTGTTTTTGGCAAAGCTGGGGAGAATGCCTTCCCCTCTGTGTTTCCCTCTGTGAGGTTCAGAGTGATTTATTTCAGGCAAACAAACAAACACCAAGAGTGCTTGCTAAATATATTAATTGTTTTTATCTTATATTTCATTCATGTGTTAGCCCAGTACAATCTGACCTGTATTCCTAACCCACCACTGAAAATGTCCCTGTTCTTGGGCTCTTTTGGGAGGTAATCCTTCTTCCCACCTGTCTTTCTTGCTCAACTGTCTGTTGAAATCTCTGGCCACTCTCTCACCCTTGAACTCTGACGGACCCCGCACAGATAATGCGAGCTTTACACCTGTAGGTACCTCTTCTGGGATTCCTTCTTCTACCCTGACTCGGTTTAACAAAAATCAACTTGTTTGGAAATATTTAAATTTGGATGTTTCTCCGAGGTGGGAGAGACAGGTGGTTAGCTTTTAGGCCAGTAACAGAAACAGGACTTGGGGGAAGATAGGCAGTGGGCAAAGATGGTGAGTCTAGTTTTGGATGGAGATCTAGGTACAAGTGTCCTTTAGGTAGGCAGCAGGAGTTCTGGTTCTTGAGCTCTGGAAAAAGGTTGAGGCTAGATAAGGTGCACCAAAGTTACAACAAACAGAGGTAGTAAGCGCATCTGGAGAGAGAGCTCTGAGGAGGAACAGAACCTGGAGAATGAATCCATTGAAGAGCAGGCTGGAGAGAAGGGCAAAGAGACAGGAAAAAATGCAAGAGTGTATTGTGGTGAAGGATACGAACAAAGGTTATTGAATATAGTTATCTGTGCTATACTCAATAACCAATGATAAACCATAATGGAAAAGAGTATTTTAAAAGAATATATAAATATATAACTGAATCACTGCTGCACTGCTGTAGAGCAGAAATTAATGCGACGTTGTAAATCAACTATACTTCAATAAAATATTCTTAAAAATAAAAAAGAAAAAGAAGGAAGGATATTGAGACAGAAGGGGCAGAGGCTGAGACGGCAGAGGCTGCAAGGCAGACAGGCTGTAGGGAGGGCTCTGGGTGGTGAGCTCCAGGTGCAGATGTAGGATGGTTCATGTTGCTCAGAGCCACTCTGGATCTGCGGAAAGGTGCCTGCTGGTTGGTCAGTGCGGTAATGCCGAAGGCTAAAATGCACAGCCTAAGCACATTGAGACAATTGATACATCAATTTCATAAGTGTTGGGGAATTTGGGGCAAATGTTCCAACTATTTCACCTACCCAAGTCCTAGTACCAAATTTATGTGATGTGATTGAAAACATCTGAGCTATAAATTCCAGTGTAGAAAGTAGGTGTATAAAGTCAATGAATGATTGTATTCTTATGTAGCTAAGGAAACAAAGGTTCACCATACATGTTCTGTGTTTTAAAAGTAGAAACCAAAATTTACCATCTTTAATCTGAACTGTACCAGAGAAAGGAAATCTCTAATGTCTGGAAACGTATGTGCCCCAAACCTGGCTTTGGTATTTATTACTTTTGAGACATAGAGCAAAATCAGCTTTTTTTGACAGTGAAATGGAGTAATGAATAGCCCCCTGCCAACTTAAGTGGGTTTTTGTTACAATAAAATGAGCTAATGAGCGTGAGAGAGTGTTGCAATCTGTAAAACATTCTTACAGGAATTCTCAAATTCTACAAAAAGCAGGACTTTTCTAGTGATGGATTTTTGAGATTTTGGTCAAAGATATTTTAGGCAGCATGAGTAAAGAGAAATTTCTCTCCTCAAATCATATCATGAATTCTTTTTCAACCTTGAGATTTTGCATGAACATCAGTACACGATAAAAGAGGATGGTCAGTGCACAGGTCCAGTGAGAGGAATCCTGAGAAGCAAGTAGATGAGGTCCCTACTGTGTGTTGGCTGGTGGCCGCCTGGCTGGTGTGCTCCAGTGGCAAGAAAAATATAGAAACTTCTATAGCAATTTAAAACTGTGTATTATTAAAAATTTGGTACATGACATTTCGAAATTAATGCAAAAAAACCAAAAACCACAAAACAAAACAAAACAAAAACCAAACCTGGTCCTGCATCCCATGTAGTTTTGGAAGCACTAGTGTCAAGAAAAGAGAACAATAGATGATATTTAAATTAAAATCCACCAGAAAACATATATGCAAGTGACATATCTTTTCATCATTAAAGCAATAAAAAAATCACACATACTTTTAAAATACATTTGACTATATATATATATATATATATATATATATATATATGTGTGTGTGTATACCTTCTAGAATATAAGGAGTATTAAATTGAAATATATAGGAAAACACTATGGTATAAAGGATATTCTGATTAAAAAAGGGCAGATCAAGAAAAGGTACAAAGCTGAGTGAGAAATATTAAAACTCCAAGAAACAGCTGGCAAAGGCTATGGATTGATTAATCTCATAAAAAGAAGCAGACTTTATTTATGTAAAGAGCAAATGATTGCTAACGTATTATTAATTATATATTTTAAACAAATAATTATTATGAATTATTTTGAAGCATTGTTTTATACTTCAGTAAAAATCAGAACAACGAGGCAGTGCTATGAAGTTGTGATGAAGTTTGTGCACTTCAGGAAGCCTTGGCATTTTAGCTCATATGCCTTTTTGATAAATGAAAGAAAGTAAAAAGTAACAACAATGAAACACTTAACTACCTACTTGCTTAAATTCTGGTATATATCTAATTATAACGCCCACTGGGTGTGAAGGTAAGAGGTTAGAGTCACTGTAATGGTTTTAATATTTCTCCTCTTCTTAGAAGTCTTCATTAAGCTTTACTTTTTAAAGGTCATATTAAAATTGCTATTTCCATATCCTCTCTTTTTAAAAAAATTCTGGAGGTTTTATTTTTTAATCCCCCCCCTTTTTTTTTTTAAAAAAAAGACTTTATTTCTTAGAGAAGTTGAAGGTTTATAGCAAGACTGAAGGGAAAGTATAGAAGTTTCCCCGTATATTCCCTGACCCCAAACATACAAATCCTCCCCCACTATCAACATCTTGCAACAAAGTTGTACTTCTGTTACAATCAGTAAGTGTACATTGACACATCATTATCACCCAAAGTACATACTTTACAATAGGGTTCACTATTGGCATTGTAAATTCTACACAATAAGGTTCACTATTGGCATTGTAAATTCTACGGGTTCTGATAAATGTGTAATGACAATTTCTGCATTCTCTTAACATCGGTTATAATATCGAATATGCTATTTTGAATTTCATTATTCCTTTCTAAAATAATGACACACATACACTAGATTCATTATGCTAAGTAAATTACTAGTGGGATTGTGAACTGGGGAATCCATTTTGAAGAATTTTGTATGTAAGGAGTCCTAACGTGTTAATAATTTTTAAGTAAAAAAAAATACAGTTTATGGAAGACCTCCCAAAACAACAATTATTTAAAAGTAACTTTCTTTGTTTTTCAATTTCCCATCATTACTTTCCCCAGCAAGCTAAAGCCGACTGCATAGGTCAAGATCTATCCAAGATGTTACTTCCTGGCTGAAACCTTGAACAGCTTCTCCAGAGGTCAGTTGTTCCTGGCCCTTGGCACACACTGCTCTTTTTAGCAAGAGCCTTATTTTCCGTGTTGGTTCCTCCTACATAGTGACATTCTCAAATAAAGTAACTGTGCTATGCCTTTTCTTTCCCTTTTCACTGTTTCCTTTCTTTTTATTTAAAAAAAAACACTTTTAAAAATTCAAATTATTTAGACAAAACAAAACAAAAAATAGTTCACCCATTTCTCTCACTCCCCACCACTTTTTAAAAACTGAAGTATAATTGACCTACAACACTATGTTAGTTTCAAGTGAACAACATAGTGACTTGATATTTCTACATATTACAAAATAATCTTGTTTAGTTACCACCACCATAAAAAGGTATTACAGTATTATTGACCAAATTCTCCATGCTGTACATTTCATCCCTGTGACTCATTTATTTTGTAACTGAAAGTTTGTAACTTTTTAATCTCCCTCATCTATTTCTCTCATGCCCCTGCAATCCTTTCCTCTGGAAACCACCTGTTTGTTCTCTGTATCTATGACTCTGTTTCTGTTTTGTTATATTGTTCATTTGTTTTGATTTTTAGGTACCACACATAAGTGAAATCATACAGTATTTGTCTTTCTCTGTCTGACTTATTTCACTGGGCATAAAAATTTCTATATCCATCCATGTTGTCACATATAACAAGATTTCACTCTTTTTCATGGCTATTATTCCATTGTACCACATTGTACTACATCTTTATCCATTCGTCTATCAATGGACACTTAGGTTGCATCTGTATCTTGGCTATTGTGAATAATGCTGCAATGAACATAGGTATGCATGTATATTTTCAAATTAGTGATTTTGTTTTCTTTGGAAAAATACACAGAAGTGGAATTGCTAGATCTTACGGTAGCTCTATTTTAAATTTTTTGAGGAACCTCCATACTGTTTTCCATTGGGGCTGCACTAATCCCATCAACAGTACATGAGGGTTCCCTTTCCTCTACTTCCTCACCAGTACTTGTTATTTGTTTTCTTTTTGATGATAGTCATTCTGACAAATGTGAGGTGATATCTGGTTGTGGTTTTGATATGCAGTTCCCTGATAATTACTGATGTTGAGCATCTGTATGTCTTCTTCAGAAAAATATTTATTCAGGTCCTCTGCCCATTTTTAAATGTATTTTTTGAGGTTCAGTTGTATGAGTTATTTGTATCTTTTGGATATACATCTTATTGGATATATCATTTGCAAATATCTTCTACCATTAAGTAAGCAGCTTTTTTGTTTTGTCAATAGATCCCTTTCCTGTGCAAAAGCTTTAATTTGATGTAGTCCCATTTATTTATTTTTGCTTTTGTTTCCCTTATCTGATGAAATATATTAAAAACTGTTATTGCAAAGAGCATAATCCTCATGTTTTCTTCTAGGAGTATTATGTTTCTGGTCTTATATTTAAGTATCTAATCCATTTTGAGTTTACTTTTGTATATGGTGTGAGAAAGTAGTCCAGTTTGATTCTTTTACATACAGCTTTCCAGGTTTCCTAGCACCACTTATTGAAGAGATTGTCCTTTCCCTATTGCATATTCGTGCCCCCTTTGTCATAGATTCATTGATCGTATAAGTGTGGGTTCATTTATGGGCCCTCTATTCTGTGTTCATCTGTTTTTGTTCCAGAACCATACTCTTTTGATTACTGTAGGTTTGTCATATAGTTTAAAATCAGGGTGTGTGATACCTCCAGCTTTGCTGTTCTTTCTCAAGATTATTTTGGCTATTTGAGAACTTTTGCATTTCTGTACAAATTCTAGAATTATTTGTTCTAGTTCTGTGAAAAATGTCATTGGTACTTTGATAGGGATTACATTGACTCTGCAGATTGCCTTGGGTAATATGGTCATTTTAATAAAATCACTTCTTCCAATCCATGAGCACAGTATACCTTTCCATTTGTGTGTATTGTCTTCAATGTCTTTAATCATTGTCTTTATAAGTCTTTTACCTCCTTAGTTAGATTTTTTCCCTAGGCATTTTATTCTTTTTGATGTGATAGTAAATGGGATTGTTTTCTTAATTTCTCTTTTGGATTGTTCATTCTTCTTGTATAGAAACACAATAGATTTCTGTGTATATTAATTTCATATCCTGCAACTTTACTGAATTCATTTATTAGTTCTAATAGTTTTTTGGTGGCATCTTTAAGATTTTCTAGTATAGCATTATGTCATCTGCAAACAGTGACAACCTTTCTTCTTCCTTTCTAATTTACATTTCTTTTATTTCTTTTTCTTGTCCAATTGCTGTGGCTAGGACTTCGAATACAATGTTGAGTAAAAGTTTTGAGAGTAAGCATTGTTATCTTATTCCTTATCTAAGATGAAATACTTTCAGCTTTTCACAACTGAGTGTGATGTTAGCTGTGGGCTTGTGATATATGGCCTTTATTGTGTTGAGGTATGTTCCCTCTATACCCACTTAGGTTTTTTTTTTCTTTTTTTTTAATCATAAAATGATCTTGAATTTTTTCAATAGCTTTTTCTGCATCTATTGAGATCATATGATTTTTATCCTTCAATTTGTTAATGTGGTCTATCACATTGACTGATTTGTAAATATTGAGCCATGCTTAGATTCTTGGGATAAATCCCACTTCATCATGGTGTATGATCTTTTAATGTATTGTTGAATTTGATTTGCTAAAATTTTTTGAGGATTTTTGTATTTATGTTCATCAGTGGTATTAGCCTGTAATTTTCCTTTTTTTGGTGTGTCTGTCTGGTTTTGGTATCAGGGTGATGATGGCTTCATAGAAAGAATTCAGAAGTTTCCTTCTTCAATATTTTGGAATAGTTTGAGAAGAATGGGGTTAGCTCTTCTTTAAATGTTTGGAAGCATTCTGTTTCTTTTTTGTTGATAGTATTCTTTATTACAAATTTAATTTCATTACTGGCAAGTGGTCTGTTCCTGTTTTTTATTTCTTCCTAATTCAGTCTTAGGAGACTGTGTGTTTCTAGAAATTTATCCATTTCTTCTGCGTTGTCCTTTTTTTTGGCATATAATTGTTCATAGTAATCTCTTATGATCCTTTGTATCTCTTTGGTGTTGGTTGTAATGTCTCCTTTTTCATTTCTGATTTCATTTATTTGGTTCTCTCTTTTTTTCTTGATGAGTCTAAAGGTTTATCAATTTTATTTATCTTTTCAAAGAACCAGCTTAGTTTCATTGATCTTTTCTATTTTTTTCAGTCTCTGTTTCATTAATTTCTATTCTGATCTTTGTTACTTTTTTGCTTCTACTCATTTTGGTTTTTCTGTGTGTGTTGTTGATCTTTTTCTAGTTCTTTTAGGTGTAAGGTTATGTTGTTTATTTGAGATTTTTCTTATTTTCTGAAGTAGGCTTGTATTGCTCTGAACTTCTTTCTCAGAACTGATTTTGCTGCACCTCATACAATAGATTTTAGATCATTGTGTTTCTATTTTCTTTTGCCTCCAGGTATTTTTTAATTTCCTCTTTGATTTCTTCAGTGACCCATTGGTTGTATAGTAGCATAATGTTTAGCCTCCAAGTGTTCATGTTTTTTACAGTTTTTTTCTTGTAGTTTGGAAAAGGTGCTCAATATGATTTCAGTCTTCTTAAATATATTGAGACTTGTTTTGTGGCCTACCATGTGATGTATCTTGTAGAATGTTCCATGTTCACTTGAAAAGAATGTGTATTCTATTACTTTTGGATGGAATATTCTCTATATATCTATTAATTCCATCTTATCTAATGTGTTGGTTAAGGCCAGTGTTTCCTTATTGAATTTTTGTCTGGATAAATTGTCCATTGATTTAAATGGGGTGTTAAAGTCCCCTACGATTAGTGCATTACTGTCAATTTTCCCCTTTTTGTCTGTTAATATTTGCTTTACATAGTTTGGTGCTCCTATGTTGGGTGAATATATATTTACATTTGTTATGTCTTCTTGGGTTGATCTCATTATCATTATACAATATCCTTCTTTGTTTCTTGTTACAGTCTTTTGCTTTATAGTCTATCTTGTCTGATATAAATATTGCTATGCCAGCTTTCTTTTTGTTTGCACATGCATGGAACACCTTTTTCCATGTGCTTAGCTTCATCTGTGTATGTCTTTGGTTATAAAGTTAGTCTTTTGTAGGCAATATATATAGCCTTTTTAAAAATCCATTCAGCCACTCTTTTGATTGAAACATTTAGTCCATTTACATTTAAAGTAATTATTGATAGGTATATACTTATTGCTATCTTGTTAATTGTTTTCTGGTTGTTTTTATAGTTCTTTCTTGTTCCTTTCTTCTTCTTTTGCTCTCTTCCTTTGTGATTTGATGACTATCTTTAGTGTTATGTTTGGACTCCTTTCTCTTTTGTGTGTGTGTCTATTACAGATTTTTGGTTTGTGGTTACTGTGACATAGACATAGATATAGTTACAGATATAGGTGTAGTTATAGTTATTTTAAGTTTGAATGCATTCTAACAATCCTGAGTTTTTATTCCCCCACCCCCCATTAATGTTCTGGACATCATATTTTACATCTGTTTGTTTTATGTATCTCTTAACTATTTATTGTGGATATAAATGATTTCACTGCTTCTGTCTTTTAACCTTCCTACTAACTTCATAGGTGGTTGATCTACTAGCTTTACTGTTTGTCTTTCTTTACCAATGAGATTTTTCCTTTCATAATTTTCATATTTCTACTTGTGGTCTTTTCTTTTATGCTTAGAGAAGTCCCTTTAACATTTCTTGTAAAGCAGGTTTAGTGGTGCTGAATTCTTAGTTTTTGATTGTCTGTAAACCCTTTATTTCTCCTTCAAATCTGAATGATGGCCTTGCCAGCTTGTTTTTTTTCCTTTCATCATTTTCAATAAATTGTGCCATTCCCTTCTGGCCTGCAAAGTTTCTGCTGAAAAGTCAACTGACAGTCTAATGGGAGTTCCTTCATATGTGACTAGTTGTTTCACCTTAGTGCTTTTAAGTTTATCTCTTTATTTTTAATTTTTGTCATTTTAATTACAATGTGTCTTGGTGTGTTCTGCTTTGAGTTGATCTTGTTTGGGACTCTCTGTGCTTCTTGGACCTGGATATCTGTTTCTTTACCCAGGTTAGGGAAGTTTTCAGCTATTATGTCTTCAAATGGTTTTCTGTCCCTTTCTCTCTCTCTTCTCCTTCTGAGACCCCTTTAATGCAAAATCAAGTACACTTGATAATATCCCAGAGGTCGTTTAAGCTGTACATATTTTTTAAAATTCTTGTTTCTTTTACTCTGTTCAGCTTAGGTGATTTTCACTGGTCTGTCTTCCAGTTCACTGATCTATTCCTCTGTATCGTCTAATCTACTGTTGATTCCTTCTAGTGTATTTTTATTTCAGTTATTGTATTCTCCAGTTCTGTTTGGTTCTTCTTGATATTTTCTAGCATGTTGTTACACTTGTCACTTTGTTCATCCATTCTTCTCCTGAGTTCATCAAGCATCTTTATGTTAATTACCTTGTATCCTTTATTGGATAGATTGCTTATTTTCACTTAACTTAGTTCTTCTTCTGGAGTTTTATCTTCTTCTTTCTTTTAGAAAATATTCCTCTGTCATGTCATTTTGCCTAATTCTATGCTTTTATTTTTTTGTATTAGGTAGATTGGTTACATTTCACAATCTTGGAAAAGTGGAGATGTTCTATGGGGCCCAACAGCACACTCCCCTATTTTCATCAGAGCTATACACTCTAGAAGTGCCTCCTATGTGGACTTCACAGGCTCTTCTGTAGTGGTGGGACTGACTTCTGTCAGCATGCAGGTAAGTGGGGCTAGGCCCCAGCCTGATTGGCTGCCAGAGCATGTCTTTTGTGGAAGTTGATGGCTGCTGGTTAGTGGTTTCAGGTCCTGGCATGGCTGGCTGTGTGACCTGGGGAGTTCTGGGACTGGTGCTGGCTTGCTGGTGGGCAGGCCCCAGTCCCAATGAGGCTGGCCACAGGGCTACAGGTCCTGGGGGTTTGCAGGGCTTCTGTCAAACTACTTTGGATGGGACCACATCCTGGTCCCACCCCACTGGTGGGCAGGGCTGTGTTTCTGCAAGTAGCAGGGCTGGCTGCTTGGCCTAGTGGATTCCAGAATTGGTACCAACTGGCTGGTGGGCAGGTCAACTTCTGCTGCTAATAGGTTAGAGGGGGACTCCAAAATGGCACTTGCCAGTACCAATATCCTCCTGGTAAAATGAGTTAAAAAAAAATGGCTGCCACTAACATCTAGGTCTGTAAGGGAAGTCCTAGTTGCCTCCTGCCTCTCTCAAAGGCTCTCCAAAATCAGCAAGTGGGTCTGACCCAAGCTGCATTCAAATTACTGTCTCTTTGCTGGGTCTGGGGGCATGTGAGATTTTGTACGAGCCATTTAAGAGTGGAATCTGTTTCCTACAGCTGCCTGGCTTTCCCATATGCAAGTCCCACTGGCCTTCAATGCCAGATGTTCTGGAGTCTTGTCTTCAAGATGCAGGACCCCAGGACTGGGAAGCCCACTGTTGGGCTCAGACCCTTTTCTCCTTTCTCCAATTATATAATTATATATATAATTATATAATTATAATTATCTTCCTGTTTGTGGGTTGCCAACCCAGGAGTGTGAATCTTGATTATATGATGTCTCTACCCCTTCTACCTGTCTTTTTATGGTTTCTTCTTTTTAACTTTAGTTATGGAAAAGTCTTTTCTGCGTGTTCAGCTCATTCTCATCAATAGTTTCTCTGTAAATAGTTGTAATTTTGGTGTGCCCATGGGCTGAGGTGAGCTCAGGGTCTTCCCACTCCATTGTCTTGGGCATTCCCATGTTTCTGTTTTTTTTTTTGCTTTTTTTTTTTCTCTCCTCCCTCCCTCCCTTCTTTCCTTTCTTCTTCCTTTCTTTTAATTCCCTTTCACTATCACCATACTTCTCAAATAGTAGGTGGTCCCTTAAAATATTTCGAATAAATATTTCCATACATGTAGAGGACTTACACAAACAAACCTCTTCTAGTTTAGTAGGAATGTCAATATAAAACAAATACCATATTATCAAATATGATAATTACTCTCATTAAAGATTCAGACTAAATTGTTAAAATTATAATTTGTATCTGGGCAGTAGAATGTGTCATTTTTATTTTTATTCTTGTTTATTTGTATTAAAAAATTCTAAAGCAAACTTATACTATCTTCGCATTAAGAAATTCTGCTTTTAAAAAGCATCCAAACACAAATTTATTATTGTTTTTGTTGTTGATTTTTGCTGAGACACACACCAAACCTATTTTGGGGTACTAATACAATAGCTGTGGTAAACTAGCATTTGGGTATGCGTAGACTTCAAAGTCAGTTAATGTACATGGAATTCATTACTTTCCTCATGTAACCTCGCTGTAAAGCTGGTAGAAGTAAATGCTGCAGCAGAAAGTTTTGTGGCCCCAAACAGTGTGCAGTGCTAATAACCATTCTCCAAAGCAGAAAAAGAGCAGTCTTCTGAAGGCACAAGATGAGGGTGTGGGGAGCAGATGGGAGAAGGGCTCTGGTCATCTGGCTTCAAGTCTTTGCACCTCACTCACCTCATTGGAATGTTTAGAGTAACAATAAACTAAATGAGCACCTCATCCCTCAAGGAGTATGAGAAATTTTGAAATTTCATTAGCACAGCAAATTATCTTAATTTGGCTCTAAATTGTCATAGAAGTCTTGTTTCCTATTTTTATATTTGAAAACCATCCATAAGCTAATTTTTTCCATGGAATACAAATTGAGTTAGAAGCCGATTTGTCCTAGTTATAACCACAATGAAGAAATGTGCTATTGGGTTATAAATTCTGGAAAAGTGAAAGTGCATATTGGAAACAGTGACTCAAACCTAAGCTGAAATCATTCGTCTCCCACAGTGATCTAACTCAAGCCCCTGATGCGTCGAAGTATTTTAGACTATCTCTTCCACAGGGTTCCTTAATAAAAGTTAAAGGAGTTTCTAGCACTCTCGGGGATAAAGCAACTACTATGATACAATTTTAAATTTTCAAAATGCTTTTTTTTCAGGTAAAAGAGTGCTGAGCTATAATTCAGAAGTCACAGGTCTGGTTCCCCATTGGGCCATTTTGGGATGGATGATCTTTAGCAGGTTCCTAGCTTCACATGACCTCATTTCTCTATTAAGTGAAATTGGGGATTCTCATCCCTGTTGCGTCTACACCATAGAGTAGCATGGAGAATTGAATGAAATGAGGAATGTCCAATTGCTGTGCACACTTTGTCTGCAATGCAAGAGCGAGGAATCACAATAATCTCACAGAGGAGACCATTGAGACTTGCAGGATTATAACATAATATCTGTCAAAAAATCTAGAAAATAATAGAAATAAACTTGAAGAACTATCTCTTGATTCTAAGTCCAATGCTCTTTCTGTCACATAACTTTTACCATTAATGTACTGTGTGGCATCCTTAGAAAAGTGATCCACTGAAAAGATCATTTGGTCTTAACTTCTTCACTATGTGTGTTTCATACGTAATAGAGTGTGTGGGCTTCCGAAGTAGAGAGAGTTGGACAGCTGGAAAAGAGTGTCACTCCCAATCTTACTACAAGAACAAACCTGGGTAACCTGCAAATTAAGGACTTTTGTTGGGCCCAGGAGAGAACTAAGGTCACAGGGTAAACAACTAACATGAAAAGGGAGACGCAGTACCTGGTACCTGACCATTTACTTATCTGGAGCAGATGCTTCCAGATAAGATATTAGCAAGACTGAGCTAGAAATTATTAATGAACAACTCAAGGTAGTGTGTGGGGTGGCATGAGTAGTTGGGTCCCTGGGGGTTTCAGACTTGCACGTTTTTCCATCAGGGACCCCCCAAAATGGGGATATTAGGGAAATCCTGAGAAGCTTCCCATGAGGTGCTCTGTAATGGAAGGAACAGCAGCCAGCTCTCTGCAAAGACCCATTGCTCCTGTCTCCTTTAAAGACCACGTGAGGGGGCTTCCCTGGTGGCACAGTGGTTGAGAGTCCGCCTGCCAATGCAAGGGACACGGGTTCGTGCCCCGGTCTGGGAGGATCCCACATGCCGCAGAGCGGTTGGGCCCGTGAGCCATGGCCTCTGAGCCTGCGCGTCCGCAGCCTGTGCTCTGCAACGGGAGAGGCCACAACAGTGAGAGGCCCACGTACCGCAAAAAACAAAAACAAAAACACTTACTCCTAGGTATAGCAGTATATTAGCTATCGTAGTTAGCATTTCTTTGTTTTATGTTGCTATTTTCAGTTTGTGACTATCACTGTGGTAGAAAAATGTATTTGATTTTTGTATTTAAATTATTTGGCAATCACACACACACTCACACACACACACACACACACACACACACTAAGAGTATGTCAGTTGATAAGTTGATCACTAGAGCTAGCCAACATAGATAGAGGTATATTAGGGTTATTCTCTTTCTCTAAGCCATTTTTTTAAATGCAACTGTGTGTAAAAATGCACTATATATTTTATGGACATGATGCCTGAAAATCATGATATATGATTATATATATATGCATATAATGTATATTATATATGTATATATTATATATGTATTATGAGAGAGAGATTTGAAACTTGTATTTCGTATTTAATAATATATTGTACTGGAGACATTTCAGTTTGTATAAATCATCCTTATTCTTTTGCTGCAATTGCTTAGTTTTACATGCCTTTTTTACATAACATAGACTGATTACCCTTATACACAATCTCGTGTGTGTTGCAGGATAAAATATGAAGCAGTGAGTCACAAATTCAAAGAGTTTGCATATCTTAGACTTGGACAGACATCAGCACATGGCTCCCTGAGAAAAGAAGTGCAGATCTTTTCCGCTGTGACCAGCACATGCTCAGACCATCTCTTCTCACTCAAACAAGAGCTGGATACTGCATTCACATTAAGTGCTACTTTTGTTGAGATTGGCAAAGTTGAACTTTGATTAATCTGACAGGTAAAAAAGTTACATTATTTTATTTATTTTTAAATTTCCCCGAATGGCTCTAATCCGTATCATCTCTGAAACAGAGGATAAATCAGAAACTCATGAGAGGGGTTCTTTTTGAAATCACTGGTCTAGTTGACCTCTTGGGCCCTGTATAACTCTAGGAGTCTGTGAAATGTGTGCATAAGAAGCTATTTCCACACAGCATCTCCCTTTTGTTAAATATTTACAAATACATATCTTGAGTAGGAAAAAATTGTATTCAGTCTTGTCTGTGTTTCTGTGAGCCCTCTGCAGGTCTCAACAAAGCCACAGGTAATGATTGTGTTGACTGATAAGTATCATATCAGAACCAGCAAAGCCTCTCCACCCTGTGAGCTATGATTCTGAGTATGGTGATAAATTACTCAGAAACACACCACGAGGTGTAGCAGTCCTGGGGATTTTTGTTTTCCCCAGAAACATTGAGAACAGGTGAAACAGTAGGGTGACTCAGCATTAAATCACAACCACTGATGTAATTCCCTCCGACTTCTGAGGAGTTCCTTTAAATTATTCATGCCTCTTGTGTATTCAGTCCCCTTCTCAGGAGACACGTCTGTTCTAATGATCTTTCTTTTATGTTTCTGTTTTAATGTTCTAAGTCCTTCCTAGGACTATTTCAGTGGGATTGATGGTAATGATGATCATATTTCTTGATGTTTTGGGGGAGTACTTATGGAATAATTGTGATGTGAAAGAAATTATTCTGTAGATGTATGAATTTAAAAAAGGTCTTTCCGGGCTTCCCTGGTGGCTCAGTGGTTGAGAGCCCGCCTGCCGATGCAGGGGACATGGGTTTGTGCCCCGGTCTGGGAAGATTCCACATGCCGTGGAGCAGCTGGGCCCGTGAGCCATGGCCGCTGAGCCTGTGTGTCCGGAGCCTGTGCTCCGCAACGGGAGAGGCCACAACAGTGAGAGGCCCGCGTACCGCAAAATAAATAAATAAATAAAAAAGGTCTTTCCTTTAGGACTTGAGGAGAAAAAAAAAAATTGCCATAGGTGACAAACACTAAATCAATACTAACAGTGCCGTGAGAAAAGAGGGGTTGGATAATTAATTTTGCCTGGGGAATATGAGGGCATAAAGATCTGGGTCATTTATAGAATGGAGACAAAACTGGATTTGATTATTGAAGAATACATATATTGCAGTCATATTTGGGGAATAAAGGGCATTACAGGGATTGGTGAAGAACTGAAATAAACTGAAAGGCTCCTGGCAAAGTTGAGGCCTCAGTAACTCTTGAAGGAGGTTCCCAGAGGTGGGTGCTTTAGGTAGACTTCTAAAGTGACCCGAAGTCCCCACCTCCCGGGCTTGGTGCCAGCATGTAATATTCTCCCTTGGATGGGTACTGGACAAAGTGACTTGCCTCTAACCAGCACAGTATGGCAAAGTTTTGGGGGTGTGGCTTCATGATTAGGTTATAAAAGACTATGGTTTCCACCTTGTTAATCTCTTGCTAATCTCTCCATTGCTTTCTTGGTCTCTTGCTTTGACGAAGCAAGCTGCCGTGTTGGAGGAACCCAAATGACAAAGAACCCAGAGGGCAGCATCTGGTGAAGAGCAAGCACAGAAGTGAATCCGGCCAACAGCCATGTGAGCTCAGGGGCAGGTCCTTCCCCAGTGGAGCCTTCAGAGGATGACAGTTTGGCCAACATGTTGATGCAGCCTGTGACAGGCCTGGGACCTAGGGTGACCATCTGTCCCAGGGTGCCCAGGACTGAGGGGAGTGTCTGGGATGCAGGATTTTCATTTTTATAACTGGAACCATCCCAGGAAAACCATCCCAGAGTGCCCTGGACTGAGGGGTTTCCTGGAATGCTAGATTTTCAGGGCTGACACAGAGAAAATCCTAGACAAACTCAGATAAGTTGTTCATCCTATGCAGGGGACCCAGGAAGCTGTGTCTGGATTCCTGATCCATAGAAGTTGTGTGATAATAATACATGCTGTTTACAGCTGCTAACTTTTAGGATGGTTTGTTACCCAGCAATAGATAAGGAAGTGAAAAGGGATCAGGCTGAATTCAAGGAATAGATGAGAGAAGCAAAGTTTTGTTTTATGTGGCAGAGCAGGGAGTTTAGATTATTTCATGGGCAACAGCGTGCGATTGTGGCTTCTGAGTAGGAAAATGCCATGCTTGATCAATGCTTTGTAAAGGTGGCAAGGTGGTGTGAGTTTCATTCAATAATAATTATAGTAGAAAATTGAAAATAATACATACAATCAGTACTTAATAGGTGCCAGGCCATGAACTTTGTCATTAAAAACATTATTTCATCTTTCTCAAAGGTCCATGTGTTTTTGATCCCCATTTCAGTACAGGGGAACGTAAGACCCACAAATATGGAGGAACGTGTCTGTGGTCACCCAGGCAGTAAGTGGGAAACAGGATCTGGATCTTAGTCTGTGAACAACTGGTGAGAGCGACAGCAGAGTCAGAGTTTAGGATTGATGGCATTTTCAGATGTTCAGCAATGAATCAAGTTTTCAAGTAGCATGAATGTCCTAGTCGTAGAGATGTCAAGGGATAATGATGTTCATCTTCATTTAAGAAAAAACAAAACAGGATTTGTTGCCAAACGGAATGTAAACCTGCATGCCTGAATGTCCTTCCCAGAGGGTCACCTAGTGGATATTTCCGCCAGCTCTTGTGTGGCTGTGTGGACACGGGCGGACATGAAGATTTCCTCCAGGAAAACAAATGCTGCTCTGGGTGAAAAGAACAAATGCCAGTAAGAAAGACAACACTGTTAACGTGGTCAAGCTTCAGTTAACTTAATCAAAGGAAAAGAGGTGGATGATCAAGCCCACAAATTTGGAACTGAGACAGAGAAATAAAACTGGTTCCCAGGGACCTGCAGTACTTGTATGCACTGCTAATGTGCAAATAAATGCAAAACCCCTGGGGACCTTATGGAACTATGGATATTTAAAATGGCCCTGCAGAGAAAAATAAAACACAAATGGAACCCTAATGATGGAAAAAAATTTTTTTTTTAACTTTCAGATATATTCCCAGATAAGAATGAGGACAGACAGTGTCACGGCTAAATTTTATAACAAAATAAAATTTCTGTGAAAAAAAGTTTACATTAAAAAAAGTAGTAAAATTCACATAAGATGTGATGACATAGTTTAGCTCTCACATTAACAACATTTAAGAAGTTTTATAATATTTAGAGTTATTGTCTATCAAAATTTAAAAACTATATGACACAGAGATTCCACTTTGAATTTTTCCTACAGATTTCATGCACAAGTGTGCAGACTTAGGAAGTTTTGTCTGTACCAGCAAAACATTACTCATGACTTGATCATAATTGATAAAGTACTGGAAAGTTCCTGGTGTGTATACACCTTGAAAATCCATGCGAATGTTAGAAAGAATGAACTGTGCTGACACGAAAACAGCTTGAGGGAATATTATTAAATATTTTTGCCGTTTTTAATTGAAATATACTGGACATATAACATAAAGTTAAGGTGTACCCATTTTAATTCTATCCATTTGTATACTGTAATATGATTGCCATGATAGTGATACTTTGAACCTCTATCAGGCTATATAATTACCAATGTTTTTAAAAGCAGGGTATCTGCTTGTGTTTCTATCTCCAGTATATATATATATTTTTTTTTAAATAAATGTATTTATTTGTTTATTTTTAGCTGTGTTGGGTCTTTGTTGCTGCGCGCAGGCTTTCTCTAGTTGTGGTGAGCGGGGGCTACTCTTCGTTGCGGTGTGTGGGCTTCTCATTGCGGTGGCATCTCTTGTTGCACAGCATGGGCTCTAGGCGTACAGGCTTCAGTAGTTGTGGCTCGCGGACTCAGTAGTTGTGGCTTCTGGGCTCTAGAGTGCAGGCTCAGTAGTTGTGGCGCATGGGCTTAGTTGCTCAGAGGCATGTGGGATCTTCCCAGACCAGGGCTCGAGCCCATGTCCCCTGCATTGGCAGGAGGATTCTTAACCACTGCGCCACCAGGGAAGCCCTCCAATATGTTTTTTAAAAAGTAGATAAAAAGGTAGAGAAAACATTTGAGCTAGAAAGACAGATATAGAGCCAGAGACAGAAACTGGGGTAGAGGTAGAGATCCCCTCTCTAGGGTGTGAAATAGATGGAGTTGGCCCGGTCTGTACATGCAAGCAGTCTCTGGAGGCAGCTGCAGGAAGCTGCTGATATATTCTTTCTAGGGAGCAGGACTGCAGACTTAATATCAGCTGGAGACTGACAAATACTTTATCTTTAAATTATGAAATATTTCAGACATATACACATACAAAGCGTAAACACCATTATTCACCCTAACTGCTTACAAAATAAAACATTCCAAAAACCATTGCTCTCTGCAGCCTTCAGTGACCTCTTCCCCTCTCTTCTTTCTAGAAGCAACCATTGCCTGGGTGTTGTTTATTACATTTTATATACGCTGTTATATACATATATACATATAGGAATCTCTAAAGATATGTAATCTTTTTGCATATTTTTACATTTGTAGAATAGTATCCTGATATAGTATCCTTTTACAACTTTCCTTTTTTCGGGTCTTATTATTTCCACCCCTCCCCTCGGTATATTCTTTCAGGTTATTCTATGGTTCTTTATCTAACTTTATCTTTTTCTTATAGTTTTCACACTTTTTTCATATTGATGCATGTATTTCTTAGGCACTGATTTTCAGTGCTTATACTATTCTACGGAATGAAGAAATACCAATATGTCTACACTTTCTCCTGTTGCTGCACATTTAAAGCATGTCCATGAGTTGTCATGAGTGGAACGTTGCCATGAAGATTCTTATGCACGTTTCACAGGCCCCTGTTTGTGGATACGTTCATAGGAGTGGGATTGAGAGTTGTATGAGAGGCCCATTTTAAAAAAAAATTATTTATTTATTTGAAATATAGTTGATTCATAATGTGTTAGTTTCAGGTGTACAGCAAAGTGATTCAGTTACATATATATATATATATATATATTCAGTTACACACAGACATATTATATATATTCTTTTCTCATATAGGTTATGACAAAATATTGAGTGTAGTTCCATATTCCATTGTGTATATATATTTATATGTATGTATGTGTGTGTATATATATATATATATATATATATATTCTTTATCCTTTTATCTGTTGATGGACATTTAGGTTGCTTCCGTGTCTTGGCTATTGTAACAGGAGAGGCACACTTTCTAATTTCTCAGTTCTGTCAAATTTCTTTTCAGTTTACAGAAGTTACTTACATATTAATAGTATTCCCTTTGCTCCACATTTGTACCAACATTTTCTTTTGTAGAAGTTTTCATTTTTCTTTTGGCCTATGTTCATGAAGCTGTATCACAATCACCTTAATTCCCATTTCCCAATTATTACCAAGATCAGTCATATGTGGTAGGAATTCCTATTGCCGGTTCATGTTCAGTTTCCCTCTGTATCTAGGCACGTGGAAGAATGCACTGTGTAGCCTTAATTTTTATCCTTTGTGGGTGAAGAGGTTAAAGAGAACAGTAAATACCATTAGCTCTAACTTTGGACAAATTTACGTGTGGTTTAAGGCCTCTTCTGGAAGGCAGCAGCCTTTTCACGTTGACACATTATTACCCAGAAAATCATTATACTAATTCCTGACTTTTTTATATCGAATGTGTTTTTGTATAAACTGTAAAAAATCATGAGGTTTTTTTCTCTTTAATCTTTATAGTAGTGAATCACAGGAATAGATGGTCTAATTTAGAATCAGCCTGTAATTCCTAGAAGGAACCCAACTTGAACCCAACTTGGATATTACCTTTGTTTTGTATTGTTGGCTTAGGTTTGCTAAAATTCTGGTAGGGTATGGCCATCCATGTCCGTACATAAGTTTGATCTATAGTTTTTCTTTTCCACATATCCTATTAGGATTTATATTGTAATTGTTCTATCTTCTTCAACTTATTTGGGGTGTTTTCCTTTTTTTATTGAGGTATAGTTGATGTACAATATTATAAGAGTTTTCCTTATTTTTTTATTCTCTGGAAAGGTTTGTATAAGATTATAATTTTATGTCCTTGAACTTTTGATACAACCCACTTGATAAATGTAACTGTTGTTGTTTCCTGTAAATTCAACGTTGTTTCAACTGATTTAATAATTATTAGTCCATATTCATTTTCTATGTCACCTACAGTGAGTTTTATGAAGTTGTGTTTCTTGAGGAAACTGTCCAATCTCTTTATTTAAAAATTTATTGGCAGGGCTACTACTGCTCCACACAGATGACAGGGACACTTGTTCCCTGCTCATTCTTGCTAAACACAACTATAAACCCTGGAAATAATGCAAGAGTCAAACAAAGAGAGGCCTGAGAAGTAGTGGGACGAAGGGGAATGGGTTGGACCGCGGCACTGGAGTGGCAAGGCCTCTTAGCTCTTTCCGCCCCAACATGAGAAGCCACTCCGGCCCAGCACAGCCCGACCCCAAACTAGCCACAGAAGGCAACTCAGGGGTCGTTACTCCCCTGGACTTATACCGCCAGTGAGCTGGCACCGCAGCAAGGGGACCCATCAGGAGACCCATCAACAGTAAGCCCCCAGGGGACACGTCCTCTTTCCCCACTGGGCCGAAGACAGCCCTCCTCCACTAAGGGATACTGAGGTCACTGGGGAAAATGGGCAGGAGGGACCCCAACACAACAAAGACCTGGCACGGGAGCCTACTTGTCCAGCCCCACGGGCCTGGGACTCCCTCTTAAGCTGAGACAACCAGGCAGCCAGGGCAGCAACCAGAGGGACACAGCACAAGTGGCCTAGCTGGTGGCTTCTTTGTCCCCATGAGATTGAAACTGGGGGCTGCGAGAGACACCAGAGTAAAGGATGCCACCGAAAACTGGAATCATCCCACATTGTCTTCAACAAGTGAATGGTTAAACCAACTGGTGTTTTCATTCTATGGAATCCTGCCATTCTTTACCACACAAACCTGGTATCAGATCTGTCCCAACACACTCTCCCTCCGTGATGATGTGACAGTACAAAACTTAGAATGGGCTTCTTCTGATCATTCCTTCCTCTCACAGGTTATTTTTTTCCAGCAAATTTCCACCTTGTTATTTTGCTCCCCACAAAATTAGCCATTGTGATCATTGTTTTCTTTTGGGTTTTTTTTTTTTTTTGCGATACGCAGGCCTCTCACTGTTGCGGCCTCTCCCGTTGCGGAGCACAGGCTCAGCGGCCATGGCTCACGGGCCCAGCCGCTCTGCGGCACGTGGGATCTTCCCGGACCGGGGCACGAACCCGTGTCCCCTGCATCGGCAGGTGGACTCTCAACCACTGCGCCACCAGGGAAGCCCCATTGTTGGTTTTATTCATAGTCAATACTTGAATAAATTATTGACATACTTACACATTTTTTTTCGGTTCAGAAATTCTTCTGGAATATAGACAAAGATATTGTGAAGACAATATATAGTCTGAAGACAATATAGAATAAAATGATAAAGTTTAATAGAAATCTTATTAGATTCCAGAGAAGAGAATAGGAGGAACTGTTAGAGACAGGGTTCAGAGAGTTTTCCTAAACTGATGAAATTCTCAAGTTGAGGAAACTATCTCTTCCTTTGAAAGATTTTCTCCTTACATTGAAGTTTCCCAGCTTCCCAACAATGTGTTTACTGTAAAAGAATGGAAAAGAAGATACACCAGACAGGCAGTGCTGCTCGTTGCTGCTACTTTAGCCAGTGATTTTTTAAAAATTCTGTTTTGTTGCTATTTTTCTGTAGCGATAGCTTGAACCTCAGGGAGCATGCCATGCTCAACAGAAAGGGAACCAGTTACTACAGAGCCTGATAATACAGGATACGTCCTGAAACGAACATTAAACAAAAATGTGAAGTGCTCTGCTGGAAATACAATGTCAGCAATTATTTCTAATGATAAACATCTTGATTGTGAATGAAAATCGTTCCCTGCCATATCAGTAAACAAAGGATGTTGCAGCCATCAAGCCATCACATTATAGCTACCCCGACAGTGAGCCCTGTGGGAACTCAGGATGGAGGCAAATGGGCTGCCCACTGCCAAGCTCTCAGCCACTGCAGTCACCCCCAACTGTGCACCCTGAGGGAACTCAGGATGGTGAAAAGCAGGATACTGGCCCAGAGAGCTGAAGTGCATATCAAAGGAATGATTTCAGTGAGCCCAGACTCTTGCATCTTCCCAAACATACAGAAGTGCTAATTACTTTGACTTGAGATTATCTGGTTTTCTTTAATTAACAATAATCTTTTGATGTCCTGACTACCTGGTCTTTGTTGCAAAAACTCTTATATATCCTGGTTCCCACTTTGCCTCTTTGGAGCAGTCCTTCAGAGCCATCTGAGAGTTCTATCTCCCGGGCTTGAAGTCCTCAGAATGTCTGCTGAATAAAATGTATTCTCAACGTTTAGGTTGTGCATTTTCTTTCAGTTGACATGATCTATAATGTTCAGCCGTTAATCTTATTATCCTTCAGAAAACACTTATTTCTATGCTGCTGTGTTCAAAAACCACACTGTGGCTGAGAGGAACTCTTTCTGTCACACACAAACAATAACTCTAGTAGCTGTGGTATGCCTTAATTTCTCCTGACGTCAAACCCCATTTCTCCATCTTCCCTAGAAGGTGTGACCGCATAGATCATGAATTATGCACCTTCAGTGACTAATGAGGTATATGGCAAACTGATCACCAAGTAATAATCACATGGTATTCTGGACGTATCCTGACACAGGGACAAAGCGCAGACGAAAGAATGTATTAGAAACACACGAGTTTGGCATCAGCTTGCCTCTGATTGTTTTTAAACAAAATGTTTTTAAAATCATTATTCTGGTACAAGATCTGTTGAAACAAGTTACTCGCATTCTAAGCTCTTTCACATAGAAAATTTCGTTGGAGAGTCAAAGGTAAATATATACATATAGTGAGAGATTATGTTCCTTGTGAAATAGTGTTAAAAATTGGATACTAGCTTTCAATCCATTTGTATTTGCTCAATGTGCAAGAACTAAACACCTCTGGTTTGTAATGTCAAGAGTATTTTAACAGAAATCATTCTTTACTTTTTGCTCTAAGCTAATTCAATACTGCCTAATAAGCACCTGTACTTCCTTTTTTTTTTTTTTAACATCTTTATTGGGGTATAATTGCTTTACAATGGTGTGTTAGTTTCTGCTTTATAACAAAGTGAGTCAGTTATACATATACATATGTTCCCATATGTCTTCTGTACTTCCTTTTAATTAACCTTTTTGCTCATTACATCGCTTATACAAACATAAGTTACAATCATTCGCTCACAGACTAAATTTTGCCTCTCTACATTCATTTTTTTTCTTTTAATAGATCTTTGTTGGAGTATAATTTCTTCACAATGCTGTGTTAGTTTCTGTTGCACAACAAAGCAAATCAGCCATATGTATACCCATGTCCCCGTATCCCCTCCGTCTTGAAGCCTCCCTCCCATCTTTCCTATCCCACCCCTCTAGGTCATTGCAAAGCCGATCTCCCTGTGCTCTACATTCTTTTAAAGACATCTTTTTCAAGAATGCTAAGTATATCAAAGAGGGGACCACCTGTACTTTTCGAGGGTCTTTTAGGTAGGACAACACTGGCACCTAGTGGCACATGTTATGGAAGGAAGTGCCTTCCAGAGACAGCCAAGTGCAAATCTCCCTCCGTTCATCAGTTGGTCCTCAGGGCTTGGATTTACTAGTCCTTAAAAATATACATTTTAGTTGCACAAGTCGCAGAGTTCTAGGTATCAGAAAACAATGAGAGAGTAAAAATACTGTGCTGACTTTTAAGAACACAAGTAGTAGTTTTACCAGTTTTATCGTCTGTAGAGTGGTTGGTCATAGAAGAAAAGCTGATGACCTTATCAATGGCCCACACCGTCTTGTTTAAAGTATTGGAGTAGATACTGTAAGGAAAGCCCCACTCCAAAACCAAACCATTTTTTTATGTCCTAGAGGCATTTAAGACCTAATAAGTATGATGGGATATTTATCAATTCATACATTTAAAAATATTTACAAGTCATTTCCTCGGGCTCTGTGAGAGTGGCAGAGAAAGAAGTAAGACAGAATTGGAGCCCAAGATCATCTTCAGGTTCTGGGAGAAGGTAATTCCAGCAGCTAATTCTCTATCCCACACAGTGAAAAGGGATAAATATGGGTGAGAATTATAGAAGCAAATCTCCAATGGTCAGAGGAGGACCTGGTGACATCTCAGTGGGTCTTAAATAGTAGAAAGAGTTGCACATGAGACCGGAAGAGGAGGTTTCCTGATCACAGTCTAGGTGTCAGGAAACCAAGGGGTGTAAAGGGAAAGAGGTCAATATAGTTAGTGCTGAAATATGGACTTCAGGAAAGGGTGCAAGAAGCATCCTGCTGGGTGCAGCAGGAAAGGCCTGTGATGGGGGCTGGGGAAGTGGGCACTCTGGAAGTCCCCCAAGTCCTCTGAGCTCCCTCAGCAGGTTGAGCTCTGTGGCCTTCAGCCCTTTACCCGGTCCCCTTGGACCTGTCACTCTATGGCTTTCTTCTGTAAGCTGAGGGCAACGTGGCCTTCTCTCTCAATTCCCCAGCTAACAGAGAGATTTCAAACACCTGTCCTATTATCAGATCATGTGAATGACATTCAATTAAGAGGGAAAAACTTATCACTAGAGAGAATCTGGGGGTTTTTTGAGCGAACATGTAACATGATAAGATTGTTTTCTGGAAAGGTGAATCTAGCTCCAGGAAGCAGAATGGGCCGTAGGTGACAGAGTGACATCCATAAAGCATTGACAAAAGTTGGAGAGTGGATTCCAGTGGGAGGGCAGGGAATTAAAACTAGAAATGCTTGGCCTTGGGGTTTAGTGTCCTGGGGGGACAGCAGAGAGATTACTTCTAGGTTTCAAGTGTACTGCAGACAGAAGGAGGGCACTTTCCTTCCACTAAATAGAAACACAAGAGGAAAAGCAAACCCCAAGGGGAGGCCAACCAGCTAAAGTGGCAGGTGTCAGGAACCCAGTAATGATGGTGGTGTGTGTGGTGGCAGAGGTCCGTCTTTATAGGACCTGTAAGCTGTGGACTTGGCCATCTCGGGAGGCCATGGCAGCTGTCGGTGTTAGTGGTGAGGACAGGACTCCTGGGACCCACGCTGAAGGAGTTCTTGCACAGAGTCCTCGGCCCGATGCTCAAAAGAGGGACAGAGTCCCCACCTGTAGGAGGAAGAGTGAAAGTGTAGCCCTGCCCAAGTCCTGCGCAAGGACAGAGGCAGGATCCTCCCAGAATGAGGCTCCGAGTTGTGTTGTGGGGAAATCAGGTCTGGGCCACATGGACCTTCTGCTGTGACCTGGAAACTTGCCCAAGGTGTCCCTGGGAGGCTCGGGAAGTGAGAGGGATTCATTCTCAGGCAGATGGAGCCAGGAGGGGCAGGAGACCCATGGGGGGCGGGGATAAATGAGGAGCTCCAGCTCTTGAAAGAAACGCCTTTGCTTCCTCCCTCAGACTGGCTCCCGGTCACAGGTCTGAGAGCTCCGGGATGGGTCCAGGGTTTGGCTCTATAACCTGGGCTCCATTTCCACTCTGCTACAGCCCCAGCACAGGTAAGTCACAGCCACCGGATGGAAGGCAGTGCCAGAAGACACGAGACAGGGACCGGCTGGCTCAGTGTGGTCCCTACGACTAACTGTAGTTTTTAGGGGATGGACCCATGCACCCGGTGTGTGCACTGGCTGCCCCTCCAAGCAGCCCATGGGGGGACGCTGATGGTGGGGTGATGCGTGAGCAGGCAGCCCTGCCAGCGGTCGGCCGGGCACACGCACGCACAGCCGAGCACACGCTCAGCCAAGAGCCTTTGGTATTGATTTCTGACTTTCTACTCCATAGCCAGTCTATCATCACGAGCCCTCCGTTCTGCTTCCAGCTCTCTTCTCGATCACTTGCTGTGTCTGCGGCCGCTCTGCCCTGGCCCGAGCCTTCCGCTGGGGCTTGGGATGCCACGCTGGAGTCCCAGCGCCTTCTCTGCTTGGCTTTAGTCTCTTCGAAGTCCACTCTCCCCAGAACTGAGTGATTTTTTGGTTTTTTTTTTTTGTTTTTTTTTGCGGTACGCGGGCCTCTCACTGTTGCGGCCTCTCCCGTTGCGGAGCACAGGCTCCGGACGCGCAGGCTCAGCGGCCATGGCTCACGGGCCCAGCCGCTCCGCGGCATGTGGGATCTTCCCGGACCGGGGCACGAACCCGTGTCCCCTGCATCGGCAGGCGGACTCTCAACCACTGCACCACCAGGGAAGCCCCTATCCATCCTGCTTTTGATGGACGTTAAGGTTGTTCCGATTTGGGGGCCACTGTGAACATTCCTGTAATATACCGTTGCGCGCAACAGTATTCGTTTCTGTTGGGTGTCTCACTAGGAATAGTTAGGGTAGTACCACAACACGAATTACCCCATTTCCAATCTGCTGTGTGGGAGGACAGACACCACTTTGCCCCCAGTGAAAAGTGTGCCCTTGATTTTGGACATCAGGCAGTTACCACTTCAGTTATCTGGGGCAGCAGAAGGAGGCTTCTACCCTGCCAGTTCTCAGGGCCAGTCCTTTGATAGACTCCTAAGACGTGACCTGGATGTGTTCTGAGCTCGGCCTGCAGCTCTGTGACTTGAAGTATGGACCATGCATTCTTTTTAGGCGCATGCAAAATTTATTTATTCACCAACTTTAGTTTGTTCCTTTGTAAAATACAGGTGGTGGGCCTAAAGATCACCCGCATCTACTTCAACATTCCTAACAAGCAGACCTACATTGAGCCTTAGTTTGAATACCTCCCCTTAAAGGAAGCTCACTACCTCACAGCACAGACGATTCCATGCTCACAAGTTGAGATCATTCACAGCCCCCTTCATGAGTCTACAATCTGTGTGTGTGTTGGAACCACCCTTGAGTCCTGGCCTAAACCTCTGGGCCGCACGGAGAAGTTTGTTTTGCATCAGAGTCCTCTAGAACAGGAAAAAATTCAATAGCAGCAAATAAACAAATTAAAGCAATTTTCCCTGTTAAAGTGTGCACTAAATGCATTTACTCTTCAAAATGAAAATATTTACCACTTCTCCTAAGTGATTGCCATGGAACCCACAGCCATTCAGTTCAGAGAAAAACTTCCCAGTCAGAAGCTCAGCTCTCAACAGGTAAAGGCAGAGCAGGAGAAAGGCTGTAATTATAGGATAAGCGTGGTGAGAATTCCCTGTTATCAGGTCCTGACCTAGCAATAACTGTGTGTCTGCACCATATCTGGAGGAAAAGTAAATCTTTCAATGGGCTGTCTAGAGAAGCCTGGTGTCCAGCATGGAGAGGTGGAGAGGCAGGTGGGTTTTGGAAAGTGACTTACTTTGTCAGGATGAGGCTTGTTTCCCAAAGACAATGGTGTCCAGTGGTGTTTGTTCAGAGCTCACAGGGCTGGCACAGGTGTACAGCTGTGAAATGACACCTTCTTGAGGGAGATCATCACCCTCATATTCAGGCCATGAAACTAGACGAAACAATGAATGTCTCTGCACTTTCGTTCCCTGAACTATACCATTTTTAATTCAAAATAATAAAATAAAATTTAAAAATATTAAAAAACCCAGTTTTAACAATGTAGTTCTTCTTTCCTGTACCCTCATCCCTACCTTACATCGTTGACGGAGGGGGTGTTTTCCTGTCGTCTGGCGCAAAGATCTAATTTGTATCTACAGCTTATCCACTCAGCTCAGGGACGCTATTCCACTGGCTTCCCTGGCTCCACTATTTTTCCTTTATTCTGTCCCCACACTCCACCTCCATCCTGGCTGACCTGGTCATCCCTGCTTTCTTTTAGAGCCACCTACATTGTGACTCTTCCACCTTGGACTCTGAGCTCCTGTCAGACAGAGACTGGAGTAAGGTCAGCTGCACTGCAACGAAGACCCAGCGCAGCCAAAAATAAATACAATAAAAAAAAATAACATCAAGTATCACTAATCCTTAAAATTATACAAAATAGCTCTTGAAAGCTCTTTCTCTGTGTTCCTACTCCATATTCTATTCCCCAGGGTGAATTTCTCTTATTAGTGTGATACGTATAATTCTAGGATACTCCCAATCTCTCTCTTCTCTCTCTCTCATTTTTTTTTTCTGATAAACATAAGTTTATTAATAGAAGTACTACATTTTTATATTACTGTTCTTATTTTTAAATATTCAAAAAATATCTTCATTAGTAAAACCCAGTGGTGTTTGGCTCACATTAGCTCTTTTTTTTCTTTAACATCTTTATTGGGGTATAATTGCTTTACAATGGTGTGTTAGTTTCTGCTTTATAACAAAGTGAATCAGTTATACATATACATATGTTCCCATATCTCTTCCCTTTTGCATCTCCCTCCCTCCCACCCTCCCTATCCCACCCCTCTAGGTGGACACAAAGCATGGAGCTGATCTCCCTGTGCTATGCGGCTGCTTCCCACTAGCTATCTACCTTACGTTTGGTAGTGTATATATGACTTGAGGATATGGGGATGGGGAGGGGGAAGGGTGAGCTGTGACAAAGCGAGAGAGAGGCATGGACATATATACACTATCATTTTTGTTTTGATTTGAAAATAGTAGGAAAATTTTTATTTCAATTACATTTTTAATGTAGTAGTATATTATGTGCCACTTCCTCTAAGAATCTATAAATGTAAGCCATTCACTGAGTGGCAATTTTATCACTTAACTAATGACAGTATCTGAATTTCTTTATCACATTTATACAGACAGACATTTTAGACGTCTTAAACAATTGTATGCTATCACAAACGATGCTGCAACAAGTACCCTTACCCTTTACCTTTATGTACTTACGCTATTATTCCCATAGGCTAGATTTATAGATGTGGGTAGTTGTCCCCAGGGTTCTTCAATTTTAAATTTAATCCTGACTGC
Organism: Monodon monoceros; assembly: GCF_005190385.1. Taxonomy (NCBI): domain Eukaryota; kingdom Metazoa; phylum Chordata; class Mammalia; order Artiodactyla; family Monodontidae; genus Monodon; species Monodon monoceros. Next base: position 7,922,130 of record NW_021703776.1, on the reverse strand, counting down.
AATTTATCTTCCAATTCATATTATCACCAAAGCATGACAATTTCTGTGTTTTCTGAATTTCTCTTCAGTTCTGTTTTTAGTGAAGTTGTGTATCTCTTTGTGTATTTTATCAGCCATTTACATTTATCTTATGAAATGCATATTTGCTTCATTCCTATTTTTAACTCTGTTTTATATCAGTCAAGATGGGGTAGAATATAATTCTCAGTAGGTGAAAGATATATATATATATAGCTTTACCTCAGTAGGTTAAGATATATACATATATATATATATACACACATATTTTTACATCTATTCATGTTTTACTGTCCAAAGTAACTTGCGTATCTATACCTTACTTCAAAAAGTGAAAAACAGTACAAAAGCCTACCTGAAGCAGATTATTAAGTGAACTGACAAATGATCCAAAATCAAGGTGTTGGCAGGGCCATGCTTCCCCTGAAGGCTCCAGGGAAGGATAGTTCCTTGCTTCTTCCAGGCTTTGGTATTTTCCAGCCTCCCTTGTCCTTCCTTGGCTTGTGGCTGCATCACTTTAATTTCTGACTCCATCGTCCTGTACTTTCTTCCCTCTGGGTCTCTGTTTTCTCTGTTTTATACAGACATCAGTCATTGGATTAGGACCCACTCTAATCCAGGATGACCTCGTCTAAACTTAACTAACATCTGCAAGACCTTATTTCCAAATAAGGTCACATTCTGAGGGTCTGGTCAAACATGAATTTTGGGGATACCCTATTCAAACAATACTCTGTGTGTGTGTGTGTATTTTCTTGAGCATATGACCATGCTCATATGTGTATGCAATCATTAAGACCATGAGTTCTTTCATAAAATAAAATTGGGAGTTTGGGATTGACATACATGCACTGCTATATTTAAAATAGATTACCAACAAGGACCTACTGTATAGCACAGGGAACTCTACTCAATATTTTGTAACAACCTAAATGGGAAAGAATTTGAAAAATAATAGATACATGTATATGTATAGCTGAATCACTTTGCTGTACCCCTGAAACTAACACAACATTGTTAATCAACTATACTCCAGTATAAAATAAAAATTTTTTTTAAAAACCAACTAAATTAGGGCTTCCCTGGGGGCGCAGTAGTTGAGAGTCCGCCTGCCGATGCAGGGGACGCGGGTTTGTGCCCCAGTCCGGGAGGATCCCACATGCCGCGGAGTGGCTGGGCCCGTGAGCCATGGCCGCTGAGCCTGCGTGTCTGGAGCCTATGCTCCGCAATGGGAGAGGCCACAACAGTGAGAGGCCCGTGTACCGCAAAAAAAAAAAAAACAAACCAAAAAACAAAACCTAAATTAAAAAAATAAAGAATCTAGGAGATGGGTGAATCCATAAGAATGATTTCATCTTCGCTCTTCTCCCCAAAGCAAGATGCCATTTGAGTGTCACATGGCGTGTGGACTTGCAGTCTCCACTTGAAAAGTGGAAGAAATTCAGGATTTACAAGGCATCCCCTCTTATTCTAAGAAAGCATTTCCCTACTTAAATCTCATTCAAGACAAAGACATAACTGAAAAAATGGAACGTTGACTATGTTCCTGCAAGAAAAGAAGACTCAACATCATTTCATCAGTGATCCACCTGATAAGTCTATAAATTCAATGCAGGCGCCAAATAATTCCCATCATAAAGCAATTTAGGACTTGTCAGGTTGTTTCTAAAGTTCAGTTGGAACAACAAATGCTCACGAGAGAAAGCCAAAATTTGAAAACAAAGAATGTGTTTTAGGACTTTAGCAATTGAAGAGTGTGGTAGTCCCAATGACAAAACCGGGGGCAAGTTGAGTAATAAAATAAATATGCTGATAACCCAAAGTATAAAATAAATATTCGTGAGTCCATAGTGACACAGAGAAACAAATCACTGAATAAATAAATAAATGGCAGGAGTGTGCAAAAAAGGCAAGCCTCCTACAGAGAAGAATTCCAAATAACTTATGTAGATACTTCCCCTCCAGGAAGCAGAGGGTAATTCCCCACTCTTTAAGTGTGGGTTATGCTCCCAAAGAGGACAGTATGGAAAGAGGGTAAAAGAGTAGCTTCACAGTGGAGACACCTTGCAGACATGACCTTAGTCAGGCGATCGAGGTCAGTGTCAGCAGGGATAAGTCATGTTGGTAGCATGTACCCTTGATACGATTGATGAGAAGGGTACTTTACTCTGTGGTCGTCCTCCCCCAAACCCATATCCCCTGTCTAACCCTGGGGAAAACATCAGACACATTCTAGTGGTGGGACAGCCTGCAAAACACGTGACCGGTATCCCTCAAAAGTGTCAAGACCATCTAAAACGAGGGAAATCTTAAAAACTGTCACAGCCATACCTAAGTAGAAATGACAACTAACTGTAATGTGGTATTTCAGGATGGGATCCAGGGAAAAGAAAGACACATTAGGTAAAAACTAAGGAAATGTAAATAAAGTATGGACTTTAGTTAATAATAATGTAACTGTATTTGTTCATTATTACAAAAATGTGTCATACCAAGGTAAGATGCTAATAATAGGGGAATCCGGGGGGTGGTTATATGGGAACTCTGAACTGCCTTCACTATTTTTGTTTAATTGAAAATATCTTTATTTAACCTTCATTCTTAAAAGATGTTTTTACTGGATAAAGAAACCTGGGTTGACATTTTTCTCTTTGAGAATTCTTCCCCCAATTATTTTTATTGTGATAAAATATGCAGAACACAATATTTACCATCTTAAGCATCTTTAAGTGTACAGTTCAGTGGTATTAAGTACATTCATATTGCTGTGCAACCATCACTGCCATCTATACACAGAACTTTTCTATCTTGGAAAACTGAAATGCTGCTCCCATTAAACATTACTTCCCAAATTTCCCCTCCCCCCAGTCCCTGACAACCATTGTTCTACATTCTCTCTTTACAAATTTGACTATTCTAGGGCCCCCATATAAGCAGAATCACAGTATTTTTCCTTTTGTGACTGGCTTATTTCACGTAGCATAATGTCCTCACGGTTCATTTATGTTGTAGTATGTGTTAGGATTGTCTTCCTTTCTAAGTCTGAATAATATTTTTTATTAATCTAAATTTGTTCTAAAATAAAAAGCTTATTTAAAACAAATTAAAAAGAATGTGACATAGCTATAGGAAAAGAAACAGAAATGTAATTATGGAAAAGACTAGAAAGCATTGATGCAGACCCATCTATGTATTAGAATGTGGTCTATGGGAAGAATACAGATTCAAATAATTAGAGAGAAGAGATACTTTTGTAAATCAGCTGTTCATGTGAAAGAAAATAAATTTAGAACATTATCTCAAATCATACACAAAGTATATTCTGCATGGAGTAAAGAGCTAAACATAAAAACAAAATTTAACAGAAGACCAAAAATGGAATTCAAACAAGTATAAAATATTCCAGGAGATATTTTTATTAATTTGAGGGCACAGAAAGCAAGACACAAATAGCAGGTGTTTATTTTCTTGTCTTTTTGTTTTTTCTTAAACTCTCACACCCAAACTTCTTCATTCAACTTCTAGTCCTTATTTCAAATTCTGGCCTACAGAGCAAATTAACATAGCAATTTAAGGCCCTCTTTTCCATAAAACCTTCTGATATATGAAAACAGCTCTAGTTTATGGGCAATCAAGCTGTTGGCAAATATTTTCTTACCTGGGTAAACTTTGCCAGCAGCTTGATTGCCCATAACCAAGGGCATCTTCCTTTGCTGAGCTTGTACAACTGTTGTCCTGAGCAGAGCAGAGGTAGTCAGCGTCGCATGGTCACTGAACGCTGTGTCCAGGGGCGGCCTGACAGCGGGCCCAGCGTGTTGGGCCTGAGTTCACACCACAGACTGCGGGGTCAGCTTAGTCAGTAGGCTTAAGCTTCTTTCTTTTTTAGAAAACAGTGGTCAAGTCTATTCCCCAGCCTCTGTACAGATGCTATTAGCCTAGAAAATAGACTTCCATTTTTTCCAGTTTTTCTTGCTATTAGAGGTATCCAAGGACTCTTTTCTGGTGAATTGGCTTCAAACCAGTGTCGTGAGGAAATTTTACTTTCCTCATAAAAGACGAAGAAAGATCGAGGTCTTGAACTGCAGCACCCCACTGAAGATGAAAAAAAAGCGGGGACAGGGAAGCCCATGACGACCCAACCGCCTCCAGCCGATTCCTGGCTCTGGGAGAGAGATGAGTACCCAGGCACGGAATGCTGCTTTCTGAGCTTTCTGCCTCCCACCCCTCCCTGTTCCCCATCCTCAGTGCTCCTTCAGCTCCTGGAGATTTGCCGTCTTGCAGCAGCCAGCTGACTCTTCCTCCATCCTAACCTCCTTAGAGTTTACTTTCCTCTTACCTTTTACACTCTGCCTATTTTAGATCAGATGATTTCTTTTTCTAGTGCCCTGGTTCTAAACTGGGGTGGGGGGCTGAGAGACATCTGGCAGTGTCTGCAGACATTTTTAGTTGTCAAGGTTGGGGAAAGTTCTACTGGCATCTGGTGGGTAGGTGCTAGGGGTGATGCTTAAGATGCTGCAATGAACAGGACACCCCCTGCTACCCCTGCCCCCCCCACACACAAAAAAAGAATCACCTGGCTCCAAATGTTAATAGTGCCAAGGCTGAGAAACTGGGTCTAGAGTATGAACCTGGAAGTCCGACAGTGGTCAGGGAATTCTCCCTTTGTCTTTGCTGTGAGAATTGTACTGTTTTTCCAACCACAACTCACCCAATTCTTTGTGAGCCTTTCCCCATGCACATGATCAATACCCATTCTGAGGGATTCTGTCCATGTTCACTTGAATTTCAACTTGGTCAGCCTCCCTAAATTGCAGCTCTGCCTTTTCATCTTATACCTTGTCTTTGAAATATCTGAGCTAACAGAGACTTCTCTATGTAGGTTTTTTGGTTTTCAATGAACACTTCTTTCCCAAGTTCATTCATAATCATTAAACAGAAGTTCACTGGTTTAAGAATTGCCAAGCCTACAGTGGTTTTCTTAGTGACAACGACTTAAACACCAAGGGCTGCAACTCCCCTCAGGATGTGAATGGTGGCCTGACTTGTCCCAAGTCTCAGAGTTGTTACGCTGTGGGGATGGGCTAAAATGTTCCAAGTCTAACAGTCCTTCATTTCTTATGAATAGTTCTCCTAGTTTCTCTCTGGGGTTCATGTCAAACATGTTTGTTATCTTTTTGACACTGCTTTTCCCAAGCTGTATGTGTGTGTCTGTACAAGTCCTATGGTGTGCATTTTCTTCTAGTGATCTTCTAGTGATTCTGACTTTCTTCAGAAGTCATGAATCCCATTATGGTTTGAGCATTAAGTGAGTGAATTTGGAAATTGCACCCCCGAGAGGCTTATCTAGAGAAAAGAGGATTATAGAATTTCTTTATTTTTTTCCTTCTGTATGTTTATTCTAAACTTTTGGGTTTACAGTGAGGAGCAGGACGGAGGTCTGAAAGTGTCATATCATTAATGCTGCACTTACAGCCTCCAGCATCTAAAGATAACAACCAAAACGAGTCAGGAAGAGAAAGGATTTACAGTGTTTACTCTCTCCAATAATTCTGGGTTTATTTACACAATAAAATGATAAAGTGTTTTGAACCCTTGGGCCAGGTCCAGTGGTTCTCTGTTTGTTTGCTTTATAAGAATGTGAGGCGGAGTCTTGGGTGGGTGCCCTTGGGAATAGGTCATTGGCTCCCCTTGCTCTTTGACTTCTGCCATTAACTTCCAGTGCAGTCATCATCAAGCTGGGAGCCAAGTCTTAGGGTTCCATGGGGCTCAGCCTGCCCAGAGCCTTAAGTCACAGCATTCCTCTCCCCAGTGCCCTGCAAGGGTAGCATGTGTTCACCTGAAACCATGTCACCTTGGGGTTCTTAAATTGCCATCATCATTCTCTGATTAGAATTGCATCATTTCTTACCATTATGGACATGGTGCTCTTACCATCTGTTTTACTGGTCAACCATTTCTTGTCCTACTTTATGTCCTGTGGAGCTGAGAGGACAGGGTACATCAAAGCCCTCACCACTGTGTCCTTCTATCTTTGTCCTGTCCATTTTCCTTTCATTAGAACTATTGACAAAATAGTTCACCATCAATGTCACTGCCTCATCATCCATCTTTGAGTCTATGGATGAAGCTTCTACCTCCATCATTTCATTGGAACTGCTCTGAAAATATTGTTCAGTGATCTAGCCACCAAATTGAGGGGAGAAGTTTGCTTCTCTGTTTAACTACTATTCTATTCTCAAGTTCTAGAAACACTCTCCTCCGCTAGCTCCAAGATGCTCCACTCTTAGTGCTACTTTGTTCTCCTTGATGGATCCTAGTTTTCCACTTACTATTTGGATATGGTTTACCAAGGTTTTATCAGTGGCTCTTTTCTCTTCTCATTACACATATTCATTCTGCATGGTTTACTTTTTCACTTGTTTTTGAAAAACAAAAAACAAAAAAACTGTCCAGGTGGCATAGACTGAACCTCCCCTCTTCCCAAATTCCTGTGTTGAACCCTCAACTTCCAGTATGACTGTATTTGGAGTAAGGAAGTAATTAAAGTTAAATAAAGTCATAAGGGTGGGGCCCTAATCTGATAGTATTAGTGTCCTTATAAGAAGAAAGAGAGCTTGCTCTCTCCCTGCCATGTGAGGACACAATGGGAAGGTAACCAATTGCAAAGTAAGAAGAGGTCTCTCACCAGAACCCAAGTCTGTTGGCACCTTGATCTTGGATTTCTGGCCTTCAGAACTGAGAACAATAAATGTCTGCTTTTAAGCCACCCAGTGTGTTCACAGACCTAGAGAACGAACTTATGGTTACCAGGGGTCATGGTGGGGGGAGATTTAGTTAGGGAGTTTGGGATTGACATGTACACACTGCTATATTTAAAGTGGATAACCAAAAAGAACCTACCAGTATAGCACAGGGAACCCTGCTCAATATTATATAACAACCTAATCAGGAAAAGAATTTGAAAAAGAATAGACACATATATATGTGTAACTGAATCACTTTGTTGTACCCCTGAAACTAACACAACATTGTTAATCAAGTCCACTCCAATATAAATAAAATGTTAAAAAAAAAACAAAAAGCTGCCCAGTCTGTGGTATTTTGTTATAGCAGCCTGAGCTGACTATTACACTGGGTCAGATTTAAGCCCTGAATCACCCAGGTGCCTATGCACATATGGGATCTCTCACTAAGATGGGTCATGAGCATTTGAAGCAAGACGTTCCTCTGAACCAGGCTGTCTTCTCATGTTCCCCTTCTTAGTGACCAGCACATGCATCCTTCTTCACACAGTAGCCTTTAGATACTTGGAAGCAGGACTGCATTTTCTCTTCTCTGAGTAACTGAGCTTGTTTGTAAAACATGGCTATATTTTTCCCACTCTGTTTATTCTCTTTTCTGAGAATGTTTGTTCATACACTAGCATATACATTTTAAAAATTTGTATGCTGTTTTTAATTGTAAAATAAACATAACATAAAATTTACCATCTTAACTGTTTTAAAGTACACAATTCATTGGCATTAAGTACATCCACGTTGCTGTGCTATCATCACCACTGTTCATCTCCAGAACTCTTTACTAGTTTTTAAGTGGGATTTTTTTTTCAGGGTAGCCATTTTTAAAATCAGTTGTGTTTAGTTAATGCTTATTTTAATGTATTTTACCTTATTTTCCATTCTCTAATTTAAATAATTTAGTTACAGCCTTTAAAAGTTGAGAGAACTTAAAATATTTATATATATTTCCTCTCCTTTGCACTTGATAATTAATTTTAGCCACATTCCTATAATTTTGGATTATACTAAAATGCTATTAGGGAAAATAGGAAAATATGGAAGCATATTTCTTCCATTAACCAATAAAATTCATCTAATATTATTTCCAACAAAAGGGATACCTATTTAGGTTAAAAAATTCATAGGATTTCTGTAGAAACGTCAGATGATAAAGAACAGTGAATTACCTTGGCATTTAAAAATAGAAGTAGATTTCCACAAATTATGCAATTTTATGGTCACAGTGTGAATTTCTTATCTCATTTAAGTAAATACACTATACGCATGTTTGTAAATATCTGTTGTTTAAACTTTCATTTAAATGAATAAAAAAAATATATATATATATATATAAATCTGGCAGCCATTGAAAAAAAATTTATATAAAAAAGTATTGCTCTTGGACAGAAGTTCTGCTCAGTCACATTTGAAACAGAAGTGCCCTGAAAGTAACAAATACTCAGTTTGTCTGCATCATTTTAAAGTGATAGAATGAAAGTGATGAAGTTAATATGTGCAAGCCGTTAAGAAGATAGCTTGTTTGTAAGTAAATTTAATATAAGATGGATTTTAACAAATAGTGTAAGAAGCAGAGGCAGAATCCTTTGGGAGTTCCATAAGAGGCAGAAGTGAGTTTTAATCAAACAAAAGGAGTTGCCATTGAGCTGGACATTGAATTATGTGCAGTGTGGTAGAAAAGTGCTGGGAAAAGTAAGGTGTGCTCCAAACTGGGGAAGAAAATAACATTACACGTCTTCCCTACCTGTATTGGTATGGGGAAGAAAGCTGCCTAGGAATCTGATGAAATTAAAGAGTTTCAAACCTTCTGTTGCAGATTTTTTATGCTTTATCTAGCCTAGTGCTGTAAAAACTTTTTTAACATGAAAAAGATAGCCACGAACTCAGTTTTGGATGGGGAGACAATATTAAAGAGTCAGAGAAAAAAAAAAAGAAATGTGTTGCAGTTAATAATTTGAAATGTAAGATATAATTTTTCAGAAATTACATTATTCCCTTTAATTCAATTTATTTTACTATTGTTTGTAGGAATAGGAAAAAGAAAGACCTTAGGCTTTTAATCCGAAGTTCTTGTTCTGTCTCTAGATCTGGCTTCCTAAGACAGGTGTGGATGTGAAAGTACTAGAAGGGATGGTCCTTGTACCTGCACTGACCACAGGCTCACTGGAGTGCTTGCTCACGTACAACAGGTGAGGATGTGCGTTGGTACAATCACTTTTGAAAACACTAGGATAGCATTTCACTGTTTCTTATAAAGTTAAACAAAGGCCTGTCATATGATCCAGCCATTCCACTCCTAGGAATTTACCCAAGAGCAAAGAAAGCACATGTCACTGTGAAAATATATACACAAATGTTCATGGCAGCTTTATTTGTAATAGCCCCAAACTGGAAACAAGCTAAATGCCCTTCAGTAGGTGAATGGATAAACACGCTGTGGCATACCCATTCAATGAAGCATTAAACAGCATGAATCTCAAAATATTGACGCCAAGTGAAGTAAGCCAGACAAAAGATTGGGTACTATGTATATGATTCCAAACCTCTCAGAAATACAAATGTATAGTGACACCAATCAGATTAGGAGTTGCTCTGGGGGAAGGGAGACTTTAGAAAGAGCATAAAAAAAAAGGGTTACAAAGGAACATGTGAAATGTGTACAAGATGGTATGTTCATGGTTCATTGCGATGATGGCTGAATAGTTTTATTCATATGTCAGTACTTAAACTGTTCACATTTGTTTTGTGCAGTTTATATTGTGTTAACAATATTCTTCAACAAAGCTGTTACAAATAAAACAGATAAAGTCTTCTTAAAATTTGCAAGTGTGGCATGAAGGAATTTAACTACATTTAACACTTGATGACGTTTAAATCCACAATAAAATGCAACTTAGTGTCCATAGCTAAACATGAAAGTAGTAATAAGAATAACCAAGTCAACATATGTTGATCGCTTGTCACGTGCTATGTCCTTCAAGTACTTTACCTTTTTAATTTGTGAATTCCTCCCAACAGTCCTATACTGTGGGTCCCTGGGAGAAGCAGTTCACATTCACAAAACAAACAAGGGAGGGGCTGCAGCCCAAATCCACATCTATCCTAAAGACTGATTTTCACTGAAAAACTTGCTCACATTTTATGCATCTATGTTCAGTTGGAACACACAGAACTTTCTGGTAAGACATTAAATAAGTTCTGTCATTTCCTATGACTTTAGAAATATGATTGTCATACGAGGAATCACCCTCGTAAAAGTAGGATGCCAGCTCCTCCAAGGCCCCTGCAAACCTCCAAGAGCCCTCTGCAGGCCGATCATGAAACAGAAGTTCCTGCAGAGGAGACAAAGATGCTGGGATCACACAGTACAGAGTTAATTTAAATGTCACAGTGAGAAGCAAGAGGAAATGGTGGATGAGTTCACACATTTAAGGCAGAGGAGTGAGATCAAACACAGCAAACAGCATTTGGTGAATCTTGCAATTTTTTTCCAAACTGAATATCATCAAAGTAAAAACTTGGGCAACACCAGAACTGTTCAGAATAAATCAATGCCATATATGGTTTATGAGCTCATATAATAGTATAATATAATATAGTACCGAATTTTACTATAAGATCCTGAATAGGGAGAATAGATTCCAACTTTATAAAAACTGCTTAGTTCTGGGGATGGTGATGAGCAAAGAAATCGTAACAAAGGTGCTTCTTTGGGACAAGAGTATTTTATGAAAAAATTAAAAAAAGTTCTGTTGCAAACATGGAAGCCAGTCTATTGACTGATGTAGAAAAAAGTGAAATAGAATGAAAAAATAAATTATAGTAGAAATAGAAATGGAAACATTACTATAAATATAATACACTTGTTTCTCACAAGTAGAATACTATGGACAGCTTTACATGAACAAATTGGAAAAATTAGATTTCATGGACTATATATTTCACATCTACAAATTAATGCAATAATACACGTTTTAAAGGGAATATATCATTAATTATCATAAACACTAAATCTACAGTCAAATCCATACCCCTCTTTGGGAAGGCAAGCAGAACCATTATGCCCACACTTATCATTTTAAATTCAATTTTAAAAGAACAAATTATTTTTACCTTTTAAAAAGAGAGAAAGAAATGCAGCCTCCTTAATACCAAAATTGGAAAAAGATCATTTGGTGTTGAACAAAATTTATTCCAGAAATGCAAAAATATTCAATTATTAGGAAATGTATGAACATAATTCATGAAATTAATAGTTTTATAGGGAAAATTATATAATATATAGATACATAAAATTATTCCATAAAATTCAAATTTTTGAAAAGAAAATAAAAATTCTCTTAATGAAGGTAGAATAAAAAGAAATTTTCTATCCTCATAAAGGTATCTCCAAACAATCTAAAGTAGACAACATACTTAATGGAAAATTTAAAAGTAGTCCTTTAAATTTGAGAAATATTCTTTCTGTTTGCTCTCACTACTGATGTTCAACCTACTACCGTAAGTCTCACCCAATGTAATAAAAGATAAAATATTAAAAATATAAAAATGGAGAAGGGAAACACAAACTATTTTATTTGTACATAGAAAAAAAAAAGACAGAAAATAAGTGAATAAGGGAGATCATGAGAATTCTAGACCTAAAAATAAGTTGATATTTGATGTGAGGACTCAATATCTTAGGAAATTGTTTCTTCCTAAATTCATTTCTAAATAAAATACAGTTCCAATGAATTCCCTGCTACAGACTGAATTGTGACCCTCCCAAATTCGTATGTTGATGCTCTAACCCCCAGTGGGATGGTATTAGGATGTGGGAGGTTTGGGAGGTTTTAGTGTTAGATGAGGTCACGAGGATGGGCCCCTGGCCCAATGGGATAAGAAAAGGCACCAGAAAGCTTCTCCTTTTCTACATCCCCTCAATGTGCACTCAGAGGAAAGGCCATATGAGGATACGGTGAGAAAGCAGCTATCTGCAAGCCTGGAAGGGTCCTTATCAGAAATCAAACTCCTCCAGAAGTTGATATGGGCCTTCAAGACTCCAGAACTGTGAGGAATAAACAAACTTCTATTGTTTATAAGTCACCTATCTATGCTACTTTGCTATGGTAGCCTGAGCAAACTAAGACATTCTTCACAGACATTTTTTTGTGGAAGTGTACAGATCCAAAAATAGGTAAGACAACATGAAGATAAAGGATGGAGATGTTTCTCTTCTTGGTAAAATAAACGTCACATTTCATTGATTTTTATATGACGTGAACTGCAAGATACACAACTTTTACATAAATCAGTAAGAAAGAAAAATACTTTGAACTGAACGATGACACACCATCAGTAGTAAAAAAACTCCCAACTTTAGAAATAATAAAATGTGAAAATAAATGTGCATCTTAGAATAAATGAAATATAGCATTATTTAAGAAAGACTAGTACTCACTAAGACATAAGTGAATAGGAATGGAACATGATAGAGCGATCACAGTGTTATTCGGAATCTGGTGTATCAGTGGGGAAAGTGTGTAGCAGCAAAGAACAGCAATTGACTTTCTCTAAAGAAAAAAATAACTGTGGTCCCTACCTCATGACTCCAGGTAAATTAAAGATCTAAATATGAAAAACACATCTTAAAAATAATAGAGGACTCTAGCTGCATATGTTTGGAATATGGAAATACTTTGTTTTATTTTAATTAATAGACTATTCTTAGAGTAGTTTGTGATTTACAAGAAAATTGAGCAGAAATTATAGAGAATTCCTATACACACAGCTACCCAACATACAGTTTCCCCTGTGTGATAATTAATGTTATGTGTTAACCTGGTTGGGTATTCTGGATGTTTCTGAATGAGATTAACATTTAAATCAGTGGACTTTGAGTAAAGCAGATAACCTCTCTAATGTGGGTGGGCCTCATCCAATCAGTTGAAGGCTTGAATAGAACAAAAAGACTGACATTGTTGAGCAGGAAGGAATTTTGCAACAGATGGCCTTTGGACTTGAACTGCAACACCAGCTCTTTCCTGGGTCGACAGCCTACTGGCACACCCTGAAAATGGACTTGCCAGCCTCCACAATTCTGTAAGTTAACTCCTTAAAGTAAACCCCTCTCTATATAAATACATACTCTATAGGTTCTGTTTCCCTGGGGAATCCTGACTAATACACCCCATTATTAACATCTTGCCTTAATGTGCTACGTTTGTTACAATTGATGAGCTAGTATTGATATGTTATTATTAACCAAAGACCATACTTTCCATTAGGGTTCATGCTTTGTATGGTACAGTTTTATGGGTTTTGACAAGTGCATGATGTCATGTATCTGACATTACAGTATCATACAGAACAATTTCACCTCCCTAAAAAGCCTCTGCACTCCAACTAGTCATCCCTCTCTGTCTCTCCCAAAACTCCTGGCAACCACTGACCTTTTTACTGTCTCCACAGTTTTGCCTTTTCTAGAATGTCATTTGGTTGGAATCATACAGTATGCAGTCTTTTCAGATTGACTTCTTTCACTTAGTACCATGCATTTAAGCTTCCTTCATGTCTTTTTGTGACTTGATAGCTCATTTCTTTTTAGTGCTGAGTAATATTGCATTGTTTGGATGTACTAGAGTTATTTATTTATTCAGCTGTTGAAGGACATCCTGGTTGCCTTCAAGTTTTACAATTATGAATAAATCTGCTATAAACACCCATGTGCAAGTTTTTGTGTAGACACAAGTTTTCAACTCATTTGTGTAAATTTCTAGAAGTGTATGGTAATAGTATATTTAGTCTTGTAGGAAATTGATAACTGTCTTCCAAAGTGGCATTTTTGCATTCACACTTTCTTTACATACATCCTTGGTACACAAAGCTTTTTATTTTGATGAAGTCCAATTTGTCGATTTTTCCTTTTATTGCTTCTGTAGGAATGCTCTATGCTAATTCGCTGGTGAAAAATGAAAAGCCAATTTCCACAAAAGAATTTTTCACTGTGCGTTTTCATGCCATCAAAACACACTAGCTCCACTATTCCTAACACTGGGGAATGAACTGTCTCCTACAGTCCTCATAAAGATCATCATAAAATCCCCATAATGAAGCATTCCCAACCCTACCACGATCCACAAATCCAACTATTTCTTCCCCATCCTTCAGGCCTTAACATATATGTCATTTTCTCATGGCAGTCTTACCTTGACCGCCAAGATGAGCTGAGTGTCACCATTAGAACCTCTGTTGACACTGTGAGACAATTAACACAACCAAAGTTAATAGGATATCTATGCAGCTGTTTAATTATCTGTCTACACCACTAACAGTGAGATCTATGAGGAAAGGATGGGTCTAACATTTTCTCATTTTCTATCTGTCATGTAGCAGAGAGATGAGCACGTACTGGGCACTCAATGCCTATCAAACACACAAACAAATCATTGACAAAATTAACGAGTTTCATGGGTCTCTTTCTTACAGTATTTTTTCTAAATTCCAGCAGTTATCTTATGCCAAATTACAGCTCGGAAAATGAAGTTCTATGGAAGATGAAAAGATACAATCCAGACACACAGTTTGCTGATGGTCTAAAATTAAACAATACCTCAAGGATATATAGATCTTCTTTAGGCATTCCTGGAAAGTATCTTTAATACATTTAATCTCTACTGAATACATTTGGTGGCAGGAGGGTTCAGCATCACAGTTGCTGAGAAGACTGGATATGATTTTCCCCAAAGGCACATTCCCATACAAAGATAAATGTACAATGAATGTCCAGACTCTACACTAGGACTATAAAAATTATGTTTTCCAAAAAACTAAAATTCTCTTCAGTAATCAGGACACAAAATAATGTGTATAAAGTAGTGATTTGCATTTAAAATTGACATTGTGCAATATAAAGATGAATGGTAAAATTCATGCAAATAATTAAAAATTTTGATTTTTCCTTACTTAGACCAATATTAAATGACAAATTAAACAAAACACTGTGAGAGGTTGAAAGAGAGACTGTGAAAGGAGGAAAAAGCTTTATAGTTCAGTACCGATGACATTCTTTCCCTGATTTTTGAACACAGGGCCTCATATTTTCATTTTGCACAGGGCCTTGCAATTTATGTAGCCGGTCCTGTCTTTGGTATTTCTAATGCCTCCTCTGTATATAGTGCTTAGGGACATTTGGGACCTGTATTGCTCTTATACACAAAAGCAATGAAGGGTAGGAAAATATTTTTTTTTATCATAAAATCATACAAGCATCATTGTGAGGAATGAGTTGGGTTTAAAGTTGTTTCCCAGTTATCAAATAATAAAACAGATTCCTGTGTAAGCTGAAGATCACATAAAAAAACCAACAACTCCAGAACAAAAGCACAATTAAAACAACAATAGTCTTTTACCTTTGGTCTCATTCATGTCTTAGCACAATTAATGTGTCCATGATTTCATCCAACCTCTAGGGAAAACCTAAAGAAATATTTTATGGACAAATAAACTAGGCTCAGTGAGGTGGTTTCCCAAAGATCTTGGCAGATCAGCAAGTGCTAGCTGTGAAATGTGAACCCATGCATTCCAGAAACTGAATTACTTGCTCTCTACACAGCTCACACTGATGCTCTCCATCTGTAGGGTCACAACATCACTCTCTCCACAAAGCCTTCTCAGACTGGCAAGGGAAATAGCCACATGTAATAATGCTAATGCTAAGGTCACCACAATTTCTTCTTTAATTCCTATCTCAAAAGTTCACATCCAGCCCCTAAGACTATTAAATGTATTGAGACATTTTTATGGAGAAATATTTTGGTAACTTCCAAAACAGAGAAATAGAGCTGTGCTGATATGGAAAATTACCAAACTATAACTGCAAAAGGAAAAAAGGGATTCTAATATATTTAAATAAAAATCATCGTCATCATCATAATAGAAGTTATTACTATTAATGTTAGTTTACGCCTTCTGCATTAGAAACACAAAGTACCCGGGGAAAAAGAAAAAAAACTTAGCAAAGCATATGCTAGTCCTCTGGGTTGAAAACTAAAACATTTTTGAGAAAAATTAAGCCATAAATAATAGATGGATATACCATGTTCATGGATTGTAAAACTCAGTATTGTTAACATATTCATTCTTCCTAAATTCATGTCAAGATAGAACACAAACTCAGTCAAAGCTCTATCAGGTTTTTTGTAAAGAATTTGAGAAGCTGATTTATTTTATTTATTTATTTTTTGTCATTTTGCTTTTTTTTGTTATTCTTATTTTTTAACATCTTTATTGGAATATAATTGCTTTACAATGGTGTGTTAATTTCTGCTTTATAACAAAGTGAATCAGCTATACGTATACATATATCCCCTTATCTCCTCCCTCTTGGGTCTCCCTCCCATTCTCCCTATGCCACTCCTCTAGGTGGTCACAAAGCACCGAGTTGATCTCCCTGTGCTATGTGGGAGCTATCTATTTTACATTTGATAGTATATATAAGTCTATGCCACTCTCTCACTTCATCCCAGCTTACCCTTCCCCCTCCCTGTGTCCTCAAGTCCATTCTCTATGTCTACGTCTTTATTCCTGTCCTGTCCCTAGGTTCTGCAGAACCTTTTTTTTTTAAGATTCCATATATATGTGTTAGCATACAGTATTTATTTTTCTCTTTCTGACTTACTTCACTCTGTATGACAGTCTCTAGGTCCAACCACCTCATTACAAATAATTCAATTTCGTTTCTTTTTATGGCTGAATAATATTCCATTGTATGTATGTGCCACATCTTCTTTATCCATTCATCTGTCGATGGACACATAGCTTGCTTCCATGTCCTGGCTATTGTAAATAGAGCTGCAATGAATATTGTGGTACATGACTCTTTCTGAATTATGGTTTTCTCAGGGTATATGCCCAGTAGTGGGATTGCTGGGTCATATGGGAGTTCTATTTTTAGTTTTTTAAGGAACCTCCATGCTGTTCTCCATAGTGACTGTATCAATTTACATTCCCACCAACAGTGCAAGAGGGTTCCCTTTTCTCCACACCCTCTCCAGCATTTATTGTTTGTAGACTTTTTGATGATGGCCATTCTGACTGGTGTGAGGTGATACCTCATTGTAGTTTTGATTTGCATTTCTCTAATGATTAGTGATATTGAGCATCCTTTCATGTGTTTGTTGGCAATCTGTATGTCTTCTTTGGAGAAATGTCTATTTAGGTCTTCTGCCCAGATCTGGATTGGGTTGTTTGTTTTTTTGATATTGAACTGCATGAACTGCTTGTAAATTTTGGAGATTAATCCTTTGTCAGTTGCTTCATTTGCAAATATTTTCTACCATTCTGAGGGTTTTCTTTTTGTCTTATTTATGGTTTCCTTTGCTGTGCAAAAGCTTAGAATATATAGAGAAAATTAAAAGGATGTAGGATAATCAAGATAATCTTGCAAAAGAAAAACAATGTTGTAAGGATCACAACCTGATTTCAAGATTTATTTTAATAATGTAATAATCATGTAATAATCATGACAAGTTAGTATTGGCATAAATATGGACAAATAGATCAATGAAATGGAATAGTCCAAATATGGTGAAATATACAATCAACTGCTTTTTTCTGCAGTTTAAATATGATGTCTAGGGATGTGTGTGTGTGTGTGTGTGCGCACGCACACATATATGTGTACACATGTTTGTATTTATCCTGATTAGTGAGTTTTTTTGGATCTGTCATTTGGTATCTAACATTAATTTGGGAAAAATTTTAGCTGTATCTTTTTTTACAGCTTTATTAAAATACGATTGACAAATAAAAATTATATATATCTAGGTTGTACAATGTGATACTGTTAAGATGTACAGTATTATGATACATATACATTGTGAGAGGATTTCTACAATCAAGTTAATTAACACATTCATCACCTCACATAGTTACTTTCGTGTGTGTGTATTGAGAACACAAGATCTCTTAGCAAATTTCAAGTATGTAATACAGTATTATTAAGTATAATCACCATACTCTACATTACGTCCTCAGAATTTATTCATCTAATAACTTAAAGTTGGTACCCTTTGACCAGTATGTCCCCATTTCCCCCTCCCCCAACCCTGGCAATCACCAGTCTACTCTACCACTATGAGTTTGATTTTTTTAGATTTCACACAATAGTGAGATCATACAGTATTATCCTTCTTTGTCTGGCTTATTTCCATGATCATAATGTCCTCAAAGTTCATCCAGATTGCTGCAAATGTTAGGATTTTCTTCCTGTTTACAGCTCATTAATATCCCATTGTATATACCATATTTTCTTTCTCCATTTATCTGTCAATAGACTTAGGTTGTTTCCATTTCTTGGCTATTGTGAGTAATGCTGCAATAAACATGGAGGTGCAGATATATCTTCAAGACAGTGATTATATTTCCTTCAGTATATACCCAGAAGTGGCTTCGTGAATTGTATAATAATTCTATTTTTAATTTCTAAGGAGCCTCCATATTGTTTTCCATAATGGCTACACCAACTTGCAATCCCACCAACAGTGCACAAAAGTTCCCTTTTCTCCACATACTCACCAGCACTTGTGATCTTTTTTTTTAAACATCTTTATTAGAGTATAATTGCTTTACAATGGTGTGTTAATTTCTGCTTTATAACAAAGTGAATCAACTATATGTATACATATATCCCCATATCCCCTCCCTCTTGTGTCTCCCTCCCATCCTCCCCATCCCACCCCTCTAGGTGGTCACAAAGCACCAAGTTGATCTCCCTGTGCTATGCGGCTGCTTCCCACTAGCTATCTATTTTACATTTGGTAGTGTATATATGTCCATGCCACTCTCTCACTTCGTCCCAGCTTACCCTTACCCCTCCCCATGTCCTCAAGTCCATTCTCTACATCTGCATCTTTATACCTGTCCTGCCCCTATGTTCTTCAGAACCATTTTTTTTTTTTAGATTCCATATATATGTGTTAGCATATGGTATTTGTTTTTCTCTTTCAGACTTACTTCACTCTGTATGACAGACTCTAGGTCCATCCACCTCACTGCAAATAACTCAATTTCATTTCTCTTTATGGCTGAGTAATATTCTATTGTATATATGTGCCACATCTTCTTTATCCTAATATATTCTGGATATTATCTCCTTATAAGATAGCTGGTTTATAAATATTTTCTTCATTCCATAATTTGCCTTTTTTATTTTGTTGATTGTTCCTTTTTTGTGCAGAAGCTTTTTAGTTTGATATAATCCCACTTGTGCGTTTTTTGCTTTTGTTGCCCATGCTTTTGGTGTCATATCTAAAAATTGTTGTCAAGACCAATTCCAAGGAGGTTTTCCCCTATGCTTTCTTTTAGGAGTTGTACAGTTTTGCATCTCTGCATTTAAGTATTTAATTTATTTTGGGTTAACTTTTGTGTGTGTTATAAGATAGGGGGTCCAATTTTTTTTCGTTTTTGCATGTGGATATCCAGTTTTCCCATCACTGTTTGTTGAAGAGACTATCTTTCTCCCATTGTGTATTCTTAGTGCTCTTGTCAAAGAGTGATTGAGTATAAATAGATGAGTTTATTTCTGGGCTCTCTATTCTGTCTCACTGATCTATGTGTTTGTCTTTATGCCAGTATCATACTGTTTTGATTACTATAACTTTGTGATATAATTGGAAGTCAGGGAGTGTGATGCCTTCAGCTTTATTCTTTCTCAAGATTGCTTTGGCTACTTGGGGTCTTTTGTGGTTCCACATGAATTGTAAGATTGCTTTTTCTATTCTTTGAAAAATGACAATTTTAATAGACCTAATATTTTTAGAACTGCCTTAGGTTCACAGCAAGATTAAACAGAAAGTATAGATATGTCCTATATATCTCCTGCCCTCACATACACACAGCCTCCTGCACTATCAAAATCAAAAATTATTTGTTACAATCAACAAATCTACATTGATACATCATTATACTCAAAGTCTACAATTTACATTAGTGTTCACTCTCTTGTATATTGTGTAGGTTTTGACAAGTGTATAATGACATGTATCCACTTTTACAGTATCACACAGAGTAGTTTCATTGGTCTAAAAATCCACTGGATATTGCCTATGCATCCCTCCTGGCCCCCAATACTGATACTAATCTTTTTTTTTTTTTTTACCTTTTGGCCATTATTTTTCCAAATAAATCTTTTGATCTGTTCTGTCTTTCATCTCCCCATGGTATTCCAATTATGTGTATGTTAAACCACTTGATATTACCACAGAGCTTGGATATTCTGTTATTCCTTTTTTTCCCTCTTTGTGTTTGAGTTCGGGTAGTTACTGTTGATCCTTCTTTAACTTCAGTGATCCTTTCCTCAGTAGTATTTGGACTACCAATGATCCCATCAAAGGCATTCTTTATTATGTTACTACATTTTTGATATCTAGCATTGTCTTTTGATTCCTTCTTTGAGTTTCCATCTGTCTGCTGACATTACCTATCTGATCTTGTGTATCACCTATTTTTTCTTTAGACCCTTTAACATATTAATCACAGTTATACTGAATTCCTTGTCTAATAATTCTGAGCTCCAATAATGTCAGAGGAGAGTTCTAGTGATTTATCTCTTTAAACTGTGATTGTTGCTTTGTTTGTTTGTTTTTACCTTTTGGCATGGCTTATAATTTCCTTTTCATTTGTTTTGCCTTGTTGGAAGCTAGACATGTTGTATAGGGCAATACACATGGAGATAATAGACCTTGAGTATTTGTGCTGTGTTTGATGTTTGTTGTTGCTATGGCACTAGAACTTCAAATTCCTCTGGTGTCCTTGGATTTGCCTCTCCTTTGGCTTTGGAACTTATGTTTGCTTTGTTCCTCAGAAAGAGTCTTTTGCACCTCTCCTGATGTAGTCCACTGTTATTTTTACTGGAAGCTTATTAACATAGTACTATGCTGTGTATGGGGGATAGTCTCTGATATTTTGATTAATTTGCAGCCTTTGGGGTGCATGGTGGACTACTTTTGTGTTGCCTTTACAAGTGTTTCTGTCCCTCCTTCATGGGTAGCACTTCTCCCTGCTCCCTTATCCCTTCCCCAGATGTAGCAGGTAATCTCTGAAGCCCTCTCCCTTCTACATTATGGCTTAAAAAAATTTTTTTTTCCTGAGCTGAGTCAGGGAGGTTAGAGCAGTGTGAGAGCAGATGGAGTTTTCTGTCTCCATCTGGGGTTGGGTTTCTCTCTTGCCTTCTGGCACTTGTGGGGATTAAGTCTTTTGTATTGTAAGGGAGAAGGGTTTGAGGGATTTCAGAATGGCTTGTCTTTCCTCTCCCTGCCAGGGCCATGGGAAGGAGAGGGCAGGGTAGAGGAGGAGAAGAGAGGTGTGAATAAGCTGGGGAATCCTCCCCGTGAGAAGGTAGTGGGTCCTTGGAGGAGAAGCCTGAGAAAATGTGGTGGTCTGCATATAATGACAGCCCCAGTAACTTCACTCTTCTGCTCCCAGCCTCTGGTTTAATGTTCCTTCAGGGACACGGCATCCTAGGGCTTTTACTCCAGGAGAGCAAATCTTAAATCTAATCTGTTTTCTATCTCTGGATGTGTCCACCTTCCCAGATTTCAGTGTGATTGCCCTGTTACCTAAGTTCTCTAGTGAATCGAAGAAAAGTCATTGATTTCCAGTTTGCCTACCTTTTTTCTTGTTAAAAGGACAGAGGGGATGACTTCTAAGCTGTTACATGTCAGAGTTGAAACCAGGAGTCTGTGTCCTTAATTTTGAATAGAAATCTTTATTTTTTGTGTAATCGGATCAATCCATATTTCACTTTATGGATTTTGCTTTGGGAGACAAAAATATATATATTCCTACATTTTTTCCATTAACGTGATTGTGTTACATTTTATATTCAGGCCCTTAATAATGCTGAAATCCACTTGGGTATATGGTGTAAAGGAGGAAACTTGTTTTATTTTTCTCTATATATTAAATCTATTTTTCCAACATCATTTATTAAACAAGTGCCTGTCTCTTTCAGATTTCATGATGGTGGTTTAACCTGTGACTTCAATTCTCTAAGGATCCAAGAAAAGTTGTTAATTTTTATTTTGCCCAGCTTTTTCTTGTTGTAAAGAAGGGAATGGTAACTTCCAAGATCTTTAAATGACTGGGTTGAAACCAGAACAGTCAATTGATTTTTTGAGCCGTGCACCAAGTCAACTAAACAGAAAGGGAAGTCTTCTTAATAAGTGGTGCTAGAAAAATTGGATCTCTATACGGAAATACATGAGCCCTGACCTCTATTCTACTCCAGAAAAAGGAGAGAGAGGAATGAAAAAAACTCATGGGAAGAAAACACAAGAGAACATTTTCATGGTATCGAGGTAGCTAGATTTTGAGACAGTTGCACACAAAAAGCTCTTGGATGCAAAGATTATGAATTTGAAGTAATGATGAAGCAGCTAAAGTAGTGACTATCTTTGATGGGGTGGTGGAAGGGTGAGAGAATTTAGGGATCTTTGACTTTTTCTATTTCCATATTATTTGAAGTTTATAATAAATAAATATATTAACAAAGTAAAGAAATAATGGTAGGTTTACTGTCCAATTTTTTTAATTTAAAAACTTTTAAATTGTTTTAAATAGACTTTATTTCTAGACCAGTTTTAGGTTCACAATAAAACTGAGTGAAAAGGACAGAGATTTCCCACATAACCTCTGACCCCCACGCACGTGTGGAGCCTCTGCCACCACCAACATCCTGCACCAGTGTGGTACATGTCCCAAAGTCCACAGTTTCCACTGGGGTTCACTCTTGATGTTATACGTTCTATGGTTTGGACAAATGTGTGATGATCTGTATCCACCTGACAGTATCTATATGAATAGTTTCACTGCCCTGAAAATCCTCTGTGCTCTGCGTATTCACCACACCCTCACTGACCAGTGGCAACCACAGATCCTTTTACTGTCTCCATAGTTTTGCCTTTTCCAGAATGTCTTAGAGTTGGAATCGTACTGCATGTAGCCTTTTCAGATGGGCTCATTTCACTTAGTAATATGCATTGAAGTTCCCTCTATGTCCTTTTCCAATGGTTTTGAATTGTTAGAGTAGAATTGTTTTTTCTCCTTCCAAAGAAGGATTTGTACAATTATATAGTATCTCAGGAATCATATGCAGTTTTCCAAGTCCTGTTGTGAATTATGCTAAAACTAAAATCTTAAATTGTTACTGAGAACTTTTTAGTTACTTCTATTAATTAATTTTGCCAACATTAATACTGTTGTGCAAGGGTGTGGTCTGTACCTTTTACCTATAATCACAGTTCATAGAGTCACTAATCCCTTCAACAAATCTTAATTAAACACTTCATGTTAGGCCCTGAACCAGATGTAGAGGATTTTTGGTGTTAAAGATAAGACAAGGTCCCAATATTGTGGACATAGTAAGAGAATGTTGCCATGGAATAAAGCATCGTGATGATCATTGAAAAAAAATCTGTTCCAAACTTTATTTGGAAAAGTTCGGAAAAAATGGGAAAACTCCCAGGTCCACAATAAATCAGAAATGCTACTTTTCCCACAGAGCTCTAACACAGAAAGATTAATAGGCTTTTTAGTCACATCTTAATCATGACTAAGGCTGTGCAGGTCCCCCACCAAACTGTCCCCTAACTCTTTTCCAACCCACAATCCAGGAACCTATTTACCCCCAAATCATCCTGTCGTTTTACTAAGTTATACACTCATGACCAAACTGTTACTTATTTCCAAGCTAACTTTCCCAGAATTTGTAAATTTGTCAATCACCAGAGAATAATCTCATTTTTCTAGATAACCAGGTGATTGTTTTCTGTTATAGAGAGTGTTTTCTGTTATAGAACATCTGAAAGGATGAGGCCCTTTATGGCCTCATGGGAGACCATGGGAGATTTTTATGTACTAAGATTCATTCCGAGACTAATAAGAAAGAGCTGACTAAAAATAACAGATCTGATACATCAACTTATACTTTCATTGATATCAATATTGAAATTGATCAACTCTTATTTTACTCCTCTTTGATTGCTATAACGTTGGTGGCGTGGGGTTGGCTACACTCTTGGAAAATCTTTCTCCAACAATTTGATGACTCTGGAAGTTGCCCTAATGTCCTTTCCACCTTAAAGCTTACTTTTCTACCTAAAGTAGCCGGAGTGGGTTCTATTACCTTCGTACGGCTCAGAACCTGTGTCTTCCTGACGCAGTTCTGGGGGCAGAGGGCAGGGCCCGAGTCCTTGGCAGGGGCAGCCGAGGGCCCAGGGCCCTGCCCTCAGGAGCTGGGGCTCTGCTCTCTTCTCGGCCCCAGACAAGGCGAGGGCTGCTGCCATCTGAGCCGAGAACAGCACACGCCCCACCCCTTGTCTGCAGAAAACGAGAGGCAGTCCTGGTGGGCACATGACATATGACATGCAACATTGGAGCAGTGGGAAAGACAACACAAGCATAACAAAAAAATGCATGGGGCTTCACAGAGTCACCACTTACCACCTCTGGTTTTGTGGCTCCATTTTCTCAGCTGTGTAACACCAATGTGTGAGCACGTCTGTGTAGCCGCTTCAGGGCGCAGCTCAACACTTGGCAATACAAAACAAAACAGAACTGAGTCAGCAGCTTACCGTTTCTCCATGGTGACTGCGTGATTAGAGCACGTGAGAATCATGGCTTATGTAACAAATGGGTCTGAGGACCCCCTTGCTGCAGACGTTCTGAAGGATGTTGGTTTCAGGGCAGTGAACAGAACAGGACACCTCCCTCACAGAAGTTGCTGGAGGAGGTGAGACGTGGGATGGTGGAGGGTATGGCCCAGAAGCTGCAGGGGGAGAAAGCAATTCTGAAGGGAAGGGGATGCTGACAAGGGGTCCTTGTAGAGACGTCTAGGAGATGAAGACCGAGCAGGACTGGGGAGCCTGGGAGACAGAATCTGCCAGTGTGCAGGGGGCCATGCGTGCAGGTGCAGGAGGGAGAGCTTTTCTTCCGGGATGCGGTAGGTCAAGGGCGGGATGAGAAGACTCAGGGGTCAGGTGAGGTTTTATGTATTTGTTTTTGATTTGGGGATAATGTGACTAAGTTTATTTGTGTTCTGGGAGGGAAAGTGAGAGGGAGGGGGCATGAAGTGAAATTCAGAAAAAAATAAGAGGTAGAGGGTCATGAACACCGATGACAAATTAGATTCCACTGATCTGGGCTCATTTTAAAATTTTCCTTAGAAAGTCATAAAAAGAGAACACTCTTTTTCAAAGATATTATACACTAATGCCATCCACACAAGGGAGCCCTAGAAATGAAGTGTTCATAAGAAAATTCTTGCTTATAAACTATCACTACCCCAAGTACGTGTTAGCACTTGCTTTCAGGGTCTACCGAAGTGCCTTGATCTTATTAACCATTTATATTTTAAGGTCTTATTCAAACCTTCTCTTTTCTGCCCGATTCCACTTTAACTGACACTTTTGAACACCCCAGGACTTGCATACTTATGTGGAATCAAGGCCAATAGTACCCCAAAGCCAATAGCTTCCCAGTAATCGATGTTCAGCCAGGTCAGATAAGGCCTTTGGATTAATAACCTTAACCTAATCTGAGCTACCCACAGCCCTGTGGTCTGCCAGCCAAGCTGAGCTGCATACACGTGGGATACAGCTTTCCTGCTAAGATTTATGGTACTTCTGCCTTCCTTGGTCAGATTGCAAACACTGAGAGTACTTAACCTCCCCACTTCACTTGCTGGCTTGACTCCTCCTCTCTGGAGAAACGGGTGCAACACAGTGGAGCTAAAACACTTAACTGAATATTTTACAACCTCAGGAAGGCCTGGGGTTAATCCTGATTGCATCTGAACTGCTTGAATATCAAAAAGCATCTTGCTTTTTATGAGTGTCTCCACATCCTGAAATCCACAGAAGTAAACATCTGGTGAAGTACATAAGCATAGCCTGGTTGTAAACACTTTGCGGAGGCTGAGATAGTGGGAAAGGAGATCCTTGGCAAGGGGTCTCCTTGAGAAATTGAATCCAGTTCCACCATCAAGGACATCCATGTGAGTTGGATGGATTTCTGTTCTTAGGATTGTCCGGAAAAGAACCTTCCTGAGACAAATGGTCTGTGGTGCTTGTGTTCTCATTAAGTCGAGAAAACTCTCAGAGCAAGTGGAGAGAGCTCTTATTTGGCTCCTGGTGGCCAATACAGTTGAGAGGTATTGAAGGCCATGCTGCTGGTGTCTGAGGGGTGGTCAGATCTTGTCCATCTCTGTGACTTTGTAACAGGCAATGAGCAAGGGTCTTCCCTTGGAAAATTGCTTCATAGAGCAGCTTCCCCTGATTTTCTTTTAAAAAGTGGTTTTCCTCCCCAACTTTCAGTCTCTCTGGGGGTGATCTCAGTCTCCCCCATGTTTTCAATGGCCTCGTCCAGGTAGATAAAACTGTGCTTATCTAACCTCTCTCCTACCAGAGCTTTACTCCATCACTGAAGTAAGCTGGACATTTCTCCTCTAACGTCCCGTCAGCTCCTCTAAAATGCTTCATCTGCAGCCCAAGCCAGCCTCCACGTCCCTCCAGCTTCCCTGCTACTTCCAGAGGCAACAGCATGGGCCCATTCTCTCTTCTTCTCTCCCCACTAGTGGTCAGCTCCTTCCCAAGGATGTTTGTGAGTATGCCTTAACCTTCTACCCTCAGAGTCTGCTTGGCCCCTGCCAGCCCTCCTCTGTGTCCTCCTGGTCATCACAACCACCTCCTAACTTGCCTTTCCTAATCTCCTCTTCATCTCCAATCCAACTTCCTGACACAGAACAAACTTATCTTTCCAAAGCTCAGCTCTGGGGAGGTGACACCCAGTTCCAGTATATTCTGCGTTTTTTTTTCCTGCTCTGCATTGCCTGTGCCCCCTCTGACTCATATTCTTCCTCATTGTACACACCTCTCCACTCTCCAGTCCCTATTATGTGGTGTCCTCTAAAAGACACCAGGCATTTTGTACTTGCCCTTTATGTCTATGCTACATAGACTTATGTAGCATATGTCTACATATGCTACAAGCACTGCCCAAAACACTTTCTATCCTTCCTCCACAATCCTTCAAAATCAGCTTGAATCTTGCTCTCTCCCAAACCTGCCTTCTGTGTTCTCTCCCTGTGTACTTTCCAGAGTAAGACTGACCTCTAGAAAGGATTTGACAGGGCTTCTACTCAGTTTTCTGATTCTTTTCCTTACATTGATAATTTTCCAGTCTCTATTCTTACTTGCCGTGTTGGTCTTCCAGGGCTGCCATGACAAAGTAGCACAGACTGGGTGGATTAAACAACAGGAGATTATTGTCTCACAGTTCTGGAGACCAGAAGTCCAAACTCGAGGTGTTGGCAGGGCCATGCTCCTTCTGAAACCTACAGGGGAGAATCCTTCCTTGCCTCTCCCTAGCAGGTGGTTGTTGGGAATCTTTCGTGCTCTTTGGCTGGTAGCTCTATCGCTCCAATCTCTGCCCTCATCATCACACGACCTTCTTCTTGTGTCTCTGTGTTTACATGACCACTTGCTTATGAGGACGCCAGTCATACTGGATTGGCAGCCCTCCTTCACAGCCCTCCTATACACGATAGCCAAGAGGTGGAAGCGACCAAGTGGTCATTGGCGGATGAACAGAGAAGCAAAACATGGCCTATCCCTATAGTGGAATACTTCCTCAACAAAAAGGAAGGAAATTCTGACACCTGCTACAACATGGGTGGACCTTGAGGACATTATGCTAAGTGAAAGAAGCTAGTCACTAAAGGACAAATACTATATGATTCCACTCACATGAGGTATCTAGAGAAGTCAAATTTATAGAGACAGAAAGTGAATGGTGGGTGTCAGGGGGTGTGAGGACGGTGCAGGGGGGAATAGGGAGTTGTTTAATGGGTACAGAGAGTTAGTTTTGCAAGATGAAAAAGTTCTAGAGATGGGCAGTGGTGATGTGTACAAGAGTGTGTATGTATTTAACACCACTGAACGGCACACTTAAAAGTTAAGATGGTAAATATTATATTATGTGTATTTTACTACAATTAACAATTTAAAACAAACAAAATCTGTACCTCATCCCATTGTCCAGGATTTCTCTCAACTTAGGGCCACAAGATTCTGGGCTAGAGCTCTATTCACAAGCAAGCTGCTTTGGGACCTTCCTCCGCAGTTATATCCACAAACAGCTCCATGTTTTCTGGTCTGGTCCTTTATTCCTTGTTGGCCAGGCATTATGGTGTAGCGTGACCCTATCTACTCTTCCTTTGGTCATTCCCACAACACCTGAGGCTCACTAAGGAGCCTGTGTGGTCTTGCACAGGACCACGGTCACAGACTGGGTGAGAATCCGTGAAGTCATACAGGCCACCTTCTCCCCACTTCTCTTTTAGAGATGGGGAAACTCATTCTCAGGAATGTCCTCATCCTCTTATACTTACCTTGTAATTTTTTACCTCTTATTCAAGTGTCCTCTGTACTTAATTCTCATTACATTGTTTTTCTGAAGATTTCATCAACACAAATACTGCATTGCCCTACCCATGTAGGTTCTCACTTGGTTCTAATGCTCTCCTTTTCCCACTTCTTTCCCTTTAGAATAACAAATCAGAGACCCTGGGAGTGTTGAGACCTTAAACCAATGAAATCCTATGTAAAATTTTAGTAGAGTATAATAAATAAATACTTTCACAGTATGTGCTTTCCAGTGGAAGCTTTTAAAGAAACAGGCTCTACCACAGAGCCTGATTTGGAAGGTATATCTGAGAGAAGAGATTATAAGTGATTTGAGCCTTGAGGACAGGTATGAGCATGGATGAAAGCTGGAGATGGGTATGGAAGAACATTGAAGGTGAAAATAATGATGTGGACAAAGTTGGGGAGAGAATGGGGGTAGAAATCATAAGGGATTTATAAACACAGGGTGGCTGTCATTTAACTGTGTGAATTGGACCAATGACAAATGAAGTTGGAATTGTAGACAAGAACCATTCATGGCGGCATTTGAAGCTGCACTAAGAAGCTTGAGCTCTGACTGGTGTTTTTCAACTTGTGGTCCACGGACCACCCACATCTGTTTCACTTGAGTATTTGTGGAAATGAAAATTCCTAGGCTCAGTCTTAGAATTTTATACATCAAAATCTTTGTGCTTAGGTGATAGGAATCAGCATTTTTAACAAACTCTCCAGGCAATCCCCATGAAGCACATAATTAGAAAACTGGGTAAGACTGAGAAAACTATTAAAAAAATTCTTCAATCTTAGCTGCACCTGAGAGAGCACCTCTTCCCACAGATTGCAGAGGTGTGGAAGGATTTCAAACTGGATTCTGAGAGTAGCATGTGATGTTATGAAGCTTCCATGTTCCAAAGAAATATTGGCTTGCAATGTGAGATGGAAACTTTGCAGCCTTGCTTTATTCATGACTTTTGCAAGAGTTTCCACGTTTGCCAAAGGAAACGTTTGCCAGAAGTAAAACACACAAAAGATGCATCCCTCTCTCTTCCCACACATGGGTAAGTCATTAAAATGGAATAAGCCTGACAGCTGACAACTCAGGTGCTCAGTGGATGCTGAAAACTTCTTTTATTTTTCTCTCTTCTTTCTTTTTAATTAGTCACAAGGAATGTGAAGATGTTCCACTGACTCCTGATCCCATGCAAAATTTATAGTTTAGGCATTATAAACTAAGCTCTAACATTCATTTTCCTTTGGCAGGAGATAAAATTCTCCTTTAAAAGAAAAATAGCTATTTATTAATGTGTACAAATGCAAAGCCAGAGTAGAGAGAGCATTAAAAAAGGGGTACCTGATGCCACCCTGCAGGGTGGGGTGGATCAGGTTCCTGCATGAGGGCTGGAAGGGGGAAGCCTTGGAGAGGAAGGAAAAATGCACAATTTCATGGAAGAGCTTTCTGGCCTGAAAGAATAATGTGGGCAGTAAAAGGCACAAGGGATGGAAAGGGCAACTGTGTGTAAAAAGGACTCTCACGTGGCTTGTACGGTGTGGGAAGATACTCATGGAAGTGGTTGATCTCACATTGGAGAAAGCCTCAAATATCAGGGAGAGGGGTTTGGACTTAATCTATAGACAGTGGCGCTCCCTTTATGCTCAATAATGTCATACTTTGGGTAAAAAGTTCTAGTAGTCTTGTTTTATGTAAACCAAAGAGAAGAGAGACTAGTTGTAAAGCAGTTACAGGGGCCTTTTGGTCTTTCCCTTAATGACAGACTTTATAGCAGTGGAGCAGGTTTGAAAAAGTGTTGAGTTTCAGGTGGGTTGGAACATCAAATCACTATGAAGAGAGAGTCAGGCACGTGTGTCTGTGCAGGTGGGTGAGGGAAGAGGGACATTTAGCAACAACCAGGACTGAAAAGCTGAAACAACTCATCTTGCAACTCTGATGCTTGTTCAGCTCAGAACATGGGGCTGGTCAGGTTATACTCCTAAAGACCCTTCTTGACCATTAGTGATGTTCAAAGTAGACTTTGAGAGCCTTCACTTACAAATATGGAAACAAATGGCGGTTTCTCTTTGCTAGTACAGCCATCTGTCCCATACTACTTCCAGAAAAACAATATTATAAGTATATTCATATTTGAATAATGATCTAATTAACTAGGCAAGTGCTGATTCAGCATGGGATTCTGGTTTGGATAATCAGTCGTGTGGAAATGCTACACACTGCTAGAAATTCCTAGGTACTAACTATTCCATTCCAGACAGATTATCTAGCTTAAGGTAAGTATGGTATGGTCTCTGAAGATAGAACTATGATCAGGACAAGGGTTCAGTGAGAACCATGGCACCATGAAATCAAGACTCAGGAAGGAATGGTGCCGCATCTAGGGCAGGTCCTTTGCTGTACAATTAAGAGAGAAAAGCTGGGGGAAAATTGCCCTGCTAGTTATCAAAAACACTGTGTAAACCATTTCTGAATATTTTTCCAAACAAATGTCTATAGATCTGTCTGGTAGAAATTGAGTCATTTATGAGCAAAGGGAAGACTACCTCACCAATGTCCTCTACAGAATTCCATTTCTTTGTAGACACATTTTGAGAACCATTGATTTGACAAAGATATGTTTAATTGACAAAGATTTACAAAGACTAGTTTCCAAGGGTTGCTGCAGATAACCTTGCCAATGCTGAATGAATAGACTTTATCTAATGACTCTTCCCCATATATTCCTAAGGCTAAAGTTGACCTATGTGCTCACCAATATCAACAAAGTCCAGGAGAGCCATAGAGCCCAAGTAGATGAGGAAAGGATACTCCAGGCACTGTTTTAAGGCCTAAGTATATTAATTCATTTAATTCTTCTGCAGCCATTTTGGAGAGGTATCTTATTATCCTTCTTGGACAGACCAGGAAATCAAAAAATCAAGAGAAGTTACATCATTTACCTCAAGCCACACATATCCAGTAAGTGGCAGAGCTGAAATGAGAATCCAGTTAGTGCTGCAAGCCACTATGAAGCCCTATGCCACACTCTTCATACAAAAAGAAGAGGAACACCAACTCGAAATATTCCTGGAGATGAAATTTGATGGGACTTGGAATTTATATAGCTTTTTACTTATTTCCCATATAAAAAGCCCTTTAACATGAAGACTTCAAAGAATCTCCACAAATATTGGTATTATTGTCTTAATCACCTTTATAATGTTTAAACATTTTGGGAATACAATCTTTGTATTTTTGGACACCTATAATCTCCATGAACTTGGTCAAGTCATTTCAGTCTCCCTGAGCTCAGTTTCCTAATCTATAAATTGGGGATGATTCTAAACAGGTTCTAAAGTTTGCACCAAGGTCTAGTGAGATGAGAAATGCTCAGGAATCAGCACTTGGTAGTTCTAACACATGTGATTTAGGGTTATTAAAATAGTGAATTAGAAGACAGATTTCCAAATTTCATGTTAGACTGTTTGGGAAAACAAAAGAGACGAAGGGAACATTCTTGTGAAGACACAGAGGGAAAGGCAGTCCTACCAACGGTGGACAAACATGACTCCAGGGAATCTTAGAGGCTCAAGGCTCTGTTAAAAGAGAAGAAGGGGAGGAGAAAGAGGGTATTTATTATGGGTTGAATTGTTGAATCTGAAACAAAATTCATATTTTGAAGTCCTAGCCCCTAGTACCTCGGAATGTGGCCTTATTTGGAAATAGAATTTTTGCAGATGTAACTAGTTAAGATGAGATTGTACTGAAGTAGGGAAGGCCCCTAATCCAATACTACTGGCGTCTTTGCATAAAGGAAATTTGTTCATAGACATGTGCAGATACCCAGGAAGAATGTCCTGTGAACTTGAAGCCACAGATAGAAACGTTGCTTCCACAAGAGAAGGAACACCGAAGATTGCCAGAAACTAGGGAAGGAATGTGGAACAGAGAGTCTCCTTCACAGCCTCAGAAGGAATCAACCCTGCAGACGCCCTGATCTCAGATATGCAGGCTTTAGAACTGTGAGAGAATACATTGCTCTTGTTTAAGCCAGAGACATTGTGTTACTTCGTCATGGAAGTCCTAGAAAGCTAATAGAGTGTTCCAGTCTGATCTGAAGCTTGAATGGGGTTTCGGTCAATGAAAAGACTGGGAACAGTGACAGCATGAATGAAGGCACAAAGAAGCAAAAGCATGGGAACTATGCGGGGGCCGAAGAGCAGAGTGATTGGGGATGTGGAAATTGAAGAAGAGGACTGAGTGTAGCCTAAGGACTCCTGGAGCCATGGGGAAGAGGCAGAGACTTATGGCAGGGGTGGGGAGTACAGAGCAAAACGTTTTTATGTCTCTCAGGCCACATATTCTGGCAATGCTGGAAGGAAATATTAGAGTTTAAAGGACAAGATGTTGAAGGAAACCTTTGGAAGGAGGTTCAGTTAGTGTATGAAACATGATAGGGAATGGTTACACGTGGCCATATGAACATGGAGGAAAGGTGAGTGTCAGCACAGTTGGATTGCACGTGAGGGGCAGGGAGCTGAGGATGCTGTCTGCGAAGCCCAGAGGACTGGTCTGCTGATGTCACTGGCTTATGAACAAAGTCCCCAAGGGAAAATAGCGTCAAATTTTGGTGTGATTTTTTTTCTTTTTTTGAGATACCCAATAGGCAGGTAATCCAGTTGTGAATCTCAGGAGACTGAAACTAAGTAAAGGCCTGCATAATGAATAGTTGTGCTGGGTGCATGCATTGCTGATCAGAAGAAATAGCAACTACAATAGCAACAATATAGATAAATTAAAGTTATTGATTTAAAGTTATTGAAAAAATTCAGTTAGTGAACACTGAAAATTACAGAAGGGAATTTCCTGTTATTTTGATTATTAATGAAAGAATGTGACTCAAGCAAGAACTTCTTATGAGATTTCTGAATTGTATGTTGCTTGGAGAGCCGCTGACACAGTTGACACATTGACAGGTCCTGGCATAACATCTCCACTCAGACAGATCCACAAAGAGCATCGCCGTTGGGCTCATCGAGCAGCAGGAAGGTGACCTCTACAACATGCACTGAACATATGGTGTCTGTGTTGTAAGGGTTTGTCCACACAGCCCAAATGGGTGAAGACGGGCCCCAAAGCATGCAGTTTCAATACGTTTTCAACATGGATTTGGCAGATAACTAACCAGTCATCGAAAATCCTAAGTATGGCAGTATGTGATTACTAATAAATGCCAAGATATCCCTCTACTTTAAAAAGTGATGGCCATTACATGAATTAAGGTGGAATTCTAAGGGAGGGTTTAAACTAAATCTAGAATAAAGGAGTGTGTGGTAATAGATTAATATGTCCCTTAGGTCTGTTTCCACCCACAGTTTTCCTGTTTCTCTTTTTTATCTTTATTACTTGCCGTTTATTTGTTGATGAAAACAGAGTGTTTGTCATACAGTTTCTCAGAGTCCTAGCATTATTATGTTGTCAATTAACACGTTCCTCTGGCCCCTATACTCGTGCATGTGGGTCATTACAGATAAACACCTGACAAGAAATGTACAGTAAGAATCGGCACAGGTGTTGCTGTGTCATTCTGTCAGTGTCAGGAGGCAATCAATGCCTGGTTGTCTCCCTTTTCTTGTGAAATGAGCACCATTGATGATCATTGTATAGATTCGTTATTTCATTAGACGCACAATGCTGATATTCTCAAGCTATTCTTTCTCAGTCATTTATTAGCTGAAATACTTTTATAAAGAGAAAATGTCCACCCACTATTTGGTTAACCCTAGCTATAGATTGCATAGGAAAGGCAGGAACAATTCTTTTTTTTTTTTTGGTGGTACACGGGCCTCTCACTGTTGTGGCCTCTCCCGTTGTGGAGCACAGGCTCCGGACGCGCAGGCTCAGTGGCCACGGCTCACGGGCCCAGCCGCTCCGCGGCATGGGGGATCTTCCCGGACCGGGGCGCGAACCCGTGTCCCCTGCATCGGTAGGCGGACTCCCAACCACTGCGCCACCAGGGAAGCCCAACCACTGGGAATCTTTTATTCATTGTATTACTCTGTTCTTTTAGTTACAAATTTCTAAGAACAGTGAGTTAAGAAGTCTAAATATTTTACTTGTTGCAGAATATCCAACGTGTAACTACATTTTGGGGTGTCTCAAGTGGGTACTAATCAGGAGAGTTTCAGACTTAATAAAATCTGGACATACTATCTGTGCCTGAAAAACTTGATCTCAATCTCCAAATGGCGGTTCCTTTGATGATAGGGTCAGACTGTTAGTCTCTCCTGTTCTTCACATCACATGCCTCTCAGCCTAGGTGAGGGGCAGTAGGGCTGCTGCGATCATTCCCAGCTCATGCACTTTTCCTTGAACTAGAGGTAGATTTCTAAGAGAGTCAGTTATACATAAATCCTCCCCATACAATCTTCGCAGGCTGTTTCACTTCCTTTCTGTACACACATTTAAAGTTTGCTTTCCAAGGGGGAGAGACTAGAGCAGAACTCAGGCTCTGTGGACGCAGATGGCCTCAAAGTGAGTTTTCTTCTCCTTCTGGAGAGGGTTGTTCTAAAGGAAGGGCAGGGTTTCACAGCACTCAGTGACTGAAAAACAGGCATATCTGCCTGTCCAGTGAATTTTATTACCGTGACATAATTCGCCATCAAGTCATAAAATTGCACTATTCTACATTTTAAACTCTACAGATTTGGAAAGGCTTTTCTCAAAATTTGTCCAAATTCAGGGCAACAGTTTTTGAAACTTAGCTCTGTTGGCAGCAGAGTGAATTCTTAAATAAGCCTTCATAATGGGCCAGCTGAGGGAGTAGATGTTTGACGATAGAATCTCATTATCCATCACTATTTGCTTTGCTTTTGTTAGCTACCTTCAAACGTTAATGAATGTAAGTATAATATGACTTATATGACGGGCCATGTGCCAGGCTGTACTCTGAAGACCGTCTACATTTACCCAGACTTGCTCTGTTCTCACAGCCACTCCGTGAAGAAAGCTAAGAGGAATTCAGTGATTTATTCACGGTGGTAATTAGCAGAGCAGGATTTGAACCCAGGCGATCGTGTTTCAGGATGTTATATAATATTGCGTCTTCTTCTCTTCCACAGGTTTTTAAATAGATCTCACGTGGCTGTGCAATCTCAGTGCGAAATTAAACTTGCATGTCTTCTGTGCTAGTTCCCCATTTAACCTTCAATCTCTCTCCACCTTGTCTTCTCCAAATAGTCATCCAGTCTACGTTTAGCCACATTAACAGTAGGAACCCACTCTGTATTCCTTGCAAATCATGCATGCAAAGTTGCTTCACCGCTCTGAGACTGTTCCTTACTTGTAAAGTGTCAGTGACAGTACCACCTTGAAGGATTTTAAAGATGTATGCAGCTGCCCTTAATGAAAAAAGTCATCATTATAATTTATCTTAAAAAATGCTGG
The DNA here is from genome assembly GCF_005190385.1 of Monodon monoceros. NCBI lineage: Eukaryota > Metazoa > Chordata > Mammalia > Artiodactyla > Monodontidae > Monodon > Monodon monoceros. The sequence goes on along the minus strand of NW_021703776.1, from coordinate 7,886,437 downwards.
TTTCCTTTTTCCTAAACTGCACTTTGTTGGAGTCCCTCTTCCAGATTGTCCAGAAGCAGTTCTCTCCTTGGGACTCCCAGGGTTTGGCCTGACAGCATCAATGTTCATGTTGCAGAATGATTGGCTTTCCTTCCCCCTCAGGTGTTTGCAACACTTACTCTGACGATAGTTGAGAGGATTTCCATATGTGTCCCAGTGAGAACACTGGGTTGCCCATGGCTCGAAAGCATGAGGTGTCATGAGGCCATCGCTAGAACTGGATAAACTGGGTACACTGCAGTTGCTTAAAAATACTTACTAAGGAAATCTTGATCCTGGGGAAAAAAAACCCCAAAAAACTGTGAATGTGCTAATGTAAGCGCTCTCTATACTGGCTGGAAAAAATGTATTGTAATTTATTAAAATACATAAATTTATTGGACGTGTGGGCTAAAGTAAATCAATTGGAAAATATGAGTCCTGAAGAAAACTGAATTCCTCTTTCACTGAAATGTTGACCTGTGATCTTTCGAATTAGTCATCAAACCTTGATTCACAGCCATTTTATGGGTCCCCTGGTTGCATATGACATCATGCACTTGGAATAAGCCTAGTGTTCATCACATTCAGTTGTTCCTTTAACAATATCTTGTACTGGTGATTCTTCATTTGCTGCCCACAGCTACCACCACCCCTCGCCAGTCTACCCTCTGCCCTTCCCTGTCCTGCCTGTGATCAGGAAGGATCTCTATGAAATCTCTGTGAATTGTCTTGTCTCTGCCCCTACAGCTTCTGGTCGTGTTTGGTCTATGGGGGACTCTGGAATGATGCCAGAGATGACAGAGAAGAAGGCTGGTCCTTACCCTCCCTCTCCCCAACCACGTGGTTGGCCACAGGACATCCCTCTGCCCTAGCGCCAGCCCTCCCTGGGCTCCTTTTACTGACTGGCCCCCTCAGACCCAGGTTGGTAAAGGTTTTTGCTATTAATAATCCTTAGGGGCTCTCATCCTTGGTGGCTCTCTGTGGTCCCTTCATTATTCTCTTTCCAATTTGCCCTTCTAAAAATGCTCTCTATTTCCTGCCAGGCCCTTTATTGATGCACATACGTTGAGCACTTCCTGTTTACTAGGTACTGTATAAGCAGAGAGGAAGGGGTAGCACCTAAGACACAGCTCCTGTTGCATCTGGTTTATAAATGAGACAGGGAAGGTGAAACCACAAGAGTGTCATACAGACCGTGTCTGTAAAGGAGCTGTGCCTAGTGAGTGGACAGAGAGAGGCTGGACAGGGCAGGTGACATGTGAGCTGGGTTATGTTGGGTGTAGCAGCAAGAACAAAAGCGGTAGAAAACCCTTTTATCTGAAGAAGCAGCTCATTATGTACTAGAGAGATTAGTGAGACTTCGTTGGTTTGAAGATGACCTAGATAACTGAATGGTTTCTAAAAGGTTTCTTCGGTGGCTTTTTCCAGGAGAAGAGGGGTGCATCCTTCCTGGGTATTCATATGGCCTTTGACTTTTACAATAGTTTACATAGATGAAACAAAATGTTGTCATTTCCAGGCAACATAAACGATATAATTTCCATACAACAGAAGTCTTGATGAAATAAGCTACTTCCAATCTGGATTTCTAGTTTCTTCATTTAATCATTTAGTGATGATAACACTAAAAAATGAAAATTATAGAATAATCAAAGTGTGTGCTATTATAAAGAACAATATGTGATCAGACATTTTTGTTTACAGAATAAAATGAATGTGTTAGCCTCTCTCCTCAAATGCAGAAACTCCGTGGACATCAATGTTGGCTGCAACATAGCAAATGTTGTGCTATAGGTGACTCTAGCTAATGGGAGACCTTAACAGACCTCTGAGGAAAGATTGTTTTGTTGCTGTTGTTGTTTTGTGGTACGCGAGCCTCTCACTGTTGTGGCCTCTCCCGTTGCGGAGCACAGGCTCCGGACGCGCAGGCTCAGCGGCCATGGCTCACGGGTCCAGCCGCTCCGCGGCATGTGGGATCTTCCTGGACCGGGGCACGAACCCGTGTCTCCTGCATCGGCAGGCAGACTCCCAACCACTGCGCCACCAGGGAAGCCCCGAAAGATTGGTTTTTGAGTAAGATCTGGAGGTTATGGGTCATAGAACTGTGGGATGAGTCAGTAGGTTTTGAATTACTGCTCTAAGTTTGACCTCATGTACTCATTACTAGCAAGGCCTGTGGAAAATCAACTTACATTTTCTATTTTCTTTGTAACTGTGCAGGATGTTAGCATTGGAGGGATTGGAAGAAAGTTATGTGAGATTTCCCTGTATTATTTCCTAAGAACCATCTGATGTCAGGCAGATGAGCGCGGCATGTGTGGAGGAATGCAAGAATTCATTCTTACCCTTAAAGCTAAACAGTGATCCCCAGAATCTAATCACAGAATTGGCTTCTTCAAAGCCATCTTTATCTTACTTCTTAGACTCATGATTTGTTAGAGAAAAAAAGAAAAAAAAATTGCTCAGCTTTCAGGCTTAAGGACAAAGTTTTACTAAACACTTAGAGGTGAGTTTCCTCATGAGGAGACTGAAGACTTTCACATGGGAACTAGGAAGGCCTCTCCATCTGCCACGACCCATATGGTGGAGCGTGGGAAGTGGGACAGAGACTGTGGTGTGGGGAAGCATTTGGTTCAACGTTGTGTTAATTATGGGGCTTCTGTCTACACACATGCTGAAGTCCTGGGGGGTGAACAAGGTGGGGCGGCGTGGTTCTTCTGTAGGATGAGAGAGAAGCCGAGAGCAGAGGATCTTTGGCCTCAGTTCTTACTGGGGAGTCTAGGGGCACCGCTGCAGAGTGACCCTCTGCAGATAAACACAAAAGATGACAGTGGAGGTGTGGTGCCCTCAGGCAGGCAGCAGGTTGGAGTAAGAGTCCCAGATGCTCCTCAGACCTTCTGAGAGGTACAGACATGATCCCAAATTCTTCACCTCCCTGTAGAGGATGCAGAGACTGGCTAACTCATTGCCTGGTAATCTGACCAAGGTTGGCCACTGCTTCCCAGAGGTGATGACTAAACCCCATGTACACTGCTTACCAGCCTCAAAGCTGCTGTCCCAAATAGACATTCAGGAGGGTCCAGAGTGAGCCACTGACGTGCATCCCCTCTCTTCCGCCACCATGAGGGCCGCCCACCCCTGCACACATGCCCACACGTTGTCTCTGGAACAGGCCAAGGAAGAGCCTTGGATTCTTGAACTTTAAATGATCCAATATTGGCAAAAATGAGAATGCTGTCACCAGGAAGAGACTGGTAGTCTCACCAGAGACTGGTGTGCATCACACCACAACTTTCCTCGTGCTCCTATGAACTCTCTCTTCAGAGCAGCTCTTCCCCATTCTGTCCCCAACTCCCAAATTTAATCGTTCCATCCCCTGTGCCTCTTGCCTCCTGTTCCATGATATGCAGCTTGCAAGGGTGATTTGACAAGCCAGGATAAAGAGACAGAGGGGTAAAATGCTAGGTGCTGCTTTTGTTTTCTTTTGTTTTGCTTTAACACGACGTACTGATGAATAAAATCCATAGGTCTCTTGCAAGAAAACCCAGAATGTGAAAATAAAATAAAAAATAACAACAAAAAAGTAATCCACAGCCCTTAATCACCTACACTGTAGCTTGGAGTAGAATTAACCTTTAAATTTTAATGACAAGTTTAATGAAGACATTCAAATATCAAATTAACTCTTAGTTTGATTGAATCTAATTCTAAAGTTATATATTGGTTAAGATTTACATGTGTAGTTTTGATTACAATAATAAATAAGGTGGAGTTTCAAAATAAAAATGGAAGGATAGATAAAAGTTGGTAAGATTGGTTACATGTTGATAATATTTAAGCTGAGTATGGACATGGAGGTTCATTATACTATTTTCTTTCCTCTTGTGCATTTGGAAAATTTTTATAGCAAAAGGTCAAAAAGTGGCAAATAAATATTTGGCTTTGGGGTCAAGGCAAAACGACAGTTTTTCTTCTTTTTAAGGAAGTTTATACAAGGAGATTCAAGGAAATTGCCAAGCTACTTCTTGGAATTCAAGTTATAAAACAACACCTTATTACTCTAAGGCTGGATTAAAACACATGTCAATGATGAGACTAAAACAAGACTAAAAGTAGATTTAAAAAAAGTTAGCCAGTGAAGTTTCTTTCCAAGATGTGGTTCATTATTCCTAAATACAAACATAGGTTTTCAACAGATAGGCTTTTAAACATTTTAGCATGCTTTAAAAATGCCACATCCATAAACAAAAATAAGAAAAAAGTTGGAAACTTTCCAAATGAGTCTGACCACTTCTCATTCAAAACATTTTGATTATTTTCTGGTCTTCAGAATCCTTTGTATCTAAACCAGCAGAAACAAAAGCAGAGGGAAAATGCTCTATTCTCTCCCCAGTAGGATACTTGCCTACGGTATTCAAACAGGGATGACATGGCATTAAAAGGAATTTTCAGCTTCCCCCAAATTTAACTCCTTATTTGTGGACTTTGTGCTTTCATTGATATATGAAACGCATTTTTGGTGTTTTATCAGAACTTAACTGAGGTATATTCCATAAACAATAAATGAGTACATATTTGAAGTGTACAATTGGGTGAGTCTTAACATATGCACACACGTGTAATATCATCACCACAGTCGAGATAATGAGCATGTCCATCACACCACGACTTTCCTCGTGCTCCTATGAACTCTCTCTTCAGCCCAGCTCTTCCCCACTCTGTCCCCAAGCAACCCCTGATGTCATTTCTGTCAATATACATTCGCTTTCATTTTCTAGGATTTTATATTAATGGAGTCATAGAGTATGTACTCATTTCTGTCTGATTTCTTTGACTCAGCATAATTATTTTGAGATCGCTTTGTGATTCAGCATGAGTGTATGTTTGAATATACCATAGCTTTTTATTCATTCACCTATTGATAGATATTTGGGTTGTTTCTGGGTTACAAATAAAGCTTCCGGCTTACAAGCAAAGCTGCTATGGTAATCCACATGCAAATCTTTGTATGAATATACGCTTAAACACCTACCACCTACCACCTACCACCTACCAATGGTAGGTGTTTAAGTTTTTAAAGAAACTGCTGAACTGCTTTCCAAAGAGGTTGCACCATTTTTTATTTCCATCAGTAATGTATGAGAGTTCCAGTTCCTCCACATCTTTTAAAATGTTAGTCACTTTTCTAGATGTGAAGTGATGCCTCACAGAGGTTTTAATTAGCGTTTCTCTGATGATTAACGTTAAGCATTTTTTCATGTTCTTATTTGCCATTCATATATCTTATGGGATGAAGTGTCTGTTCAAATCTTCCATCAATTTAAAAAAATTGGGCTGCTTGTCATTGAGTTTGGAGAGTTCTGTGTATATTCAGGATTCAAGTCTTTTTTCTTAGCTATATACTTTGGAAATATTTTTTCACAGTCTGCAGACTGCTTTTGTAACCTCTCAGCAATGTTTTTTGAAAAGCTGACTTTTAAATTTACATAAAGATCAATTTGTTTTTTTATGAGTCATGCTTTTGCTGTTGTAACTGAGTAACTTTCCCTAACTCATGGTTTAAAGGTTTTCTCCTATGTTATATTCTAGAAATTTCATAGTTTTGGGTCTTACATCTCCTATGTTATATTCTAGAAATTTCATAGTTTTGGGTCTTACATTTAGGTCTATGATCTATTTCGTATTAATTATTGTACTTGGTGCAAAATAGGAATTTATGTTTACTTTTAATATGCATACCCAATTATTCTAGCACCATTTGTTGAACAGACTATTCTCTTTTCTTTGCACCTTTATCAAAAATAAATTATACATATACACATGGGTCTGTTTCTGGAATCTCTATTCTGTTCTATACTTCATCATATATCAGTAATCATATATATACATATGTTTCAAATTGTTGTTGTTGTTTGGGTTCAATTCTTATTCCATTTATCTCTTTTCTGGCTACGATATCCAGCATAATGTAGAAGAAACATTTTTTCCTGAATATCAAGAAGTTTTAACGAAGTTTGTTGTGAGTTTTTATAGATACCCTTTTCAGGTTAGGGGAGTTCTCTTCTATTACTAATTCGATAAAATTTTCGATCATAATGGATGTTGGATTTTATGAGATACTTTTTCCTGCATCATATGAGATAATTGTATTTTTTTTAACCTTTAAACTGTTAATGTTGTGAGTTCATATAATTTGGTTTAATCATAAAAAACAGTCTGCCACTCTGGTTGTAAAACTTAACTTGGTTATTACATCCAAAGTGAGACTGTATAATTTTTTTTTTGAGTGCTATGATTTGTTATCAGTATTATTAGAGCATGTTTTCCTCTTCTCTGGAATATTTTGTGCACAGTTAGAACAATATATTCATTGAATATTATTCCTTTTTTTAACATCTTTATTGGAGTATAATTGCTTTACAGTGTTGTGTTTACTTTCTGCTGTATAACAAAGTGAATCAGCTATACGTATACATATATCCCCATATCCCCTCCCTCTTGCGTCTGCCTCCCACCCTCTGTATCCCACCCCTCTAGGTGGTCACAAAGCACTGAGCTGATTTCCCTGTGCTATGCAGCTGCTTCCCACTAGCTATCTATTTTACATTTGGTAGTGTATATATGTCAATGCCACTCTCTCACTTCTCACTTCTGAGAACGATTATTTGTGGTTTTTCACTGGTTTTCAGTTTTCGTTTTGTTTTTTAATAGACCAATGTTTGTTTGTTGAATTATTGTTTTCTTTATTGTTAATGTACAATAGTATCTTTATAATTTATTTTCTAATTTCGGAGGAACAGCAAATTTTCCATTATTTTTCTAAGCATATGACATGAATGCTAAACTCATTATTTTTAATCTTCTTTGTTAACATTTGAATTTAAAGCTCATAAGTCTCTCAACTTTAGCTGCATCTCACACATCTGGATATGCAGTTTAGTTTTCTAATCATTCAGTTCAAAATGTTCTCTAGTTCCCAGTATGATTTATTCTTTCCCACAGGTTTTGTTTTAAATGTGTTTATTTCCTATTCTCCAAAGCTACTTTCTGGTCTTCATCTTCCTATTTTTTCCAATCAAATTGCCCTGTGGTCAGAGATACACTCTCTGAATTCCAAACCTTTGAAATACACCAAGGCGATATATGGCCTGTTCTTTTAGAATTTCTGTAGTCTTGTAAATGCCCTATATAGACTTGAAAATAATGTATATTGTATAGCATCTTAAAATACTTATTAGATCATGCTATTATGCATATTTTTATATCTTCTATGTTCTTAACTTGAGTGATGTGTAACATTCTTCCAATATAGATGTAGATTTATCTTTTTCTCACAGTAGTTCTGTTGATTTTTGCTGAAAATATTTGAAGCCATTATTATTAAATAAACAAAAATTGAGTTATTAAACTTTTCTGGTAAATTTAGTTTTCATAATTACTAAGTGGTTATTTGTATCGATAGTAATGTTTATTGCCTTAAAATTTATATTGCCTGTTTTAGTTACAGCTTTCCTTTTTTTTTTTTTTTTTTTTGTTTTGTATGTGCATGTTCTGTCTTGTTTCCATGCCTGTACATTTCATCTTTTTGTATTGCTCTGTTTAGAAATTTCTCTTGCAGACGGGATATAGCTTTGAAAATGGAATCTAATGGGTTTTCATCTTTTACCTTATATATTTAGTATATTTACATCTAATGTCATTACTGCCATAATTTTGTACAAATATGGCATCATATATTTTGTTTTCTATTTGCCCTATTGGCTCTATATTTCTATTTTTGTCACTTTGGGTCTTCCAGATTGATTATAATTACAATTTTTAGGTAAACGTTTTATTTTAGAATAATTTGAGATTTACAGAAAAGTTACACAGACAGTACCGAGAGTTCCCATATTCCCCACAATAGTTTCCCCCATTACTGACATCTTACGTTAGTATGGTACATTTGTCACAATTAGTGAAGCAGTACTGATACAGTATTATTAACAAGAGTCCATGGTTTATTCATATTTCCTTGGTGTTTACCTAATGTCCTTTTTTTTTTGTTCCAGGATCCCATCCGCGATCCCACTGACATTTAGTCATCATGTTGGTGACAGTTTCTCAGACTTGCCTTGTTTTTGATGAAATTGAGAGTTTTCAGGTGTGCTGGTCCAATACTCAGGTGTTTAGCTTTCCCATTTAGATTTCTCTGATGTTTTTGTCATCAGATGACTGGGGTAATTGCTTTTTGGAGGGAATACCACACAGTAATGTGCCATTGTCATCATCAGGGTATCAAGGGTACACGTAACCAAGATGACTTATCACTGTGACCTTAATCACCTGTTCAGGAGAGCATGTGTCAGGTTGCTCCCTTAAAGGTGCTCTTTTTCCACTTCTTTCCAAATTGTACTACTTGGGAGGAACTCACTCTGTGAAATTCCCACTTAAGAAGTAAAGTGAGAATAGTTAACATTTTCCTCTTCTATTTTTAAGTTGGTTTGGAAGGCATACACCATTTTATTCTATTATTTTAGCGGATACATTAGAAATTATAACATCCATTCATAATTTATGAAAGTCTAATGACAAACAATACCTTTTATTTTCTTATCAAACAATACAATAATTTAGAATATTTATAAAATTTCACCACTTCTGAAACTTTTTATTGAAGGGTATTTTAAGTCCACTTAATTTTTGAGCAGTCAGTTTTTGTTTCAATGTATCCAGTTCTTTGCTCTTGATTCCTTCTCTGTCTCTGATCTTTCTCTGAGATCCTTTTCCTTCTTCCCAAAATAGATATTGAAGAATTGCTCTTGTGAGGTTCTGTGTGGCACACTCTCCATTTGTATTTGTCAAAAATGTTTTCATTTCACTAACACTTTGAAAATATTTCCTTGCTGAGTACAAGATACTGTGTTGCCCTTTATTTCCTTTCGGGGCTTTGAAGGCATCATTCCCTCTAACCTTCTTCCCTTAGTTGAGATGTCAGCTGTCATTCAAATTTCACTCCCTGAAGAGTATTCTTTCTTTTGTTCCTAGCTGCTTCCCTCTAAGATTTTTCTCTTTGCCTTTTGTTTTTATCATTTCCAACACAATGTGTCTAGGTATTCTTCTTTCTTTCTTTTATTCTCCAGAGGTTTCTCGGAATTCTTGAATTGCTGAAGCAGTAACTTTTACCAGTTCTTGAATATTTGCTGTCATTATCACTTCAAAAACTGTCCCTGTCCCATTTCCCTTTCTGTGATTTCAATTAAATACAGGTTAGACTGGCCCATTCTGTTCATTGTTTTTTTTGCAGTACGCGGGCCTCTCACTGTTGTGGCCTCTCTCGTTGCGGAGCACAGGCTCCGGATGTGCAGGCTCAGCGGCCACGGCTCACGGGCCCAGCCGCTCCGCGGCATGTGGGATCTTCCCGGACCGGGGCACGAACCCGCGTCCCCTGCATCAGCAGGCGGACTCTCAACCACTGCGCCACCAGGGAAGCCCCCATTCTGTTCATTCTTTGTCTTCTGCCCTCTTTCTCTCAATCTTCCACACTTTGTTCTCTATAAGTTTTTGATCTACATTCAGTTTTACTACTTATCTCTTCAAATGTGTTTATTGGCTTTCTTTTGTGCTCTTAATTTCAGTTTTAGTATTTTCAGTTCCAGAATTTCTGTTTGGTCCTTTTCCAAACCTGCAGTGTCATTTTGTTCTGGTTTCTAGTTCCCATATTAAAAGCTTGGCTTCTCTTCTTTTGTACATAATAAGGCTAGTTGTTTTATAATCAGGATCTTTTCATTTCAATATCTTAAATCTTTTCCTTCTGTTTCTGTGCCCCATCCATTCCCCTTCACCACAACCTCCCACGGGTTCTCACTCCTGTTTCCTGATTTATTGTGTGACAGTCTCCCTTTTGCTCTTTTACAGACATTGATCATATACATGTTTGTAGGAATAGTTGGAGCCTAGGGTCATGTTTCATCCTCCTTAAAGATTTTGTCTTTTGCTTCCAGAGATCAGGGGCAAACATTCCATCTTGAAATTAGAGATTCTCCAGTTTTAGGAAAGCAGGCTGAAGGCAGTATGTTGACTTGTTTACTCCTGATTTTCCCTTAGAGGAAGATGCAGGCTCAGCAACACTCCCTGGGAGGGGTGGGGTCTTCATTAAGTAGGCCAGGCTGCCCTTCCGAGACCACCAGCAAGCCACACGCTGGAGCTCAGTTTTGCAGGTCTTTCCTGTTGACCAGCCAAAGCCCTTAGGGCAAATGCTCCTCTGAGCAGGGATCTTATCTCTCTGGTTCTGCAACTAGATTTTAGCCCAGTAATTTATTGCTATCATGCTAACATTTGTTGCTTTTGAGAAGATTACACAAACACCCCACCTCTTTGAGGTTGTGCGGTTGCCCCAGTAGGGGGTGTGATGTAAGTTACTATTATTCCACTACTGAGACGTGCAGAATGACTGTCAATTTAAGGGAGCCCCAGATTCTCCTTAAATTTATATTATTATGTGTGTTTTAGTAGTAGAATCATAGGTACTCAGATCACACAAGTACACAATCTTTATTCTTACATTCTACAAGCTGTCCCAATGAGTACTTGGTGTGAAAGTCATGTGAAGATTCAAGATGTATTGAAGGAGAGCATCTGAAATTAGATTTTTAAAAGAATTTTTAGCTCAGCTATGGAAAAGAGGACCCTAGGGTGCCAACTGAACAAATCATTCTTTTAAAAGAGATATGGGAACATATGTATATGTATAACTGATTCACTTTGTTATAAAGCAGAAACTAACACACCATTGTAAAGCAATTATACTCCAATAAAGATGTTAAAAAATAATAATAAAAAGCAAAAAAAAAAAAAAAAAGAAACCTGTAGTCTCTTTTGAATGAAAATAGGTATCTTGACTTTGCCATCTCCATGGCTTCTTAAATAACATAAAGGAGCTAAATGGAGGAAACTTAACCAAAATATGCACATTAAGTTAGAAGTTTTTGCCCCAAATTTAGTCAGAGCGCTAAAATGCAGTCTTATTAAAAATGTGGAGAATATTAATCTGGCATTTGAATTTTGAAAATAAAATTTTGTTTTACTAGTTGTTTTTTCTTTTACATGAAGTTGGGAAATTCAAAAGGGCAGAAATAATAGGATTTTTTTCTCCAGAGTTTCCAAACTTTTAGTGATTAAGAAAAATTGGATACGTAGGTTCTGTTTAGCTGTAATAGTCAAGGAATCCCTACCTCAGAAGGAGTTTTATGTAGGACTGAGGATCAACGTTCATAACTGACTTATAGCATTGTATTTCAAGGCAGTGATTTTTATTTTACATGGTAATTCGTATGATATTGGTATCAGTAAGAGGGGGACTTCTTACCTCATGTCCATTATTATCTCTAAGTAGTAAGAGGTGAGGTCATTTACTGGAAATGGGGAGTAGGAGCTGGGACTTTCACCCCCACCAGGCAGTAGTGGGACTTCCCAGCCCTCTCTTTGAGGTCAATAGTGGCCACAAGGGAAGCTTGGATTTCCATTCCCACCTGGCAATCACTATGTGCCCCTGCAACTCCCCGCTGTCCTGTCAGAGGAAATCCAATGGAAAGAATCAGTATAAGGGGGCTGCCCCTTCAACCCTTGCTGTCTGTGGAGGCCTTGCTGTCTGTAATGAGGCACTCCTACCCCATCAGTGGAAGCTCTCAAGAGAGCTGGAACCATTGCCCCAACCAGCAGGAACAATGAAACCTCTGATGGATGTTAATTGAGACCAAGAGAGCAGTCCCCAACTTCTACCACCATCAGGCAGTAACAAGATGGTGCCCCCAAACCTTCTTCTCCTGGAGAAGTTTCAGAAAAAGCCAGCTAAAATAGGTTTAAAATAAGATTCAGAGTGGCATAACATAATTCTGAAAATGCTCAGTTTTCAATTAAAAATCACTCATAATATCAAGAATCAGGAAAATCTCAACTTGCATGGAAAAAATTGAAATGAATAGAAACCAACACCAAGATAACAAAGATATTAGAATGTCCTGACAATAATTTTCAAACAAACATCATAAAAATGCTTCAATAAGCAATTATGGACATGCTTGAAACAAAAAAATAGAAAGTGTCACTAAAATAAATAGAAAACCTCATCAAAAGAGAAAAGATTTAAAGAAAAACCAAATGGACTATTTTTAAAAACTGAAAAATACAATAACCAATGTAAAAAAAAGAACAACAAAACCAAACCAAAACAAAAAACTCAATGGATGGGCTCAAAAATCAGTGAAGAGCACAGAGGAAAGAATTGGTGAACTTGAAATAGGAAAGTAGAAATTACCCATTCTGGACAACAGAGAGTATGAAGAAACAGGGATGTGGGACTTTTACAAAAAGCCGACATTCCTGTCATCAGAGACTGGGAAGGAGAGAGTAAAGACAGTGGGGCTGAAAATGTACTCAAAGAAATAATGGCTGAAAACTTTGCAAATTTAGCAAAAGGCATAAACTTACATATTCAATAAAGATGCCAAACCCCAAATGGGGTAAACCAAAATAAATTCTCACCAAGACACATTATAGACAAACTTCTGAAAACTAGAGGTTACATGTTTCAAGTACCAGGGGGAAAAAAAAAGAAAACAAACAAATAAAAAAACCTTGACCCAAGATACTGTATCCAGTGAAAAGATCCTTCAGGAAGGAAGTGGTAATCAAAATTTTCTCAGATGATGGAAGATTAAGAGAATTTGTCACCAGTAGATCTACCCTAACAAAAGAAAGGTTTTCTCTAAACAGAAAGGAAATGAAAAAAAGGAAAGAACAGAAATGAAAATGTCTTGGAACATTAAGAAAGAAGAAGGAATGGTAGAAAGAGTAAGAATAATCTTAAATAAATAAAATGTATTTTCTTTTCTTATTGAATTGGTTAAATCATGCTTGATGGCTGAAGTAAATTGTAGCATTGTCTGATATAGTAGTAAAGTATTTAAGGCACATTACAAATGGCATAGGGTAGAACATATGAAGAGAGTTAAGATTTCTGCACTTCACTCAGACTGGTAAATGGTGATGCCAGTGGCTAGTGAAAAATTAGAGATATAGAGTGTAATGCCTAGAGTAACCATTAAAAAGCTGTGTAAAGAGATGCATTCAAAAACAGTAGAGATAAATAAAAAAGGGTGCCAGACTCCATTTCTGAATGTTCAAACAGTGTTTCATTTCCAGCTTTTGCTGTATACTTTTTAAACTCTAAAATTAGCAACATTTATGACCCATTTTAATATGTTGGTCATTTCAGTAGTTTAGGAAGTAGGGCTGCTTTGAGTTCTCATTGCTAAGAAAGTTTACAAGTGCACTTTAAAGTTGTCATTATTTAAAAATAGGAACAGATCAGCATGCTTACATCTTTAGCTAGAGAAGTGTAACTCTAACTGTGACATCATGGAACTTGTCCGTGTGATAAGCCTTTTACTTCATGCCATTCATGAAGCATACTCCACCATTTCTTCAAATAGTGCTTTGCCACTGAAAACCATATCAACATATAGCATCATTCAATCTTCCCTGTGTATACTAACCATTTCTTTTTGGTCTTAATTCACATATGAAGGAACAAAGGATCAGAAAATAAGTGGAAAAAAAGGAGCCTGAGTCTATACAGGTGGTGCTCAACAAGTTCAGAATGCACATGTGGGTCTCCTGATTTTCAGTATAAACCTTTTAATATCACTGTCTCATTCTACTAAAGAGATCAAAATGGTACTTTACAAATCTCTTTAAGAACTTGAACTAGAACTGAAAACTTTCTGATTAATAAAAGTGACCAAAAGAAAATTCGTTCTTTCTCTTATGCCAAACCAAGTATTACATGTGCATTTTCAAGAAATAGTTGAAACATTCTCATTAGTCGAAGGAAAGATGATAATGAGTACAATTCCCAATATAATTTTTTTACTATTGCTCAGTCATACCCAATGCAGTAAGAGAGGAAGATACTTTGATATCCTCATTAATCAAAACATTTAAGTGTTGTATAAAATATGAACATGTACTAAGATAAATCTTTTAAATGAATACTGAGCTGGTATAAAAGGAAGGGTGTGAAAGAGGCTGGAGAAAAGGGAAACAGAGACATTGGAGGATGAGTGAGAATGATGCCGGCTTCCAATCTGACAGTTTCTGTTGAATCGTGGGGACCTTCACCTTCTGCCTTGAGGAGATCTGAAGAAAAGAAAATAGTATTTGCAGCCCATCCCACATTTGAAGGATTTTTTGAGAAGACTTATGCATAGATTTGTACTTCTGGAGAATTACACCTTCCTTCCTTGTAAGGTTAAATAATAATTAAACCATTCTTAAAGAAGGGGCAGCACAGACACCTGTCTGTTTGAACTTCCTGTTCGTCCGACATAAAACAAACATCTTCTGAGAGTTTACATTCATAAACTAGACATCATGAAGATATGCAGTTTGAATTCATGATGTGTGAACAATTTATTTTAATTTTTCTCTAGTAGTTAGCCTCTAGACAACTAGAAGAAACAAACCATCTCTGATAGAAGGAAGCTTCCAACCCACAAATCAATGATGTCTCACAAACACAAAAAATATGTGGCTGTGGGTGAGAACCAAAAAAAACAATACAGAATGAAACTCTTAAATTTTAAGATTTTGGAAACACCCATGTAGAAGAAAAGTGAATTTTCCTCAATGGGTTCAAAGAAATAAAAGAGAAATTTAAATAGATGAGCAAGGAACAAAAACCACAAAGACTAAAAAGATAGTAAAACTCAATGAATGGATAAAATAGCTTATTGGAATAAGAAAAAGAAAGAGGTGGTAGATTGGAAGAAAGAAGGAAAGGAATTTTATACAGTGCAGCCCAGAAAGCCTAAGAGAAAAAAAAAATATGAAGAGAGACTGAAACACAAAAAGACTGCTTGAGAAGATGTAACTTGTGTTTAACTGAACATGAAGAAAATTACAGGAAAAAGAGTGCCAATATTCAAATAGGTAATGCATGAAAGTGTTTCAGAATCAATGGCTGACATCTCTCTTTAGTTACTGTGCCAAAGTCACACTGTGCTAATCACAACAGCTTTATAAAAAGCCTTGGTTGCTGGAAGAGCAAGTCTTCTTACTCTGTTCTTTTTTTAAAATATGTGTTGGCTATTGTTGGTATTTCATGATTTTGGGATCTCATTGGGATGTTGGGTCTATATTTAAGTTATAGATCAGTTTGAGAAGAATTCACATTTTTATAGTACTGACTTGTCCATTCATGTAGCGTGAATATATACATATATACATAAATATTCTTATTATATATGCAGATGTATTCATGTATATAGTATGTTTAATATACAGCAGATTGGAAAGAGAGGAATCCTTAAATTTTTCTGAAACTTTATATTTTTACTATTATTTTTTGTGATATCTATTCCAGGACATTTGATATTTTTGATGCTATTACAAATTGTTTATTAATTTAATTTTCAAGTACTTTTTGCTTTAAGAAAATTACAATGTTAATATTAAAATGCCATTCAGGAACACTTTGCTGCACACCTGAAATTCATACATTGTAAATTAACTATGCTTCAATAAAAAGAAATTTCATTCAGTAAAATTTTCTAAACTTCAAACTTTCTAATAATTGAACCCACAGGTTTTGGGGATTTTCTAAACATACATTTACAATGTATGAAAATGTTGAGTGTTTTATTTCATTCCTGACAGTTTGTAAGTCTTTCATTATTTTTTACTGTCTTATTGCACAGGAAAGTTCCTCTGGGATAGAGTTGGCTATATTGGTGTGGGTAAGTATCCTTGTCTTGTAACCCACCAAAAGAAAATTTTTAAACATTTTATATCACATGTAATGTTTAATATATGTTTTTATAGATCATTTATCATAAAATGGATTTTCCTTTAGCTAAGAGTATTTTTTAATTTAAAAAATGAATGTTAAATTATATCATCTGGTTTCTATTCATCAACTGAGAAAATATTTCCTTGAAACTGTTATTTGGAAAATCATATTGTTTGATTTTGCTACATTAAAATAACCTTGCATCAATCAAATCTATACAACTTGTTCTTTTTTTATCCTTTATGTTAAGAAACCACTATTTTAAAATATTTATTTATATATACACAAATGAGTAAACTAACCTATCACTGACCCTAATATCGTTTTTATTTTTGATATCAAAGTTATGTTTGTCTCAAAAATTTTGAGAGTTTTTCCATACTTTCTTATTCAATGTAACAGTTTGTAGAAGATTAACTTATTTTTCCTTTAAGTATGTGGCCAATTATGCTAGTGAAGCCAGCTAGTCTGATTTCCAGAAAGTATTCTAATCACTGGTTAATATATATAATAGAAATCAAACTATTTAGATATTTTATTTCTTGTGTTATTTTTCAATAATTATATTTTTCTTGAACTTGTCCATTTCATTACATGCTTAAAATTATTGACTTACATTTGTTCATGATTGCTTATTATATTTTCAGTGTCTGCAGCATTGGTGGTAGTTTTCCTTCCTGACCATGATTATTTTTATTTTTCTTTCCTTTTTTTCTGGATAAAATTCACCAAGGATTATTAACTGTATTCTTTAAAAGAACAAATATTGTTTTTTATCATCCCTACTGTTAGTTTTCATTTCAATCATTTCTATGCTTATATTTATTATTTTTATCCTTTAATTGTCTTGGTCTAACGTTGCTGTTCCTTTCTATTACACTAAGGTTTAGCCTTTCATCTTTTCTAAATTTCCACATTTCCTCTAAATGGTTTTTGCTGTTTCTTACAACTTTTGCTATGTAGCAATTTTTTGTGCGTCAGTTGACTGAAAATATTTTAAATTTCTGTTTTGATTTCTTCATTGACATATGTGATATTTAAAACTGTATTCCTTAATTTCCAAACATATAAGTGTTTTCCTAGTTTTTGTTTAATTATGAATTTATAGCTGCACTGGTGGTGCAAATTAGGATTGGGCTCTGAATTGACTCACTGAAGAGGAAATTCACTGACAGAGTAGAAATGATCTTCAGAGGAGTCACTGGACTGCCTGCACTCCAATTCCAAGCCTTTATGAGTTTGTGCCCTTGGGATGTTATGTAACCTTTCTGTGCTCCATCTCATTATTATTTGCCTTGTAAAGATGAGGTTCAAAATCCAGAAGTTAGCGAAGAGGGAGCAGTGTTCAACTCCTCCCACCTGAAACGCCCAAGCTCTTCATCACACCCAAAACATACTCTTTACATACTTTTATAGGAGGTTGCTGGGTGTTGAAATTTTCTAACAAAATATACAGTACTCCTTTTTTTTGATTTTTTCTGATCTAATCTCCAACTTCCTGGGAATTTGGATTTTCCCATAAACCTGCTCTGAAAATGTGTGTAATTAAAACAACAACAACAACAAAAGGAAAATATAAAACTTAAATCCCATGCAATCCTTCCCTTAGTACCTTTAGTCCTAAGTTAAAAGCACTTTGAAGTCTGTGGGACTCCAAGAGTTAGATTTGTTTGGCAACCCTCCACAGTGAGTTAATGATTTCTTTGGCATTTTCTGACACTTTCGACAGCAATTGTTTTCAAATCCCCCCATAAAGGTCTTGAGAAGCCTTGGGACATTGTCATTTGAGATGATAACATAATTATTTTAAGAGAAGAGCTGAATTGTGTTGTGAAAGTTTCTGAAGATGGAGTCCAGATGCTCAACTATGGCCTGAGCTCAAATCTGGGCTGCAAATGTGGAGGGAACAACAGCTCCAGAAATGTCATGCTTCCCAGCACCAGTGAGCTCCAAGAACTTAAAAGATAAAGGAAACTGAGAGGAACTTGAGTGAAGCAGCCAACCTCTCCACAAGACAAGAGACCGGAACTTGGCTACAGAGAAGAGAGGTAGCAAGACATTGTCACTATGTGTTTTCCTAGTGCAGCATTATTTTTTAATAAAAAAGTAGTCTTCTCCTTTGTGTTGTTATGAATGTTTATATTAACGTTATATACCATGTTTATATCAATAACAAAACAACAGCAAAATCCAAATATTATTTCAACTCCTAATTCTGGAATGTTGCAATTGCATGAATATTAAAGGATAATGTAGCTTACAAAGGATAGTAAGTAATTATGCTTTGAATTTGGATATTAAAAATGTTTTCCTAATGGTTAGTAGAGTGCAATCAAGATTGAGTTTTGAGTAACTTGTGTGGTGCCCATGATATGGTGTAGCAGATACACCTTAGAATTTAACAGCAAAGAAATTGGTTTCAATTCTGTTTTAGCCACTTAAACCACGTGGCTTTGGAGAAACCAGTCAGCCTCTTGAAGGCTCAGTTTCCACTTTAGGAAAATAACACAGGGAACTCTGAGCTCCATCTGTGCACAGCAGTGTCATGGGCAGCAGCAGGTTAGCATCTTTGTCTAATGCTGGCTGAGGCAAGATTAATAATGTATGTTAGAGTTTGAAAGCTTGTGCATTTAGCAAGGACATATCAGATGCAGAATAACAGGTTTTGATAAGTGAGATTATAATAGGTAGTGCTTTATCTGGTTTTGTGCTCAGTTATATTTCAGTAGAATGATTCTTGCCTGATTAATTGTCCATCCAGGTGCCCAGACTGGAAGTCTGACTCCTTCCTTCTCAACTGTGTTTCTTCCTTCTCAACCCCAAGTGAATTAGCTCCCATTGAATTTGTCTTGAGATATCTCTCATACACACCTCCACACTCATGACTCATTTTTCACCTGGACTGTTGGAAAAGTGTTTCCCCAGTGGGCTTCTCTGCCTTCTAGGGTAGAGTATAGCAAGAGTGCTCATACCTAATTCTTTTCCATATCTTCTCATTATCTACAAATAAAGTCCAATTTCTTTATTTTTGCATAAAAGGCAAGTTACAATCCAGCTATATCTTGCCTGTCCAGTCTCATTTTCTGTCTCATCTGATTAAGATTAAGTGGGTCAAGCCACAAAGGACCACATGCCAGTCTGCAACCACACATCACTCTTTCACGTTTATCTGTCTTGTGTATTTTGCTTGTTCTGTCAAAATTTTATCCATTCTTCCAAGTTACAGATACTACTTCACCTAAAAGCTTTCCATATTGTGCCAATTCAGAAATTATGTCTCCTTATTTTGCACTTTTAGGGGATTACATATGTCAATTATAGCACCTACTACATTTGCTTGTCCCTGTGAACTCACTAACACCGTGGTCTTAATTTATGTGTCTTCATATCTTTCAAATGTATAGCCAAGGGTAGGCAACAAATGTATATTTGGATTGAAGTTCATCCCATCCCCATTTCTACTTATATGGTCTAGAAAGAGAAGGCTTCAAGTTCATTTAGTTTGCCAGGCGTGTTCTGATTTACCTGGGCTGAATCAATAAGTCTGATGCTCAGTCCTTTTATCTTTTCTAATCCATTCAGGGCATGAGTGGGAAGCGGTGGGTCTTAGAGGCTAATTAAGTGATTTTTTTTTTTAATTAAGTGATTTTGAGGAACATTATATAGTATTGTTCCAGATATGCCCTGATACCTAACCTGCCGTGCAATCACTGCCAACTTTGCCCCCACTTCTATGTGATTCCTAGAAAAGCAGTAATAGAAATCTAGAAAATTTATAAAATTGTATCAATAACTCTTTATTTTTCCCATATTCCCTAATACAAGTTTTGGGGGGAACTGGGTTGAAACATATGACTTACTAACTCTCCTAATTTAATTCTATTTCCTTAGGAATAATGCCTAGGTGTGGAGAGAGAGAGATGAGAGAGAGAGAGAGAGAGAGAGAGAAAGGGGGAAATTCAGTCTTACAAAGAGCTTTGAGTCCATTTCTTCACACAGCCACATGGAACAAGGGGGAAATAAATGTTTCTGCTCAATGAAATAGAAGTGTAAGTTAAACAGAAATACAAACCATGGATTACTGCGTTTTAATACATTAATTCTTCCAATTTAAGGTATTTATCAGTTTAAATTCTCCTGAGAGTGAAAAGGGGCCAGGCAAAAGGATGGGCAGAAAAGGGCCTCCCTTGGTTGGCTTTCATATGCGTTCTTTTTATAGACACCTTTTATCCAGGTCAGAGACTGCAACGCAATAGCAGGAAAATAAAATCCGAATTCATTTCTTGTTTAAGTCAGGGAGTGCTGTTGCAGTCAGGCACGGTGTCACAGAGCTCAGCAGAATGCAGTTCTTAGATAAAGTGTTGGGTCCAGCGGTTGATCGGGAGCAGAGTCGTGTTGGTTACAGTGATGGGTCTGGGCTGTCGACAGCTTTAGAAGTATGGCTACTTCTGTGATTGACTGGTTGAGTTCAAGAAGTGTATTCACTGGAGGGAGGCTGTTGCTCGCTCAAAACCTGGGGTCACTAACTGGCTGACTTCCTGTGTTATGCTGTCATTTATTGACTAGATTAAGGTGTGTTGTCACTGAACTGAGCAAACAGAATTCAAACCAGTTCTGGTGCTTACTTGTTACCATGGCTAAAAAAAAAAAAAAAAAAAAAATTCAGTTGTTTTCCTAGGAATGAGGGAGTTTTTAATTTTCACTAGCATTATGTACACTTTATGATATTTCATATGCTAGAATCTGCTTCCAGGTTTTGACTTCTGGTTCCAGGAAGATGGTATAGATATTCTTTTAGTAATGCCGCTTCCTAAGTACACTGAAAGCTCTGATGATTAGACATAAAACAAACACAGGAAGAATCTGAAGGTGGAAAGGAGAGGACATACTGGCCAGGGACCACAAGAACCAAGGAATGACACCATGGTGACCTGGATTTTCTTTTCACTTCATGTATCTCAGACTTGGAGTTGAAGAAGCCAGAAACCCAGATATGTCCATTGACACAGACAAAAAAACTCCCGCCAAAACCTTACTCTTTCTAGCTGAAGGACCAGGAAAAGGACAGCAAACAGAAATCATACATTCAGACTAAAAAAGCTTCTTTAATAAATGCTGCTGGGAAAACTGGACAGCTACATGCAAAATAATCAAACTGCACTATTTTCTCACACCATTAAAAAAGAAAATTCAAATAGATTAAAGACTTAAAAGTAAAACCTGAAACAATAAAAATTCTAGAAGAAAACATAGGCAGTAAGTTCTTTGAAATTAGTCTTAACAATTTTGGGGGGGAAGATAGGTATTCTCAGGCAAGGGAAACAAAAGCAAAAAAAACCCAAATGGGATTATATCAGCCTAAAAAACTTTTGCACAGCAAAGGAAACCATCAATGAAATGAAAAGTATCTTACTGAATTGGTGAAGATTTTGCACGTGATATATCTTATGAGAGGTTAATATCTAAAATATAGAAAGAAATCATACAACTCAACATCAAAAAGCAAACAAACAAACACCCAATTAAAAAATGGGCAGAGTCAGGGCTTCCCTGGTGGCGCAGTGGTTGAGAGTCCACCTGCCGATGCGGGGGACGCGGGTTCGTGCCCCGGTCCGGGAAGATCCCACATGCCGCAGAGTGGCTGGGCCCGTGAGCCATGGCCGCTGGGCCCGTGCATCCAGAGCCTGTGCTCCGCAACGGCAAATGTTGACTAGGATGTGGAAAAAAGGGAAGTGTAGTACACTGTTGGTGGGAATGTAAATTGGTGCAGCTACTATGGAAAGCAGTATGGAGAGTCCTCAAAAAACTAAAAATAGAACTACCATATGATCCGGAAGTCCCTACTACTGGATATATATCTGAAGAAAATGAAAACACTGATTTGAAAAGATATGCACCTCAGTGCTCATAACAGCATTATTTACAATAGCCAAGATATGGAAGCAACATAAGTGTCCTTCAATAGATGAAAGGATAAGGAAGATATAGTAAATATACAATGGAATATTACTCAGCCATAAAAGAGAATGAAATTCTGCCATTTGCAGCCATGTGGATGGACCTGGAGGGTATTATGCTTAGTGAAATAAGTCAAACAGAGAAAGACAAAAGACTAGTTGGTAACAAACTAGTGGTTACCAGTATGGAGAGGGATGGGGAAAAGGCAAAACAGGGCTAGGGAATTAAGAAGTAAAAACTACTATGCATAAAATAAATAAAATGCAAAGATGTAATATATAGCACAGGGAATATAGCCAGCATTTTATAATAACTTTAAATGGAGTACAATATATACAAATATTGAATCACTATGTTGTACATCTGAAACTAATATAATATTGTAAATCAACTATATTTCAATTAAAAATAAATGGGCAGAGGACCTGAATAGACATTTTTGCAAAGAAGACATACAGATGGCTAACAGACACATGAAACGATGCCCAACATCACTAACCATCAGAGAAATGCAATCAAAACCACTATGAGATATCACTTCACACTTGTCAGAATGGCTATTATCAAAAAGACAACAAATAACAAGTGTTGGCAAGGATGTGGAGAAAAGAGAACACTCACGCACTGTTGGTGGAAATGTAAATTGATACAGTCGCTATGAAAAATAGTATGGACACTCCTCAAAAACTTAAAAACGGAACTACCATACAATCAGGCAATTCTACTTCTAGATATTCACCAAAACAAAGTAAAAACATTAATTCAAAAATATATATATGCGGGCTTCCCTGGTGGCGCAGTCGTTAAGAATCCGCCTGGCAACGCAGGTGACATGGGTTCGAGCCCTGGTCTGGGAAGATCCCACATGCCTCGGAGCAAATAAGCCTGTGCACCACAACTACTGAACCTGAGCTCTAGTGCCTGTGAGCCACAAATAGTGAGCCCACGTGCCACAACTACTGAAGCCTGCACTCTCGAGCCCACGGACCACAACGAAGAGCAGCCCCGGCTCACCACAACTAAAGAAAGCCCATGAGCAGCAATGAAGACCCAACCCTGCCAAAAACAAACAAACAAATAAATAAATATATTAAAAAATATATATATATGCACCTTTATGTTCATTGAAGCATTATTTACAGTAGCCAAGATACAGAAGCAACCTAAATGTCCATAAATAGATGATTAGATAAAGGTGTTTTTTACACGCACACACCCACATACACCCATCCCCCCCACACAAATATATAATGGAAGATTACTCAGTCATAAAATAGAATGAAATCTTGCCTTTTGGGACTACGTGGTTGGATGTAGAGGGTATTATGCTAAGTGAAATAAGCCAGAGAAAGACAAATACTGTGGGCTTTCACTTATAGGCAGAATCTAAAATACAAAACAGATACAACCAAACAGAAAGAGAATCATAGATACAGAGAAAAAACAGGTGGTTGCCAGGGGTCGGGGGTTGGGGAGGAGAGAAATAGGTGAGGGAGATAAAGAAGTACGAACTTTCAGTTACAAAATAAATGAGTCACAGAAATGAAATCTACAATGTGGGGAACGTAGTCAATAATTAATGTAGTCAATAATTATAATTAATAACTTTGTACGGTGAGAGATGACAACTAGAGTTATCATGGTGATAATTTTGAAATATTTAGAAATATCAAATCACTATGCTGTATACCAGGAACTAACATAGTGTTAGCCAGCTACACTTCAAAACAAAGAAACAAACAAACACACACACACACACACACAAACAAATGTTTATTTAAAAATAGAAAAAGAGATCAGATTTGTGGCTACCAGACTGGTGGTAAGGGGAAGGGGAATTAGATGAAGGTGGTCAAAAGGTACAAACTTCCAATTATAAGATAAGTAAGTCCTAAGGATGTGATGTACAACTTGATTGAGACAACACTGCTGTAGGTTACAAATGAAAACTGTAAAAGGAGTAAATCCTAAGAGTTCTCATCACAAGGAAAAACAATTTTTAAAATCTATTTCTTTAATGCTGTATGTATATGAGATGATAGATGTTCACTAAACCTATTGCAACAATCATTTCATAATGTATTTAAGTCAAATCATTATGTTGTGCACCTTAAGCTTCTACAGTGCTGTATTATATCTCAATAAAACTGAAAGAAAGAAAAAAGAGGGGAACCTGGACTTCCAATCCCACCTGGAAATAATGAATTAGTTCCTTCCCCCCTCCTTTGAGTGATGTCAAAGGAAGGTAACTAAAACACGGGATCAAATAAGATCCCAAATCTCAGAACGTAATACCCAAAATATGCATATTTTAATAAAAATCACTTATACAAAGAACCAGGAAAGTCTCAACTTGAATGAAAGAAGACAGTCATGGAGGTCAACTCTGAGGTGACAGACTTTGACATTACCTGACAAAGATTTTGAGGCAGCCATCAGAAAAATGCTTCAAGAAGCAATTATAAACATGATTGACATCAATGAAAAAAGAGGAAGCTTTAGCAAATAAGTTGAAGTTGTGAAGAACCAAATGGAAGTTTTGGAACTAAAAATTTAATAACCAAAATAAAAAGCCCAATAGAGACTCAATATCAGAATGGAATGTACCAATTAAAAAAAAATCAATGAATTTGAAAATTGAACAATCTTCAAAATTAATCTAACAGCAAAGAGAGAGTGGAAAAAAAAAAAACTAGCCTCATGGACTTATGGACTGTAACAAAAGATGTACTATTCCTGTCACCAAAGTCCTGGAAGGAGAGGAGAAAGAAAACAAGAGGTGAAAGAGTACTTGAAGAAATAAAATTTGGCAAAAGACATAAGCCTACAGATTTAAGAAGTAGACCAAATTCCCAAAAAGATAAACCCCAAAGAAATCCACATCATGGCACATAATAGTTAAAGTTCCAGAAAAAAAGGCAAATAAAAATCCTGAAATCAGTAAAAGAGACACAGAGCCTTACCTACAAGGGGAAGGCAATTCATAGGACAGCAGATTTCTGTTAGAAACCATGAAGGGCAGGAGAAAATAGTGCACAGCCTTTTTCAAGTGCTGAAAGAAAAACTCAACCCAGCATTTTATATCAAGTAAAAATATCTTTCAGGAATGAAGGGGAAAACAAAACATTCTCAGGAAAGAAAAATATGTGTATATATATATATATGTGTATAAAATATATATATTCACCAGAAAACCTACCACAGAGAAATAGCTAAAGAAAATTCTCTAAACAAAAGAGATATGATAAAACAAGAATTCTAGGAACATCAGGAAGGAAGACGACCCTGGAAACAGCAAAAATATGGGTAAATACAATAAACAGTTATATTATAAACATGCAATTGTATTATAAACAAAGCAGAGTAGAGGGTAAAATGAGGTAAGGTTTCTACAGTTCCTTTGGGCAAAATGATGACACATGTAGACTGTAGTTTTATATATAATGGATATATAATGTAATATCTGGAACAACCATTGAAATAACTATACAAATAAATAGCAATACAGATAAATCAAAATTGAATTCTAAAAATGCTCCAGTAACCCACAAGAAGGAAAGAAAAAGAAATGAAAAAAAAAACCTGTCATAAAAGTCCCAATGTCAATAATTGTATTTACTGTTAATGATCTAAACACATCAAGTAAAAGACAGAAATTGGTGAGTAGATTAAAGAACGTGGGACAATTATATGTTGCGTACTGGTGTGGAGAGAAGGGAACCCTCCTACACTGTTGAGAATGTAAATTGGTACAGCCACTATGGAGAACAGTATGGAGGTTCCTTAAAAAACTAAAAATAGAGCTACCATATGACCCTGCAATCCCACTCTTGGGCATATATCCAGAGAAAAACATGGTTCAAAAGGATACACGCACCCCAGTGTTCATTGCAGCACTGTTTACAATAGCCAAGATATAGAAGCAACCCTAAATGTCCATCAGTAGGGTTTGAGGACTGGATAAAGAAATTGTGGTATGTATATACAATGGAATATTACTCAGTCATTAAAAAGAATGAAATAATGCCATTTGCAGCAACATGGATGGACCTAGAGATTGCCATACTGAGTGAAGTAAGTCAGACAGAGAAAGAGAAATATTGTATGATATCCCTTACATGTGGAATCTAAAAAGAAATGATACAAATGAACTTAGTTACAAAACAGAAACAGACTCACAGACTTAGAGAAAAAACTTATGGTTACCAGGGGGGAAGAATGAGGGAAGGGATAGTCAGGGAGTTTGGGTTCAACAAGTACACACTGCTATATTTAAAATGGATAACAAACAAGCACCTACTGTATAGCATAGGGAACTCTGCTCAATGTTATATGGCAGCCTGGATGGGAGGGGAGTTTGGGGGAGAATGGATACACATATATGTATGTCTGGGTCACTTTGCTGTGCACCTGAAACTATCACAACATTGTTAATCGGCTATACTCCAATATAAGATAAAAAGTTAAAAGAATTATATGCTGTGTATGAGGAACTCACTTTAGGTAAGATGATAAAGGTAAATTAAAAATAAAATAATTGAAAAAGCCATACCACTCAAACACTAATGATAAGAAATCAAAATTATCTATACTAATATCAGATAAAGTAGACTTTAGAACAAAGAAAATTAACTGACTAGAGAGGAGTATTGTATAATGATAAAGGGTCAATTCATCAAGAAGACAGCAATCTCAAATACATATAAACCAAACAACAAAGCTACAAATATGTAAAGCATATTTATTTCACAGAAAAATAAATATCAGTTTATAAAGTTACCAAAATATCTCATTGAGATGTTACTCATTTTTTTTTAATTTAAAAAAAATTTTTGGCTGTGTTGGGTCTTCGTTTCAGTGCGAGGACTTTCTCTAGTTGTGGCAAGCGGGGGCCACTCTTCATCGCGGTGCATGGGCCTCTCACTATCGAGGTCTCTCTTCTTGTGGAGCACAGGCTCAGGCTCGGTAGTTGTGGCGCACGGGCCTAGTTGCTCTGCGGCATGTGGGATCTTCCCAGACCAGGGCTCGAACCCATGTCCCCCGCATTGGCAGGCAGATTCTCAACCACTGCGCCACCAGGGAAGCCTGAGACGTTACTTTTAAAATAATCTCAATAAAGAAATTTATTTGGGAAGTTGCCTTTTTTTTTAAGCTATTGCTTATTGTTATCTACAAAGTGGTCTATCTACTCATTTATTCAAGTTTTTATAGCTCTTAGAAAAGATATTTTTTCCACAAAGTCATAGGCACTTTGTTTTTTTCTCTATATTTATGTTTTTACTGTTATTGAAAATAACAATATTAATTTGTTATATTAGCCAGGGAGTTATTACTGGCAAGGGTATACTTTTTCTAATTAGCTAGTATACTTAATTCTGTTCTTGGTTCTAGCTCTTTCTCTTTATATTTTCATTAAAATGACAATAAAACTAGGGTAATTTGTTTTGTCCTCTAATGTATATGTATATATATGTATATATGTGTGTGTGTATATATATATATATATATATATATATATACATATAAAATTTTTCATGCATGATTTTTTTTGTTCTGGCAATTACTGGGTAGTTGTGATTCCAAGACATTTTGGACAGATATTAAAATAATTAGCTGTGTTATTTCGCTCTTGAGTATCTCAGAGACCATTGGTTTGATTTGTGATTTTTCTTATTTTCTAGTATATGCATTCAATGCTACAAATTTCCTTCTAAGCACTGTTTTTACTGTATCCCACAAATTTTGATGTTATAGATTTTTTAATTTAATTCAAAAAAAGTTTAAACTTCTAAGACTTTGACTCATGTGTTACATAGAAGTGTGTAGTTTAAACTCAAAATATTTTGTTATGTTCCATCTTTCTGTTATTGGTTTTTAGTGTAATTCCATCGTGAATGAAAGTAAACTTTGTATGATTAATATTATTTTAAATTTTTTAAGGTGCTTTTTTAAAAAAAATATGTTAAGGTGTTTTTTTATGCCCCAGAATATTGTCTATCTTAGTGAATGTTCCATTGTGAGCTTGAGGAGAATGTATATTCTACAGTTGTTAGATGAAATAATCTATAAATGTCACTTATATCCCGTTGATAGATGGTACTGTTGAATTCAAGTATGTCCTTACTGATTTTCTGCCTGCTGGACCTGTCCATTTCTTAGAAAATCTACTGAAGTCTCCCACTAGATTAGTGGATTCCTCAGTTTTAACACTGTGTATTTTTTTAAAAATCAAACAATGTATTTAAACTGAAAACAAAAACAAAATAATGGCTCAACATTTCTCACTTTGTTTTCTGTTTTACATATTTTGATGCTCTTACTTAGGCACATACACATTAAGGATTGTTATGTTTTCTTGAAAAACTGACCCTTTAATTATTATATAATGTCCCTCTCTATCCCTAATAACTTTCCTTGCTCTGTTATCTACTTTGAAACTGTTATAGTTACTCCAGTTTTATCTAGATTAGTATTAGCATGGTATATACTTCTCCATCCTTTACTTTTACTCTATCTGTGTCTTTACATTCAAAATGGATTTCCTATAGACAACATATTTTGTGTCTTTTTTTCAATCCAGTCTGACAATCTCTGTCTTTTAATTGGTGTTTTAGACCATTTTCATTTAAAATTATTATTGATGTAGTAGGATTAATATCTATCATATTTGTAATGTAACTATTCTATACTCATTGCCTTTGTTCTTTTTCTCCTTTTTTTGTCTTCTCTTTTTCTGACTTCTGTGGGTTTAGTTGAGCATTTTATGTGATTCCATTTTATCTCCCCTTTTAGCATAAAAATTATACTTCGTTTTTTCATTTTTAAGTAGTTGTCCTAGAGTTTGCAAAATAAATTTACAACTACTCCAAGTCCACTTTCAAATAACAGTTTACCATATCACAGCTACTGCATGTACCTTATAACAGATATTCACAGTTTCTCTCTCTCATCCCTCAAAACATTCCTGCCATTCATTTCACTTATCCATATGTCATAATCACTGAATACACTGTTGCTACTATTATTTTGAACAAACTGCTATTTGGTAGCTCAATTAAGAATAACAAAAATAGGGCTTCCTTGGTGGCGCAGTGGTTGAGAGTCTGCCTGCCGATGCAGGGGACACGGGTTCATGCCCCGGTCAGGGAAGATCCCACATGCCGCGGAGCAGCTGGGCCCGTGAGCCATGGCCGCTGAGCCTGCGTGTCTGGAGCCTGTGCTCCACAACGGGAGAGGCCACAACAGTGAGAGGTCCGTGTACTGCAAAAAAATAAAAAAAATAAAGAATAACAAAAATAAAAGATGTTATTTTATCTTAATTTATTCCTTCTCTAAGGCTTTTCCTTTCTTTATCTAGATTTGACCTAAGTCATTTTTCTTCTTTCTAAACAAGTTCTTTTAAAAATTCTTGCACAGCACATCTACTGGTGATGAAGTCTCTCAGGTTTTTTCTGAGAAAGGCTTTATTTCTCTTTCAGTATTGATAGATAATTTTGCTGGGTACAGAATCCTAGGTTGGAGAATTTTTTCTTTCAACAATTTAAATTTTTCATTTCACACTCTTCTTGTTTGAATTGCTTCTGAAAAGAAGTCCAATATAATTCTAATCCTCATTTACATTCAATACTCTGCAAGTAAAGTAAGATTTTTTTCCTCTGGTTTCTTTTGAGACTGAGATTTTGTCTTTGATTTTCTGAAGTTTGAATATGATTATGCCTATAGGTAGATTATGCCTATGGGTTTTTATCCTGTCTGGTGTTTTCTGAGCTCCATGTATCTGTGATTTGGTGTGTCATTATTTTGAACAATTCTCAGTGAGCATCACTTTAATTTTTTCTGTTCCTTCCTTTTGTTCTCCTTCTGATATTCCCATTATGCATATGTCACACCTTTTAAAATTGTCCCGCAGACCTTGCATATTCTGTTCCATATTTTCATTCTTTTCTCTCTTTGAATTTCAGGTTTGCAAATTTCTATTGACATGTCTTCATTCTTTCCTTAGCCATGTGTAATCTATTGATGAGACCAATAAAGACGTTCTTCATTTTTGTTTAATGTTTTATTATTTTTAGAATTTTCTTTTCATTCTTTCTTAGGATTTCTTTCTCTGTGCCTACCTTATACATCAATTCTTGCAGGATGCTCACTTTTTCCTTAGAGCCTTTAGACTGCTTTCATAGCTATTTTAAATTCTTGGGAGGATAATTCCACAATGTCTGTTGTATGTAAATCTGGTTCTGATGCTTGCTTTGTCTCTTCAGTGTGAGTATTTTACCTTTTAGTGTGCCTTGTAATTTTTTGTTGAAAGCCAGACATGATAAATTGGATAAATTTAATTGAGTTAAATAGGTCCTTTAAAAAAAAATTATTTATTTATTTATTTATTTATTTATTTTTGGCTGTGTTGGGCCTTCGTTGCCACACATGGGCTTTCTCTAGTTGAGGTGAGCGGGGGTTACTTTTCACTGTGGTGCATGGGCTTCTCACTGTGGTGGCTAATTTTGCTGCCGAGCATGGGCTCTAAGTGCGCAGGCTTCAGTCGTTGTGGCATGTGGGCTCAGTAGTTGTGGCTCACAGGCTCTAGAGTGCAGGCTCAGTAGTTGTGGCACATGGGCTTAGTTGCTCCGCAGCATGTGGGATCTTCCCATACCAGGGCTCGAACCCATGGCCCCTGCATTGGCAGGCAGATTCTTAACCACTGTGCCACCAGGGAAGCCCCAAGTTATATAGGTCTTTAGTGTGAGTTTTTATGTTTATCTGCTTAAAAATTGGGCTTACTCTTTACTGTGTTTACTGTTTGCTGTAGCTATGGTGTCAGAGACTAAAATTTCCCTAGTATCCTTGTTTTGGTCACCCTTTTGTCTTTGGATTTCCCTAGAGATTCCTCCCTAAGGAGAGCCTGAGCCATGCATTTATTTTATCATAGCCCCTGTTATTATACTCCATGCATGTGGCGGTAAGACAGGGGTAAGAGAAGGATTCTATAGCCTGTGATTAGGTGTCAGTCTTTTAGAGAACCTGAGTTGTGTATTTTCCTTCCCCTACCCCAAAGGTCAGAGGAGGCTGGAATTGGGTATTTTCCTTCCCCAAATTCAGTTAGGCTTTGGTAAAACCCCAGGTGGGTTAGGCTCTTATAAAATAGTTTTGGTGTGCCTCATGGGAGGTAAAACTTAGGAAAGTGTGGAGGAGTTCTGAAGACTGAGCACCCTCGGGAATTTTAACTCTCAAGCCAGTCCACACTAAACCTCTTTAAACTTATCAACTATAGTTTAAAGTATTCCTACCAGTACTGTCTCCAGCTGTGGGCTTGTCTTCCCAGTAAGCTATGGTTTCCTGTATTCATTTGTCTGTCTCTAATTTCTGGGGAACTTTCCCTATGACCTCAATTCTTTAATGGAACTAAGAAGAATTGCTGATTTTCAGTTTGTTCAGCTTTTGTTAGTTGTTGCTGTTGTGAGGATGGGAGCGATGACTTCTAAATTCCTTACTGTCAGACTGGAAACTGAAGTCTCTTTGATTTGAGATAGATGTTGTCATGTGAAGAAAACATAGTGCTACTCCATTTTATAATTGTTGTTATTTTAAACAAGTATGACATTTAAATCTTATCAAATACCCATTAGTTGTCTATGCATTCACTTTTGTTTTCAAAATTATTTGTGTGGTTAATTTTTTATACATTTCAAGATGTAACTTTTCTTTCATCCATGAATACATCTTGCCTACTCATAACTCAGTTCTGGATTTTATATCCAAGAATTTTATTTGTTATTTTTGCATCTCTATTTCTGAATGAATCTCACTTTTTATCTAGAACTTTTATTTTGTCAGAAAGTAGAATGAATGAAGCTTTAGGGTTATGCTAACATAATTCAATGAATAAGAAACTTGACATCTTTTTCTCTGCTTGAAACAGTCCATGTGACATGGGAATTATCTATTTGCTCCTTGATGGCCTGACATAACTGGCAATATTTATTTTGCAATTTGTGTTGAAATGGTTTTGTTATTCAATATAAGTTTCTTCATACCTTAATATCATCATATTTGAGTTCTTAATTTTTCTTCATTTCTTATTTGATGGGGTCAGATTTCTTCATCAATAGATGTACATACACACATGTTCATATACATACATGTATACATACTCATACATACACTGCATAATGATAACCAGATGCTCTATTTTACAATTCCTTTTGCAACTGAAAATGTTCCCACTTTGCCTGCATGCATGAGAGATGATACATCATCCACTTACACCTTCTAAAATCTTTAGCTGTTGCTCCATTATCTTGTGATATTTAGTATTGCAAACAAAAAGTGGCTTAAAATTGTTATTTTCCCTACTTGGATGATAAAATATCTTTTTCTTTCTTTCCCTGGTTTGAATATTTTGTAAAGGTGTGGTCTCTTCTTATCTCTGAAGTTGAGTAGAGGTTTTGAGGTTTGTCATCACCATCTTCTAATTTGATTTTCCGCAGTTTGAATTCTACTCTTTTATGTCTCCACTGTGGCTTTTAAAATTCTATATTGACATATAAAGCAGTCACTCCTTTGGTCAATGTCTAAACTTGCTCTAGTGCCATGCTGTCATAATTACTACAGAATTTCAATAGGTGTGATCATCTGGAACTGAAGTTCATTCTTCTACTTCAATATTTTCTTGAAATTTCTGCCTTTATACTTTCATATGTATTTTTAGAATCAGCATGATCATTTCCAGTAAAAATATATCCACTGGGATATTTGTTTGGGATTGTACATAGACCTAGCAAAAGTGCATTTAATGTAATTGCTACACATTGGGTGGAGGAGTTTTTGACCATATATGGCCCAACTGGGACTGTCATGGCACTGTGGAAATGAGCCAAAAGGCGGTAACATATACTAAAATATGGTAAATCATCTCAGGTTTCAGCATAATGTCACCTTTCCCTTATATTTCTGCTCTTAGATCATTCAGAAAAAGCCCCTCTCAAGGATCATTAACCTCCTGACTTCCATGAACAGGATGTAGGTCTCATTCCTCCATTGCTTTACTGCTTTGGGTCATGTCTTGTGCTTCTGTTGTATGGTTTTCTTGTTAAGTAAGCCTGTTTGGTTTTGTGGCTAAGCAAGCCTACTTTCTTGAGTGATCATTAGCTTACAGGGTCTCCCATACTTTTTCTCTATTTATTAGCCCCTAGTGGGATTAACTACTTAATCATCTACTTTGTTCCTTTCCTCTATCCCTATCAAAACCATGATGATAATAAAATATAGTCAATGCCATATTGAAATTACAGTGCATTTATGAATCCTGGGATCTTGAGATTAGGGCCAGAGATGTCAGTATATATAAAGAGTGATTATTACAGAAATGAATACTGATATGTGTATATTTGTGGGGTAGTGTGGATATATATATCTCTTTCCTCTGTCTGCTGAGGACCACAGAAGCAGTGACATCTCAGAAGCAATTAACATATCCAGCACTTAATTTCTATTTTTATTTATTTTTTTGCTGTATGCGGGCCTCTCACTGTTGTGGCCTCTCTCAGAGCACAGGCTCTGAATGTGCAGGCTCAGCGGCCATGGCTCACGGGCCCAGCCGCTCTGCAGCATGTGGGATCCTCCCAGACTGGGGCACGAACCCACGTCCCCTGCATCGGCAGGCAGACTCTCAACCACTGTGCCACCAGGGAAGCCCCCAGCACTTAATTTCTAAATGCCATTCTCCAGTAAAAAGAACTGGGTTTCCCTGGAGAAATGGTTTGAGTCTGGGTTTGGGGCAGGGGCAACACAGATGAGCCTGAAGCATCATGTTTGAAGTGCCAGAAAGTAAGAAAATGGTAAAAGAAAAAAAAAAGAGATAACAGAAAAGAGAAAGGAATAGAAGAAGGAGAGAGAGAATGGGACACAGGAGCATCCTGAAAGAGTTTCTAATAACCCCAATTGGAACTACTTCAACAACAAAGAAAATTATGAAATTATTGGATAACCTCCTCAAATAAAATACTCATGAATTTCTACTAATAAAAATACAGTAAGTCCCCTACATATGAAACTTCCAGTTATGAATTTTCAAAGATGCAATGTGCGTTCGCATGTCCAATCACGTGTTAGTTCACGTGTCTGGCATACATTGTCACGTATGTGAATCCTCTACTAGTGGCTGTGCTTTGTGTACTTTACTGTATAGTACTATATAGAGTACAGTAGCACGGTATCTTTTTACAGTAGTACTGTATCTTTATTTCAAGCCCAGGATGTACGGAAGCAAGCGTAAAAGCAGCAGTGATGTAGCTGGTACAGCTAAGAAGCGCCAAGCGATAACGATGGAAAAAAAAAAGTGAAAATAATTGAGACAGTGGAGCCACAAGAGGAAGAAGAAGTAACTGAAGAACTGAAGAGATTCACGACACAGGAAATGGCAAGGGGATTTTCTTTGTTTGACGAGACACTGTTAGTTTTTGAAGCACAGGACCGGAATGTAGAATGGTACACGATGGTTGCAGCAGCTGTTCAGAATGCAATCCAGTGCTACTGTGTCATCTATGTTGAGTAAAAAAGAACTACTACCCAGACATCACTGGATCATCTCT
The DNA here is from genome assembly GCF_005190385.1 of Monodon monoceros. NCBI lineage: Eukaryota > Metazoa > Chordata > Mammalia > Artiodactyla > Monodontidae > Monodon > Monodon monoceros. The sequence continues at coordinate 7,852,042 of NW_021703776.1, read as the reverse complement.
TCAAGTGGGTAGATAGAATTGAATCCAGCGAGGAACCAGAACCTGTGCCATCAGCGCCAGCCATGAGTGAAATTGCACCTTGCCCTCCGTCTCCTATTGCTGATGATCCTTCAGCTCTACCATCTCCCACCTCCTCTCCCTCCTCCAGTCAGTAACTCTTCTTGCCTGTTCACTCGATGCCAGCCCCTGATGCCAGCTCTTGTACTGTACTACTGTATTTTTCAAGGTACTGAGCTGTAAGATTAAAAAGGTTTTCTTTATTTTTTGTGTTTGTTTTTTATGTATTATTTGTGTGAAAAGTATTGTAAACTTATTACAATACAGTACTATATAGCCAATTGTGTTAGTTGGGTACCTAGGCTAACTTTGTTGGACTCAAGAACAAATTGGACTTACGAATGTGCTCTTGGAATAGAACTCTTTCGTATGTAGGGGACGTACTGTAAATGATTAAATAAATAAGGGAAAGTCATCCCTTACAGAATTTCAAATAACAAATGTAGAAGGAAGGAGGGAAAGACAAAATCACCATCAACACACCACAGTAACAATCACTGCAGGCAAGATCCACAAAGCAATGCTAAAATTAGCAATGCTAAAATAAGGAGGAAAAGGATATTTGCATAACCTCAAAGTATCATCCCTAAAAGATTTCGAATTACTGTAGTGTTTCTGCCATACCTCCACAAATATGTGCAGAAGTCCCTTCCACAACTATCTTAAACATCCTCATGATGGCTCAAGGAAGTCCATAAGAGATCTACAGAGGTGGGAGTGCATGGCCACTGGAGAGACCTGGGCTGGGCAGTTGGTAGAAAAGCAGAAGGGAGTGAGTGAAGAGGAGACTGTACGGTGACTGTAGACCTAGGTGGGCTTATGGCAATTAGATGGGGGCAGGGAGGCAGGAGTTTCCATGGTCCATGAAGAATAGGCAGTTTGATGGAAGCAAGAATACATGTAGGGAAACACCTGGTGAAAAGTAAGTGTGGAAAGGCAGATGGAGAGTCTGAAGGGCTGTGAGGAACTTCTCCTTAATTAGGTGAGCAACAAGGAGGTATGGCAAGTTCTAGAGCAGGGAATGGTGAGGTCAGAGCTTAGAAACACTTCCCTGACATTAACCATTTTATGAACATGGAACAGCTCTCCATTTATTTAAAAAAAATATTCATCAGAGTTTTGTAATTTTCCTTATATAGAAATGTTTATTTCCTCTTGTACATTATTTGTTAAATTTATACATAAGTATTTCAGTTTTGGGAGTGCTAATGTAAATGGTACTGTGTTTTTAATTTCAAATTCCACTTATTCATTGCTGGCATATAGGAGAGTGATTGACTTTTGGTTATTAACCTTACATCCTACAACCTTGCTATAATGGCTTATTAGTTCCAAGAAGTTTTTTTGTTGATTCTTTTGGAGTTTCTACATAGATGATCATCTCATCTGTGAACAAAGACATTTTTGTTTCTTCCTCCCCAATCTGTATAAATATTTCATTTTTTCTTGCCTTACTGTGTTGGCAAGGGCTTCCAGTGCAATGTTGAAAAGCAGAGGTGAGAGAGTATGCCCTTGCTTTGCACCTGATTTTAGTGGGAAAACTTTGAATTTCTCACCATTAAGTATGCTGTTAGATACAGACTTTTTGTTTTAATCATCTTTTTTTTTTGGCGGGGGGGGGATCTTAGTTCCTTCACCAGGATCTTAGTTCCTTCACCAGGGATCAATCCTGCCCCCCCTGCAGTGGAAGCGCAGAGGCTTAACCACTGGACCACCAGGGAAGTCCCCAGCTATAGGCTTTTTGTAGATAGTCTTTATTAAGTTGAAAAAGTTTCTCCTATTGCTAGTTTACTGAGAGGTTTTTACCATGAATGGATGTTGGATTTTGTCTAGTGCTTTTTCTGCATCTATTGATGTGATCATGTGATTTTTCTTTTAAGCTTGTTGATGTGATGGATTACATTAATTAGTTTTTGAAAATTGAACTAGCTTTGCATACCTGGGAAAAATTCCACTTGGTAGAGCTGTATAATTCTTTTCATACATTTTTAGATCCCATTTACCCACATTTTGTTGAGAATTTTTGCATCTATGTTCATAAGACATGGTGGTCTATAGTTTTCTTGTGATGTTTTGGTATTAGAATTATGCTGGCTTCATACCATTTGCTATCTGCTTCTATCCTCTGAAAGAGATTGTAGAGAATTGGTATAATTTCTTCCTTAAACGTCTGGAAGAATTCACCAGTAAACTCATCTGGCCCTGGTACTTTCTGTTTTGGAAAGTTGTTAATTATTGATTTAGTTTTTAAAATAGATATAGTCCTATTCAAATCCTCTGTTTCTTCTTGTGAGTTTTGGGAAGATTTTGTTTTTCAAAAAATTGGTCCGTTTCATCTAGGTTATCAAGTTGATGGGCATAAGGTTGTTCATAGTATTCCTATATTATACTTTTAATCTGTAGCAATATCCTCTCTTTCATATCTGATATTAGTAATTTATGTTCTTTCTGTTTTTTTCTTCATTAGCCTTTCTAGAAGCTTATCAATTTTATTGATCTTTTCAAAGAACTAGTATTTAGTCAGTTTTCTCTACTGATTTCCTGTTTTCAATATCTTTGATTTCTGCTCTAATTATTATTACTTCTTTTTTTCCTGATTATGTTGGATTTAATTTGCTCTTCCTTTTCCAGTTTCCTAAAGTGAACACTTAGATCGTTGATTTTAGATCCTTCCTTCTTCTTAAAATACACATTCAATGCTAAAATTACCTTCCTAACACACTTTTGCTGCATCCCACAAGTTTTGAAAAGTTGTGTTTTTATTTTCATTTAGTTCAAAATACTTTTAAATGTCTCTAAAGGTTTTTTTCTTTGATCCACATGTTATTTGCTGAATTGTGCTGTTTAATCTCCACATATTTTGGAATTTTTCGATTGTCTGTCTGTTTTTGATTTCTAGTTTAATTCTAGTTTAATTCAATTGTGGTCTGAGGGTAGACATTGTAAGAGCTCTATTCTTTAAAATTTGTTAAGGTGTTTTATGACCTGGATTGTTATCTGCCTTGGTGGCTGCTGCATGTGATCTTGAGAAAAATATGAAATCTGCTGTTGTTGGATAAAGTAGTCTATAAATGTCAATTATATCTTTTGATTGACAGTATTGTTGAGTTCAACTATGTCCTCACAGATTTTCTGTCTGCTTGATCTGTCCATTTGATAGAGGGATGTTGAAGTCTCCAACTATGATAGTGGATTCATCTGTTTCTCCTTGCAATTTTGTCAGTTTTTGCCCCATGTAATTTGACACTTTGTTGTTAGGTGCATACGTATTAGGAATTGTTATATCTTTTTGGAAATTTGACACCCTTTTCATAGGGCAATGCCCTTTGTTTTTATCCTTGATAACTTTTCTTACTTTGATGTGTTCTCTGTCTGAAATATAATATAGCTACTCCTGCTTTCTTTTGATTAGTGTTAGCATGGTGTATTTTTCTCGATCCATTTACTTTCAATCTATGTGTCTTTACATTTAAAGTGGGTTTCTTGTAGACAACATATAGTTGAGTCTTGCTTTTCTGATCCACTCTGACAATTTCTGTTTCTTAATTAGTGCATTTAGGGCATCAACATTCAAAGTAATTATTGTTGTAGATGAATTAATATTACCAGATTTATTTTACTAGTTTTTATTTGTTGCCCTTGTTCTTTGTTCCTATTTTTTTCTTCTACACTTTCTGCCTCTTGTGGTTTTATAATTCAATTTTATGATTCAATTTTCCCTCCTTTCTTAGTATATCAATTATACTTCTTCTTTTACTTTTTATAGTGGTTGCTGTAGAGTTTCCAATATACATTTACAACTAACCCAAACCCACTTTCAAATAACACTATATCATTTCACAGGCAGTGTGAGTACCTTATAATAGCAAAATCATCCTAATTCCTCCCTCCTGTCTCATCTCATATCACTGCTGTCATTCATTTTACTTATATGTGTGTAGATAAGCATATGAATATACATGATAAATACACATAAGCATACATTGTTGAATAGGTTGTTACATCATTATTGTGAACAAACTATTACCTGTTAGATCAATTAAGAACAAGAAAAATAAAAGTTTTTATTTTACCTTTACTTATTCCTTCTTCAAAGCTCTTCCTTTTTTTAATGTAAATCCAAGTTTCTGATCATATTATTTTCCTTCTCTCTAAAGAAGTTCTTTTAACATTTCTTGCAAGACAGGTCTACTGGCAAGAAATTTCCTCAGTTTTTGTCTGAGAAAGCCTTTATTTCTCCTTCACTTTTGAAGGATAATTTCACAGAGCATAAAATTCTAGGTTGGCGTTCTTTTCTCTCAATACTTTAAATATTTCCACTCCACTCTCTTCTTGCTTGCATGGTTTCTGAAAAGTCAAATGTAATTCTTATCTTTGTTCAACATAGGTAATGTGGCTTTTTCTTCTAGTTTCTTTAGGGATTTTTTATTTATCTTTGATATTCTGTAATTTGAAAATGATATGCCTAGGTGTAGTTTTGTTTAGCATTGATCTTGCTTGGTGTTCTCTGAGCTTTTTGGATCTGTCATTTGGTGTCTGACATTAATTTGGGGAAATTCTCAGTTGTTATTCTTTCAAATATTTCTTCTATTCCTTTCTTTCTTCTTCTTCTGATACTTGGAGGGATTTGGAAATTTAGATTGGAAAGCGACCTCTAAAATATACACTTTTCTGAAGAGGTTTAAAGCAGAGAACATTTGTACATTCAATGTTCTGATTTAAAATTCCAGCTTGCACCAGTCTGAAAGACAAAGCCAACTATTTTGTTGTTGATGGATTAAAATAGGAGCAGCTGCAAATGGAGAACAGGGGTCTTTGTCTGCTTTGCCACTATAAAGTCTAATAGGCTTGAACAATGCCTTATATGCATTGATAAATGTCTGTTGACAGGCTGAATTGGGATGATTTCCCATCATTCTACTTTGTGTTGCCCTAAGATTGGCTCAGTCTTTTCCTCAAGAGAGACAAAGCATCAGCTGATCCCCTACCTTCTCAATGTGTGACACTTAGTATTAAATGATCCACCCTCTCGGGTCGGGGAAGGGCCAGCTCCCTTCTATGTTGGGTTTGTCTCACAGCCAACATTTGCTTGTGGCTGAGGTGCAGCCACACTGGTGATGCTGGGACTGACCAGTGCCATGCCCACCAGACATAAAAAACCTTTGAGTTCTGCTTCTATGTGCCTCATTGCTCTAAGGGCTAATGGGTGGTAAGCACAGACATTCTTTTTGCTCACCGTATGCTTTAAACCCAGTCTCTAAGGGAGGTACAGGGTGTTGTAGTCTGATATATGGCCTTGTGACTTGGCAGGTAAGAAAATAGAGACATGGATCCAAGTAGTCATGGTCCCAGAGGGCAGGTTCTACTTTACAGCCTGGATAAATACAAAGTCATTAGTTCTAGTTATTCTGCAACAGGACATCTGTGGACAAACACTTGGTTTTGCCAGAAGAACTGCCTCCGCTCTCCTCAGGACCAAGCGGGGGTTTTATGAAGATTGAGGTTGCAGCTCACCCTCATAAACTGGGACAGATTCTGTACCCAGAGGCTAAAGAGGAGCCAACTGCATTCATATGCTATAAATTTACCTTTGTTAAAAAACAAAAACAAAATCTAATTCCAATGCTGTGACTCCTTTCTGTGTTCCATGCATCGTCATAGGCAAATCCGGCAGCTCAGAGACACCTTCTGTTTAGAGGCAACTCCCCAAGTCCTGGCCACTGTACAGATGAGAAGATACAGTTCTCGCGAGAGGCTAGTACTCAATTTCTGAAAATACATCATCAAAGGAGGGCATCAAAATATTTAAGACGATAGATCTCCTAAAATGATTTCCTTCAAAACTAATAACTTGGGGAAAGATGAAAATTATCTTGCCACTGGTTCTTTATAAAAAGATTTTTCAACATTACCAGATCACTGATCTATTGGGGAAAACCTTAGTGGTCTTCTTTATTAAGAAATACAGTCAAGCTTCATTATTCAGGGATTCAGCATGTACAAATTCACTGCTTAGTAAAATCAGTTTGGAATTTGTAACCTCAAAATCAATACTCATGGTGCTTTCACAGTCTTTTGCAGACATGCTGAGGAATTTTGAGCTGCCCCCTGCTCCCAGCTGGGGTTGAACAAGGAGGTGCTGGCCCTATTGTTTCTCACACGGTGAACACATGCCCTTTACATGGTATGTTTAGTACCACATTTACACATTTTGTGACTTTTTAAAACTTGTGATTCTGCTGTTTAAAATGGTAACAGCACTTACGTGCTGCCTGGTGTTCCTAAGTGCAGGAAGGCTGCCATGTGCCTTATGGAGATAAGTTTCCTTCAGGGATGAGATCCAGTGCTGTTGGGCTTGAGCTCAATATCAATAAATAAACACTAACTATTAAATAAGGAGGCTTCAAACAGAAACACATATAAAACAGGTTGTGTATTGATTGGTTGAGGAGAATGTTGTGACCTGAAGCTTGCAGAAACCAAACCCTGTATTTCCCCTAAGAGCAATGGTTTTGTGTTCACTAATTCAGTCCTTATGGAGACTTTACAGAACATAATATTGTGAATGATAATAATTGACTCTGTCTCTCTCTCTCTGTCTCTCTCTCTGTCTCTTTCTGTCTGTCTCTGTCTCTGTCTCTCTCTATATATATCAGGTGCTTTATAAATATTTTTTCACTTAATAAATAACTTTCCTGCAAGAGATATTTACTATTTCCTGTTACCAAATACAATGTCTGAAAGTCTAAGGAACTTGACCAAGGTCAACCTTCTATCAGTGACCACACACTGGAAGAAAAGATCTGAGGCCAAAGCATTATTTTCTCAAATGGTATAGAAGGATAAATAGATAGATAGATAGATAGATAAAGATTATAGATAGGCAGATAGCTGGATGTGTGCTCACTCCTATGCTTGTTCTGTAGCAGAGGAATTTGGCCGAGCTAGGTCTGGGTATTTTGTGATTGCTTGCTTCCTGCGACTCACCTTTACAGCACTGGCCACGGCTGTCGTTTACCCCACTAGACAGTGAGGCCCCTGAGGGAAGCAAGCATGTCGCTCTCAGTCACACATTCACAGTTGTTACTCTGGGCCCAGGACAGTGGTATTCTCAATAAATACTTGCCGAGCAAATAAATACACACGAATACAGGCATGCAGGTGCACACGCATGTACACACACCTGCACACACATGTGGAGTTGCTCTGACTGAAAGGGGAGGCTTCCTGCTTGCTCTGTCCCTGTGTGTGCCCAGGCTCTGAACATTGCCAGCCCCCAGGGGACGCCCCTCTCCCCCCCCGCCCGCCATGGATACTGTGGAACTAATCTTGCTGACTGCTGCCCTGGATGCTGCTCTGGGATCTTTTTTGGCTGTGGGAAGCCACACCGTTTCACTTAGCACTCCGTTGAAAAGTTGAACCATTTTCAAACTTAAGTGAAACAAATGCTTTTATGAGAGCTCTAGAAAATGAAAGGTGACACGTCTTGTTTATCCATTAAACAGCAGAACCTAACACACCATTGTAAAGCAGTTATAATCCAATAAAGATGTTAAAAGCTAAAAAAAAAGAAAATGAAAGGTGAGTCACAAAAGCGAGCGTGTTCCCGCAGCACCCTGGCCTCTCCTCATAGGCAAACACTGAATCCTTCACTTCGTGCAGGGCATGAGAGGAGGCTGAGAGTGGTGGTTTACAGGCCCAAATGTGGCGACCACACAGTGTAGTTCTTATCTTGGCTGCAGCTTCTGGAAACCTTGGGTAAGTTAACTTGATCTCTGTGCCTCACTTTCTCCATCTGTGAGCTGGGAATAATAATAGCACCACCTCCTAGGATGTTTATGAAAGCTGAGTGAGGAAAGACATGTAATGCAACACAGAATGTGCTCATTCCATGTGGGTCATTATTCTGAGCAAGGTCTGGTTTTGGTTAGGAGGAGGTGTCAGCTCCCTCCAACTCAAGATGAGGTACAACATCTATGCTTTCTGACACAGAGAATGAGACTCCACTTCGGTCACACCAGGGAAGGCTTGACTTATAGAGGTTGGACTTGACAATAGCTGGCAGCCGTCTAAGTGAAAAGGGAGAAATAAAATGCTCTTTTTGCCTCTTTTCCTGGATCTGAGAACTTCAAGGTAAAAGTGATCATCTTCATCCAAGTAAAATCTTCAGCTGAAAAAACCCATTTAGAAAATGTGTTTTTAATATTACATCAATGTGATTTAGTGTGACAACAAATCTGTGCTCTTCCAAAATCCAAGACCAAAGGGAAAGATTTAGAAACACGTCATCTTTTTGAAGTTTCTGAAGATCATAACCATTTAAAGGCTTAAAGGAAAATAGAGTTTAGAAGATTATGCTATCTTTAATAATGACATTATTCAAGAAAATTGAACCAATTATGACTATTTTTCTATGTGACCATTTTAAGACTCAATTATAACCATGAGACTCTATATTTTCCCTGGTTTACAAAAACATTGATGATATCAGATGCTTGTTTTATCTCTCTGAGCAACAGGAAGTGAGAGTAACATCTTAGTGAAGGCTAGAAGCCAGGCACTTTGGTAGGTAGGGGTTGTACTTTGACCTTGTCCAAAATCACACAGTGATGAAAGACACATTTCCTGGAATGCTATCCTGGGTCTTATGATCTTTCCACCTCGCCCTTCTGTCCCTTTCTTCTAAGCTTTAATCACCTTTTCCAACAAGTGCCTTCATCAGTCATGGAGAGCGTGATTTCGGATAGCAAACTCGATGGGTCATGTTCTGTCCATGTAACATGGTCAACAGGTGGATTGGGGCAGTTTAGTTTTTCGTTCTTATTCTTTTTTCTGCACTTTCTTGCATTTCTCATGTTATTTTATACTTATTATAACTTTATTTACAAAAAGTCACTTGTCTTAATGTGGGTAAAGATTATTGAATTTTAAAACTCAGTTCAACAATTATTCTAGGCATCTGTTGGAAAAGAAAGAAATTATGACTAAGTTTCATCTGCTTCATTCAAGATGAATCCCTTAAAAACTCTTTCTCCCTAAACATATATATATATATATATATATATATATATGTATATAAAGAGAGAGAGAGAGAGAACTAATTGATACAACAGTATATATCAGACTGAACATGTACAATTCTAATCTATGAATGTATGTCTCCAGAAGATACTTTCACAAACTGGAAAAGACACGTATACAAGAATGTTATTTTTTGTGTTCTTTATATGTTGAAACATTTGGCAACACCTCAAATGTCTATTTTCTGAAGGTTGATGGATATTCATGTAATAAAAAATTATACATGTAAAGAATGAAACTGGACCCCCTATCTCATCACATACAAAAACTAACCTAAAATGGTTTAGACTTGAATGTAAGACCTGAAACAATAAAGCTCCTAGGAAAAAACATAGGCCATTAAGCTCCTTGACATAAGTCTTAGCAATGATTTTTTTTTTTGGATTTGACACCAAAAGTCAAAGAAACAAAAGCAAAAATAAAAATAAACAACAACCTGATTAAAAAATAAGCAGACCTGAATAGACATTTTTCCAAAGAAGACATCCAGATGGCCAACAGGTACATGGAACTATGCACAACATCACTAGTCATCAAGGAAATGCAAATCAGAACCACAATGAGATACCACCTTGTATCTGGCAGAATAGATATCATCAAAAAGAAAACAAGTAAGTATTGGTGAGGATGTGAAGAAAAGGGAACGTTTGTGCACTGTTGCTGGGAGTTTTAAATAGGTGCAGCCATTATGGAAAATAGTATGGAGGTCTCTCAAAAAATTAAACATAGAACTGCCATGGGATACAGAAATTCCAACTCTGGGAATTTATCTGAAGAAAATGAAAACACTATCCCTGAAAAGATATATTCACCCCCATGTTCAGTGCAGCTTTATGTACAACAGCCAAGATACAGAAACAACCTAAGTGTCCACTGATGGATGAATGGATAAAAAAATTGTGGTATATATATGCAATGGGATATCATTCAACCATTAAAAAAGAATAAAATCTTGTTATTTGTGACAACTTGGATGGACCTTGAGAGCATTATGCTAAGTGAGGTAAGTCAGACAGAGAAAAACAAATACCATATAATCTCATTTATTTGTGGATGGAAAATAAAAAAGAGTTTATAGTTACAGAGAACAAATTGTTGGTTGCCGGAGGCGGGGGTCTGTGTTAGTCATAAAATAAATAAGTTATGGGGATGTAACATACAAGAGGGTGACTACAGTTAACAATGTTCAATTGCATAATTGAAAGTTGCTGAGAGAATAGTTCTTAAAATTTATCACAATTAAAAATATTCTGTAAGTGTATATGGTGATGATGTTAACTAGACTTATTGCGGTGATCATTTCACAATATATACATATATTGAGTCATTATGTTGTACATCTCAAACTAATATAATATCGTATGTCAATTATACTTCAAATTTAAAAAGAAGAAAATCTTGCAGTCATTAAAATAATGTCTCAGATATGCTTAAATCAAAGTTCTTTATAGTTATTGACATGCTTTCTCTTTTCACTTCCTGTGTACAGAGAATGAAGGAAAATCTATGTGCCCATGTCTGACTGTCTTTGGGCTGCAGAGATGTACCCAGCTATCTTCTCAACATTTCCACCTCCGAGTTGACAGATATAAGAGTTATCTCATCTTCTCCTTCTTTTCTTCCTCACTTATTCCAGTTGATTCAGTCCCCCAAGAGTGAAAACTAGGAGTCAGTATTAATGTTTTCTATGGATGCATTACCACCACCATGCCTACACACACCCCTTCAATCCATGCAAGGTGGTGTTGAGTGTATCTTCAATACATTCTTATCTTTCTTCCCTCTCTCCCTAACCTGGATCAGGCCCTATCATTTCTCAGGTGGATAATTTTCATACCCTAGTCTGATCTCTCTGCTTACGGTTCAGGTTCTTCACATTGCAGATAAAGTTATCTTTCTCTAAAATGACATTCTGATTACATCATTCTGTTCTTATTTGGTTTTGTTTAAATTTTTTTTTTTAATCCTCCAAGAGTCTTCCCACTGCTTATACTTCAACAGCGAAATTCCATAGCTAGCGCCTGGCCCCTGATACCATCTGCAGCATCACCCCCATCCCACTCTTGCATTCCACACACTGTGCATGATTCCCAGTTGTAGCATGGTGGCTTCCAATCCCCTTCTGTTTGTACATGGCACCCCTGTGCCAGTAACACTGCTGCTCTGTTATAAATCTCATCAGTTTCTGCTTATTCTTGAGGTCTCTGCTCCAGGAGACACTTCTATGAGTCTTCCTAGAACATCATGAGTGGAGACAATTACACCTGCTTCAGGTGCCCTTATCCAAATGTTGTCATAGCCCCTCCATATCGTGATATCTCTCTGCTCCAAATAGACCTCATTCTTCATGAGCAGGGACCATGACTGACTCCCCTTGGGACCTAACTCCACACCTGGCAGTGATAGATGTCTTAGTTTGGATTTCACTTAGAAGTAAACCCTGAAACAAGGTCTTAAGCGCAGAAGATTATCTCATAAGAAGCACAAGAGCAGGAACAGGGAACAGATGAGGGAGATAGAAAGCTAATAAAAGGTCCACTGTAAGTAGGTCACTCCTGCAGGCAACTGGGACTCTGTTGCACCAGGGGCCATCTGAGGAGCCATCTGGAACATTCATCAGGGAAGCTGGAGTATTTATCCATTACCTCTTGTGGGTCATTGTTGAAGGGCTGTCCTTGCCCTTCTGGACTGCCCGGCTTGCAGGCTGCAGCCTGAGAGAAAGTCCCCACTTGTGAAGAAGAGTAGCATGTCTTTGAGATGGGAGCCACGGGGGTACATCTGCCAAAGCAGTGGACAGACTCAGAGGATGCGAACAGCGTCTGCACAGTCAAGATAGCATGAAGTTTTGCTGAAGGAATGAATTTTTAAAAAAGATTGCAATGGACTGTGGGCAATGAGAAGAATTTTGACTGGAGAGGTTGGGTGATTTTTTAATCAGTAATTTTATTTAATATTATTTATGTTTTTATAATTTATAACAAAGAAGCATATTCTATAATAGGATATCATTCACTGAATTTTGGTAATATAGCATTGAAAAGCTGTTTGAGATCATATGATCAGTTTGTTTAATTTCTCTTCCTCCAATTATAGAAGCTGCATTTATTGTTTCCTCACAGGTTGTTTCCCAACCTGCTTGTGAATACAAATGCTAAGAGCTTGTAGTCATCCCGTGTTTGGAAAACTTACTTCTTTAGGAGTTATTCTCATGAGATACTCAATCTTATTTTGTCATGTCTTAAAAATGTATCTTTTGAAGACACCCAAATTGGGAACAGTCCTCAATGTAACATGATCTCCTCAGATGCTGGGCAGTGAGTGCATTCTCCCCTTACCCTACCTGATGTCTGCCACAGCTTCAACGGCCTGAAACTACTCACCATGGGGGTCCCAACTCCCCCAGACACATCCCAATGTGTCACTGCACCTCATAAAATAGTGCTCAGGACTGCCGACAGTTCTTGCATAGACCTGAAGGAGTGCAAAGTGTGAGGCATGGAAGGGTACTGATGGATTCTGCCCAGGATTCTAACCAAGGTGCTGGAATTGGCCAGGGGTCCGGTCCTCCCTGCCATTTGACTCATTTCCTTCTTGGGTTCGACTTGCACACCAATCTCTGTCTTCTAATACGTTATCAAGTTTCATTTCTGCTGGGCTTTCCTGGCTTCTCAAGAACTCACAGGAGGGACTTCCCTGGTGGTCTGGTGGGTAAGACTCGGCACTCCCAATGCTGGGGGCCCGGGGTCGATCCCTGGTCGGGGAGCTAGATCTCACGTGCCGCAGCTAAAAATCCCGCATGCTGCAACTGAGACCGGGGCAGCCAAGGAAATAAATTAATTAATTACTTCTTTAAAAAAAGAATTCACAGGAATCCTCTCTTCTGCCCAGGTGCTGGGCCTGGAACTGGAAATACAGACCCACAGCACACGGGCCAGGCCTACGAGGTGCTGACACGGGCAGCCAGCCCGGAGGTGTCCACAAGTCACAGAAGCACCCGAGGGAAAGGTTCGGCTGCACATCCAGACAAAGTGTATGAAGGGCGAGCTAAGTGCACAACAGTCCTGTGAGGCGTCCGCAGTGTCACTGAGGTGACAGTGGTGTCCTGACAGGGCCGTGGAGTTGCTCACTGGTCAAGTTCCTTCCTTCCAATGCCAACCTAGGCTTAGCCATGGTCTCTAGAAAGAATGTGCTTAATTTCTCGATATTCAGTGATTCTACTATTTAATACAAATGAATAAATAATAAAGCTAATCACGAATGAGAACAGTATGTAAAACGTAAAGAACTGTCATCAGTATTACTGATTCAGAAAGTGAAACTATAGGAACACAGTTTTCTCTTAGTTATATGATGTGTAGTTTTTCCTTCATGGGCATATGTTATTTTAAATCAAGAAAAATATAAGAAAAAGCAGAAAAATCGGAAATTCAAAGACACAAGGACATTTGTGATGGATTGGTTACTGTAGAGGAAAATAATCTCACATAAGGGGAAGGTAGAGTAACACAAATAAATCTTTATGATAAAATCTTGCCTATTGGGCTTTTTCATCATAGCCACCACAGTAATTGGCTCTCTCTGAGGAACTTTAAGAATGCCGCAGATGTGTGCTGGGGTCATCAAAAACAAATAATAGACAAATAATACTACTGCGAACATTACTAATAACAGTGTTACTAAAGGACACAGCAGTTCACTTGATCTTTACAGATACAGAAACTTGAGCCAAATATGATTCTTGATATTTTATGAGCATGCAAAAAATTACCCTAGAATGAGTGTAACAAGATGTTAAAATGGAACTTTTGGCTGAAACATGTAGATATCAAATTCCAAAGTTATTGGTTGACAAGATTTACAAAACATGTAGCCAAGAAGTGGTTAGAGGACTCAATTCAGAAGCTTGTGGGGCAAAGTATGTGCATGTGTTCTTGTGCTACACACCCACTGAGAAAAGTTAAACAAAATGAGTGTTTTATGAACAAATCCCGATCTGCATGTGAGTGGAGGAGGGGTTGCCATGGGGATCAGTGCTGACTGTATTCCTGGTGCAGCCCTAGCCCCCCAGGGTCTCCCTTGTCTGTAGGGTGCTCAGTCAGTTCAGACGGTCTCTTAACCATGTCTTTTATTTTCTGTGTTTCTGATGCTTGAGCGTCTTGGGACTCTGCTGACCCTGGATGGACAGGGCCATATCCTTCTGCTCTAATCACCCCAGGGTCAGGTACCAGACAAACAAAGGGAGTCCCTGGGCTCCAGAGCCCTCTGAAATTATTCAAGCTAAGACATCCTAAGCCTGCTTACCTTTCTTCTCGCCTGTTTCTTCCTGCAGAAATCACAATAAAGGGTCTTTCCCAAGTTTCCCCCTCTTCCTCTGCCTCCTGACTGACCCTGGCACTGTCCTGTGTGGCGCCCCTGGCAAGGTGGGCTATCTCCTCTTGGGAAATGCAAGTGAAAAACTATCTTTTTAATGGCAACTGTCTTCTGATCTGTTGGCCTTACTATATCTCAAATTTTCTAATAATACATTATAATTTAAAGGAGATAAGAAATGGACCATAAGCCATTTGAGCCCACTGAGATGAGCTAGTTCTGAACCTAGTACATCTGGGTCTCTAAGTCAACCTACCTTTTTGGGGAGGGGTGAGGTGAAGCACCCACAAAATAGAACAGCTCCTCAGTACACATACGGAGTAAGATTTTTTTTTTTTTTTTTTTTGCGGTACGCGGGCCTCTCACTGTTGTGGCCTCTCCCGTTGCGGAGCACAGGCTCCGGACGCGCAGGCTCAGCGGCCATGGCTCACGGGCCCAGCTGCTCTGTGGCATGTGGGATCTTCCTGGACCAGGGCACGAACCCGTGTCCCCTGCATCGGCAGGTGGACCCCCAACCACTGAGCCACCAGGGAAGCCCCTGGAGTAAGATATTTTTTAATGTCAATATGGTTACCTTAGTGAGGCCTGAACTTAAACCACTACATTTTTTTTCTAAGTAGTCACCACATATCTGCTTACTACTCTCATCTATATCCATTCTTTCTTGTTTATTTCAGAAGTCTTCAGTTATCTGTCTTGAAAACTTACATTTTTCTATTTTGAGATGCTTTCATTTTCTATGATTTTCACCCACTGTTGACTGTCACGTCACATATCCTTATGGCAAGATCCGACAAGACCTGCATGTCTGAATTGAATTTTACATCTTCGCCTAACTCGGGTTCCACTTGCTCATGCAAATGCTTGTTTCATCATTTCCAGTTCATTAGCCATTCCCATTACTGGAGGAAACAAAATCCAGACCAGAGCTCTCTCAGGCTGCCATCACTCAACCTTGCTCCATCACCTCCCCAAGAATGCCTCTGGCCTTCACCACAATCCATCATCCCTGTAACAGGCTGTAGCATCCTATGAAGTCCTCCAGGATACCATCCTCATCCAGCAGTTTCCCAGTGTAGATCTATCCCTGTTCGGAAACTTTAGGATCTTCCCCTTCCCTACCTGTCTTATACTAGGGACACCCACCAAAGGGTGTAGATGGAAGAGTAGGAAAAAGATTTCAAGAACTGATTAACTCTGAGTGCTGTCCTTGTATGAACATCTACAGGATTTCCCACTTTCCACAATGGAGAAAACTCTTCAGAAAAAGTGAAAGAGTTAATGATGTGTTGGAATGGCTATGTAATTGGGAAGGATGTGCCACGGTGCTGCTTCCGGTTCAGTTGTTCACATATTGATTAATGTTTTCTGTGACAGTTTCTGAATCCAGATGATCATGAACACAGATGAGATGCTCATCTTTTTTTAAAAAAAACTATTGTGGCATAGTATACATAACATAAAAATTTACATTTTTTATAATTAATTTTTATTGGAGTAGAGTTGATTTACAATGTTGTGTTGGTTTCTGCTGTACAGCAAAGTGAATCACATATACGTATAGCCACTCTTTTTAAGATTGTATTCCCATATAGGTCATTACAGAATACTGAGTAGAGGTCCCTGTGCTATACAGTAGGTCCTTATTAGTTATCTATTTTATATATAGTAGTGTGTATATATCCCAATCTCCTAGTCTATCCCTCGCACCTCCCTTTTCCCCCTTGGTAACCATAAGTTAGTTTTCTACCTCTGTGACTCTATTTCTGTTTTGTAAATAGGTTCATTTGTACCGTTTTTTAGATTCCACATGTACGCAATATCATATGATATTTGTCTTTGTCTGACTTCTAATTTTTAAGCGTACAGTTCAGTGGCATTAAGTACATCTGTATTATTGTCCCACCATCACAACAATCCATCTTCAGAACTTTTTCTTCTTCCTAAACGGAAATTCTGTACCCATCTAACAACAATTTCCCATTTCCCTCTCTCTCCTCAGTCCCTGGCAACCATCATTCCACTTTCTATCTCTATGACTTTGGCTACCTTAGATACCTCATATAAGCATAATCTTACAATATTTGTCTTTTGAGGATGGGCTTATTTCACTCAGCATAAAGTCCTCCAGGTTTATCCATGTTGTAGTATTTATCAGAATTTCATTCTTTTTTATGATTAAAGAACAGTCCATTGTATGTTTATACTACATTTTGTTTATTCATTCATCTATCAATGGACATTTGGATTGTTTCCGCCTTTTGCCTGCTGTGAATAGTGCTGCCATGAACATTAATATACATGCAGCTATTTGAGTCCTTGTTTTCAATTCCTTTGGATGTATATGCCTAAGAGTACAATTGCTAGATGGTATGGTAATTCTAGTCTTAATTTTTGAGAAACATGAAACAATTTTCCATAGCAGCAATACCGTTTTATAATCCCATCAGCAAGGCACAAGGGTTTCAATGTCTCTACATCCTTGTCAACATTTATTTTCAGGTTTTTTTTTTTCTTTAAAATTTTTATAATAGCCATCCTAATGGGTATGAAGTGTATTTGTGGTTTAATGTACATTTCCCTAATGATTAGTGATGCTCAGTATCTTTTCATGTGCTTTTTGGTCATTGGTATATCTTCTTTAGAGGAATGTCTATTCAATTCCTTGGCCCATTTTTGAATTGGGTTATCAGTTTTTCTGTTGATGAGTTGTAGGAGTTCTTTATATATTTGTGTGTTATTCCCTTATCGACACATGATTTAAAAATATTTTCACCTATTATGTGGGTTGCCATTTTACTCTGATAACACAATTCTTTGATGCGCAAAGTTTTAATTTTGATCTAGTCCAGTTTATCTCTTTTTCTTGTGTTGCCTGTGCCTTTGGTGTTATATGCAAGAAATCTTTGCTAAATTCCATGTCACGAAGCTCTTCTCCTATGTTTCTGTCTAAGAATTTTATAGTTTAGGTCTTTCATCCATTTTGAGTTAATTTTTATATGGTATATGGCAAAAATCCAATTTTATTCTTTTATATCATGCCAGTCTTTTGAATTAGGATAACATTGTGTTAATTTTGGTGTGATCATTCCCATTTTATAAATGGGTACACAGACATTTGGAGCAATAAATGCTTTATCCTTGGTCCCTCAACTATACAATAGCAGTGATGGTTCAAACACAGTTTATTTATTCTAGTCGCAAGGTCAGAAATCGTCACACATACGCACGGAAGTTAAGAGGGCTCCAGCCAAGAATAACTAATCTGGATTTATTGTCCTTTAACATAAAGTACATTCATATAATGGGATTCTGCTTACAATGCATGCTCATTGTGGGTGTGTATGTTCATTTTCATATTTGTAACCACACAGGGCCTTCAAAACAAAATCAACTCATGGATATTGTCAAAAACCTTCAATACTCACTACCCCTTGACTGCTAGAATATAGGTAAGCTAGAAAGCAATGGTTAGGGGAAAGTTACCCGCTGCCACAAAGATCTCACTGATTGGCAAATCACTTAAACTGAGTATATGTTTCACTATTCAGACACGCTGACGTGCAGAGCTCTTTATTTTTGGAAAGACCGTGTGTGTTCTCTATGTTGCCCCCTCATTCAATATTCATTTATTTATTTATTGGGTGAGGACCGGCAGCAGGTTGTCTGGGAACCAAGAGGGGGAAGACAGCATTTCTGAGCTTGGGAACTCAGAATTAGGATGGGAGCTACGTACGCTGTGAATGGCTGCACAGCTGGGCACAGGGTGCGGGGAAGCGCGGAGGGGCTCCTCTAACCACATTTCAGGGAGAAGAGCCAGAGCACACTTTGTGGAGGAGGAAGCAGCCCAGCTGAGACCTTAAGGATGAGTAAAGAGAGCATTTCTTGCAGCACTTGCTGTGAGTCAGGGGCCTTTAATACACTCATATAATCCTTACAATAACCCTTTGGAGTAGATTCTCTTATTATTCCAATTTTATAGATGAAGACACCGGTTCAGGCAAGACGACACAACCAGCACCATCTGCAGGCAGTGAGGAAGACATGCAGGGCAGAGAGAGCAGTTTGTGCCGAGGCTGGGGACAGGGAGAGTGGGACCCTGTCTGAGGAACAGCTCGTAATGGAGCGACACGCTGATTGGCGGCATTTGGACCTTCTGCTGTAGGCAGAGGATACTTAGTGAGGCTTGCTCAGTGGATGTCTGTAGGATCATAAAACTCTTGAGTAGTGTTTGCAAAATCCTGGGTGTGTACCCCTATGTGCATTTCTTTGTTTAGAAGATTCATCTGTTTTAGCAGATTCCCAGTGGTTAACAGACCCAGTGAATAGTAGAAAATCACTAGAGGATCTTAGCCAGGGGAACAGTCCTATACATATTTTCCTGGCCAAACTGAAGCTGGGCAGGTTCAGGGCAGGATGACCCCTTGCTGCACTTCTGTGGTAACAAGCTGATGATGTGTGTCCATCACCCCCTTTGCACATTGATACCCCTTCTGGACACAAAGTTCCATCAGGGTAAACATTTGTGCTGTCATTGATCCATATGCCCTACTCATGTGACCCACAGGTAAGGTGGTAGATGCTAGATTACTGTTTGTTGAATGAAATGGATAAATATATCTGTGGTGTTTGGATACTGAAATGAAGGTAGAAATTAAGACATGAAACAAGTAAACAAGTAGGGGACTGAATATATTTAAATAAAGGTAAAAAATGTAAAAAGGCAAGTGAAGGATTGAACCCGAGGTCACTAGGAACCAGACATATTTATTTCCTAGTCATTACTTTTCTCAAATAGACCACATAATGACCATTCAAGAATTCCAAGTGCCTAGGATGAAATATAAACAATTGGTCATGAATTAGTAGAGAGGAAAGAACATGGGATTTGACAGCAAAAGACACGGAATCAGGCCCACCCTGTCCTGTTTACAACTGGACAACCCATCACGCTCAGAGATTCAAATGTTCTTAAGGAAAATGGAAAACTGTCCCAGCCCGCCTCCAGGATGAGGACTGGATAAAATGAGATGACGACGCAAACTAAAGTTATTAACTGGAAAGCTTTTACTAATGAAAGGGTAAAACAATTATTTTAATGGAAACCAGGAATTTGCATACACACTAGTAGGCAAATATTCTTAATAATACAAACGCTTAAATGAGATCTCCATGTGGCACTCAAAACAGGAGTGTTTTCTCTCATTAGCAGACTAAGAAGTAGGGAGAATGTTGCCTTAAGCTTAGACCAAAGAAATAGGGTGGTGATGGACTAATAATAATAATATACTACTACTAATAAAGTGTACACTCAGAAGAATTGTCTGTTAGGCCATCCAAGAGAACATTTTGTTTTGCCTCAATTAGCTCTGGTTGCTTCTTCTCCGGTCAAGAAAAAACTCATGCAGACATATGCCTTCTTGGAGGCTCTCAAATTCCTTCGGCTGCTAAGCATTGTTTGCAGAGAAAAAATAAACTTTTCAGATCTTACATGTGAAATAAATCAAAAATCATGTTCCAAACCCTTATTCTAATTTCTGTGGAGAATCATTGGACACTGTTTGCATGGGTCAGGGTGAACTTTCAAACAGAGAACTGTGAAGGGCTTCATTCCCACTCTGATGGATTGGGGGCCAGACAGGACATCACTTGGAAGCAAGTGATGTTTTCTTTCTTTCGTGCAAAGGAAATTTAATACAGATACGGTGTGTATCCAAGAAAAACTTGATTGAGTTGTTAGTGATCATTTAGTCAAATCTTTAGTCCAAACAGGAAGAAATGTACTTAAAATCACAAATTTCTGCATCCCCCCCCCCACCATTCAGCTCATTCATTTATTCAAGGAATAGTGATTAAGCATCCATCTGAGCTGAGGCCGTCAAGAACGCGGCCTCTAAGTGTATAAGATGCTCTCACCGCTCATGAGGATCTTGTGGGCAGATTAGCAGAGACCCAGACGTGGACACAGACATTACTTTCTGCAAGTGAGCACCAAGTTGGACCAGATCAGCACACAGAGGAGTACATAGAGGATGCAGCCTCAGAGTTTGTGGAAGGCCTGCCATAGGACAGATACATGAGCTGGGTTTGACAGATGATCTTTTCATTGTATTGAGATTTGTTTTAATCAGGTGTGGTAAAATACCCAGACATGGACATAACTATCATAAAAGAAGAAGCTTATGCCCACAGGTCCCTAGAAACAGGAGGCACTGCCCTCCATGCAGGGCCACATGGGGAAGCACCAGGGTCGGTCAGGGGGCAGAAGGAGTGAAGGGTAAACATGAATATAAACCTGTTTTGTGGTTTCCATGGGAAGGAACAGGTGAGACAGATTAAGCAGACCTTGGTTTGGTTGGTTTAAATAATTTCAGTGAGCTTTGAGGCATAGGGGCTATATTTAGTGGTCTGGTACCTGGCCCTGGGGTGATTAAGGCAGGGGGTCAGTGGCCTTGAGTGTGAGAGCCCCTCAGAAGAGGTGGTAGGGGTGTGGGCTCAGTTGTTTAAAATTTCTAAGAATTACTTAGCCCTGGGAGAGGTAGTCTTTTCAGGGTTAGCAAGACCCCAGGTGTCAAAATCTCAGAAATGCAGAAAATAAAAGACATGTTTAACACTGATGTTTAGACAGGGGTCTTTGCTGCAGGCCAAAGGGGAAAGGGACTTAGTGTGGAGGGGAACAGGGCGGCCACAATGCAAAAGTCTGCAGATATATGAGACGTTTCATATTTCTGGGGCAGCACTTAGCTCCTCAGTGGCTGGACTTCTCTGGAGGATGAAGAAGGTATGGCCCAGGGAGACTGGAGCCTGCAGGAGGGCAGAGAGTGGGAAGGATACTGTAGTTAATAGCAGGAACTTGAGGCCTCAGTGGGCAGGAAGGGAGCAGAGAGGCAGGGGACCTGGGGCCTGGAGGGTGTGAGGAAGAGAAAGAGAAAAGGAACTTGATTCTACCTACCTCCTTCAGTTTCCACCGGATTCTATCTCATTCCTCTCAGTGCAGCTCCTGAAACTTCCACAACGTGGAATCAGGGAACTCTTCCACCGAAAGAGAAGACGTTGAGATTAAGGTGAGAATGCAAAACTGGAGTTCATAGACTGGAACCAGAGGAACCTGACCTGGAATCCCCCTTCTGCCATTGACTCACAGAGGGAGTTACTGAATTCTTAATTTTCTAAGCCTCAGTTTCCTTATCTGAAAACACAGACAGTCACAACACATATGTTTTGTGAGGGATGGATGAGCTAATGCATGTTCACTCCTTGGTACCATTAGCTAGAAGGTACCATGTGCTCTCTGGTGACTGGCCATGATAGCATTGCGTGGAACATTTAAAGGCATCTCCCCAGACAGCACAGGACCTGATTTGTACCTGAACTTTCTAGAGAGCCACATGTGCATGAACTGATGACCCAAAGAAAGTGTTTTCTGAAGTGAAGGCCACTGTGACCAAGGAGTCATGACTATGTTAAATATGCCAGACATTAAGCACCTGCTTTGCATATTAAAGTTCAAAAAACTTCCCCATACGTAACGAGGCATTCAAAAACTTCTGCTAGGAAGGTATAATACTACCTACTTAACAGTGAGGAAACAGAGCCTGAGAGAGATTACACCAAGACATCTCTACCTCCTATGTGAACACAGGACTCTAAGTTGAAGCTTATTTTTCGCCCCCGTGCCCACCTCCAGAGTCACTGTGTGAACTGTGGGAACAAGGCTGCAATTTGCTTTACAGATGGGAGAGAAAGAGGGGCAGGGGGGCAGGAGAAGGGGGGGAGGAGGGGGGAGAAGAAGAGAAAGAGAGAAAAGAGAGAAGAGAAGAAGAGAAGAGAAGAGGAGTTGGCTTGCTGTGGTGCCTGCCCTCCTCCTGAGACATCTGTGCCTGCAGGAGAGTAAAGACAGACCAGTCTTTTACAGGAGGAGATCACCTCAACCTTGATTTAAGATCCCTTTACTGCTGGAGTCATGTTTTAAATAACACCCGCTAGCTTCTGTACGTGGGAACTGCTGATGAGTTGTATATGCAGTCATATTACATCTGCCTTCCTTGGAAAAAAAGGTTATATTGAAACACATTTTCCACCTTTCTTATTTCCCACATTTCATTAAATGCATTCCAACTTTAATTTTTTTTTTTTTTTTTTTTTTTTAATGCGGTACTCGGGCCTCTCACTGTCGTGGCCTCTCCCGTTGTGGAGCACAGGCTCTGGACGCGCAGGCTCAGCGGCCATGGCTCACGGGCCCAGCCGCTCCGCAGCATGTGGGATCTTTCCGGACCGGGGCACGAACCCGTGTCTCCTGCATCGGCAGGCAGACTCTCAACCACTGCGCCACCAGGGAAGCCCCAACTTTAATTTAATTTACAAAAAAATGGAGTCTGAAGTAAAATTCTTCCTCTTAGACCCACTGGATTCTCTCATACAAATTAGAAAAGCAAGGATTTCACATTGGGGTCTGCAAATGAGGTTTTTATGCATAAAAAAGGAAACTTTAAAACATACATCTCAAAAAAGCAAAAAAATGCCTATCAAAAGATTAAGATAAAATGATCTGAAAATTTGTATAGTTCAAGAATTATTCTTAGGTTCAAAGTTAATGTGTTTGTAGGAAACTCTGAATGACTTTTCCCCAAATTTAGCTTCTATGATTAGATTCTCACAAATTTCACTCCCAAGTGTACTTTATTGTTTTAGGTGGATGCAATGTACACAGACATTTTGAATTAATTAATTAATTTACCAATAATAATTATTATCTTATTTTACATGTAATGTGGGATGTATTTAAAAGGCAGAAAACCGTAATGAGGTCTAAGTGCTAAGGCCCTTCAGGAAAAGACAATAGAATATATATGGCCACTGAGAGAATTGCAGGCTATAAACTAGTTTAAAATCACCACAAGGTGCTATTGGCTTATATTTATTTAGCAAGTTAAGTTTTCCAAAGCACATTTTCAGTGTCCTTGGATCCTTCGACATCCTGCCCACTGTCTCCATCTGTGAGTTATTTCCCTTTGGAGGCTCACTTTCTGGTCTCTGTGGAGGGCAGTACGTCTGCTCTTTGTTTTGTGCCTTCTGCCCCCATCACCGTATCACATTCAACCTGATTCCAGCATCAATAACTGAAAAGGCATTCTCTGTGCGATAACCCAGATTTGAAGAATATGAACCTTGCTGCCTTTCCTACAGGGATGAAGAGCTACTTCTTCCCAAATGTGCTTTCTCCATGCATCCAGCAGGGCCTTAGGAGGTAGCAGTGAAACAGGGATGCTGGCCTTTGTAGAGTTTATGCTTGGGGGGAGTGGAGATTGTAATAGAGAGCAAATGAAACCGAGGGCTAAAATGGGGCACCTGAGATGTGAGAAGATGTATGAGGGGCAGGGCGGGAGGATGTGGCTGTAGACGCAGAACAAGGTGACCAGAGAAGGCCTTCAGTTAAATAAGCCCCATGGATAAATGGGAGAGAACCCTCCAGGTGGGGCACAGTTGTGCACAGGCCCTGTTGGGGGGTGCCTGTGTGCTGGGGCACAGTAGCGGGGTCAGTGGGGTGAGCTGACTCTCACGGGGAAAAATCAAGAGGCAGGGTTCTGCAGGGCCTTTGGGCCATTTATCCCCTGAAGGGTGGGATGGCACGGGGTGTGTGGGGTTCTGAGCTGGGCAGGCTCATGTTCTGGCTGAAGATCCCAGAGGATCATCTGGCTCCTGTCTGGAGCATAAACTGTGGGAGGACAAGGAAATAGGCCACTGGAATAACACAGGAGGGAGAAGTCACCAAATGTGGACAGTTGAGAAGAAGTCAGATTTATACATGTAGAAGGCAGAGCCGACATGGATTTCACGAAGCAGTGGTTGTGGCTGTGAAAGAGGGGAGAAGGATGTGGGCTCCTGAGAGAACAGGGGCGCCACTCAGTGAGAAGAGGAACTGTCTGCACACATGACATAGTGCTTCCTGTCACTCTACCCAAATCCAGTCTGCACCCCTGAGGACGCTTGAGGGAGAGCCGCCTGGGGAGACGCATGCATGCGGGATCACCAGAGTGGAGAACCCCAGCGCCTCCAGTGGCAGAGAACTGGCAACTAGTGGTACATACCTAGACCACACCCATGCTTTTTAATTCTACTGCTCTACAGTCTCAGTGATATTCCTGAGGCTGGGAGTACACAAAAGAATAAAACACAAAGGATGCCAGACTCACTGAGGTCGGAAGGTTGCACAAACACTTGGCCAGAGTATGAAGATGCATGTACTAAATGGTCTTTGTGACCCTTAACCACCTTTCACTGGACATCTGTGCTTTTACAGAGCGAGCGCTCTACAAAATGCATTACGTAGAATATTTCCTACAGGCTTTAACTAGACAAAGTAGGAGATATTGTTGTCCACCTCTTGCAGGTGAGCAAACATGGAATCATCCACCCGCTTTTCCTATGAGACCACTGGAGTTCATTGATCTATGGGCCCAGATTAAATTTTTGAATGAAATTTATTTTTAGGACAATTTTAGATTCACAGAAAAATAGAAAAAATAGTACAGAGGTGTCTCATGTACCCTGTATCCACCTTCCCCTGTTAGTAACAGTTTACATTAATATGGTTTATTTGGTGCAATTAAGAGACCAATATGAATTAAAGTCTATAGTTTATTCAGACCTCCATAGTTTTCCCCTAATTCCGTTTTTCTGTTCCATCACATTACATGTACCTGTTATATCTCTTTAGGCTCCTCTGGGCTAGAACAACTTCTCAGACGTTCCTTGTTTTTGATGACCTTGACAGTTTTGAGAAGGACAGATAAGGATTTTTGTAGATTATCCCTCAGTTGGGGTTTATCTGATTATTTTCCTAGTTATTAGGCTGAGGTTATGGATTTGGGAGATGAAGTTCACAGAGGTAAAATGCCCTTTCGGTATGACTTATCAACATGATCTGTCTCTGTTGATGGTAACCTTGACCTCCTGGCTGAGGTAGTGTTTCTCCACTGTAAAGTTACTTTTCTTTCCTCCCTTTCAATACTGTGGTCTTTGGAAAGAAGTCACTATGCCCAGCTTTGCACTTAAGGAGAGGGGACAGAGTACATTTTTAAAAGAAGAAAAAATCCGGGATAATTTTGAGGTTAGTTTTCTAACCTAGTGTTCAGGTACTTCTGCAAAATCTGCATTTATCCACTGAAATGAACAGACCCCTGTGCATTATTTTGAAATATTTAATTTGATACTGAAGGTAGGCTGCAGACCACTGCTGAAAATGCAAAAAGAGAGATGGTGACCTGCTTACTATCTAAGCTCCGCAGCGAGGTAATGATTGTTTGTCTTCATTGTTGGTGTGCATTTACCTCTGAGCACAAAGGCAACTGTGACAGTTCCGGGGTTAATTGCAATCTCTTCCACTAATTGACCACGTGACAGTGACAATTCCTTTCTTGTTTCAGTGCTCGCATCTGCCCCTGTCATTTGGGTTTTCCCAGCAGGGTGGTTGGAGGACCCTCTCATTAGGAGTGTATGTCCTTGAACAGACAGAATGTTCTGTTCATGTTTTCTCAGTCTTCTTGTTCTGCACTTTACCAGACTTTTGGTTTAATAATTACTCTTGTATAATCATGCAATCTTAGAAGTAGAGAGTGTCTACTTCATAATTTAAGTATATATATATATATATATATATATATTCTCGAAGACCTGCCTGAAAGACAATTTCCTAATCTCTGCCTAAATATCTCCATGTGAGGATTTTTAGCAGAAATACCAAGCCCAACTTCAGACAGTTTGGACCCTTTGATGTTCACTGACTAGCAGCTGCCTTTGATGCTACTGCTGCTGCTAACGGCGATGATCATGACGGTGGTGACTGGTGATGCTGCTGAGATGATTACTAGTGGTGATGGCTGTGGTAGTATTTTATATTTTCACTGCTCTTTAAAAAATCATCACGTGTAAGCAATTTAAAGGTAAAGATTTAAACCACTGATATTTAGAGATCTCACTGATACGTAATCTTGCTAAATAGGTTATATTCTGGTAGAAACTTCTATAGTTTAAAAAATTAAATTAGAATTTTTCTTTTGAGATAATTACAGATTCACGCGAAGTTATAAGGAATAATACAAAGACAGCCCTGCACTCTTTATCCAGTTTCCCCCAATAGTAACATCTTGCAGAACCATGGTACAATATGTCAGACAGGATAGTAACATGAGCAGAGTCAAGATATGAACATTCTGACATCATAGGGTCCCTCATGATGCACTTTAGTAGCTTATCCACTTTCCTCACATCCCCAACTCTTCCTTAACCTCAGGAAACCAGTAATCTGTTTTCCATTTCTATGATTTTGTCATTTGAAACATGTCATATAAACAGAATCATAGAGCATGTAACCTTTTCAGATGGCTGCTTTCAAAAAAGTTATTAATTTTTAAATTGGAGTTTAGTTGATTTACAGTGTTCCAGGTGTACAGCAAAGTGATTCCGTTATATATATATTATATTTAAATATACATATAAATATATATATTCCTTTTCAGATTCTTTTCCATTATAGGTTATTACAAGATATTGAGTGTAGTTCCCTGTGCTGTACAGTAGGTCCTTGTTTATCTATTTTATATATGGTAGTGTATATCTGTTAATCCCAAATTCCTAATTTATCCCTCCCCACCGCTCCCCTTTCCCTTTTGGTAACCGTAAGTTTGTTTTTCACGTCTGTGAGTCTATTTCTCTTTTGTAAATAAGCTCATTTATATCACTTTTCGATCCAGCAATCCTACTCCTGGGCATATATCTGGAAAAGACAAAAATTCTAATTCAAAAGGATACATGCACCCCAATGTTCACTGCAGCACTATTTACAATAGCCAGGACATGGAAGCAACCTAAGTGTCCATTGACAGATGAATGGAGAAAGAAGATGTGGCACATATATACAGAGGAATACTGCTCAGCCATAAAAAGATTGGCGCTTTTTTAAAAAGTCAGCTTAATTCTCTAGAGATTCATCCATGTGCTTCTGTGCATTCAATCCATTCCTTTTCGTTGTGGACCGCTATCCTACAGCAAAGATATAGCTTGGTTTGTGGAAGAATTCACTCATTACAGGATATCTGGGTTGCTTCCAGCTTTTGTTTTTTGAGTAAAATTACTGTGCACGTTGATGCACAGGTTTTTTTTTGGGGAACTTAAGTTTTCATTTCTCAGAGATAAATGCCAGAAGTGCACTTCCTGGGTTGGTTTTAAAGAAACTGTCAGTTTTTCCAGAGTGGTTGCACCATTTTACATTCTTCCAGCGATGAGTGAATGATCCAGTTTCGCCTTGACCTTGCCAGCATTTCCTCTTTTTTACTTTAGCCATTCTGATAGGTATGTATTGATTCATAATCGTGGTTTTATTAGCATTGCACATATTTAAATGTGTTGACTTACCATCTGTACATCCTCTTTGGTGAAATGCCTCTTCATGCCTTTTGCCCCTTTTCTCACCGGATTGTTTCCTTACCGTTGAGCTTTGAAAGTGTTTTATAAGTTCCTAATACTAGTCCTCTGTTGGATATATGGTTTCCCAGTATTTTCTCCCAGTCTGTAGTTTTTCTTCTCATCTTCTCAACAGGGTTTTAGCAGAGCAAACTTTTTAATTTTGATATGGTCCAATTTATATATTTTTTTCCTTTTATGGATCATATTTCGGCGTCTGGTCGAAGAACTCTGCTTAGCCTGAGGTCTTGCGATTTTCTGTCTGTTCTAAAAGTGTCATAGTTTCATATTTTACATTTAACCTATGATCCATTTTGAATTCGTTTTTGTGTAAAGTATGAGATTTAGGTCAATGTTCATTTTTTATTTTTGGTCTATGGATGTCCAATTACTTCATTTGTTAGAGCCCGAGTCTACCATTTTTGAAAGGCTATCCTTTCCCTATTGAATCACTTTTGCATCTATGACAAAAACCACATGGGCATCCTTCTGTGGGTCTACTTCTGGATTCTCTATGTTGCTCTGTTGATCTGTGTGTCTATCTGTCTGACAATAACACACAATCTTGATTAACGTAGCTATGTAATAAGTCTTGATTTGTGTACATGGATTTCTAGCACTTTATTCTTGTTTTGCAAAATTGTTTTAGTGATTTAGTTCCCTTACACTTTCATATATATTTAAAACATTCTTGTCTATCTCTACCGAAAAACTGTGCTGAGATTTGATTGGATTTGCAATAAATCTGTTTAGTAATTTGGGAAAAATCATCATCTTTACTATACTGACTTATGAACTTATGTTCTGACTTATGAACAGGGTATGGCTCTCCATTTATTCAGATTTTTAAATTTTTCTTTCATAAACATTTTGAAGTTTTCAGAATGCAAATCCTAGACATATTTTGTTAGTCTTATATATAAATATTTCATTTATTCATCAATTTTTAATGGTATTGTATTTAAAATGGTATTGTATTTAAAATGTTGATGTCATTTCTAGTTTACAGAAATACAATTTTTTTTTTGCATTAATCTGTATCTTGTGGACTTTCTGAACTCATGTATTAGTTCTAGGAGTTTTTTTGTTTTTGTTGTGTTTTGTTTTTTAGAGTCCTTAGGGATTTTCTACATAGACAATAAAGGCATTTGCAAATAAGGATAGTTTTATTTCTTTTTTCCAATGTATGTATTTAATTTCTTTTCCTTTCCAGAACTTTCACTAATATGTTGAATAAGAATAATGAGACCAGACATCCGTTTCTCGTTCTTGTTCTTAGGAGGAAAATCAATCACCATTAAGTGTGATGTTTGCTGTAGATTTTCTGCAGATGTTCTTGATCAAGCTGAGGAAATTCTCTCTGTTCTTATTTTCCTGAGTTTTTTCATGAATGAGTATTGAATTTGACAAATGATTTTTTTCTGCATCAACTGATTTTATCACGTAATTTTATTTTAGTCATACTGTGGCGAATCACATTGATATTCAAACACCAACTATGTATCCATAGAATAAACCCCACTTAGTCACACTGTGTAATTCTTTGCATATATTGCTGAATTCTACTGCTAACATCTTAGTATGAATGTTTGCATCTAATTTATGAGTGATGTTGATCTGTAGTTTTCAATCTTTGTGCTGCCTTTGCCTGGTTTTAGTATCAGGGGAATGCTGATTCATAAAATATGTTGGAAAATGTTTCCTCCTTTTCTAATATTAGGAAAAGACTGTGTACAACTGATATTAATTATTCCTTAATCCTAATACAATTCTCCAGTGAAACCATCTGGACCTGAAGATTTATCTTTTGGGAATTTTAAAATTATTAATTTGATTTCCTTAACTTGACAGGGCTGTCTGAATTATCTGTTTCACATTCAGTGAGTTGAGGTACTTTGTTCTTTTTGAGGAATTGCTCCATTTTATCTACGTTGTCAAAATTATGTGGCTAGAGATGTTTGTAGTATTTCTTTATTGCTTTTTGATGTCTGCAGTGATATTTCTTGTTTCATTCCTGATATTAGTAATGTGCTTTCTCTCTTTTTTTCTTTGTCAGTCTTGCTACAAGTTTGTCAACTTTATTGCTGTTTTTGTTTCATTGATTTTTCATATTGTTTTCGCTTTTCAGTTTCATTAATTTCTGTGCTTACCTTTATTTTCTGCTTTATTCTGCTTGCTCTGGGTTTATTTTGGTCTTTGGTCTTGAGGTGGGAGTTTAGATTACTGATTTGAGACTTCCTTTTTTGTAATACCTGCTGTTCATACTATAAATCTTCCTCTTTTGCCGAGATTTCTGCTTTTTCATTTGTCTCGTGCATGTTTGTAATTGCCTTTTGAAGCATTGTTATGATGGATACTTTAAAACCTTTGCCAGATTGTTCTAACATCTCTATCATCTTATTTTTAGCATCTATTGGTTTACTTTCTCTTTCAACTTGAGATGTTTTTGATTCTTGGTAGGATCAGTGATTTTCTATTGAAATCTAGACATTTCTGGCATTATGTTATGAAATGCTGGATCTTATTTAACTCTGTGTCTCTTTTAGTGGCTTCATCTGAAACTCCTCCAGCTGGAAAAGCGGGCCACGGCCACCTTGCCAGGGGAGCGGACGACAACCCAATGGGGGATGAGACTCCAAGTTTGCTGGTTGGGGGAGGGGTTCTCAATATCCATCAGGCCTCTGCTAATTCCACCTTGTCCAGGAGGGGTAGTGTTGCCTTTTACTGCTCCCCCTGTGGCCTCCATTGACACCAGGGGTGGCGAGGTGGTCTCCTTACTGCTGGGCAGTGATGAAATTCCTGATTTTCCAAGAGGTCTGCTTTGACATTATCCCGGTGGAGCTGGGAGGGGTGCCGGGTGGTGTCCTAAATCCCATCTTTCCGTGTTGTCGCCACTGACACTGGGGAGGTTGGGGTAAAGGAAAGATGGAGATGTAAGTCCCTGGCTCTTTCTCTGCATTCTGTGACACCCCCAGCTGGTGTGGATGGAGGTACAGGATGCCACCCAGACTTGGCTGGCTAGGGTGGGGTGAGCTGCTTTTGTTTATTTGTTTATTTGGCTATTGGCTACGGTAGAGTATTTGCTGTCTAAAAGTCTTCTGTCCTGCTAGGCCTTTCCAGGTCCTTCCGCCAAAGAAAGCCAGCTCGTCTTAGAGTTTTTGTTTATTTACTTTGTCTGCGCCCATTGGTCTTTCCAGGTTACCTTCTACTGTAGCTCCAACTTGGAATCTATGAGGGCAAAAGACACCCAGGGACGTCACCTCCAGTTCTTCCATGGGTCCTGAGGTCCCTAGCTGGTCTTCCTTCCTGCCTCCTGTCAGGGTTTCTTTGTTTGTTTTGCATGTAACGTCTAGAGTTGTTAGTTGTATTTAGCAGAAAGTACGTCCCCCTACTTTCCCGGAAGCAGAAGTCCTTGACAACAGTTGTTTCATAACTTACTTCTCTGCCGCGTGGGGACCCGCAGAACAACCCCACCTTTCCACACAAGAGCTCTTTAACATTTGAGAACACTGATATTACCTGTCCCGTGGCAAAGTGGCCTTGTCACCAAGCACAAAACGAGCTCACAGACATTCCTTCTGCCTTCCAGGCTTTCAGCCATCAGAGCTAATTATCCTTTACTCCTTCTGAGCTTACATTCAACTAACAGCCCAAGGTCTTTCCCTGTGAACCTCTAAGCTCTTCTGGGTCCTTGTTCTTGCAGAGTTTGGTTTTTGGACCTAAGGGAACAGTTCCTTCCTTCTACTTAGATTATATTTTGTTTTGTTTGATTTGGTTCATGGGATATAAGTTCCTGCGAGGTCTCCCTCTGCTGTACTCGTATTCTATCTCTAATCGGAGGTTTAATGGAGTGTTTATGGATAATTACACCTGATTTCTTATGAACAACAGTACAATGAAGATGAAAGAATTTTACTTCCATATATAAATATGGAATTAAAATAAAAAAGATAAATATATCTTTCCATTGTGAAGATCAAAATGGTTTTATTTTTACCAATTTATTGAAGTATAATTGACACCGAAGTTCTTTTAATAGAGTAGTAGTTCACATTCAGTGTATGTGAAATTTTAAAATCCAAACTTAAAATTGAATTTCTCTATTGCTATAACCCCCCCAAAAGCTTCAGTGACTTCCTGTACTAGTTAATGATAACTTACATTTTAAAAATGTAAGCTTTCACATTTACAAAAATAATTCCACTTCTATTTTCTAGAGCTTTCTTCAGTGAAATCAACTAGTCATACCTGTTTAATTTGTTCATAACATATATAAGGTACATAGCTACTGTATCAGGGATAGGTACAGAAAGCAGCATGTTCCTTAAATATTTTTTCTTACATGCTTATGGCTATTAGCACTGACACTTGTAAATATGGAAGATAAATATGGAACGAGGCTATGCCTTAGGAGATCGCCCTGTGGCACTGGCCAGTTACCTACCAAGCTGCCTTAGCAGCAGTGGGACTTAGGTCAGATTACCCTGGGTCAGGGTCTTCTCCTGATTTTCAGGTTCAAAACTCTAACTTTCTCTCTGTACTAGAGCAGATCTGTCTCTCAGATGGCAGGTTTTCTTTAGCAAAGACCCCATATAGCCTGGGTCCTTTCAGTACCACCTGCTGAAAACTCTCAAAGTTCCTCTCCATCCTTCCTCAGAGAACTGGTCCTACAGGGGCTGGACAGTCCACTCAGGTTCCGTGGACTCCTTTTGTCCGACACGAGTGCCACCCTCTTGCTTAGCTCTTGGCTTCTCCTGGAGAAACAACCTTCACTAGGAGCACACCCTGCTCTGTGTTCTTGCCATGCCAGCACCCAGCCATCCTCCCTGACACCTCTTTCTCTCTCACCAAAGGCGGTCGATTTTGCCTTCCAAGGATCCCTCTCATGCTGATCCTTCGACTTCTACAATTTCCCCAGTTTAAGGCCTTGTCACTGCATGGTCCCATGCAATAGCCTCCGACCACAGGTGGTGACCATTGAGCCCTGGAAATGTGACTGGTGCCCCAAGTAACTACAATTGTAATGGTATTTAATGTCATCTTCTTTACATTTAAAAAGCTCATGCTACATTCAGTTATTAGAAAACTGGATTATTAAGGATCCTGGAAACACTTGAGTAGGTGAATCTACTTTTCAACTGTGAATTTTACAAAATCTAAAGCAATTTGAGTACTTCAGACGAGAGTTTAAGCAGCCAAACTGAGATTTGCTGTATGTATAAAATACACACTGGGTTTCAAAGACTTCGTAAAAAAAAGTATGGAAAATATGATATTAATTAATTTTTGAATTGATAATATTTTGGATGTATTGTGTTACATCAGATTTATTATTCCATTTATTTCATCTTCTTTTCACTATTTTTTGAGTGTGGCTATTAGAAAAATTTGAAATTGCATGTGTGGCTATTTTTAACGGTAGTCTCTGTTCAAGGCATCTCTACCTGCCAGCACTAAGTGAACGGCTCCACAGGCCTCCACTGACCAGCGCCTTGCCCCTCTGCCTGTGAGTAAAGCCCAGGAAGCCACTGCAGCCCACCTTCTCTGGCCACCCTGGGCACGGCTGCCAGAGCCTGGGCTTCACAGCTCTGGACGTCCCTCTCTCATCACACAACCATGGAGCAATCTGTCTTGGGGGTCTGCCCCTCTTCTACCTTTCCTGCCTCCCAGACCTTTTCTACCTGCCCCTCCCCAGCAAAACAAACAAACAAACAACAAACAGAAACAAATCAAAACTCTGGATGAACTGTACTTGCCATTTAAGAATCAGCTAGCTCAAGCATCATCTTCTCCGACGTGCAGCTGGTACCTGCTGCATCCTCCCTGACCCAGCAGGTCTCATCCTGGGCTGTGTCCACCTTCTGGGTCACTTTCCATTATTAAGTTATAACAATTCCAGCCAGCTCACCACCTGAGAAACCCAGGAAGCACCCTACCTGCCCCCCACAAACACTAAGGACATGCTTGGATGAATGAATGAAATGAACAGGAATGTCAGTGTTGGAAATTCACAACAGTAAATAAAACTTATCCTGGATATTAGAATGTACAGTACTTTGACATGGGCTCTCCTTTCCCTATGTGGAAAAGCAACAAAAGCAAGCCTTGATGAAATAAAGAATCAGAACGCAATTTAAGCGGGTAACCTAAGAAGCATGTCTAGTGTGCCATCGCTAGAGCACTTTCAAAGGAACAATCACAGGCCTTCAGTCTACTGGCTTATTAGTGTCTGCAGCTGTGACTGTCTTTTTTCTGTTTTTTTTTTTTTTTTTCTGAAAGGCTATTATCAGACTCTCTCGCCAACACATCCTATTTAAAGCCGTGTACGTGTCTTCAAGCAGGTACAATCCAGCCTTGTTGGTCTGAGATCTGTTCTGCCTCTTCTCAGGAGGTTTTGTAAACCTGCACCCTGAGTCACTGCCTGGGGCTTGTAAATTTACATTGAAATGAAATTTGCATTTCCTATGAGCTTATCACATGTTGAAGTATCTCTTCACAACTCAGATTTTAAAAATTTGTTTAAATGCTTAAAATCATATTTTCTGATTAGTCAAACTAAAGTTAAGTTTTAGAAAAAGCTCGGTATCTTCCTCACAGTTTATTTCGCATTGACTTCATTGCTGGGAGCTCAGAATCTGTGCCTGAACAGCACACGCATCTTTCATTCACATAAATTTTATCATCCAAACATGAACAGCAAAGCAAAGCAAAGCAAAGCAAAGCATTGGATAGAGGAGCAGGGAAGCAGTCTGCTCTTATCAGCATGAAGGGTATTTCCATCCTATTAGGAGAGTGTCCATAAAAGATAAAACCTGAAATACAATAAATATTTACTTGTTTATATTCTTCTCTTCTATAATTACCATAGTGAACTCTTGCTTGATAAAAACATCAACAGAGAAGGAAGACGATGGGCCTCATCTGGGCTCGCAGCAGATCAACAGGCGAAAAAACTGCTTTTCAGGCTTCACTAAAGTTTGACTTATTTATCTGAACTTACTGAATTAAATAAGCATGATTTAATACTGCAGAACAGAGAAAAAGAAAACTGTGTTGCTTTGCCAGAGAAATCTCTCTTTAGGATCTTCACAAATTCCTAGCATTTTGAAGAGCTTGCTATTTATTATTTGTTGTTGCACTTTTTATTTCTATTCTCAGTAGTCATTCGGGATATGTTTTTAAACTCCTAATAGTTTAAACTCCTAATGAGCTGCGTGACCTTTGCAGGTGACGCAACTGTCTCGTATGTCAAGTGTACTCCATGCTTTGTGAAGTTTAAACCATCTGACTGGGATCCTATTCTTCCTTGACAGGTACACTGATGTATCTGTTATTCATTTTTATCTTCATCCGTTGCGTGTCTAACTTCTGTTCTGATGTTTGCACCTCTGACACATCAGAGTGACCTGCAAGGCTTGGTGAAACAGATTGCTGGGCCCACCCTCAGAGGTTCTGATTCACTAGTCTGCATGGGACCTGAAAATCCCCATTCCTAATGGGCTGGCTACTACATTTGAGAACCACTGCAATACGGCAATTTTCTCCAGGGAGCAGAATGTGGAACTTGAAAGACATTTAGACCCCTGTCTTCTGTCTTCTCATCTTTGAACTTCTTTCCAGAATACTTGTCTCGGCTACCTTGATGTTGGCCATGAGGTCATATATGGGAAGAGCTTTTAAACTTTAAAGAGCAATCGATATACACGGAAGGGAACATGATTTTCAGCAGAGTCTGCCCATGTTTTTATAATTTAAAGTAGTCCGTAAGGTGCCTTCTTTCCTTGCTTCCTTTCCTCCTTGGGGCCCATCTTCTTCATGTACGTCTAGTGATGGGAAAACGTTGACCAGGGCTTCTTTGGGTCAGGCTGATCTTTTAGCTTGAACATGTTCTGCTCTGGCTTAGAGACCATGGAACACTCCCCACTTCTCCAAACTATGGATTCCCCTCTGCAAATCTCTTTTGCCTGTGACGAAGCCTGGCTTGGGTTTCCCATCTTCTGCTTTGTACGCAGTCTCCCAGGGGTTTGTTTAGATGAAAATTCTCAGAAATTTTATTTTTAAATGTAAATTACTATCAAGTAAATTCTTCTTTCACGTGTGAAATTCATCCATGCTTCTGCTCCCTCATTCATGGATTTATTTATTAATTTATTTAAGAAATACGACTTACCTGCTCACGTGCACCACAGAAGTGCTTTGGTATTTAAATGTTAACACAAAACTTCACATTTAGCCTTACTAGGTTTAACTGTGAGTATTTTTATTCTTTCCCTAATCTCTTGATCTTAATGATTTTGATTGTTGAAGTGGAATCATCTCATTGGTCTCTGGCTCACCATTCAATTATCTGAAGTTTAGCAATACGGCCTGCTTCTGTGCTTCCCCCAAGGATAAACATTTCAAGCAGGACCTGAACAACTGCAGACGCTCTTGTGTGTCAGCAGAGCCCTGCTCTCTTTCCACCTTCATCACCAGCATCAGTGTTGCCTGGTACGATGTTTAAACACACACAATGGCAACTAATTG
Organism: Monodon monoceros; assembly: GCF_005190385.1. Taxonomy (NCBI): domain Eukaryota; kingdom Metazoa; phylum Chordata; class Mammalia; order Artiodactyla; family Monodontidae; genus Monodon; species Monodon monoceros. The sequence goes on along the minus strand of NW_021703776.1, from coordinate 7,815,547 downwards.
GATAACAGCCTGCCCACTTTTCCAAAGACATATTTCCTCTGAGATATTCCAAAACTCTGTGTTTAAAAATATGGCAAAATGAATGATTCAACATGTTCCCTTGTTCTGCCACTAGAGGAAGCACATGGATTTCCCTGCCTCACTACTAGTTAATTTGTGCAAGTTATTGGTGGTTATCATTATTTATGTACTTTTTCTGTCCTCACCCAAGCTGCCTAATGATCTCATTCTAAATTTTATCAGGGATCAATGTAAATCTTCCCAGCTCACAGACTCCAGCATCCAGCCATCCAATGCTCCCTTTTTGGAAAATTCAACATGATTCACAAGAGATGGCCAATTCTGGTTTTACTTTGTGATTTAGCCAGGATAAAAAGAGTAACAGCAATAATAGCATAGTGATGTGTGCTCTCCAGTTTCTAAAACACTTATAGACATTACCATAGTTCTTCCTCTTTACAGCACAGTGAGTTTGATATCTTTTCTGTTTTTCCCCCAGGGAGGTAATTTGGTCAAAACACACAGGAAGGGGAGAGCCAAGACCTGGACTGGGTCTTCCTGCCCCAGATCCTGCATTTGTTCAATGAAGTAAGTAAAACAGGGTCAGATGACTCTTTTTTTTTTTTATCAGTTCTGAGTTAGCAGTAAGTGAAATGAACTTGAGTTTAGGGACTGCAATCCTAGTCAGCTCGTTTTTTTTTGTTTTTATTTTTCCTCACAGATGTTTATTATTTATTTCATCATTTTGCCCAACCAGGCCAAGGTTTCCTTAAAACCAAGATCTATTTCCTTGGTCTAAAAAAAAGGAAATAATACCATTTTATATAAATAATGGATTTGGAACACTTAAGATTAGAATATTTGCCAGAATCATAAATCACTGATAGAAAATAATGGTCTTTTTATTACTTTAAAAATTAAACTAACATCTAGGCTATTTACTATGAATAAAAATAAAAATGAGTTTGGAAGGGTTGGAGTTTATTTCAGATAAACATCTTTTTTTTTTAAGTTTTGATCCAAAACTGCTCTGTCCTCCAGAAGGAGGCTTGCAATCTGACCAGTGCTGGCTTTCCTGGGAAGCTGCATCTCTCTTCCTGTTTACTCTCAGAGGGAACTTGCACACTGCAACTGTTTAGCACTCAGGCTTTCTTTCAGTTGGTCTCAGATTACTAACTGGTAGGGGAAAGATGAAGTGGCCCAAATGGTTTTCAATCCCAAATTGTTCAAATTCAAGGCACGTTATATACACAAATCAGAGATTTTGTACAACTCTTTGTACGAATCAGCTTTTCATATGCATATGTAAATACAATTACGGAATTTCTCCTCTGTGAAAGGTGCCTATAATTTCTTCAATTCTGTAGGTTTCTGAGAATTAATAGCACGTTCTTTACCTGGTTGTCGTTCTTATTTTTTAGTGTGAATAATAGCTTTCACTCAGCCTTTTGCAACTCCTCGGTCTGGTTCTGTTCTGAACACACCTCTAAATCTATCCTCTAGTGATGGTTAAACACTGAGCAGTGATATTAGAGCAAGCTCTCAAAGTTCTCTAATTAAAGAAACATTAAAAATTTTTTCCCATTACGTTCACGTGGCTATATTTCGTAGCTGTAGAAGTTGTCTGGTGAGGTCAGGAAAGTCCTCTTCAAACGTAAAAACAGAGAGAAGACATTTCAATTCCCAGTGAGGGTTGATGACACAATCTCAAATCCAGTTTGCATTAACATCCTGGATTTCCTTCACCGCATATGTGATTCCTGAAGTAATCTTTGTTTACTCCTTTAGAACAAGCACCAGTTACAGAAAATCAGAAAACACACAGGTTCAACAATCAATTTCAAGGCAGAAAGACCATCATTATCAGAATAAAAACAGAGACTGGTAGACCTCATTTCATAGATTCCAAAAATGCGTTTCCTGCATTGCGGAATAGAAGGCACTGACATTTCAATATGCTATTCTAAATATTTGAAAGTAGTTTATGTTACTATTTAAAATATATATAATTCAAATTCCAAATTGCTATGTGACATGTGACCAAGTCAAGGGTTTTTGTTTTGTTTCTTTTTGTCATCGTTTGTTTGTGTCCTCCCTAGAAGCCAATATTCCTACAGTATTAGTGTAGTAAATTGGAATAGTACCAAGACTTGCCCATAAGCACTTATCTAAGAGTTGGCCCTTCACCTAACTCAATCATTCAGAGTATCTCCCAAGCTGAGTGTCTTTTCACTTGGATATTCTCTGAGTCTTACCTCAGGAACAGAGGAGTAGGTGGTGAGAGAGTAAACCTTAGTCTTTAGGAGATTTCCCTGGGGAGGCTCTGGGTCAGGGAAACTGAGCCCCTCAAGAAGCAAGAACCAGGGCTCCTTCTGTCAGCAGGTCTACTAATTATGGCTGAAAAACCTCTTTCCCGTATTGCTCCCGCTGAATCGCATTATTTAGCATATGTGCATTTATTTATTTATTTTTAAGCTTTTAAGAAAGCAATTTATTTTCCTAAATACATAATGTTTACATATTACGGTCTGGAAGTATTTTTAAAAAATGGACAATTTTAGGGCTTCCCTGGTGGCGCAGTGGTTGAGAGTCTGCCTGCCGATGCAGGGGATGTGGGTTCGCGCCCCGGTCCCAGAAGATCCCACATGCCGCGGAGTGGCTGGGCCCATGAGCCATGGGCGCTGAGCCTGTGCGTCCGGAGCCTGTTGCTCCGCAACGGGAGAGGCCACAACAGTGAGAGGCCCGCGTACCACAAAAAAAAAAAAAAAAGGACCATTTTATATTTGGTAAGTTGCACCAGGTACCATGTGGGTTATGTACATTATATACCATATATACATTCAAAAATTTCACCGTAATCATCAAAAAATGTTTTAAGGTCATTTCCTTAAGTATTTTCACAGAATAGACTTATCTCCATTGTGCTCAGGGTTGAAGTGTCTGAATTATTTTGTAGATGTCTGTCTTTAAAAAAAAATTTTTTTTTGTTAAAGTATAGTTGATTTACAGTGTTGTGTTAATTTCTACTCTGCAGCAAAGTGATGCAGTTATACATATATATATATATACTCTTTTTTATATTCTTTTCCATTGTGGTTTATCACACGATATGGAACATAGTTCCCTGTGCTATACAGTAGGACCTTGTTGTTTTTCCATCCTATGTGTAATAGTTTGCATCTGCTAATCCCAAACTCCCAATCCATCCCCCCCTCACCTTTCCCCCCAACCCTTGGCAACCGCAAGTCTGTTCTCTACGTCTGTGACTCTGTTTCTGTTTCGCAGATAAGTTCAGTTGGGTCACATTTTATATTTCACATATAAGCGATTAGATGTTTTTCTTTATTAGAAAAACAGCCACATAACAGCAAATGGAACCTGACAGTCACGCCCACTATTGCTCATGCTTAATACATTTTCCTCATAATTATTTATTAAAACACATACCTCTACATATTTACTTTTCATATCTAAGTGCTGTTTATTTACTATTAATAAATAACTTGTATGCTTCGGTTAAGAATAGGCTGAATTTGATTTTTTGAATTATTTTAAGTTTATTGCTTAGGTACTGTCAATGGAAAAGAATATTACAAATTGTCACAACAGAATGTGTGGGTTGATTAGCAAATTCAACTAATAAGAGTGAAAGCTTTTATCCAGTTTAAAAGGGATAGTCTGCAGATAATATACACACTGATAAGCCCCAATGGTCCTCAGGTACCAGACACATAGTATAGGTAGACTGGCAATTCAATGGGTCTAGCAGATAAGAGAGTCCACAAAATACTATTAAGAAACAAGGTCAATGAGTTCTAATCCAGTGACAGAAATTATTTCCTTCTTGATCTGTTTTATCTTGTCACTCCTGATAAGGTGATAACACAGCCACTAAGACACCAGAATACATAAGGAAAACCCACCTCAGATTTTGAACATATTTGCAACTGATGTGAATATCTTCACAGGCACTGACAAAATTTCAACATTCAGATCACTAGGAAGTGTCTTTTTTTTTTTTGGAATATAATTGCTTTACAATGGTATGTTAGTTTCTGCTGTATAACAAAGTGAATCAGCTATACATATACATATGTTCCCATATCTCTTCCCTCTTGTGTCTCCCTCCCACCCTCCCTATCCCACCCCTCTAGGTGGTCACAAACCACCGAACTGTTCTCCCTGTGCTATGCGGCTACTTCCCACTAGCTATCTATTTTACGTTTGGTAGTGTATATATGTCCATGTCATTCTCTCACTTTGTCACAGCTTACCCTTCCCCCTCCCCATATCCTCAAGTCCATGCTCTAGTAGGTCTGTGTCTTTATTCCCGTCTCACCCCTAGGTTCTTCATGACCTTTTTTTTTTCTTATATTCCATATATATGTGTTACCTCCTAGAGAAATGGAAATAAAAACAAAAATAAACAAATGGGACCTAATGAAACTTAAAAGATTTTGCACAGCAAAGGAAACCATAAATAAGACCAAAAGACAACCCTAAGAATGGGAGAAAATATTTGCAAATGAAGCAACTGACAAAGGATTAATCTCCAAAATTTACAAGCAGCTCATGCAGCTCAATAACAAAAAAGCAAACAACCCAATCCAAAAATGGGCAGAAGACCTACATAGACATTTCTCCAAAGAAGATATACAGATTGCCAACAAACACATGAAAGAATTCTCAACATCATTAATCATTAAAGAAATGCAAATCAAAACTACAATGAGATATCATCTCACACCGGTCAGAATGGACATCATCAAAAAATCTAGAAACAATAAATGCTGGAGAGGGTGTGGAGAAAAGGGAACCCTCTTGCACTGTTGGTTCCTTAAAAAACTGAAAATAGAACTACCATACGAGCCAGCAATCCCACTACTGGGCATATACCCTGAGGAAACCATAATTCAAAAAGAGTCATCTACCACAATGTTCATTGCAGCTCTATTTACAATAGCCAGGACATGGAAGCAACCTAAGTGTCCATCAACAGATGAATGGATAGAGAAGATGTGGCACATATATACAATGGAATATTACTCAGCCATCAAAAGAAACAAAATTGAGTTATTTGTAGTGAGCTGGATGGACCTAGAGTCTGTCATACAGAGTAAAGTAAGTCAGAAAGAGAAAAACAGATACTATAGGAGGTGTATTTTGATGTCTCTTTCAACCGGGCGTTTGACAAACACTCCCTAATTGTCAAACAATCTTGACTTCAGGTTCCCCTGTCTTTTCTGTATTCCTTCACAAAAGTCTGACCCCTTTTTCAAATACTCCTTCCCTGGTTTGTCTACTTCTGGTTACAAATATACTGATAACCTCTATATCTTGTCCACATTTTCTTCTTTGATTTATTTGACCCATACTAAGCTTCCGTTGTGCACCAGAAATTGGTCCAGTCACAAATACAAAATATATATATATATATATATTTAATCATTGTTTTCATGGGCTTGACACTGTAATGGGGGAGGGGAGACTGAACAAACAAATAAGTAAATAACTTAACATAGTGGGTTGATACGTGTCCCCCCAAAAGATAGTTCCAAATCCTACTCCCCGGTACACCAGGGCCAATAAAAGCAATCTAATTTGTAAAAGGAGCCTTTGCAGATATAATTAAGTTAAGGTTCTTGATATGAGATCATTGTGGATTGGAAGAGAAGGCCTAAATCCAATGACAGGTGTCTTTCCTAGAAGAGGGGAGACACAGAGAGACACAGAAAGGAGGTCATGTGAAGACAGAGGCAGACTGGAGTGACCCGGCCGAGGAATGCCAAAGGCTGCCAGGTGCTGCCAGAAGCCAGGAGAGAGAGGCATGGAATAGACCCTCCCTCAGAACCTCCAGAGGGAACCCATTCTGCCAACACCTTGCTTGTGGATTTATGGAATCTGGAAAGAATAATTTGCTGTTGTTCCAAGCTGCCAAGTGTTTGGTGATGTGTTACGGCAGCCTTGGAAAACTAACACGGTCAAGATGCTGAGAAGTACTAGTGAGTTTAACAGAGAAGGAAGTTAGGGCTTGTGCGGGTTTAGTAAGAAATGGCAAATTTAAATACGTGGTATATGACGTTTGGTCAGAGATCTGAAAGTAAGGGATTGAGCCACGTAGAAATCTAGGGGAAAACATTCTCAAATGCAAAGAGCAGAGGGCCAGAACATGGCTATCTATGCTTGGAAGCCGCAGCAAGGGGGGCAGTGGGAGGGCCAGTAGCTGTGAGGACAGACAGAAGGAAAGAGAAACTGCCTCAGAGGGTTTCTTGTAGGTCCTTATACACAATGAGAGGTGCATTGTTGGGAGGTTATGCCAAAGGAGCTATGCGTTAGGTGCTGTGTTGAGAATACTCTAGTTTGCAAGGGGGTGAATACAGTAGTAGTTAAAAGGCTGTTACAATAGTGAGAATAGTGGTGCCCTGGGGCAAAGTAATGTATGTGCATTTAAATGAATAGCCTGTGAAATTATTTTCACTTAAACTTTTGTATACTGAGAAATGCAAAGCAGGGAAAAAAGCCTTTGCTCACATCCATATTCTCATCTTGTCCTGGTTTGTTTTGAGTTTGCCACTTTTAGGTTACATGTTGTGAATTACATTCCAATTGGAAGCTCTCTTTTGGTTAAATGCTATGCCTGTCTCACTAGTGTAGGCTGACACGAGGCACTTGAAAATTAAAAACAACAGTTTCCATAGTCTCAGCAATTTTAGTAAGGCAAAAGCTAAATAATCAGCTATACTTTTGCTTTAGAGATCATTATTCGACCTTTTGAACTTACTCCATTCAAATGAGTTGTCCGTTCACTCGTTTATTCAATCATTCATTCATTCATCACTGGGCTCCTATCATGTGTCAGGTACAGATGTGGCAAAAGTCAAGTGGGGTGCTTCTAGAGGGAAAACCAGACAAGTAAGTTAAAAATTCAGACAAAGGCCAGATGAGAAGGGATTGGTGGGAAAATGATAAGGAGTCTGTATTAAAGTCGGAAATGAAAATACCAACTGCTGCTATGAATATGTGTGCTAGACATTGTGGTTTAACTTCATCCTCTCTGTCACTGCAACTCTACAGATCATCCCTGTTTCATAGAGACATAAACTGAAGCTTAGAGAAGTTAAGTGGCTTGCCCAACCTTTGCTCCATGGCCAAGCCAGGGTTCAAACCCAAATCTCACATCAGCTCTTGCTGTAGCTCCTAAACTAGTGCTAATCAAAGTGCGTCCTCCAGGCCAATGCCAGGCCTCCATGAAATAAGTTCCAGTGTCCTCGAGAGCAGATGTTAGAAACTCAGCCATTTGACCCCGCTGTGACATTCAAGTGCATATTCAATGAACTTGAGTTGTCAGGCTACAGAGAAACGGTAGGTGTTGTGAGCAGTCTCGGGTGGCTCAGGCAGACTAGGACCTCACACTGGTCTGAGAATTAATTTTTAAGAAACCAAAATAAACCAACTGGTCCTTTACTAAAGTGAGTTAGAGAAACACTTTCTGGGCAGTGGAAGCTCGGCAGTGATCCCTAGAGATGGGGTGAGATCATCATCTGTGTTTCCTAGAAGGAGAGCCCAGGAAGCTGCTGGATGTGGGATTGGAGAGAGATGCAAAGGAGGGATAAAGAAGTCAGTCAAAGCAGCCCAGATCAAACAAGTTCATCTGAGGGATGAGGGGTAATAGAGCCAGGGACACTGAAATAAGGATGGGGTGAAACAGAGAGATTACTGACAAATAAGCAAAAGAATCAATGCTTTTCTGATTAATTGTATTTGTGGATTGAGAGAGAAATAAGCTTACAGGATGACAACTGCACTTATGGTTTGGAAAACTGGAAAGACAATGATGCCTAGAAACTGGAAGAAGGAATATAAGATGAGCATGAACATTTTAGGGGACTAGATGATGAGCCTGGTTAAGGGAATAGTAGGTTATTTTGCTCTTGCGTATCCCAATAGAGACGGTGGGAGCAACCATTTTATGCACTCAGGCCATGAAATCAACCTGGATGAGTTAAAATCTTGTTTCTGCCACTGTTAACTAAATTGCAGCTGCCTCCCTCAGGTATATTCCCTATGTTATGGTAAATAAAATTTTATATTTAGGCAACAAGATGATTTAAATCACATCAAGATAAAAATATAAGTTCATTTGTAAAGGTGTTTTGATAAGAGTGCACACTTATCTTGGGACGTGACTACAGAACAAACAAGAACAATTAGCAAACTGGCTGGTCGCAAGACCAATGACAGCAGCAGTTTCAACAGTCAACGCATTTTCATGACAATAGTCATGGAAAAAGCGCAAAGCACCTGAGATCCAAGTTCCAGGACCAACATTTTTTTACCAACCTACTGTTCAATTTGGGCGATAATACTTCTTTCTGCTCTTGACTTCAATGGAGAGACAATATAACTTAGTGGTTCAAATGCCTATGTGTTAAAATCTTTCCCCACCTATGTAGTGACTGTTAAGTTTCTTTCATTGCTGGCTTTGCAATTTTAGACCATTAGTTAAGCCCTACTCATCTCTTAAAGGTGGACAATTTTATTTACCCCGGCAGGTGGTTGTGAGGAATAAACGAAAATATGTATGAAAGGTTCTTAGCACATTACATGGGACAGGCATTCATTATTTCATTTTCTTTATCTGAAAATGCAGCAGTTAGAGTTTAAAATTCTTTTTCATTCAACATGCTGTCTCTACTTCCTTGCGTTGCAAGGATTGAGCCAAGAGGCAAAGATTTGAGGCATATCTGGAATGTATGGTCTTCGGAGCAGATTTTGTAAAACCATAGCTTGGGCTACAAAATCTTTAATAAACCTAGGAGGCCACTTTTGCCAGGTGAAGATATTTTAGTTTCACTCTGAAGTTGTGGTATATACACACAATGGAATATTATCCTGCCTTAAACAAGAAGGAAATCTTGTCATTTTTGACAATATTGATGAAACTGAAGGACATTATGCTAAGTGAAAGAAGCCAGCCACAGGAGGACAAATGCTGCTTTATTCCACTTACAGGAGGCACCTAAAATAGTCAAGCTCATGGAAGCATATAACAGAGCAGTGGTTACCTGGGGGGAGGGGGAAACGGGGAGATGTTCAATTTGTATAAATTTTCAACCATGTAAGATACATTAGTTACAGAGATCTGTTGTACAGCATAGGGCCTAGAGTCAACAACACCATATGGTGTACTAAAATATTAAGAGAGTATATCTCATGGTAAGTGTTCTCAACACATACACACACACACACACACACACACACACAAACGGACACAATTTTGAGGGTGACAGATATGTCTGTTACCTTGATTGAGGTCATAGTTTCACAGGTATATGCATATGTCTAAACTCATCAAATTGTATACATGTGCAGTTTTTGTATATTAATTATACCCCGATAAAGCCATTTAGATAAATGGTGCTGGGGCAACTGGATACACACATGCAAAAGAATCAGTTTGGATCCCTTCCTCATACCATTATAAAAGTTAATTCAGGGCTTCCCTGGTGGTGCAGTGGTTGAGAGCCTGCCTGCCAATGCAGGGGACACGGGTTCGTGCCCCGGTCCGGGAAGATCCTACATGCCGTGGAGCGGCTGGGCCTGTGGGCCATGGCCTCTGAGCCTGCGCATCCAGAGCCTGTGCTCCACAACGGGAGAGGCCACAGTGGTGAGACGCCCGCGTACCGCAAAAAAAAAAAAATTAATTCAAAATGTATCAAAGACCAGAATGTAAGAGCTAAAAGTACAAAACTCCTTGAAAAAATCATGAGTAAGTTTCCATAACCTTGAGTTAAACATTGATATTTTACATATGATGGCAAAAGCACATACAATAAAAAAAAAAACTAGGTAAACTGGACTTCGAAATTGGAAACTGTTTTGCTTCAAAAGACACCATTAAGAGAGTGAGAAGACAGTCCACAGAATGGAAAAAACTATTTACAAGTCATTTTTTTAGTGACATATATCGAGACTATATAAGGAACACTTACAACTCAGCAGTAAAAAGATAACTGGCCGAATTAAAAACTGGACAAATGATCTGAGTAGACATTTCTCCAAAGAAGATATATAAATGGCCGATAAGCACATGAAAAGATGCTCACCATCACACCATCATTAGCTATCAAGACAACAATGCGATATCACTTTACACACCATCCCCCCAGAATGGCTATAATCAAAACGACAGAAAAAGACAAGTGGTGATGAGAACGTGCAGCAATTGGAACACATATATTGCTGATTGGAATGGAAAACTGTGCAGCCACTTTGGAATACAATTTAGCTATTTCTCAAAATGATAAGCATAGAGTTACCATATGACCCAGCAGTTCCACTCCTAGGTACATAACCAAATGAAATGAACATATGCCCATGCAAAAACCTGTACATGAATGTTCACAGAACTATTACTCATAATAGGCAAAACGTCAGTAGTCCATGAACTGATGAAAGGATAAACAAAACGTGTTATATCCATACAAAGAAATATTATTTGGAAATAAAAAGAAATGTAATAATAATACATGTTACAACATGGGCAGACTCAAAAGCATTATGCCAAGTGAAAGAAACCAGTCACTAAAGACCACATACTGTGTGATTACATTAATATGACTTGTCTAGAAGAGTCAAGTCTATGGAGACAAAAAGTAGATTTGTGGTTCCCTTGGGCTTGGGGAAAGTTTTCAGCTCTTACCTGATCCTTTGAATACAGTGGATTGGATGTCACTAGGGGCAGGCAGACTGGAACAGACATTGCCCTAACAACATTTGAGAGTGAATAGCGATAAGACAGAAGAGTGAGAACAGGAAACAAGAAGAAAAAAATCAAATGTGCTTCAATAGTAATTCTTGCTGGTCTAAAACAAACAATTCATGACAAAAGGGAAAAAAACAAACTGAAGGGAGCATTCAACAATCAAGCAGAGAACGAGAAAGTACCCCTCTCTCATTAACCGTGTGATAATGGTGGCATCGAGATGATATCAAGTAGATATTATAGTTGTTGGGCTGCAAAGCCTGTGCTTGCCCAGCTTCGAGACAGAAGAAAGAGCCAGGAGTCAGCCACAGAGACATCAATGGTTTAATGGACGGGGGAGCTTACACGTCTGAAGCAAGGTCCTGGAGGGACTCCCCACCATGTGTGGTGGCCAGGACATGGCAGAACGGTTCGCTTCTGGGGACAAGGGGAGGTTACCAGTTATGGGGGAATTATGTAAGGTTGCCTCACTGTTACCAAGGAAACCAGCAGAGGGGCACGCCCCTCACTGACTTTTTGATAACAATCACTAGCTGGGGCCTGGGACAAGTATGTAGGAACGTCAGTCACGTGAGTAGGGTGTAGGTGAAGCTGGGGCTGGTGGAGCACGGGATGGATGGAGAGCAAGAGAACAGCCGTCTTGACTGGCCTGACCGTACAATGGTATATAAAGAATTTTATTGTGACTTTTATTTTTTGAGCCATAATCTTCAAATAACATGCTTTCTCCCCAACCCCTGGTGACAAAACTTTTTGAATAGACTTGAATTTAAAAAACTTGTGTCCTGGGATAAGTTGGCCAGTCTGATCTTCCTTGTAGGGTCTCTAAATCTTGTGTTTTTGGTAACTTTATAGATGTATTAATTAAGAGAAGAACTAGTTCAAGTGAGATCTTCCCAGAGCAGTCACAAAGCAGTGGCTGGCCCTCTGGACAGGATGCCTGAGTCTTGGCTCTGTGAAGAAACAACTAAATGATTCTGTCAAGAGAAACTGTTTCCTTCCAAATGTGTGAACTACTGTGTGAGGATCTATTCAAATTGCTGCACACAGAGCCAGAATAGTGTAATATCTGCGTATACAGTAAGAATACTAAGTGTAGATCCTTGGCAATCCCCAATCCACTAGCAAATCTAAGAGCATGCATTTTTAGAGGAAGGGTGGGTCTGAGCCATCTCAGTAAATGACAGAGGATGAAAACAAATGACTAGAGAACTGGCAGGCACGAGAGAGTGTTGGATGAGGAAAGAGGGCACTGGACCCAGACCAGATGTGCATCAACCTGATGTCTAGAGCTTTAAAACATACATGTTACTATGGAGATAAACCAGACAGAGAAAGTCCAAATGGACTGATTTGAAAATCTGGAATTTGATGGAGATAAGGCTGCAATGACTGGAAAAATAATCACTGGATTTGTATATGTTTATCTGCAAAGGTTTAATCCAATTTTCTCCTTATAGGCAAAATTAAGAAATGAACAAGTCTAATTTTTCAAATGCCCTGTTTCTTAATTAACACTGATGTATACATCATATAATTTGATTCTCACAGGAATGCCTTCCAGATCTGCTGCTCTGTACATTCTCTAAATGAAGGGGATGGGAGTGGGAAACTTCCAGTGATTTTCTTAGCAGCTCAGCCAGCGCAAAGATTGACCTAAGTGCCTCTTCTGATTCCAAGGCAGGCAGAGTTGGAAGAACATAACAAATATATATATATATATTTTGCAGTATGTGGGCCTCTCACTGTTGTGGCCTCTCCCGTTGCGGAGCACAGGCTCCGGACGTGCAGGTTCAGCGGCCATGGCTCACGGGCCCAGCCGCTCCACGCCATGAGGGATCCTCCCGGACCGGGGCACGAACCCACATCCCCTGAATTGGCAGGCAGACTCCCAACCACTGCGCCACCAGGAAAGCCTTATAACAAATATTTTAAATATCTGTTATTTAAAGACAAAATAATATCTATTCTATTATTTTTTCCTTAAGAAGCTAAAATTTATGTCCACAAAGACAAATTGCCTAAGATTGCACAACTCAGGACATGGTACTCTAGGGTAGTTTTAATTTTTTCTTTGTTCTCTGACTTTCTTTTAATATACAAAACCATATATTCTCCGGAATTCATGAATAAAACATCAATAGTCCACAGGAAAAAGAATATGCCCTTTAGCTATTCTCCAAATAGGTCTGACACAATTGCACTCTATTATGAGATGATTGAATTGCCATGGCTTTCTTACCAGGCTAAGCGTCCCGACAAAGGGCACACACTTCACAAAGAAAGCCCCAATGACCACTTCCTCGGAACACAGTGTTTCTCTCCGTGCCCCTTTGCAAGCCTTCACACAGGACATTTCAAATGATTCTCTCTTTGCCCAGGGAAACAGGTCCACAAGAACATATAATGATACTATTACATGTATAGCACCTCTAGGAAAATAATGACTATATTAAGAATGTTTCGAGGGAGATAAATGGCTTAGTTTTTGGAACAAAGAGATCCAGCTATTTCAGTATTAACTGTTCTTTCTTTCCCTCATACAAAGAAAAAAAAAGCCGTGAAGAATTGCCTGATCTTATTTGATTGGTAAAGAAAATCTTGGCAGTGTGGTAATCCTAACCAATTTGTATTATAATTAAAACCAATGTTTGTAAGTTCCATAGTATCTTCCATTGAAAGTGTCTGCGGGCTATACCCGGTTTGGCCACTGTGTTACAAGGAGCAAAATAAAATCCTACAGGGCATAGGTGGGACCCACACAGTGCTCGTGCATTTCCCAGGCCTTGGTTAATGGACATTAATGACTTTATATATATTTACACATATATTCTCCCAGTACGTGCTCACACCACACACACACACACACACACACGTGTGTATACTATACAAATATTGTGCCTCTCTATCGAGAAAAAAATGTAATGGAAGAAACTGTAGGCCAATGTGCTGTGACTTTGAGGTGATAGAAAATTGTAACATGGTCATACCATCCCGGGCCAAGAACCATCAGACTTGACTATGTGACTTGCTTTGGGTAGTAAAGTGTGACCGAGGAAGGGGCTTGCTGCACAGCAGACACTTTAAAGATCTTTGGGATATTTGCACAGTCTCTAGGTTGTTCTTTTCCATTCTGTCCTAAGAAGAGCCAGTCCCAGACAGGCCTGGATCCCACCATGAGGCAGGCACGTAGCAAAGAACAACAGCTGAACAGCTGCCAACTTAAAACCTCAATAATAAATCATCCTTTAATGTTTCAGACAATTGAGTCTTTTGGATTGTTTGTTACCAGAGCAAAAGCTGACCAATAAAATCGAGAGGATTTCTTAAATAACATTGAAAAGTAAACATTTAAACATGGGAAAATTTAGGAGATTATGTTATAGGCAATATAAAAATATATTTCAAATGACAACACATGAAAGTATTTAAACAGTACTGAGCACATTTTAGTGTAGCATACATGCTGCGATTAGTATTATAGCAAAATAAAGCTTTTCTCATCCATGAGAGACACTTTAGACAAAACAATAGATGGTGACAGACTGACAGCATATATATGTAAAGTCTTTATTAATATCTAGAATATATAGAATTTTTAATCAATAAGAAGAATAACCTCCTCTCCAAAATGGGCAAATAATATGAATCTTTACCATGCCCTCTGCCTCTGTGACACACATTACATTTACAGTTTACTTCTTCAGGCATTAAATATAGTATAATATCAGTTGGGTAAATATCGTGTTTACATTATTTGGTAAATACTATTTGCAGGTAGCCTCATAATATAATAATTAATCTTTTCTGAAGAGCTTTATTTTTAGCTATGAATCTGATGATAATATTTGTTTTTGATTGTTGTCTAGTTGATTAATTTTCTGTGCATTTATCATTAATTTAACCCCCATGGCTCTCAATACGCTCCAGCTTCAACAGCAATTTTATCTCACCTCCCCATGCCCACCTCCCCCTACTCTGCTGGGAGGTCTCTTCCTCGTGTCCTCTGACCTTCTCCAGTCTGGACCAGCTGCTCTTTACATCCCATAGTCAGCAGTGATCTGAGGATCTTCCTTCTTCAACAACCTGGAAAGTCATCTCACTTCTTTCTTGAGTGGGACAACTGCTTTCTCTAATTTACATCTTTCCCTTTTGAGTCTAATCCTTTGTTTTGGTGAAGGACATCCTCCAGAAGCTTCCTGAGAAAGGATCGATGAAACTTCTATTCCCGAAAATGCCTTTATTTTATCCTCACGCTTGTTAGTTTCACTGTATGCAGATTTCTATGACAAAAGTCGTCTTACTTAAAAATATTTAAAGCATTTCCCCATAATTTTCTTGCTTCTAATAATGCTATTAAAAGTCTAAAGCCATTATACAAGAATACAATCTCATGGGATTTCCTCTTTACCTCTGTACTCTGAAATTTGATAGTGTATCTTGGGAGAGTGTTATTCATTGTTCAGGTGTGGTGTGAGGCGCATGCAATTCTAACTGTGCCTTCCTAAAAGGACTATTAGAAGGTGGGGGGCGGGGGCGAGAACTCACCACTTCAGCATCTACTGGGCTGCCTACCTGATGCCAGGGGCCGCATTCAGTAAAAATGCTCCATTTGGTACTGCAGAAGTAGATGCCTTGCCACCTCCTGGATTGGTCCTAACTTGTCATCTCCATGACTCCTCTGACACTAAATTTATCCCATCCTCCATGACTCCCTAGCTTTGGCTCTAGCAAAATAATTTATCCAAGGAAGTAGTACAAACAGTCATGCCCGCATGTCTCACTTTTTTGTTTTGGCGCTAATCTCTGTTGGATTTCCCATAGCCATGCTGTGTGGCCGTTTTGCACTCTCCTTGGAGGAAGGGAGGGGGTTAAGGAGGGTGGGGAAATCCCAGGGGTTGTCCAGGCCAACCCTCTCAGGCACAAGGCAGAACATAGGGAAGATCAGAGATGGAAAAGCTAACGGGAAATATTCAGGACTTGAACCTACCTTTCTCCCAACACCCACGATTTCCACTTATCTGAGACGAGATCTGATGACGACAGTTTTGAGTTCAATCCTGTACCATTCGGGGCAGGTAAATTTGGACCCCACGTGTGTTTGGCAATCCCTGGGGTCTCAGATTATCAGTCTAATGGTTTCTTCTCCCATTTTCCAGTCAAATCGCTGCAAATCTCTTCCCTCTTATTCAGGAGGGTAAACCTTTCTTACATTTTAGGGATCTTGGTTCTGGGTAGACCCTGGTACCTTCAGTCCCAGGCGGTCACTGAACACGGTTCCCTCTGTGTTTCCCTGCTATTCCTCCATGGTGTGGCCAGGTCTCCTCCCTCATGTTTGCACATCTCTCCTTCATTTCTGTTGTTTGGGAAGTCCCTTATCTTTCTTTGGGGCCTGACAGTGTATGATCATTTATTTTAATTTATGTTGTCTCCAGCTTTTGGACATGTTTGAAGCAGGATGGGACTCAGTCTGGCATGTTGCCAGGAGCCCTGTCAATCAAACTAAGTCACTTGTTAAACTACATTTGGTTCTGCTACTTGGGATGACAAGCTTGTTTGAGAAGGAATAAAGCTTAACTTGCTGTCTGAGCTGAAAAGGATACTGGTGAGAGGGGAGCCAGGCAGGAGAGTCCCAAGGTGTGTCTGGTGGGGACATTTGATAGTGGACGTGGCTTTTCCACAGCAAAGACCTTCCAGGTGGGTCAATGGCAAATTTATTGTTTCGGAACTCTTCTGACAGCTTTGATTAGTACGCCCTTAAGATAAAATCATTTAAGTGTATCTACTAAAAACTAATTTCTAAGAGTAGTTTTCATATCAAAGGGGAAAATGATAAAGGGGAGACTGTAGAGAAAAGAGCAACAGATGGTGACTGCGGGTCCCAGTGGATTCTGGTGCCTCGAGCAGTAAGGGGTCTTTGATTGAGCAGCTCTTTTGTGGATATTTTAAGGATAAGAATCTTGGGTAAGATAGGCAGCCCCAGGGCCTAGTGATGTTACCCTTGTATCACGGGCCACAGGGAGCGCTGTCCACAGAGCAGGGGCAGACAGGTCTGTAGAGAGGGGACAAGCTGGGGAAGCCCTGGGCACCTGCCAGAGCAGCTGGAGATCGGGAAGTGGTATGGCTAGGGGACCCTCATTTTCAGGACCGTCCAACTTTTCCTCTCCCCATCCCACTCACCTTTTCTTGCTGGAGCCTTTTAGCGCAGCCTCTGAGGGGCCTCTGTCACCTTTTCATTTCATCATTCCCTCGGGGGTGCGAGGGTGACAAGGAATCTGCAGCCCCGGCGTCCAGACTGCTCCCAGGGACACATCACTTCAAGGCAACCCTTCCGTCTTCAGAGGGTCCTGGCGAGCATACCAGTCAGAATAAAACAATAGAACTACAGAGTGGGCCATTCATTGTCCTGGGAAGTTGGGTTATTCTAAGTCCCAAGTGCTACCCTGCCTTTAGCGTCTGACGTGATACAGTTAGTGTCTGACCTTGTTGTTGACACCCACATTCCCTGGACCTGTGAATCTGTTATGTACCATGGTTAATTTTATGTGTCACCTTGGCTGCACCACAGTGCCCAGATATTTGGTCACGTTATTCTGGGTGTTTCTGTGAAGGTATTTTCTGTGAAGAGACTTATGAGTGACTAAAATATATGAGCTGACAGAATTAATGGACAATTTGAATGAGATTGCTTTTTTCTTTTAGAAAGGCTACGTTTTCTTAACAAAAGAAAGGACAAAGGAAACACAGTGCTCTAAATGTGTGTAACCATGAGAACAAGAAAAGCAGTCTTATAACACTTATATTATTACTAGCATAACAGACTGCAGATTCACATTTAAAATTGGTGGACTTTGAGTAAAGCAGACTGCATTCCATAACGTGGGTGGGCCTCATCCAATCAGTTGAAGGTCTGAATAGAACAAAGAAGCAGATTTTTTTTTTAACATCTTTATTGGAGTATAATTGCTTTACAATGGTGTGCTGGTTTCTGCTTTATAACAAAGTGAATCAGTTATACATATACATATGTTCCCATATCTCTTCCCTCTTGCGCCTCCCTCCCTCCCACCCTCCCTATCCCACCCCTCTAGGTGGTCACAAAGCACCGAGCTTATCTCCCTGTGCTATGCGGCTGCTCCCCACTAGCTATCTACCTTACGTTTGGTAGTGTCTATATGTCCATGCCACTCTCTCACTTAGAAGCAGATTTTTGAGCAAGAGGGAACTCTGCAGCAGAAGGTCCTCAGACTTGAACTACAAGATCAGCTTTTCTCCCTGTCTGCACTGTGCCAGCTCACTCTGCAGGTTTGGGACTTGCCAGCCTCTATAAGGATGTGAGCCAATTCCTTAAAATAAATCTCTCTCTCTCCATCATCTATCATCAATCTATCATCTATCTATCTATCTATCCATCTATCTATTATCTATCTCTCCTCATCTATCTACATATCCTGTTTCCTGTTGGTTTTGTTTTTCTGGAGAACTCTGACTAATACATTAGGTTACAAAGCAAAAGGGATTTTCCAGATGGAACTGAGACTATGGACCTTAAAATAGGGAATTATTATCCTGAATTATCCAGGGGCGCCCAATCACCTCTGACCTTAAGAACAGAGACCTTTCTTTGTCTTGGGGCCAAGCAACATGGAAGAAGGAGAAGTGTGAGTGATCTGACACCTGAGGACTCTATGCACTGTTGCTGGTATGAAGACAGAAGGGGCAGTGGGACGAGGAATGCAGGTGGCCAAGGAGCACAGAGGCTCCCAGATGATGGTAAGCAAGGAAGTGAGACCTCAGGCCTACAGCCATCGAGGTCTGAATTCAGGAAAAGCCTGAGTGAGTACAGAAGTGGGTTCTTGCCAGAACCTTGAGAAAAGAACATGACCCAGCCAACACCCTCATTTTGACCTCCTGAGACCCTAAACCGAGAAGCAGTGACCCATGCTGTGCCTGGATGTCTGACCCATGGAAACTTGGACATAATAAATGGGAGTTGTTTTCAGTCATTCAGTTCGTGGTAATTTGTTACAGCAGCAAGAGAAAACTAATATCAACCTTTTGACCTGTGAGCTTCTGAGAGAAAGGTGTGGAATGTGGAGAGAGAAACAAGCCAATAGTAAAATAAATAGAAAAACTAGAAAATGGAAACCAGATGAGGAAAAATGAGGTTGGTAGCATTGCTCATTCAGCCATGAACAAAGACAGTTCAGAGTTGATTCTGAGTGTCTGATATGCATTGGAGTTTGTTCAATGTTTGTTGGAGAAACGAAAGATTCTCACGTAGTTCTACTTTTCAGGGACGTTGTGGTCCAGCCCCTTTAAAGCCTCTCTCTGGACAAGGTCCACCTAGACAGGTAGCCAGAAACTTATTCACTCCTGCAGCACATCACCACATTCTGACAAGATGTTGTTTCTGCATAAATGTGCTTCTCCATGGTAATGAGCCCTGATTCTCTAGCTGCAGGGGAAGGCACTGGGCCCATTGGTGATGGCTCCAATGTTAGGAACTGCTACAAAAAGGGTCAGTGGAGATCTCTCCCAACACTTTTCTCAAGTGCCATCTTAAGGAGAAAGCAGGTGCCTCTGGGAGACTGACCACAATCTACGGGGTCCCCAGACACCTGGAGCTTCTTCCTCTGGCTCAGTGAGGACACTGATGTCCTTCTGATCCACCATATTTTCTGCCTGGTCTAATTTGAATTGGGCTTCTGCTACGTCTGAAAGATGAACTGACCAATGTACACTTCAGAGACCTTGACATCTACCCAAATGGTTTGCAAACTATGTTTTGTATCTGAACACTGTCTTCAAATAAAATCTCACATGGGAAGCTCAACTATAAGGGCAACAGATAAGGGCAGAGCTGCTGGGGCTGATTGCTCCAGGGCTTGGGGTTAAGCCCCACCGCACTGCTTCCCCTTCTCCCAGGCATTCCTCTCTTCTGTGCAGGTCCCTGAAAACTCACCCTCAGGAAATCTGAGAGCAAGCATCTCCTCCTTGGAGTCCCCAGGACTCTCATCCTGGCCTGAAAAGGGGCTGTCACCTGCATTTTAATGAGCTCTGTAGATGTGTCCGTGAGCCCAGGAGGAGCTCACAGTTGTGCTGATTGCCATAACAAGACCAAACGTAACAGAGCTCCATCACAGGGGAGATGACCGCATTCCAAGCCCTTTCCCTGTCACTTAGCTTGGTCCTTCCACACATCCCAGCATCAGGCACAACCCCGGTCATTATCAAGGCACCCTTTCTTTCACACACTCACTCCACGGGCTGGAATGATAAATAACACTGATTCTTTCTCTTTTTTTCCCTCTTTGGAGGGCACCTTTGGGCATCTTTTCCCACCTCTGACCACTGGCTCGTATTCACCTGTTCATTTTACAAAATAATTATTAAACACTTATTAAGAATCAAATTTGTGCATTGTAAGACAAACATGATCCTCACACTCTTGGGAAGTTTATAATCTTGGGAGGCAGACAGATAAAAAAAAGCAAGTAAACAATAACAAAGAGCTTAATTTAAATTGCGATAATTTCTACGAAGGTCGTGTGCAGGGTTTTGTTGCAGAGAATAACAGAAGTGTGGAGGGGTTTTTCCTTCTCTCCCACACTTCTGCCCTCACCCAGAGTATGGGAACTCTGCCTCTCCAATTGCCAGGATGGAAGCCTCTCCTTTCTACTCCTCACACAGATCTACTTCTGGATTGGAAAATGGCTTATCTCATGCTTCATCAGACCTTCCCAGAATTTCTGGTTGACTTGACTTCAAGCTGAACCTGTGGATCTTTTCACTCTGGCCTCCTTGGCATGGTGAACCCCGAGGGAGGCTTAGCCCCTCGAAGGGAAGTCTGCAATTATATGAGGCCAACTGCATACATTCTGTCTAAGAGGAAGGATGCAGAAAAACTGTTGTTTTTGCCAATCTGGTGTTACCGGCAACGAGCTGGTGTTTTTTTGTTTGTCTGTTTGTTTTTCTTTTAATTTCTGTTTGTCTCTTACACCTCTTCTCCATCAGTTC
Organism: Monodon monoceros; assembly: GCF_005190385.1. NCBI lineage: Eukaryota > Metazoa > Chordata > Mammalia > Artiodactyla > Monodontidae > Monodon > Monodon monoceros. Next base: position 7,794,762 of record NW_021703776.1, on the reverse strand, counting down.
AGAGCTTCCTAGTGTGAGATGGAGAAGTGGGTGAACAGTCCATGTGTCCATCACACGGTGATGGTGGCACGGAGTGAGAGGGCTAGGAGTCTACTCCGAAAGGACAAGCAAGAGGGAACCTCATCAAAAGAAGGTGACATTGGGGTGAGACAGTGGGTGGTAAGTGGGCGCTTCCCAGACAGCCACGAAGGGCGGGAGGCCTTAGGCAGAGGGAGCAGTGCCACGGAAGGAGAGAGCCCGGAGTGCCCAGGGGGTCCTGTGTGGCTGAAGAATACAGGAAGTCTGTGCTGGCCAGGTAGGAAGGTGCACAGGGGCTCAGCTGGAAGAGGCATGCATGCCACGGCATCTTCTGTATTTGGTGCTGATGTACTCAAAACGTCCAGTGATTTAACACTTTGAGACGGATCTGACCCCATCTGGAATCTATATCCAATCATTCACCAAGCTCTACTGAGTTTTCTTCAAAGTGTCCTCATTCATGCCTTTTCTTAAAAATGAGACATCGAGAAAAGGCGCAAGTGAGGAGACTTTGAAGATTGCCACTAGCCAGTGCCTCCCTCGAATGTCTATGTTCATCTTTTTGTTTCTTTACGGTTGAGAGGAAGATGTACGATCAGACTGGAGGTGAGCAGGGGTGGGATGATGGCAGCAAACCCGGAGCAGCACCTGTGTCCACATCCAGGGGCTCATCAGTGATGTCTGAGCTCAGCTGAAATAACAACATCTCAGGGAACCCTCTGGAGCCTATGGCCCTCCACTGACCTCAGATGTGAGGAAGAACTGCGTGTTCTGAGGCCCCTGATAGGAGATGATCTCCACACATTAGAAAAGAGGAGGAGACAAAAATCTCATCCATTTCCAAATAATTTATTTAACACACATTCCCTGGTGTCAACACTTCATCATCCTCTAAGATCAAGAGGAGGGCTAGAGAAAACAAGGCTCAGCCTTGCCCCAGGAGACTGGCTTAAGTGGTAAAGACACGAGTAGTGACAATCTAGGATGTGAAGTACTATAAAGAGGGTATATATTGGGTACACATGGAACATAGAAAGAGCTAGCTGGCTGTCTTCATGCTGCATCTTGGGGATGAAGAATTCTCCAGGCAAATTAGGGAAGGCTGGGCATCGGATACACAAAAGAACAGTAGGAGAAATAAAGAAGCATGAATGAGAACATGTTTTTAATGATTATATCTGTTTCCTGGGGCTTCCATAGCAAAGCACCACAGACTGGGTAGCTTAAAAAACAGATATTAATTCTGTCGTAGTTCTGGGGGCCAGAAGACCAAGATCAAGGTGTCAGCACGGTTGCTTCCTTCTGAAGGCTGTGCAGGAGAACGTTTCATGCCTTTCGCCTAGCTTCTGGTGGTTTTCTGGGTAATCTTTGGTGTTCTTTGGCTTGTAGAAGCATCACCCTGGTCTCTGCCTTCCTGTTTATATGATGTCCTCCCTGTGTTCCTGCCTGCTCTGTTTCCAAATTTTTTTGCTTTTATAAAGACATCAGTCATATAGGATTAAGACTCACCCTAATGACCTCATCTTAACTAAGTGCATCTGCAATGACCCTATTTCCAAATAAGGTCTCATTCTGAGGTCCTGGGAGTTAAGATTTCAACATACAAATTTGGGAGAGACTCAATCCAACCCATCACAGTGACATGGGATATTGGTTATAACCGGAGCACAGCATGCATTGGGCTGAATAGCTTGCAGTGCCTTTTCAAGATTAGAATCCTTTCAGTTGCTTCAACCACTTCCTCCCTGAAGCCCACACTCCTTCAGACAGAACTACTTCAGCTCTCCAGCTGGGACATGTTCTCCCTTTAGCCTCCAGGCACTGTTTTTTATGGCAGGACTTCTCCAGACCCCCTCTGCCCACACACCAGCCATCATTTTCCTTAACTTTGTCTTCTACTCATCCTTTCAGCTTTACATTCCTAACAGGTTTTATTTCCTTTTGGAAACAGCCCTGGACGCATAACAGCCCTGGACGCATAAGGCTGGATGGGTCTCAGTTTGTGTCCATATTCTTGTACAGATAATGAAATATATCATCCTAAACCATAAGTGCCGGCTTACTTGTCCCCATTTCCACTAGCCCATAAACTCTCTGGAAATAAAGACCAGCTTTCATTCATTAATTCCATTTCTAGTGCCTGATCCAGTGCATGGCATGCAATAGTTGCTCAATAAATGCTTGTAGAATGTACAATAAAGGAGTGAAAATTAAGCTGGCCTTTGAAAGATAGAGGCCCGAATCCTTGACTTATTCTTTCAAGTAACCCTCATAGCACCTGTACCCCTTTTCCATAGAGCCCCAATCTAGTGCGGAGACATGGTGACGATGGGGAGACTTCTCTATGACCTCCTCTGAATTTTCATACTTCCAAACACAGCCCACCCTCAATTTATCACTGTTAACCATCAACAGTTATCTGAGAGTGGGTGACATTTTGTCAGTGGAACACGACCTCTCTCCCTGCTCAGGATCTTTTACCATCCATGCTCTGTGTTATTTGTCTAGACTAGTACACAGTGCTCCTTCTTCAGATAAAAACCCTCACTTTCTCATTCGTACCAAAACCAGTTTGCCCAGAACATACTCAGCTCCAGCTAAAGTGGCAGTTTCGTATCTGTGCTTCATGTCACCAACAATATCTGGATACATCCCAAGACTGTCCAATAATACCCACCTGTAAGGACACGGTGGATAAACAGACTCTCAAAACGATGCCATTTCAGGAAGGTCTTGCACAGCAGTGAGCCGTGCTAAGCCTGGGTCTCATGCTTCCTCGTGGGAATTTGTGAAAGAGGTCTCTCTGCCTATGGAATAGCTATTTTCAGAGCTAGAAACCCCGAGTGTTCAAGCATGATTCAGTTTCCTCCATGGTCTCTTCAACCAAATGCATGGGCTGAGTCAGCAAACAGGCATAGAATTATAAGAAGAATAAAGGAAGTTCCAGCAGTACTTTGAGTCCCTTTAAATAGCTGAAATATTTTTGCAAGTGTTTTTTGGATTGGAGAATCCAGAAACAGGCTCTGCCAACCTCCTCTCCACTTACTTGTCAGCTGCGCACGTACTTCAAAGAAAAAGCCACCATTGTGTTTCTGAATCATGTATAAATGACACATGAAACTTTTCTGTTTTAGAAGTCTTTGTGTGGCATCATGTTCTGGAGTCCAGTGAACTTGGATGAAAGATGGTAAGAAAGGGATATTTTCATAAACTCTTTCAATCAAGGAAGTGCCACTAAATCAAAGTGAGGGAGCAGAAGCTCCGCAGGCCCCATTTGACTGTGAACTCAGACACACCAAGCATGGCAGACCCTATAATTTGGGAAAAATATTGTTCTCTAACAGATTGAGTCAAAAAGCCAGTATATCCCAAAACTGTAGAACTGATCAATATTACTTTGTTCCTCTTAAAACTGCATCCACTGAGCTATGAGTTAAAAAAACATGTCACGTGGGCTTCCCTGGTGGCGCAGTGGTTGAGAGTCCACCTGCCGATGCAGGGGACACGGGTTCGTGCCCCGGTCCGGGAAGATCCCACATGCCGCGGGGCGGCTGGGCCCGTGAGCCATGGCCGCTGACCCTGCGCGTCCGGAGCCTGTGCTCCGCAACGGGAGAGGCCACAACAGTGAGAGGCCCGTGTACCGCAAAAAAAAAACCAAAAAAACCCCAAAATATGTCACGTGTAGATTTAACAATGTGTCAAATAGAATTTTTCTGAATTCTTTTAAGGAAATTGTTACTTAAATACATTCTCCAATACCACCTTCTTTATAGAACTACCCCAAATCCACCCAGAACTCATTGCCAGGAAAAGGTTTTCTTCCTAGTGACCTGATTAAATTCAAGCATTTAATTGAATGTATTTTACTTAGTATTAGTTCTGTGAGGGGTTTAAGATGTCACTTAAAAAAAAAAAAGGTTCTGTGATTAAATACACTTGGGAAATCCTGGGATAAATACAGTTAATCCTGATGTAACTGAGAAGCAACTTTGAGTCTTCTGATGTACATGGGAAGGTCCACTGGAAAGCAAAAGTTTCCCCCAAATTATTTGACACACCAAACCCTTCTTATTGCAAAACATTTTTCTGGTTTAGAGTTATGTGAAATGTTCTTGGGGAAGTGAGATATAATAAGCATTGTTTTTCCCTCTTCGCTTTGGCCACCCTAAAGCTCATGTGATTGTTATGGTAAACATCAAGTTTGTAATGCTGATCTCTCAGCAATGCTTGGAAGGAAAGTCTTGCAGTGGGAAGAAGGAGGATACCTTCATGCGCTTTGTGATTATCTGGGAAGATTTGGTACGTACAATGTCTACAACACAGACTTCTCTGAAAACATGAAGTTGCAAGTATAACATCATACATATAATATCCATTCAGAGACTAGCCATTAGTTACATTTCATCCAATTTTACTTCTTTTAGTCCATATAAACATTTACAAGACATTCTAGATGTGAATTCAAAGCGATTTCAATTTCATATCAGGAAATTGGAGGTAGCTAAACAGATAATGAAAATATACAAGATATTCAAGCAGCTTCAAATAAGAAATAGTATTGGGACTATTTTTCCAATTAAGTTTTGCCATTTTCTAGAAAATTTGAAGGTGGTAAAAGCAATGATAGTCTTTATTCCAGAAAGAATTCAAGCCTGAATGTATTATTAAGTCTGTGCATTTGTGTTCAGAGCACAGAAACTTCAAATCTCTCTAGCTTAAAAACTTAGAATTTTATTTTTAGTGTAAAATCAGCTTAAACGTCATGGTTAATTTCATCCCTTCCTACCTTCCTTCAATAATCTCTGCGATGTGTCTCTCCATTGCTTTCATCGTGGAATCCCAGGATTCCTCAGTGTGGTGGCCAATCCAGCATGACGATCTCTTGTCTGATTTACGTCATCTCCAGCCACTTGTCCTCCACATTCTTGGTTCTCTCCACACTACACACCTTCACGTCTCTGTTCACATTAGCACCCACACCATCTTCTCTGTCCATTTGTCTTCTTAAGACAACCACCAACATCACCTTTCTTTCTGAAGATCTCCCCTCTTTCACCCTCTCTTGCTCCAAGTGGGAAATCACTTTCTTATTTATCCTCCCTGAGCTTCACCCTTGCCTATGTGTTTGCTCTTGTCACATGGTAGCAGCACTGCTGGCTGACACCATCTTCTCCCTGTCGAAACAAGCCATCTTTGGAGGCTGAGGCCAAGTTGTCTTTGTTTCGCTCTCCTCTGTACCAAGCATAGGACTTAATGTGTAACAGGTGCTCAATGAATATGCTTTTTTAAACCCTTCTCTTTCTATTTTTAGTTATTTTTTTATTGAGGTATAATTGACATTTAATGATATAATATTAGTTTCAGGAGTAGAATATAATGATTCAATATTTGTAGATATTGTAAAATGATCACCATAGTAAGTCCAGCTAACATCCATTACCTCATATAGTTAAAAAAATGTTGTTTTTCTTGTGATGAGGACTTTTAAGCTCTCTTAGCCACTTTCAAATATGCAATACAATAATAATATAGTCACCATGCTGTAGGTCACATCTCCATGACTTCTTCATCTTATAACTGGAAGTTTGTACCTTGAAGGTGAAATACGCTTTTAATGGAATTAACTATATTTACATGATTCTATGGCAAAGAGTTCCCAGCCTTGGACGAGAACACATTCACAACTCAGGCTTCCCCTGCTCAGCCAGGCTTCAGGAGTTCCAACCTGAGTCCACAGCCAGATGTATTGCTGCCCAGAGAGGGGTTGGCCAGGGCCCCAGAGGACCAGCTGGAGGATAAATGATGGTGATGTGGACGAGAGGGACTCTGGGAAAAGACAGGAAGAGTTGGAGGAACCAGGGAGAGACTGCGAGGGAGAGGATGAAACTCACTCAGCTTTCCTCCCACACAGTCTGAAGTGTGTTGCTGTTTTGTTCAAGGCTTTGGAGAACAGCGACAACTATCTGGGGGCTGTTTTCCTGGGGACCTGGGGAGGAGCAGGCAGCCTCAGGCACAAAGGAATCAGAATCCTGAATGGAAGTTTCACTTCTCAGCCTGCCTTTGCTAGCAAAAGGTCAAGCAAATGCTAGCATAAGAGCTGGAGTGAGGCTGTCAGCCTGCCAGTAATGGTGGGCAACTGAGCACTGTCCAAACCAGCCCTGTAGCTAATGTTACATGTTGTCACTCCTCTGTGCTGATTCTGAGATTTCTGATTTGCCTGCTCTTGCAGACCACACCACGGACGTATAAGCCTGCGTTAAAGAACACAGAGGAAGGGATGCCTCACTCCCCTGGGTTCCACGGGATAACCTGAAGGACGGCTATGCATGACCAAAGGCTAGCGGACTTCCTCCATGCTTCCTGACAGAAGAGCTCATCTGTGCATCTAAGAGGCCTGTCAAAAAGGATTTGGGAAGCAAAGGTGGAGGAGAAGCTTTATTTAAGCCAAGGCCTCCTGCCATCAGTGAGGTGTGTGTGGGCTGATCAGATAAAGGAACCAGGGTTTTATAATCCCCTCGAGCTGCCCTGGATGATTCTTATCAGACCCAGGACTCAAGCAAGAACCTGTCTGTGACCACAGGACCAGGGATGCTGAGAGGAAATTGCTGGTCTCTGCAGAATTAGGGAACCTTTTCATGACTTAAAAAGCACAAGAACTCACGTGACACCTTGTGAGGGGCTGGAACACACTTAAGAACCTGAAAGCAAACACTTTGGAGGATGCTTAGCAAGATTAATTTCATGAGCCTGCCAGTACAATTTCACAGCCTCGGGAATAGAAAGTCTCATTTGCTTAGAATAATAAGGAAAACACAGCTCTGGAGAAGCCCATTTTCTTGATGACGATGTCTCCCTCTCTGAATGTCCAAACTAATTTTAACCATTTTTGATGGAAATCTTTCTAAGGCCAAAATCACATTTCTTTGTCATCTCAAAAAAACAAACAAACAAACAAAAAAACGAACTTTTCCAGAATACTCTAGCCTCTGTTTTATGGATCGAGGTCCCTCTTCAGATGAAGGAAGAGCGAGACACTAACAGTTGCTTAGCAACTGTGATGTACTTGGAACCATGCTAGATACTTATGCGAAGCATCTCTTTAGTTCTCACCAGGACCCAGTGTCAAAGACGTATTTATCTCAAGGATCCATATAAGAAGCCTGAGAGCTGAAAGTGAGCAGAGATGTAAACAGAGACACCTAAACTGAACCATCTCTGTGTGACATATAATCTTTCCTTTATGATACAACAACAGACTTGAGTAGTTTGACCTATGTTCACAAAGCCAAAGCTATTCATTATCTGGTAGTTGACAGAAAAACAGTTTCCTGACTCCGGATCTACGTGGTGCGATGTGATCTGTCCACACAACGCTTTATATGCTTTAAATTTACCTCTTTGAACCATATAGCTCAAGTGACTGCATATTAATTGCTGCACGGGACGATTACACTGATGCTAACCCCAACTTATCAAACTGTTACATGCTGGGATCTGTTGTAAGCAGTGCTCCTGCACTGTCTAACGGAACTCATAGCAGTCCTATCAGGTAGGCATCGACATCGTCTACGTGTTACCGAAGAGGACACTGAGACAGCGAAACTAGGAACTAGCCCAGGATCCTAGCTGATAAGGAACAGTTCTGGGTTTGAACCAGGGAGGCTGGCCACCTCTCACCCACACTGCCTTTGAAGAGATTTCACTGTTTGACCTAGCTAGTTTTGTTTTGACGCCTCCAAAGAAAAGTCTTACAGAAAAATAAGATTCTTTATGCACACGAGTAAGAATTTCTCTAAAGCTTTCATAGATCCACACGTCTTCACATAGTCACCTTTACTAGATGTTGCCAAATTGTTCTCCAGAGTCTTGATATCAATTCATTTGCTCCCCAGCAAAGGTGAGACTTGATGTTTCTCTACAAGTTAGCCCAGGCTTAATCCTGACATACATTTCCTCTTTGCCCGTCAGGTGTGAAGTAGCATGCCATTGTTTCAAGTTCCAGCATCCTGATGGTTAGGACACATCTACTTATATGTTTATCGACCATTTGCATTTCCTCTTTCGGGACTGTCCTCTAGATACTTTGACCATTTTCTTCTGGGTTATTTGTCTTTCTTATTGATTTGTGATGATTCTTTACAATTTTTTTAAAAATTGTCAGTTATATGACATCTCTTTTATATGACTTATCCCTTCAGTTTGTTTGATTAGAAAGGACTGCTTCTAATATCTCACTGGTAAATAGGATGGGTGATATTCATATTTGCTAGTGACCTTTATCAGTTAAGAAAGCTTCTATTTCCTACTTCATCCAGAAAATAAAATATCTCCATATCCATCCAAAGGAGTGCCTTATAAATTCATAATACAAGCTCCTTTGATGGTTATTTGTACGGCAAACATCTTCTTTCACTCTGTGACTTGACATTTTCAGTTTATTAACTGTGTATTTTAATAAACATAAGTTTTAACTTTGAAGTACTGTATCAACTTACTTTGGCCAATAAAATGTTAGTGGAAGTAACATTTGCACTTTCTTGAGAAAATAGTTAGTAGACGATGCTCTACTCTACAATTTATCTTCTCTCTCTGCCAAGAACCTACAATCTTTTGCCCTTCTAGATGCTCAGGCAAAAATACTGATTCCCTCTACCTGTTTAGCTCTCATCCAAAATGCCAGCAAATAACCACGGCTTTCATTTAAAATGTGCCTAGATTTTGATCCCTTCCTAGCATCTCTTCTGCTACATCTTAGCTGCCATCATCAGAAATAACCTCCTGTCTGTTGTTGCCATTTATACCTTTGTTCCCTATTGTAGAGTTACAGTGCAGAAGCCAGAATGAGGCATTCTAAACAAAAATCCAAACACATCATTCTTTTGTTTCAAGTCTCACAAGGACTCTTCATGTCTTTTGGAGCAGAAGCCAAAGCTCTTATAATTGCTTACAATTCTAAGAAATTCCCTACCCTTCCTTCTCTGCCCCGTCTCCTGTTACCCTCTTCCATGACTCTAGCCACGTTGCTTTTCCTTCTGCTTATCAACGCACACTTCCACTTTACAACTTTGTACCAGTCTCCCCCTCTTCCTGGCCTATTTTCTCCAGAACACTTTCCTCCTTCCAACATATGGTATGATGTTCTTGTTTATAACATTTACAATTTTTTCCCCTACTTTTCTCTCCCTACTCTGCATTCACAACATTATCAATCAAGAAAATCCAAGACTGTATGAGTTCTGGTCAAAGAGTTACCCCAAATGCCTGTGATAGTGCCAGGCACAAGGTGGGTCCTCAGTGAATACTTGTGGAACTCTCAGTCTCAGCGCTGGGCAGCGTGACCTCGGAGGTCACTTTCAGTTATGATATTCCAGAACTTTTAGATGTTGGATTCATGTCAAAAGGTTTCTATTACATAGTTAAATGTAGGGAAACCCCCAGCAACCACGGTTGTATTTTGGTATTTATTTAACTTCTTAAAAGTAGCTATCGCCATGGTATCTAAGAAAAAACTCTCTTGAGCTTTTTTTTTCCTATTTATTAATCAAACAAATGAGTCACTACAAAAGCTGACAAATGAATCACCTGAATGCAAGCACTTACACTAGCTATGGAAATAAAAGATCTGATTGGAGTGGAGAATCTAGGATTTGAGGCCCCAGAGTTCACAGAAGTAACAGCTCTTTGAATCTGTGGAGGGAATAGTCACAATTTTCTGAAAGCTTTGTTACGAAATGAAGGACCCAGTACGTGGAAAAGTAAGTGACTATGTAACACTTCTATAATGATTTTGTCTCTAAGCTTTCTTGTGACTCCAAGCTCTTCTTTACAAAAATGAAAGCCAGTAAGTAGAAGCTGTACTTAAACAGTCATGCTGTGGCTGCCCACCTAAGTTTTCACAGTGTCCTCTGAGGCCCCGCAAGTGTCCTTCAAATCATCACTATACTCCCAGTGACCCAGGCCTTTAATTTCATTGATGCTTTGTCTTGGTAGCAAATAAAACTGGTTTTTCAGTTATATAAATTCAAAAATATCAAACATATTAAAAGAAAAAGGTAGAAATCACCTGCAATTGCACCATCTTGAGACAACTGCCATACATATTTTTCTGACCCTTTCCTCATGCACTTCTTTATAAGGTTACACAAATATCTTCATAAAATGCCTGGTTTCTTTTTTTTATTGTGAATATATTTTGCATTTTTTTCTGACATTGACTCACTCTCTTTTCCTATCTCCTCTATCAATATATCGAAATTCCTAGGTAAACAATGTTAACAGCAAAGTATATCCTTCCATAATATTCTTCATCAAATGAGTACATAGTACATACAGCTTTTAATTTTCCCTTGTTCACTTAAAAAAAATAGAATATAACAAGAATTCTCAAAACTCAGTAATAAGATGACAAAACAACCCAATTTAAAAATGGGCGGGGGCTTCCCTGGTGGCACAGTTGTTGAGAGTCCGCCTGCCGATGCAGGGGACGCGGGTTCGTGTCCCGGTCCGGGAAGATCCCACATGCCGCGGAGCGGCTGGGCCCGTGAGCCATGGCCGCTGAGCCTGCGCGTCCGGAGCCTGTGCTCCGCAATGGGAGAGGCCACAACAGTGAGAGGCCCGCGTACTGCAAAAGAAGAAAAAAAAAAATTTTAAAAAACAAATAAAAATGGGCAAAAAAATAGATCAAATACTCACCAAAGGTGGTAAATAAGCACACGAAAATGATGATTGGTATCATGAGTCTCTAAGGAAATGTAAAGAAAAATCACAAGTACAAACCTATTAGAATGGCTAAATCTGAAAAGACTGACTCTAACAAGTGTTGGTAATAACTTGGAGGCCCTGGAGCTCTAGTACACTGCTGGTGGAAATGTAAACTGGTGCTAGCACTTTGGAAAACAGTGGTAGTTTCCAATAAAGTTATATATACACCAACTGCATCACAAGTCTTCCTCCTTGTAGGTGTTTACCCAAGGAAATGAAAGCATCCATCCATACAAAGACATGGCCATGAATGTTCAGAACAGCTCTGTTTGTAATGGTCAAAAATTGGAAACAAATGGTTTTCCACAAGTGAGTGGGGAAACAAATTGGGTTGCATCCATACAATAGAATACTCAGCAATAAAAATAAACGACCTCTGATACAAGTTGTATGGGTGAGTCTCAAAATAATTATGACGAGTGAAAGAAGCAAGACAAAAAGAATAAATGTTGTATGGCTACATTCGTATAAAATTCCAGAAATTTCAAATTACTCTACAGGGAGGAGAAAGCAGATTCATGCTTGCCTGGGGATAAATGGGGGTGGTGGAGGGCAAGTTGGAGGAATTATAACAAGGACGAGGAAATGTTTAGGGGGGGAGGATATGTTCAGTATCTTGACTGTGTTATTGGTTTCATGGGTGTATACTTATCTCAAAGGTTATCAAATAGTACCCTTTAATTATTTGCAGTTAATTTTTTAATATATGTCATGATTAAATTAGCATACCAAAGTCAGTTAATATAGATATAATTCATTCTTTTAATTGTTATATAATATTCCAGTGCATGCATGTTTTATAGTTTCTCTAAGTACTTCCTTGGTGATGTGTATTTATATGTTCCTAGTTTTTTTGCTATCACAACCAATGATTACATACATATATATTCAATTTATTCAATGATTTTATGTTACATACATGAATAATAGCTATATAGATGCTTCATATTTATACTATATATAAAGCACTATTTACACAAAAGGGATTTTAATTCTGAGGAGTAGCTCCTAAGATGAATACATTATATGTGTTTTCTTTTTAAAATTTCAGTGATATATCATGCTTCCAAAAGACTCTTACCACCCACCCCTCTGCAGTAATCTAAAAGGATATACTTTTTTTTTTTTTTTTGCAGTACGCGGGCCTCTCACTGCTGTGGCCTCTCCCGTTGCGGAGCACAGGCTCCAGACACGCAAGCTCAGTGGCCGTGGCTCACGGGCCTAGCCGCTCTGCAGATTATGGGATCCTCCCGGACCGGGGCACGAACCCGTGTCCCCTGCATCGGCAGGCGGACTCTCAACCACTGCGCCACCAGGGAAGCCCTAAAAGGATATACTTTTAATCTATACTCTGAAAACACTTCAGAAATAGTTTGCCAGCCAGAAAGGTATAAAACAACATCTTCTATCACACTTGTCCCTTTCAAGTGTACTGTTAGAACCTTGCTTACAAGATTTTTTTTTTTAACATCTTTATTGGAGTATAATTGCTTTACAATGGTGTGTTAGTTTCTGCTGTATAACCAAGTGAATCAGCTATACATATACCTATATCCCCGTATCTCCTCCCTCTTGCGTCTCCCTCCCTCCCACCCTCCCTATCCCACCCCTCTAGGTGGACACAAAGCATGGAGCTGATCTCCCTGTGCTATGCGGCTGCTTCCCACTAGCTATCTGTTTTACATTTGGTAGTGTATATATGTCCATGCCACTCTCTCACTTCATCCCACCTTCCCCTTCCCCTTCCCCGTGTCCTCAAGTCCATTCTCTATACAAGATGTTCTCTTAATCCTAGATGTTATTTGCTCTCTTTTCCTTTGGTGTCTTTCTGACCCTGACCCCAAGACATTATCCTAGTGCAGACACACAGTGATCTTCCCTGAGTTTCTGCATAAATTTTTATTTTTCTCTTCTTCAGTCCCTTCTGTTCCTAAAGCCGTTACTACCACAGATCACTCAGGACAGATTCTGAGATGTTCTGCATTCCAAAATGAAGCCAAATGGTTTTCCCTTTACCGTGAAATTAAACTGACTCAAGAAAATGGGCCAGATGCTGAAGCTTCTGATATCAAATTCCATCAAGCAAAGGTCAGGATTGTACCCACCTTTAGCTCATGCAGTTGCCAAAAGTATTATTCACCTTACTTTGGGTTCCAAAAGGGATTCAAACATGTAATGAAAGCAGCTTGAACAAGTTGGAACGCCACGTGTTAAGCAATGTTTGAGCGGCCATTTCTCAACAGCTAAGTTAATATCCTCTTGCCCAGAAAAAAACTTTCCACTGATCCAAAATACCAATGGAGATTCAGCTTTCTCATTATCATAGAGTAAATTGGTGCAAGTTTAAACGAGGTATAAAGCACATGAGTTTACCAACCATATTTTCATCTTTGCATAATAAATCTAAATTGCTGGGAATGGGGACAGTAGCTATAAACCATGCTATTTCTTAAGAGCGTTAAAAGCTTGTAAAACGCAGGGAGAATTTCAGTTGAAATTGTCAGTACTACTTCTAAGACCCTGACTTGTTATCATGTCAGTGACAGACCATGGGTCTAGTCTGGTTACCATTTTTCAGGAATACTTTGTAAAACTGTAACAGGGTTTCTGATGATCACTTAAGAATCTATGCTATTGAGAAAAGGGGTTATTTATAATTAAATGCTGGATTTCTTAGCTTGCTTTTACATAGCAAACTGAAAATGTTGATAGAAACAAGATCAATAAGGTGGTTTTCTTCAAAAGCATTCAAATGAACTTATTTACAAAACAGAAACAGACTGACAGACATAGACAACAAACGTATGGTTACCAAAGGGGAAAGCAGGGGAGGGATAAATTAAGAGTTTGGGATTAACAGATACACATTACTATATACACAACAGATAAACAACAAGGACCTATTGTATAGTGCAGGGAACTAAATTCAATATCTTGTATAATAGAAAAGAATCTGAAAAAAGAATATATATATATATATATATATAAAATTTATATGTATAAAACTTAAAAGCTTTGCTGTACACCTGAAACTAATAAAACATGGTAAATCAACTATACTTCAATTTTTAAAGAAAGCATTTGACTACGGTTTCGTGGAAAAGAGAACTGGGTTCATGTTCATTGCCACTTAGGGGCGGAAGCTTTAAGAGCTGTTGCATGATTTGGAATCATTTACTTTTCCTGTAATCTCCTGGAGGTAACAGACATGGACATTTCCTCCTCACCTGAATCACTGCATGCCCAGTGGAGAGAAATCTTCCCTCATTCACAACAGGCATGAAACAGGAGCAAGAAATAAACCTTTACCTTGTAACCCACTGGGAGTGTTTTGGTATGTAGCATAGCCTGTCTCATGCCGACTGATACTTCTATTTACATAAGCCAGTGCCTTAAAAGTTCTTAGACTCAATTTATTAAGTTGAATCCTATAAAATTGGTGATTTTAAGTGAAAAGAATGCAAAGAAGAACCTACATATTTTTATGTCTGAAATAATTTAGTAATGATTTTGCATTGCTTTCTTTTAATTAACATTCTGAAATGAATATTTCTTATGTTACTATTAACCTTTTCATAGATCTTAACGATTCCATATGTCTCTTGTAGATGTAATCGGTGTACCCAAATGTTATCCGTAAGGCTGCATTTGTCTCATTTTTCATGACTACTTATTTTGTAATGACCATCTTTGGGAATATAGCATTGCTACTATTCTGGATTTTGTATTAGGACACATTTTGAGAAACATAATGGGTAAAATATGTAGGTATTTAGAAGGCATTTGATGCACGTTGAAAAATTAAGTCCCAGAAAACATTACTAATGAGAACGTATAGTCCTGCCATGTTTTTTCTGACCCATGTCATCTGGCTATAAGGATTCCAACCCCTTACCTGGCACACGTTAGTCAGAACTGGCTGGCTTGAGGAGGGGTCCACACTCTGTGTCACTTTTCCCTTGGTATGAGCAGAGCCCAGTAACCTCTGAGTCTCAACCCCCAACCAGAATCAACAAGGCAGACCAGGCTGTGGGAGGTGGACCCAGATGGCACTCGACTTCCCATGTCCCTTCTTCTGGTGTCAGCAGTGTCCAGCGGAGGTGGGCCTACACCCCTACCCAAAGGAAGCGAGGTGGTACAAATCGATGCCCCACTTGCACTTAGCTCTCCACCAGCAGAGTCAGGGTGGAGCCAGATGTCTGTCCTCATCTGTAATGAGGCAGTGTGCTCAGTGCCCCACTTTGCCCCAGGGTCTTGGCAGGGCCCATAGGGAAACTGAGCATACACACCAGCCTGGCCTTCATGCTCCACCTTACGCCTCAACATGGGGGTTTCTGCTAAGAGAGGGAAATTAAATTGGATCCAGTATTAAAAAAAAAAAAAAAAAAGACCAGGATTTTTTTACTCAGGACAAGTTTTTTTTTTTTTTACTCAGGACAAGTTTTTTTTTTTTTTACTCAGGACAAGTTTTTTACTCAGGACAAGTAACTGAGGGTTACTTGTCATGTGAAGAATCAGAAAAATCAGAATATAAATGAGTAAAGACACCAGTACAAAGATGAATCGGATGTTAGAATTATCTGTTAAGAATCTCAAAGTAGTCAAAATCAAACACTCTAGCAAGTAATTTTAAATTATTTTGAAACTAATAAATAGAAAATTTCAACAAATAAATAGAAATCATAAGAAAAAAAGAATCAAATTCAATTACAGAACTGAAAAATAAAAGCACAGAAGTAAAAAAAAATATCTCTAAATGAGCTCAATAGTAGATTAGAAATGACAGAGGATTGGAAGCAGTGAACTTGTAGATAGATCAATAGATTTACTCAATATGAACTACAAAGAAAAATAGACTGAAAAAAAGAAGCTAATATTTATACGATTGGAGTCCCAGAAGAAGAGAAGACTGAAAAGGTATTCAAAGAAATAATGGCTGAAAACTCCCAAATTTGATGAAAGACTAAAACTTACAGATTCAAGAGGCTGAGTGAAATTAACAGAAAAAATCCAAAGAATTCCATGTGAAGAGACATGATAATTAAATGTCTGACAACTAAAGACAAAGAAAAAAATCTTGAAAGCAACCAAAGTGAAGGGCACCAACTTGAATGATAGCAGATTTCTTATCTGAATCCTTGGAGGACAGAAGGATGTGGTACATTTTTCAAGCACTGAAATACATAAACTACCAATTGCCCATTGTAATTCCTGTAAAAATGTCCTGTAGAAATGAAGAGGAAATAAAAACATTTTTAGACACAGAAAAACTGAGAAAACTTTCCGCTAGCAAGCTATCCTCAAAGAATAGCTGAGGGAAGATCTTTAAACATAGAGGATATGATAACAAAAGAAGGTCTGGAACTTTGGGAAGGAAAGAAGAACGTTAGAATGTACAAACTAAAGGTAAATGTAATAGACTGTCCTACCTCTCATAAGTTTCTTAAATCATGTTCAGTGGTTGAAGCAAAATTTATAACATAAGAATCAGAAATGTATAGAACTCTTGGATGAAAAAATAGCAAGTATATATCAGACCATCATAGTAAATCAACAGTATCAAATTAATATTTATAGCACACTTTACACAATGATAACAACATATATTTATATATTTTTCCAAGTACTGATGGAACATTTACCAATACAGACCATATCATGGCCCATGAAACAAACCTTGTAGAATTTAGAAAAATTGAAATCCCGAAGAGCATGCTTTCTGACCTTAAGGAAATTAAACTAAATATCAACAACATAAAGATAATAGGAAAAACTGCCAATAACTGAAAATTAAATAACAGACTTCTAAATGATTCACGAATCAAATAGAAAGTTAAAAAAATAGAAAATATTTTTGAACTTAATGGAATTTTTATTAAAAAATCAAAATCTATGGAATGCAGCTAAAGCAGTGGTGAGTAGGAAATTTACAGCAAAAAACTGTTACATTAGAAAAAAAGAAAGGTCATAAACAGTAATCTAAGTTCTTATCTCAAGAAACTACAAAAATAAAAGCAAAAATCAATCCAAAGCAAGCAGAAAGATGGAAATGATAAAGATTAACGCAGAAATCAATGAAATTTAAAACAAGAAAACAGTAGAAGATCATAAAACAAAAACCTAGTTCTTTGAAAAATATTCGAAACTTGATAAACCTCTAGCAAAACTGACAAACGTAAAAGAGAGAAAGTACAAATCGCAACATCCAGAATGAAAAAGGGAATATCACTACAGAACCTGAAGCCCTTAAAAGACTAAAAGGAATACTGGAAACAATTTTACACTTATAAGTTCAACATCTAGAGTGATGGACCAATTTCTCCAAAACCACAAAGTACCAAAACTTAACCAAAGTTAGACAACCTGAGACATTCTAGAGCCATTTATGAAATTAAAAATTTAATCATAAAGGCCTCAAAGAAAGAAATCTCCAGGTGCAGATACTTTCACTTTAAGATTCTACAGAACATTTAAAGAAGAATTAACACCAGTTTTACACAATCTCTTGCACAAAACGAAAGAGTAGAGAACCCATTTCATGAGTTCAGTATCACCTTAATACAAAGACCAGAAAAAGACAGTAGGAAAAAAAGAGAAGTATAGACCAATATCTATCATGAAGTAATGTGCAAAAATTCTCAAAAAATACTAGCAAATCAATTCTAGCAATTTATGAAAGATATTTTACGCCATGACATACCACGACCAAGTAGGATTTTTTGCAGATATTCAAGGCTGGTTCAACATTCTAAATAAAAAAAAAATCAAATTAATTTATGAAGAAAGTGACTTTGACAAACTACAACACTCACTCATGATAAAAACTCTCAAAAAGTAGGAATAGAGAAAAAAATCTCTTAATATGATAAAGAGCCTATTCTAAGTGGTTTTCTCTACAGCTAACATAATATTAACGGTCCATTTCCTCCTCCTGAAAACTGAAAACAAAGAAGAATGTCTGTTCTCACCACTGTTGTTCAGCACAGCACTGGAAATTCTAGCTCCCGAAATAGGGGAAAAAAAGAAATAAAAGGTATACAGAATGGAAAGATAGGAATAAACTGTCCTTGTTGACATATGACATGGTTTTCTATGTAGAAAATTCTGAGTAAACAAAAACAAAGAAAAAAAACACCAAACACCTCCTGTATCTAATAAGTGTGTTCATCAAGGTTATAATTACAAGATCACATGCAAAAATCAATTGCATTTCTATATATTAACAATGAATATGTAGAAACTGAAGTTTAAAACACAGTGACATTTATAATAATGAAAAATAAAATAAAAAGTTATAACAGGTATATACTTCTACAGTAGTTGTCTGCTGCAAATTACAAAATTTTGGTGAAAGAAATCAAAGTCTTTAATAAATTGACAGACTGTGAAACGAATAAAGGTAAACCTCATTCCAAATAGAGTTGGGAAGCCCTGAAGGAGGAGCTTTCACACACATGCCTTTTGTTGCAGCTTACTTTGCACACCCCAGGAGGAAGAAGGGAGATTTTCTCCTTGTCCCATATCCACTTAACCAATGAGAGACCACAACTCAGCCAATGAGAAACCCACACAATCCCAAACTCCTGCTCTCCTCCAATGAATTTTCATTCAAAACAGCCTCTCCCAACTTCCTCCTTGTCTCTAGAAAAGAATGCTGCTCTCCTTTGTTTTCCAGACTTGCCTACGGTTCTCCATAGTTTGTGTGTCTCAAATTGCAATTCCTCCGTTATTCCTGAATAAATTCAATTCTGCTGGCTAAGCTGCTTACCCTTTTTGTTTTAAAGGTTGACGAGACATATTGTGTTCATGAATTGGAAGACTCAAAATAGAAAGTATGTAAAATATCCCCCAATTTTATACAGGTTTATCAAAAGTCTTAATAAAATTCTCAAAAATATTTTTTTGTAAACAAGGTTATTTTGAAATTTATATGCAAAGGCAAAAAAACTAGAAGAGCTAAAACAATTTTGACAATGAGTAAAATCAGAGGACCACCAGATTCTAAGGCTACTATATAGTCACCCAGTGCTTACAAGGATTATGGGGATTTAGCTGTGCTACTAGTGGAGGGATAGACACATAGACCAATGGAACAGAATAGAGAATTCAGAAATAGAATGACACAAATATGCCTCCCTGGTTTTTGACAAAGGTATAAAAGCAATACAATGGAGAACTTAAAAAAATGGTTTTGGAGCCACTGGACATTTATAGGCCAAAAATATAATAATATTCTCAACATCTCAAAACTTATGCCAAAATTAATTCAAAATAAATCACACACTTAAATATAAAATGTAAAACTATAATTTTTTTTGGAAAAATAATATAGGAGAAAAATTTCAGGATCCAGGGCTATGCAAATAATCCTTAGATGTGAAATAAACGACACAACATATTAAAAGGAAAATTGATGAATTGAACCTTGTCAAAAAGGAAATCTTTTGTTTCATGAATGACCTTGTTTAGAGAATAAAAATAGCAAATTACAGAGTGGGAAAATATATGGTAAAGCACATATCTAATAAGGGACTTGTATCTAGAATAGATAAAGATCATTCAACACTCAGTAGTAAAGAAAAACAAACAATCCAATTAGAAAATGCTCAAAAAACATGAAGAGATATTTCACCAAAGAGGATGTACAGATGGTGAACAAGTTCATTAAAAGATGTTCAGCATCATTAACCATTAGGGAAATGGTAATTAAAACCACAATAGGATACCATTTCACACGTATCAGAACAGTTAAAATAAAAAATAGTGACAATACCAAATGCTGGTGAGAATGTAAAATGGAACAGCCACTCTGGAAAACAACATGGCAGCTTCTTAAACAGTAACTAAACATGCAATATGATTGCACTCGACCAGCAATTGCACTCTGGGCATTCATCACAGAAAAATGAAAACTTATGTTCTCACCAAAACCTCTATATGAATGTTCATTGCCGTTTTATTGGAAGGAACCCCACACTGGAAACAGTTAAGATGTCCTTCAGCAAGTCGACGTGCAGACAGGCTGTGGTACATCCATGCTGAGGAGCACAACTCAGTGATAAAAGGACTGAATTTTGATACATGCAACAACATGAGAGACTCTCTAGGGAATTAAGCTGAGTGAAAAAAGATAGTTCCAAAATGTCACATAGTGTACAACTCTATTTACATTACATTATTGAAATAACAAAATTATAGAGATGGAGTAGGTTTGCCAGGCATGTAGGTGGAAAACACACTAGTGAGGTGAGTGTGCTATACAAAGGGCCACAGGAGGGCTCTTGTGGTGATAAAATGTTTGCATCATGGCTGTTTAAATGTCAAAATCCTGGTTGTGTTGTTTCACTATAATTTTGCAAGATGCTCTTACTGGGGAAAACCTGATAAAGTACGTATGGTATTTCTCTGTATTGCAACTGCAGGTGAATCTATTATTTTCTCAAAATAAAAGGCTTAATTAAGAAGTAATAACATGTTAATATGAAAAAAAGTGATAGGCAATATACAACACACAATCCAATAAACAAAAATAATAGCAATATATTGAATATTTTCAGATTTAGAATCAAACCATCTGTCAACACAAAATGCATAACAAAGAAACAGCAAAATTCGCATGCAAGCGAAATGGTAGTGTACATAAAGCTGGATTCTGATATGTGAAAGCTACAAATTATAAACCCTGAGCAATACAAAAAAATAAGGTTGCAACTAGGCAGCCAATTGAGGAGGTAAAACGGAATACTAAAAAATACTCAATGAATCTAAAAAGAGGAAAAGAGGAGAACAAAAGGCAGAAAACAAATAACAAACATAAACACAAACCCAAGTATAGTTGACTCTTGAACAACGTGGGTTTGAACTGCAAGTGTCCATTTGTATATGGATCTTTTTCAATATTAAATACTACAGTAGTACACAATCCATGGCTGGTGGCATCCAAGGATGCCGAACAGTGGATACAGAGGAACTGCAAATGAGGAGGAACAGCATATATAGAGGGCTGACTCTAAGTTATATGCAGATTTTCAACTGCTGCAGAGGGTTAGCAGCCCTAAACCCTGTGTTGTTCAAGCGTCAACCGTATATAATTAATTAAACGTAAAAGGCATAATCACTCTAATTAAAATACAAAAACTGAATAAAAACACTAAGTGACATAGATAGGGTAAAAAGAAAAGATAGGGGAAAAGATATACCACAGAGGCATACTTCGGAGATATTGTGGATTCAGTTCCAGACCACTGCAATAAAGCATATACCACAATAAAGTGAGTTACATGAATTTTTAGGTTTCCCAGTAAATATAAAAGCTACCGTTACACTATAATGTGGTCTATTAAGTGTGCAATAACATTATGTCAAAAAAACTACGCACATACCTTCATTAAGAACTACTTTATTGCTAAAAAAGAATGCTAACCATCGTCTGAGCCTTCAGCAGTCATAATCTTTTTGCTGTTGTAGGATTTGAAGTATTATAAAAACTACCAAAATGTGACACAGAGACACAAAGTGAGCAAATGCTGTTGGAAGAATGATGCCAAAGACTTGCTTGAGGCAGGGTTTTCACAGCCTTCAGTATGTAAAAATACCAAATTATTCGTGAAATGCAATAAAGTAAAGCACCATAAAACAAGGTAAGCCCATATATGCAAAATCCGGAGTTAATTAATATCAGTGCAGATGTGAGTAAATATAATGTTATGTGTCATAATGAGGGAAATGACACAATGATAAATGGTCAATTTAGCAAGAAGACATAATTCTAAATATGTATTGGATAAATAAATCTGATAAAGAAGTTTTACTATACATGAAATATAAACGGATGAAAATAAAAAGAATAGACTAAAATTTAGGTTGGAGATTTCAAAAGTCCTCTCTTAGCAATTGATAAAATAATCAAAAAATAAAAATCAGCAAGGATATCATATTGTAAGACCTAAAATTTCAAGTGTTGCTTCAGCATCTTGGAGCCTCACAGGACTCCAGAAGCCTAAACATGAGCTCCCCTGCCCTCTCCAGATACGCTCCCCCAACCCAGCAGGAAAGTCTTTCCACCCGCTCGTTCCCCTATAAACTGGACCAGCTGCTCCCCACCTGGTCTTCAACCTACTGGGTTTACCCTACTGCCAGGCTGCAAAATTATCCAAACAAGTCATCTATAGGAATCAAGGGTCATTCCACCCTCCTGCTACCACAGAGCCTGCCTTCCAAAGCCCCTGGTTGTTCACTCTCTTGCCGAGTACAACCCCACATGGCCCTACACGGTGTGTGGTGCCCTCCTCTCCAGTTGTGAGAATATGTCACTAATAACTCAGGGCTCACCTCATTTGTCTGGTGCTGGTGTCACGTGTTCAGACTTCTGGTACCACTTAGGGCAGAGTATCCCTTCTTCACCAACCGCATAAGTGATCAGAACAGAAATAGATGACTTCAACAATGCCACTAATGAATTTGACTTAGTTGACATCTATGGAACTTCACTCAGCAGCAGGAGACACATTCTCTTCAAGTGCCTGTGAAACATTTACTAAAATAGACAATATTCTGCTCTTTAAAATAAATCACCACAAATTTAAAAGAATTCAAATCATACAGAGTATATTTGTCGATCACACAATAATTAATTAGAAATAAATAACAGAAAGAGACCTGGAAAATCCTCAAATAGGTAGAAATTAATAAACAATGTTAGTCAAAGAAGAAAATCACCATCAAAATTAGAAGATATTTTTAAATGGATGAAAATTCTTTAAAAAGATTATGGAATACATCTTAAGCAGTTCTCAAAAAATGTATAGTTTTAAATACTTAATTACAAAAAAAGACAGGTATAAAATTAATGGTCTCTTTCTACAAAAATAGTTCTTATAATCTCTGATAAATATTCTGGCTTAAAACTTAGAAATCAGCTGTAGGGTAAGAACAAAATCACTAACGATTTCTGTTACTTTGCATTCTGTTATGAAATAACACACAGAAATGTTGAAATAAAGATTAGAAAGTGTCACAGCTTAGAGATGAAAGGAACTACAAGATGAGATACTTCATATCTATTAATATTGTCAGATTTTAATTTATATTTTAAAATAAGGCAGTATAATTTATATTTGCACACCCTACTGCTCGGCTTACACAATAGCAAATAAGTTGTCTATTAAAAATGAGTGTGTGTATCAAAGACTTATCAGTCAGGCACAGAATGTGTTTCTTTTAATATCTTTTTACTTACATGAGTGGCAGTATAGTTTTATTTACTCAGACATATAGAAATTATGTTTTACTGTAACTTCCAGTTTAACAAAACTTGAATTATGTTAGAAACAGAGATAAACGCTTATTTATGGGCTCCTCATTCAGTTCTCATGGGCAGCCTGCAAGACAAAATCATAAACGTGAGCTCATCACTCTTACGAAGCAGATAAACGTGCTCAGATAAGATGATAAATGTCCCGAGTCCTCACTGTAAACACAAAGTGAACTGTGCCTGAACCTGGGAAGGTTTGCATTCCCACCCCTGCCTTGCCTTCTGTTTCTCCACGCTCTGCCTTCCTGGTTGGAGCCTCGTGTCAGCAGGCCAGAGTAATCTATCCCAGAACACTGTCCTCCTAGTCTTTGAGCCAACGTGGAACATGAAAATCGCTTAGCTGGGTTTTATTACAGTTTTATGAGGTTTCACCTGACACGCCACTGGATGAGTTTAAAAAATTGTACACACAAAAGTCTTTGAGTGTTGATAGGTAAAGTACTAAATCTTGGTGATGTCAGGTCTCCAATATTTAAGTTTCCTGAAGATAATTTATGTGGCTAAGCATGGCACTTAGGCTTCAGTGGTGGAGCCTCAAGAAGCCCTTCCAGCCACATCTTGGGCTGTACTTCCACCTGCCAAGCTGTCTAATCACACCACAGGTATCTGCCCTGTCCCTGACACATGACTGAAGAACTTTCACACACACATTAGTGAACCATCTTTTGTCTGTGCTGAAAATATTCTTCCCTGTGTTTCTGCCCTGTAGTGCTTCATGGTCCAGCTTCTTCACATCCTGTCTTGATTGGAAGTGTGGGGTGGATGTGTTTGACGGTGCCTAGATCGTTTACCATTCTCTCTGGTGGCCAGGAAGGTGAGGATGTACTTGGCTTATGCAGGATGAACCTGTGAGCAGAGGAGGCAGGTCAACTTAGGGGATAACTGGGGTTCTGTTGGGGAGAGAAGCTTAGGAAGAGTGAGAGTAAAATAGATTAGGCCCAGAAATGATAAGCCAGTCTCACGTGGCAAGTGAGGAGAGGTGACCTACCCCGATTCTTGGCTTATGGGATAGGGGCAGATGGAAAGACCATTCACTGACTCAGGAGGGCTCGACTTCCTGAGTCACAGCGGTGTAAGTGTGAGTACAGACGAAGGGGAATGACCTGCCATGCAAGAGGCCCAGTTTTTGATGTTTGTATCCTTTGTCCAGGGGAGATGGATAAGAGAGAAATCAGACATACTGGGCTGGCGACCAAGACAATGATCTGAACTTGAGAAAGGACAGGGGAGTGGTAGATTTAGAGGAAATAGTCGAAGCTCTCAGGGGAGGAGGACAGAGGATCCCAGGCGTGGAGTCCCCTCTTACTCTTCGAAAAGTAAACTACACGTTGTCCTCTGCATTTTTTTCTTTTGTTTTCTTTGGTTATTTTTCAGAGGAATCCATTAATAATAATTCGTAACTAATAATTATGTAGAACTCATTGTTCTAAATGTGTGTCAACTCATTTAATTTACACAAAACCCTATGAGTTAGGCGGTTTTTTTTTTTTTACTGCTCTCAATTTTATTTTATTTTGAATTTTACTGTACTTATTTATCTTTTATACAGCAGGTTCTTATTAGTTATCTATTTTATACATATTAGTGTCTACATGGCAATCCCAATCTCCCAATTCATCCCACTGCCACCCTTCCCCCAGCTTCCCCCCTTGGTGTCCATACGTTTGTTCTCTACATCTGTGTCTCTATTTCTGCCTTGCAAACCAGTTCATCTGTACCATTTTTCTAGATTCCACATATATGCGTTAATATCCAATATTTGTTTTTCTCTTTCTGACTTACTTCACTCTGTATGACAGTCTCTAGGTCCATCCACATCTCTACAAATGACCCAATTTTGTTCCTTTTTATGGCTGAGTAATATTCCATTGTATATAGGTACCACAACTTCTTTATCCATTCATCTGTTGATGGGCATTTAGGTTGTTTCCATGACCTGGCCATTGTAAATATTGCTGCAATGAACATTGGGGTATGGTTTTCTCTGGGCATATGCCCAGTAGTGGGATTGCTGGGTCATATGGTAATTCTATTTTTAGTTTTTTAAGTAACCTCCGTACTATTTTTTGTTTTATTTTGTTTTTTATGCCCATCCATTTTACACAAGAGGAAATTGAGGTGGTGCAGAGATTAAAGCCTAAGGTCACACAAAAAGCGTTAGATCCAGGATTCTAACCTGACCTTCTTGGCCCCAAATCCAGGTACCTAGCTACCACATGAAGTGTCTCTTCCCAAATTTTTTCGAGTTTCACCATCCTGTACTAGGACACTTAACTAATACGGGGCTATGGAAGGGGGTGTACCTGCTACCACAACCCAGCTCTATGAGGCCAGCTTATCCTCCTGAAAGGATATTCTATTTAAAAAAACCCAGCTAAACAAAAACCAGAACAACAATGTGTTTCTATTGGCTACCATGTGAATCCACATTCCTTCTTGTTCTGATAATCTGATCCCAAATTATTTTGTACTTTATTTCCATGGATCACCCCTAGAACATGCCCTTCCCTTGAAAGGAGCCATGTATTTACCTACTTTCTCCTTTCACACAGAATGTTGTATGCTTTTCTTATATCTCTCTATACACAAGCCCACACTTTGGAAAAGTAACTAAATTTAAAATGTATTTCCTTAGCCCCTTACCTACACTCAAGTTCTCCCTCTTCTGAGTTTCCATTGCCCTTTGATTTTCTCTCAAGCTAATTATTTTGATCTATGACAGATAGATAGGTAGATAGGTAGATAGATAAATAAATGATAGATAGATAGATAGATAGATAGATAGATAGATAGATAGATAGATAGATGTACTGTTGAAAGCAACTTGAAAAGAGCCAGAATAAATTTATCTTTCTTTTCTTGGTCTCCAGTAGGTTTTGTCATAGGGAATTATACCAGGAGGGGCTCAAATATGACTGATTGGAAATATCTCAGGTGTGGAGGAGAGAGGACAGTACAGGGAGCCTTTGGCTGTCTCAGAGGGTGTGGCTATGAAAGCTTCAGACTCTGAACTTGGTTAGTTGGGTGAAGTGAGCCAGTGCAGATCCTCGAAGTGTCTTTCAGCCAAACCCCAGTTTTCTTAGGTATCTAATGAGGCAGGAATGCAGAGCATGACGCTGGGGGCAATTATATACCTTTCCACTTCCAAAGCACTTGCTTATCAGCATTTAATGATTTACACTAAGCCATTGTTGGCCTAATCAAGACAAAACACATCTAGCCTGGTGCGCCCAGGCCCATGACAAAAGGGATGACAGCCTCTGCCTGCATGACCTGGCATACTTCATGTGAGTAGTTGCATCCCCTTTTCATCCTGTGTTTTCTCCCCAGATGAATTATGAGATCACTGACATTTCATTTTATCAGATATGTGTCATTTCTTTATCATCTTCAAAAATATTTAAATCCATTATTAGAATTTAAAGAACGCCCATCTAAAAGTTAAATGCCTGTTAATAACTAGATATTGTGCAAAAAAGGAAAAGTAAACATTCCTGAACTAGGTCCCTACTCTGAGTTTGCGTGCAAAGTCGAGCATGCAGGGTAAATTCAGCTGTTTGGACAGGAAGTGTGAGGACACCTCAGAGGTTGAACCTGTAACATAAAACATGTGCAGGTAAGTGTAAATAGCAAGCAAATTCCTCAGCATGTGAAAAGTTTAAAAAGAGAGTGTATAAAGTCCATATATGTATACATATTCTTTAAAGGCAGAGACTTAATTGCTGGACATAATTTACAGCCCATGTGTTTTAGTCTTGCAGGCTTATAGATGAAGAAACCAGTCCCAGGAAGAATAAGGAATCATCTATGACCACATGGGGAGTTAGCATCAAGTTTAGAACTTCATCCTGAGCATTCTGGCCTGTTTAGTGTGAACTGTATCTGTGGGTCTCAATTCTCTATTTATTACATCTATAAATCACCTTTTCAAAGAATATGCTCGTAACATTATAAAAATGCTCCCCTCTTTGCCTTTCTAAGAGAAAGACATGCACGCTTTGGCAGGCATTCTGCTCTAGATTTACTATTTATAACAGGCTTACCGGCAGCAATCCTTGGCTTTTGAGAGAGCACAGAACTCTGACTATCTAATGAGACACTGGATCCTCTTCTTAGAAACATAAGCATTCACATACACACTCAGCAATTCCTATGATTCCAGGGGAGAGACAAGCATTTCAAGAAACTTAGGAAGTTGTCTCCTTGTCAGTGTTCTTCTAAACGATTGCCATCTGAACTGAGCACAAGAAACGGAGACGCAACGAAAAAAATATCTGGAACACAGGAGCTGAGTAAATGAACAAGAAAAGGTTAGTCCAGTGCTAGATTGTGTATCTAAAAACCGCACAAATTTTGCAAATTGAGAAACAGATCATTTGAGTGTTTAGAAGGCTCCATCAAAGCATTCTTGTAATTTGGTCCAGCCTTGCAGGGTGCTTCCTAGTTACCCGTTTCTAATATTATAGGGGGATGTGTCCCTATAATTTCCAAACAGAAGGCTCGTTGGCCTGATATTTGGGATCTCTAATTAGGATGCATTTCTTCAGAGAGTATAGCATTGTAGCCTCGATAGCATGTGAGTCTTTGCTTTTAAACACATGGAAATACAAGTGCATGGGTGCTCTCCGTGCTTCTTTCTGTGAAATCCTGAGTTTTAAGATGTAGCGGTCATCCTCCCTACCCATGATTTATTTATTATCTCTCGAAGCTTGGACCTGCTTGGATGTGTGGCACTTCAGTACTTCCAACCCCTGGCCCGTGCTCTTTTCCTGGGATAAGGGCAAAATCCTCGCTCCTCTGAAGGACCATGAAGACACGCCTGCCTGCTTAACAGCCTGCAGGCTCTCTCGCTTACCACAGTACCCTACGCTTCCAGGCCTGGGCTCACTGTTCCGTTTTCCCTGGAGGTCTCTCTTCCCATCCTGGGAGCCACAAGCAGGGTTTTGCAGGCCTTTCCATGAGGGCTGGGTGTGACATCAACCCTCTCCCTACCAGCTGTTAAAATTGGCAGTGTTTCTTAAATTCTCAAAGCCTTTGCATCATCTAAAATTTTACAGTATGTGCCTCACAGGAGTATTGCAAAGACTAAAGGAAATAACACACCCAAAGCTGCTGACACAGGTCTCAGCCCATACTGATGCTCATAGCCCTATGAGCATTATTAACACATCAGCACCACTCTACTGTAACTACTGTCACTTCTGCTATGCCTTCTACTACTAGGAAGAATGCCACTTGCTTCTTTTTACTGGTGACATCCTGCAGGTCTCATGGCCTAGATCACAGTTTACCTCTTTCATGAGGACAAGACTGTGTGGACCTTCCGACAGAGTGAATCCGATCTCTGTTACAGAACTGACTCTGTGGTAACTAACTGGGTATATGTTTGCCCCCTACCTGGGCTGTAAGCCGATTGAGCATAGAGAAACTATCACTCATGCCTGCATCTCCAGCATCCAGCACAATTCCTGTTATGTGATCTTTACCAAACTGAAGAAGCTGCTCAGTTTGTTTTCTCCAAAGCTGTCACCTCTCTGAGGTCTTTGCTCACAGCCCTATTATGGAACAGACGAATTGATAAGGAACTGAGGAGGGAGAACTGGGTGAACTGGATCTGCTTCCTTGGAAAGAACCATCCATACCATTTTGGGATAGTGAAGTGATGGATGGGGCCCTAGTCCCCTTGCCTCAGGAATATGGAAGGACCTTTAGAAAATTAAGACAAAGTATGGTGGAGAAAGAGTATGTGGTTTCCTAATGAGTGGACAGTGTCCCTCCGTCGACCTCCTGCTGGGCAATCTTGCATGAAGGAGGTGACTGAATGCCCGAGAGAGAGGTTGTTTGCTCTGTTATCACAAAACAGTAGCAACTGCTGACCCCATTAGGATCATCACGGGGCTGTGGGCAGCCCGGAATAGCGCAGGTGGGCTATGCACATGTCTCTGGCCCAGGGGAGAAGCCCTGAGGGTTGGATGGGACCGGGTAGGGATGGGGGGACAACCTCAGTCTGTGGAGCAGCGGCTTCCTGGGCACAGCCCCGGCATCCAAGCCTCCCCCAGCCAGGCTGGCCGGCTGGCCCACGGGCCTTTGTTTCATTCCTATTGGGTGTTGGCTCCGTTCCACAGGCACTCTCACTACTCAGCTCTAGACCACGGGAAGCTACGGCCGATCAGGGTCACTTTGACGAGGGGCAGAACTCATAAGAACCTGCTGTATAAAAAAATAAATAAAATAAAATTCAAAAAAAACAGAGAGAATTTCCCGGGTGATACTGAACTCGCCTGCAAGACATGATTGTTGGAAGCAGGGTGCACTGATCCATACCTGGAGGAAGAGGCGGTGAGGGTGGGATGGGGCTCAGTGACCGCTGATGGGCCCTGAAGGGTAAGTGGAGCTTTAGGGTACCTACTCGGGGTGGGGGGTTCGTGTGTGGGTTTGGGTGAGGAGGTGAGTGTAGCCGGTGTACCTGGGAAGTAACACTGCAGAGTGAGGGGCAGGGCCTGAGGCCCCAAGTGGCGGCTGCCGTTGTTTCAACAGACCCGTCCCTTTGAGTTCATTGGTTCCCTGGAGGATCACCAGGGATACTTTGGGAGAGAGATGTGCGGTCTTCCCTTGCATCTGTAGCTCTTTTATCTATTTATCTTTTATCTGCTTTGATCTGAAGCAAAGGATTCACCTGCAAATTTTTCTAGGATCTTCCATTTGCCATCTCTGTGTCTGAGGGTAGTCATCTAGGCTAATAGGATCTCTGTTCATTTTCACATGAATGAAGTCATAGGCATTGTCTCATTTATGCTGTGAGGTTAAAGGCGATGGGCTAGATGAAGCACGTGGGATCTAATAGAAGCTCAGTAAATGTGAGCTCTTCCCTTGTTAACTTCAGGTGGACCCACCATGGTTGGACTATACCTTCAGATCAGGTAGGCTTGACCCCATGGAGCTTCTGGGGCCATGGGCTTTTAAGCTCACCCTGCTCTTTTCTCTTTAAAGTCACCTGTCTCTTGCCTGTTGGTCTCATGACCCCTTTGTTGGGAAGTGGCTCTGGTATGCTGCCGTGACTGATGCATTGTGGATCTCCTTGTCCTAAGGGGAGGATGCTTTGCAAGGCAAGGGTCTGCAGGAAGAGCCAGTGCAGGGCGCTGGGCCACATGTAGGCATAGGGTGCAGAGGCTGGTGTGGGCCCAGCCTGGTGACAAGTGCCACCACCAGAGCACCTCACCACCTGGCAGTCCTTCTGGATGGCACTGGGTCCAGAAATGTCTGTGCGGAGGCCTGTATACAAGAATGGAAATGCTGAAGAGAGGCATTCCTGCTGGATTTCCTGTACTCCCTCCTTCTAGCAGACCCAAGAGAGGCTGAGGAATGCCTCGGGTCGTCTGGCACTCAGGGCATCTGACCCAGCGAGGACAGGAGGTGCAGACGGGCAGCACACAGCTGACGAATGGAATTTCTGGGCAGGGGGTGAGTCTCCCAGGTGCTCTTCCTCTGGCTTAGGCTGATTTAAATTATTGAATAAGTCAACATTTATTTTATGAGAATCAATGCATTCATCCTCGTTTCTTAATCATCTGGCAGGTTGTTTTAGAAAGCTTACAAAATGAAGAGAATAGAGAGAAAATGTTCAGGTCTGGTAACCAATCACAAGAAAACAAAAATCTGAAATGAAAATATTGAATCATCTAATCTATGGTTTTTTTCTCCCAAGGCAAGAAATACTAGATA
The DNA here is from genome assembly GCF_005190385.1 of Monodon monoceros. Taxonomy (NCBI): domain Eukaryota; kingdom Metazoa; phylum Chordata; class Mammalia; order Artiodactyla; family Monodontidae; genus Monodon; species Monodon monoceros. The sequence continues at coordinate 7,763,948 of NW_021703776.1, read as the reverse complement.
GATAGATGACAGATAGATAGATAGATAGATAGATAGATAGATAGAAAGATAGATTGATCGATAGATAGATAGATAGAAAGACAGATGATAGAGATATTCTTATTCCTTTCAGGTCTTGCTTTATTAAATGAGACCAGAGCTAATAATTGCTTCCCTACCACTGAGACTCTACACTCAGTGTCCTGAGAATTAGAGGGTTTTCACACTGACTGGTGGCAATGGAGTATCCTTTCCCCATGTGAGCCCGGCCTTGAGCACTTAGTTTCCTCACACGTGAGGGCTGACTTAGCTATGACTTGTGGGGACACCCATGCTGGTCCCAGAGTTCTCTCTTTCAGCACATCTCTTTCCTCTCTGGGACTTGCTCTGAAAACCCCAGCTGCCTGAGCCTCCTTGAACTCCCAGCTCCATCTTCATCTCAGAAAGACCCCGAGTCCGCCCTGGTTGTTCTCCCTATGCTGTGGCCTGGAAATTGTCGGGGGCAACTGCAGGGACCACCTCATCAATTCTCCCTTTCTCAGAGGTCAACGTCTTTTTTGCCTTATGTCCAAAGCCTTGAAAGCCACTGTTGCATACATTTTATTTACTTTTTAAAAGCATTTCCGGTGGAAGCATAAATCTGGTTCCCGTCATTGCCCATTGGTTAGATCAGTGGTCCTCACCTTAGAGGTCCTGGGTCCCCTGACAATGTGAGCTTAGACATTACTGCTGCATCCACTTCTAAGTCTGAATTCCTGTGCCAGTGCCAGGAGGCTCATGCATGTAGATTCAGAGCACAGCACTGAATCAACTGTATCAATAAATCCATTCATTTGTTCAACCCACCTTTACTGGATGGGTCCTGCACTAGAGTCGGAAATAATTAGTGGTAAAGAAAGGGCTCTGGTGTCCACCGCCCTGGAGCTGAAGTTGATGGTCTGCCTGGTAGCTTGGATGACCTGTGAACAAATACAACACCCAGATGGATGCACATTTACACACTGGATGCCTTATATCCTGAACAATGACTAAGATCTATGCAAGGACACAAAAGCAGGTGGAGCATGAGATCAGACAGATGCTCGGGAAGGTCCAGGACGAAGTGACAGAAAGATGGGCGCCAAGGCTTAGAGTGGCCAGCAGGGCCAGCGGTGGGAGGAAGAATCCAAGGAGGGGAACCACGTGTGACTTACATAGCAGGATAAGGCTAGGACACTCCAAGGGCCTGAGCAAGGCCTGCGTGGGTGGAGGGGGGGAGCAGGGAGGAAGCGGCCGAGCACGTGGGAGGGGGTCAAGGCTTCCCCACCAGGGCGAAAGGTTGGGAGTTTGGATTTCAATCTGGGTGGGAGGTATGGGAGACGGGTGAGGAGTTTAAATCTGGGTAATGATGGTGTGGATTTATATTCCAAATCCTGACCCTGGATGTCTCGCTGACAGGGCTGCAGATGAAACAAGAGTGGCAGGGAGGGATCAGAAGACCACGGTGGTCATTTAAACCAAGGATGGTGGGACGGTGGTCACTTGCACTATGGAGGTGGCCTTGGGGGTGGAAGGGAGTGACACTCAGGTTCTTCCCAAAGATCTCATTTTCCTTGTGGCTCACTCAACATTTGTTTTGTAACATTCGTTTTAAAATGTTTTCCTTCAGGGATAAAGCCAGCATTTCTTACAAACTGAATCACAGACTAATAGGATCACTGTGAGGGATCATAGGCAATGACCCATAATAATGATCCGTTCCGATAGAGAACCTCTAAGTCACACCCTAATAGGGAAAAGCGGCACCAAGCCCCAACAGAGTTATATGACTCATAAAATGATTCATCAACTCTTTATTTAGTACTTGCTGTGATGAAACCATATGAAAAGTCTCATAGAAGAGTTTTGAGTGAAGGGTGTGGGAAACACGGGGTGGCAGTGGTGAGAGCTCTGTGGGACGAGGTCTCCGGGGGGCTGTTGAGAGGAAAGCGTATGCCCTTCTAATCAAAGACCAAGAACGCTGAAGCCGAGAGCACAGTCTGTGGAGAGAGGCAGGCAGATGGGAAGCCTGAGAAGAACATCCTGGGGTCAGGTAGTCAGGGCAGCAGTGAGGACTCAGGTGAGTCAGCATTCCAGGTAAAGGGGCAGGGAGTGGCCAGCACCCTGGCCAGGTGAAGCTCTCAGTGCCTCTCCATTTTGAAGCAGGCTGCACTAAGGGACCGGGGTGGGGCAGTTGAGAAAGACTTTTCAGAGTCCTTAACAAACCAGGACAGAAAAACCATGTCTCTCAGCCACAGGACACTGAATACTCATGGCGATAGACAAATAAATGAGTCGCAATAACGTTTGCATAGAACTTCATAGCTATTCACAGAAGCACGTTTGACTCTGTTATTCCAACTGATCCAAACAAGCCCAAATAAACCCGTTCTCAAGGCCAAACTTTCCCATTTACAGTGAGGAAGGAAAGCCTACGTCATCTGTGGGATCTGGTGCAAAATGGAAATGTGGGTCCCCTTGTTCCTAAATTATTAAGGACTTCAAGAGGATGACAGCAGAGCGTTGAACCAAGTGTGGAGCCCTCTGAGTGAGGGACCCAGTGAGATCACAGGTCTTGTGCCTGTGAAGCTGGGCCTGATACTCAGAATTCAGCCTTAATCCATTAACTGCAAACCTCCTGCTTCTTTCAGTCCTGGTTGGGCGGGCTACCACCGGGACATTCGTACTGAAAGATGCTGGGTCAATAAAGGGAAAACGGCTGACAATGGACAGCAGCTCAGCAGTGTCCCTACAGGCCAGAGCTTGGATCCTTTATCTGGAACTCAGAGGCTTCCTGAATATACAGCAAGTCATTACTGTTTGGCTCAACAGTTATGCCAAGAGATGTACTCACATTCCCTATATTTACTGAAACCCCATTATTTTCATAAGTAAGATATAGCCATACCTAACAGGGCACCCCTCCTGCTTCCTCATAAAGTCAGCTCCAATTTTCTAACCAATTTGCAAAATTAGGGATTTACAAAGTATGGTTTCAAGATCAAGAATGTTCTTATCACGGGCTGAATAAGTTATGTTTGAGATAGGGCTGAGTTTACTCAATATCCTGCAACTTACTCGCTGAGGTTATAAGGCCAGCATTCCATCTAGATTTCAGGAAATGAGCCATCTCAAGTTCAAATAGGGAAATGCTCAGAGGCTTCTCAGCTCTGTGGGGGGTTGGGAAGGCTCTTTCAACTCTGAGCATTTTTCAGATGATGTTAATTTACTCCTGGTTCCAAAACAGTGTCTTCCCTGAAATGCAGCCCACTAAATGGATTCAGTGGGTTCTCACATCCCTTGTCTAAGTTCACGGTCTTTTGAAAAATCAAATAATACCCTAAACAGAGACATCTGATGCCTTCCTTTGAGGATGGAATGGGCTCCATACTCTTGTCTGTGGCTTTCGAGGCCACAGTAAGCTGGCCCCAACTTTTGCATCACCACATCCCTACACATGCTCTGCCTGCCCCAGCCTGGCTCAGAGTGTCCCTGGGACCTGCCTCCCATGTGTCTGCAACGCTGACTTTTACCAACATCCTTTCCCGCCTGTGCTGGGATCCTGCCGTGACTCTATCCACCCTCTCACATACGTATTTGTGTATCCATCTCTCCAGCTTTCCTTTTGCTCATTTATCCATCCACACAGCTATTCATCAAATCTGTGGGAATGTCTTTTTTTTTTAATGTCATTGCAATGTTTTAGATGCCTAAGAATAGGAAGTCTCCTAAGACATAATCTCAGGGGCTGTGGGGACGTGCATGGCTGAGTGGAGCGGTGTCCAAGGGTGAGGTGTAGGCTTCCAGTTGGAAAAAAATTCACTGGGGCTCAGGGGGTGGGCTGAGGAAGGGCCCGGGAGCCAGGGCCCAAGATGACAACTCAAGACAGACAGGAGGGGCTGCCTGCTGAGCGTGTGAGGGCTTCTGAGCAGCAGTACTGAAAAAAAAACAAAATGAAAAGCCAAAATTCACAGTTGGGGGAACTCCAGGCTGTTTAGCACCCCTGCACCCTGGAGTGTGATAGGTGAGTGACAAGATCTGCACGGAGGGCTGAGCAGACCGGGAGCCTGCAAGGTCTTGCGTGAGGTGCCAAGGTATTTGAACGTTACGTTGACCTTCATGGTGGCTGGTGCAGGGTTTAAGTGGATCCTCTGGGGCAGAATGGAGAATGAGCTTTTCAAGTATGGTTACCATAATCTGAATAAGACATTGACCTTTGAACAAAGTTTGCACCTGCGGAGGCGATGGGAAAATGTGTGTACATTTGAGACAATAAAGGAGATAAACTCTGCAGGGTCAGGTGATTGCAGAGACAGTTGGAAATGCAGGTGTTGAGGATGACCCCAGCAACTCCATCTTGACCCACATGGTTCAATGTGGTTTAGTTCACTGAGATGGGGAACCCAGGGGTGAAACCGTTTAGGGGAAAATAATGAGTTCCGTCTTCCACATGTTGCAGTGAAGGGGTTTGCTGACCTCCAGGAGGAAATGCCAAATAAGTGGTTGAGTGTCTGGGTCCAGGGGCCAAAAGAAAGGAAGGCATGTAGCCCGGGATGACAAAGATATAAATTATATTCCCACGTGCCTAGCACTGTCCTACAACTTACACACCAGTGTTAAGCCAGTTAGTCCTCGTTGCAAGGTTTTCGAAGGAATAATCTTTTAAAAACGGGGAAATCCTGGCACATGGAGGTTAAATCACCTGTGAATATCCCCCAGCTGGAAAGAGGTGGAGCTAGAATGGAAGCCCTGGCAGCCTAGTTCCAGAGTCTGCAACCACTTCTAACCGCTACGCTGCCCTTCAGAGACGGTAGGTATGTGCCTGCCCCGCAGGAGGTGCTCAGTGAAGAGTTAGAGTGAGTGAATCATGAACGCAGTTAACAAGAAGAAATGAGATCCTCTTGCAAACCCAGCTCTGCTGTCCTATCCAAAGTGCCTCCCTGTCTGGTCCAGTTTGCTTCCAAGTTGATTTACGGAGAAGAAGTGTCTCTACTGAGCATACAGTGGAGTTGTGACCAGGTGCCAGCAGGGGCGGATAAAGCGTGGGTTGACTCTTGGGCCAGGACACTGAGTCACCAGGGCCAAGGCGGGATGACAAAGGTGGAAACTGAAAACACGTCCATTTAAATATAAATTTCACAAACAGCTTTGTCAAGTTCTACAAAAAGGAGACTGCTGTGCTCTGCTGGGTTCCACATATTTATACAGTAGTTTGGAAAGTGCCTCCAGACCAAAGTCTGGGCGGTTGTGGGACTTTTACCTCCTGGGTTTCCTTTCTCTCATGGATTACAGTTCTGTGGTACCTGTCATCAAAATGTTATATCTGATGCTTTGTATATTTTGTTTAATTTTAGAGTGGTTTAAAGCCAGATGGTTAATCCAGTGCCAGTGACTCAGTCATGGCTGGAAGCAGAAATCTTAGCTAGAGTTTTAATCTAGAATCCTACACTAAATGTTGGAGAACGTTACGTGGTCAGTGGGACCGTTCTTATTTTCCAATTATAACAGTGAAGAAATGTAGATTAGAACACAGGATTTAATACTGTGTAAACGGGTAAAAACAGACGCTTAAAAAAAATCAAGTGAACTTTTTAGTTAAGTAAATTGATAATGTTTTGCAAAAAGAGAAAGAGAGAGAGAGAGCAGGGCCATGATGTATGGGCTATGCACATGGAGCCTCGCGGCCGGGGGATGACCCTGAAGCCAGGATGTAATGGCAGGGTGACCTCTTGAAAATCACTTCATTTTTCTGAGCTTCAGTTTCTTTACTCTGTAAAACAGAGCCAACTATATGTGTCTGGCAGTGCTGAGAGAGGATCCAAACCCAAGGCCCTAAACAAAGGCGCTGCCATGAAAGAACCTAACAATATCTATCAATGTATGGTAACATTTTTACTATCATTTTCAGAAAGGTCAGAGGAGAACCCAGGACTGTGAAGGGGTAGTGACAAAGGTGACCACTCCCTACAAATTATGCAATGTGGGGATAGATCAAATTAATCATCACATCCAAAGCCCAGGGGCCAAGTGTCCACAGGGCAAACAAAATGAGCAGAGTCTGAGGCAAATCTGAGACAGAGCCTGGCAGTGGGAGGCCAAGGGCATTTTCAGTAGGGGTATTTGTTAGGCTAGCTTGATCCTTTGTGCTTTACCCCGCTCCGTGTCTCCATAGCACTCTGACCTTGGTGCTTCATGACCCATGACCACCTGTGAAATCAGCATTGCAGAAAGAGTTCATTTATCTCAATTTTGTCCCTTTCACATTTTCTCTGGGTGGTGGAAGGTGAGAGAAACCCACATTGAACCCCTTGAAGCCAAAATTGTTCTAGAAGGTAAATTGCAAGGACCTCAGCAACAACAGCTGATATGCTGAGCTACCCTGATGAGTAGATACCCGGATGAGTACTTATAGTAACATGCAGGCAGGTTGTGGTACTGCTGCAGACAGGTGGGAGTTCCACGTCCCCTAAGGTTCCCAGTGCCTCCCATCCTTCTGCCTGAGACAGAACCTGAGGTGTAGGCCCAACAAAATTTATTCCTCATGAACTCTCTTCCAACTGATTGGAATTCAAGCAGCAGTTCTGTGATTCAAAGTCAAAGAATTTCTGGTCTGAAGGGGCCAGGGGTAGGGGGTATAGAACTTGCTACTCAAAGTACTGATAAAGAGTCTTCTCAGGATCATAAGCCAGGACCAAAGCTCACGCTCAGATTCGAATTCGGTGCCCTCCCTTCTCCTGAATTCCACCACCTTCTCACACGCACACACTCCAGGGGGTGGTTATAGTTGTTTTCTCTTTCTAAAGAGGTTAAAAATGAAATTGAATTAAAGTAAAATCAGTTTTTGCTAATTTTGGGCGAATCTGGTCGTGTTTGAAGTTTGCCTTTGTGTTGATTTAAATAGTGACTTTAAAGGCCTCATTGAATCAGTGTCACAGATATAGGTAGTGCATTGCTCAGTGTCCTAATAAAAATGATCCTCAGAAATGTGCGTGTTAACAAGGGAATCACAAGGCGAACCAGAACTCCTGGCAGGCTTATATTGCAAAACTTGGGGATAGGTCGTGAAGGCAAAAGATGACGGATGGAGTGTCAACTGACCATGTAATGCTGTGTGTAACCGTGAAGGAAACGGGATTAAGGAAAACAGACAAGCAGACAGATGGAATCAAGTCAACAGGCAGATTCTACACAGTGGAAAACAGAATGCCTCCAGGACAAGCAGTGCCCATCTGGTATCTTTATACGGAGTGGCAAACTGTCACAGGAAATATCTTAGATGTTCTGAGAATGCAAGTGAAGATTATGAGGTTTTGCTTTGACAAGTAACATGATGGATTTCAGGACTGGAAAGCCTGCTGACACATAGAGGAGGGAAAATTACCATATTTACCAGCAAGTATTAAATATCTCTGATACCATCTTACTTTTCCCTTGATAGAATAAATATGTTTGCTCTCCATGGAGGGGACAGGATGGGGAGCTCCAGGAACTGGAAGATTATGTGGGAACCTAGATCCACCCTGAGAAACACTGCGGGCTCCGTCTGCATGCACCACATCCGATTTGCGCGAGAGAACAAAGGAGATGCAGGAGAAGCGGTGGGGAGGCATTCGTGAGGCCCGCAAGGGAGTTCTCAGAATACCAGGTCTAGGAACTCTACCAAGAAAGGAAATAACGACATGGCCTAACTTAGGGGCTTTGCTGACCCTTTCCAGAGGGAATTTATCCCAAGTCCTTCGAGGGGACCATAAGAAGATGAAAGTGTATCACCAGTGAAAAGAAAGTGAGTTCTGTCCACGTTCCTCGCCAAAGAGAGACGCACACAAGCTCACTGGCAGCAGCATGAGGAAAGGCAAGAGAAGGGGTCCCAGCAAGGGAGGGTGCTCAACCTCACATCACCCCACAACCAGCTCAGATGACGAGGAACGCAGCACATCAGCAACAGGGGAGATGCCTTTTGTTCCAGGACCCTGTCTGGAGCCCGAAGATTTGGCTCTCGTAGCTCGCGGTGCTTATGTCAATTGCAACATTCACCAAACCAGATTGAAATCACTCAGTGGGGCTTAATGAATCCTGTTGGGATGAGAGTTTAGCTTACTACTTTTTAAAAAATCTCAGCAAAATACTATGTACGAAGCAGCTGTTGTGGAAATGTTTGTGGAATTAAGGAATAATGTATAGACTTACACTCTGTGTTTATGTTTTAATCCCTTCTGTCTTCATCTGTCTACATCCCATCAACCTTGGAAGGTTGGCACTCAGCACCCGGGCATCCCCAAAGCATCACATCTGTTGCATCTCATTGCCATTCACTGTGGCTGTGTTTGTTCCATGCACTGATTCCTGAGCTGCCTAAAGGCTGGCAGGCTTCTTATTGCCTTTGTATCCTGGTGCACAGCCCAGCGTGATGCACAAGTCAGATACTCAGCAAACAGGGCAAGCTAGACCTAAGGAGCTCAGGGAATGCGAATGCTGCTCCATTACGATATGAGAAATGTGGGGTAAGCCACTTGGATACACAAAGGGACATAAGTAGGAGCATGATTTGGCAGGCAGGGTGCCTGCTGTCCAAGGTCAATACCACACTGGTTCCCAAAGTGGGGTCCCCAGACCCCAGCATCACCTGCGAACTTGTTAGAAATGCAAATTGTCAGGCCCTATTCCAGACCTATTGAATCAGAAACTCTGGGGTGGGACCCAGCCTTCTGTGTTTTAACAAGCCCTCAAGTGGGTCTGATGCTTGCTCAAGTTCAAGAATCACTGATTGAAGGAACTCTGCAACAAGCATTCGTTCAATCCCCTGGTATTTAATTAGAATCCAATGAACGCCAGTTGATATAGAGAGCTTTTATCGTCATCAAGGGTCCTAAAATCACACAGAGCAGAAAGCCACAGGTTGAAATAATTAATCTTAAACAAAACAAGGCTTTCCGGGCTAACATATCGCTTGGGTGGTCAGAGAAGATAAAATGGAAGGCGTTGATTTGGGTTGGTCCTGGCAGACATCTAGGAATATGTTTTATTATTTATGGAGTTGAACTTGGCTTACTAGGTGTCAATTTTCTTTCCCAAGATTATAGATATTCTTGGCATATGGACTGTCTCTCATTTATATCTGTATCCTCAGTTTTGAGCGCAGTGCTAGTCAGAATAAATTGAGTTTAGGTTAATGCATAAATGCATGCATGAATGAATGAAAGATTGAATGAATGAATCAGTTCAGAAACAAATAATTCCTGGCGGAGAGGTTGACAGTAACAAAAGTGAAAGTCAGGCCAAGTCTAGTTCAAATATGAAAATGTAAAGAGTGTACTATGGCTCCAAGATGGGAGTCACTAGTAGAAAATGAGGACAGAAAACCATTCAGGGACAAGATTATCGTGGGACTGGAATATATAACCAAGGAATCTGGACCTTGTTTTAGTTCCAGAGGTGTACTTTAAGCTTATTCTAGAGGGCTATGACCTAATTAAGTATGTATTTTATTCAACTGGTGAAAATTCAACTTGAAAACAACTTCAGTTAGTGAAACATTTCTCCCCAGAGCATGGATGCGTTGCGGGGGTGGGTGGTGTGGGAGCTGAGGAACTAGAGACAATCCGTTACATACTGGGGCTGGGTCTGTGTGACCCAAGCAGCGTGACTCCAACACGATTTCTGAAATTTACAGAAATCAGGCAACACGACCTCTGGTGCGGGCCGATTGCTCCACGAGAAAGTGTGAAAACACAAAATGGTAAAATGATAGAATAACTGTCCAAGACGCACATGGTCGCACCCTATAAAATGGTCACGAGGCAAGGATGGCTCTCAGAGATAAAGGGGCTTGGAAAATTCACGAGTTTTGGAAGCAGCATTAGGTTGGCAGTTCTTCTGTGTCCTGCACTATCGAAACACTGGCAGAAATGGTTTGTATTTATGTAACCTAATTTTGGAGAGGAAAATCAATCAGAACGCATCCAATAGATGTCATCATGAATGGTTTTAATACTGGCATCTAGGAAAAACCCCTAGTACCTCAATGTTGATTTTATTTCACCTCTTTCCCCAGCAATTCCGGCCTTTGAGGATTATGCTGGAAAGGATGGGTTTAATTAATTAAGTTTACCTGGGGAGAGGGTGGATGGGTTTTGTGTGTACAGAGGATAAGCCTGCAATCACTGATGCTGAGATTTCTCTTCCAGACACATGGTCAGATTGCGGTTCTAAGGTTACGTGAGATGGTGGCCCCATGTCTTGCTTTGATGAAAGAAATGTAAGAAGCAGTGATATATGTCACTTCTGGGTTCTCTCTTTCCTGCTGCACAAACAGCGACACACCCATGTTAGGGGTGGGGAGAGACCTGCTGTTTGCATTTCTGAGTGAGAATGATGTGGCGCGAGCCCCCAGCTGATTTGAGATACACTGTAGTATAAGAAGAAAAGCACCTTCATTGTTCCAACCCACTGAGATTTGGGCGTTGTTTATTCCTACAGCAAAACTTAGCCCTTTCTGACTAACACAGTAATTCACTTTTGTGTTTTGAAAGTAGAGGGGATTTTGTAAGGCATGAAGGGAAACAGATTGATAAAACAATATTAGAGTTCTGAAAATCGAATCAAAGGAACCAATAGAAGAAAGAAAAGAGATGAGAAAACCAAATCTCAGTGTTTTGGGGGTATAAATAGATTGAATTTATCAGAAAGAGTGTCTAAGTGAAAAATGAAATAAATAATAATATTGACATAAAAAGTTCAAATGTCAAATGTAAGTGAGAGTTGGGAAGATGACTAAGTTGGATGAGCCCCAAACTATGCAGGAACCCATATTCCAATATAGGAATTTAAGACACAGTTGACTCTCATTATTCACGGCAGTTACGTTCTATTAAAGTCTCCCTGAACACTGCATCAATGAATATGGAGCCATTGCGGCTGGAGAAATACAACGTTAGTTTCCTGCAAGTTTCTGGTCGCAACGTGTTCATCAGCGGATTAAAATACAACCTTGTTTTATTTGTGTTTCTGTCTAACCTCGAACTCCTGACCAATGGCACTGTAACTCATGCCTGAACAAGGCTCATCTAACACACGAAACTTCTCCATAAGTTACATCACGGCCTCTTGCTCTGGGGAGCCCTAGGGATCGCCTCAGCATTGCGCTTGGGGGACTTTTGAAACAGAAAAGTTGCCAGTGAAAAGTACAAAAATGTGAAAGACATAGAACTGAATACACTCACTTACAGTATGAGCTGAAACAAGAACCCAGAGCATCACGTGCAGACAGAAGGTCTCTGGTCCCTCAGCCTTATGTTGGGAGCTTCGTACTGACAGGGGCCAGGGAGACACAGAAAGTGCCAGGAGAAGGGCAAATTCAGCTCCGGGTGTGTTCACGGGGCAGGGGGGGCTCTGCTTCTTTTCCAGGCTTCTGTACCCTAAAACCTGGGTGAGATTTCTCCCCCTGAATGCCTCCAATTGTGAAATCCATTCCCTTTAGCATCTGTGTTCTTAGGAAAGGCTGGTGGGAACCTGCCCACCTTCCCACTGTACAGAGACCTGAACAGACTAACTTGCCTGGAAGTTATCATTTGAAAATGTAGGCAACACTTTTGCTGAAAAGCAAGGAGACACCAACAAAACTTGCACTTTTGTCTTAGAAAACATAACGGCAGGAATATAAATTTGTGATGTGTATGCAAAATAACACTTGACATATATGAAATATAAAGGAAATACTGTCCTGAAGCTAAATTTGTGGTATTTATTTTAATAATCAACTGCTCAGTGAATGCATAAACAAACGAAAGTCAAGCCTACCTCACAGCACAGGGTGGGTGAGAGATGTCACCCACTCCCAGGAAATGTCCCCCTTGGGCTCCTTGGACTCTTTACAGGGTCCCACCCTCAATCACCCTTAGCGTGTTGAAATAAGCCCATCTGGTCATTTATTTATTTATTTAGAGTCTATTATGTCATAGATGGTATTAATGAAAGTGATTTAAAATACAGAACAACAAATAGAAAAATAAAACCAAATATTGATAGTTTTGCCTTAGAACTGGGGTAATTTTTCCACTTAAAAATTCTAAATTCCAATTCATAAATATTTTTTATCTTTATACCGAAAATGTTAGTATAAAAAGGCTTGCAGAGGGGCATCTTGTCCATAAGATCCTTACTCTTTGCCCAACCCTGCATCATTTCAGGAAAATAATTCACACTGTTTAGATCCGCACAGAAAGTTTGGCAAAGTACAACTTAATACCGTGTTTTGAAGGTGATCAGGAACTCATACACATGAAATGCTTATTCTTTTAAGGCTCAAAGCCCAGTGCCCGGTGACATTTGCAAAAGAGGCTCTGCTGTCCTTTCTCCAATTCTACCCAGCGTCTGGCAACTTCCCCCGCAGGTAGACAAGGTACAACGTGAGTGGTCAGTAGACTGCCGAGAGTGGCCAATACTCTTAGAATCAGGTAGAAACATTAGTTGACTTTCAAGTAAAATGCATGTAAAGGGCTTAGTCTACAAACCAGAGACCGAGGCCCATGGTGGGGACAGGAGGAGAGGTGTGGAAAGTGTTTGGCTCCTGGAGAAGCAGCCCCTGCCCAACATGCTCCTGCACTCCGGTTGGTGCCTTTATTCTCTTTTCCTCAAAACCCCTTTGCTTGTTTCCTGGTTAAAGGTGTCTCTGGAGGGAAGGCCCCTCTGCTTCTCCTTGGTCTCCTACGGCTTCACACAGTCTGGCCCGTGGAACCACTGGGTACATGATACACTAATGCAATGATGATGCTAACGTTTAACATTTGCAAATCCTTAACATGCACCGGGTATTTGCCAGGCACAAAGACACTTTGCTCTTCTGAAAACCTTGGAGGAAGGTCCTATTATGGTCACCATTTTAAAGAGGAGAAAAAGAGGGCTTTTGAAGGTTAGGGGGCTGGCCCAAGGTTACAGACAGGGCTGCTGTGAGGACACTGTCCCAGCCGGTCTGAAGGTTTCTGCAGGGAGAACTCGTACGGGGGGCACCTCCCCTGGTGATTCTCAGCTGATCCCCAGTCTAGGCCTCCTGCACGACCCCAGTGGGAGGAATTTCCTGGGGTGAAGGGGGCCCAGGGTGGCTCTTCCTCCGCAGGCTGGTTTCCAAGCACCATGTTGATTATTGCGACACGCAGGGCTGGAAGCACAGGAGAGCAGAGCTTCCCCAGACCAGGTGCGGGGGGCGTGCTGTGTCTCTGACTCTGCAGGTCTGGGCTGGGCCTGGGAATGTGCACTCCTCGCAGGCCCTAAGGATGCCCATGCTGCTGCTCCGGGGTCACTTCAAGAGCCACTGGACTCTTCCCCATATGCCAGGTGCCCACCACCTCTTGAGATACCATCCAGGTTTATCCTCCAGAGATGATAGTCCTGAGCCCAGCAGTGCACTGGCCAATCTTCCCATCTGGTGTATCCTCTGGACACGGTACATTTTTAGCAGCGTCCGTTCACTCCGGCTGTCAGTAATGCAGGCCTGGAGTCCCAAACAATTCCCTGTATACAAGGTTTGCTCCCACCCCAGTCCTGTCTCTGGATCTATGCGATACCAGGTAAGGGAGCATAGTTGAGAAACCCAGGGAAAACTCAGAAGTTTCTCTCAGGATCTTAGCCTACCTACCTGTTTCACCCTCCCTCACCCCTCCCACGCCTGGCTTGGTCTGACTACAGCAAGGTAGCCAGGCACAGCCTGAAGATGGATGCCCTTGCGGGGATGCTTGCTCTGGGGAATGCCTTCTCCCCTCCTCTCAGCCCAAATACCATTCCCTCCTGGCTCCTCCAGGCCAGCAGCTGCAGCTTGGGAAAGCTTAGGGGAGCTCTCACCTCCGGGGCTTTTGACTGTTCCCATTACTGCATCACTCATGGGTCCATGTGCTCTTGAAAATAGTAACTGGGTTATATCTGTGAATCTTTAACACAGAAACAATCCTAGTAGACCTTCTATAAATATTTATTGGATTAACATTTTCCATGTTCCTCATTAAAAGGAAAAACACGTGTGATAAATAGCTTTAAACATTCAGTGTTTTTCTCCTAAGCAATTGGTGTGTGTCTCGCCAGTGGATAAAGAGTCATGAACGGCATTTTGTTCTCATTTTTGCTGTACTTATCTGGGATCTGAAAGTCGCGTTCTGTATTTTATTTCTGAAGTGTCCATTTCCGAAATATGTGTCAGGCAGCTTCTCCTTGTCAGGTAGTTTCTCTGTTTTATTCATATGTCATTGCCAACATAGATAGGCAGGGTGTTAATAATAATTACAACTAATGCTGCTCTGTTTGGGGTAGCAATTTGTACTTTACAATGTGCTTTTATATTAACTACCTTATTTTATCTCCTTGGTGGTACAGCCAGATGTCTACGAACACTATGCTGAGTTACAGATTAGAAAACAGAGACAAAGAGACCCCAAGTGGATTCCAGAAGGAAAGGGGCATGGCTTCCGACCGAGTCCTTCTATTCCAAATTCAAGGTCACATTTTAATCAGACTCCCTTGGAAGCAACTGGCCAGTGGCATGCTGTTTCTAGAAGGAGATGTTGGGGAGTATAATCTATGATAGCTTTCTTAAAACTTTCTGCCACAAAGGTGTTTATATATAGCAAGGAGGCCTCAGAGAGGTTGCTCAAATTCGTCATTCCCAAATGTGAGGAAGAGTGAGGGCTAACCTCAAAGTTCAAAAGCTCTCCTGTAAAGTCACAATGACACCAAATCTATCAAACACCTCCAAAGATAAACACCATTCTTTCTACTGTTTTTCTGTTTCTTCCCTTCCTCTTTGTATGTTTTCTTCACTGCTGCTTTAGCTTTCCTGGGACATGTAAAGCTCTCAATAAATATTTGTTGAGCAAATGAATGGAATTCAAACCATCACATTTCATGGATTCACAAGTATGCCTCAGTCTGTAACCCTATTCCCCGACCTTCGATGGGCAGTTTGCACTTTGCAGTGGGCATTGAGATTGGGCTCATCAAGGTGATCTACTGCTCTCTGTGGGCTGTGGACCATCTGGAGCCATGCAGGGCTTGCAGGAGGCCGATGGGCTGGCACTGGGGGCGGTGAAGGAGTCCCTTGCCCCTGGCCTCGGTTCCCTGTTTCAACATCCCCAGCTGGCAGCACAGCATCTTAATGGGGAACATGACCAGGTCCAGCTGTCCTGGTGCCTGTGCTAAGCCTGAACAGAGCATGAGGCATATCCATAACTGGAATGGGATTAAAGATTCTCAGAGTGAAACTCCTCTGGGAACGGCTTCTGGAACCCACTGGCATCTGGACATGGGGCTTTGTGGCATGACTCTCCCAATTTTCCTAACCTCCCCCCCCCCCCCCACCCCAGTCCTGGACCATTGCCCACCGAGCTGACAGCCAACTTCACTTAGAGACACGCCTCTTCCATCCTGTGAGCAGAGTGGCTTTAGTTCTGACCTTCTTGCCCTGACCTCACCCTGCACTTCAATTAGGACCTGCTTCTCCTGACTTATGGTCCCGGGGAGCAGATTCCTGCCCACTCCTGGCCTTGCATATCTTCCCTGTCTGGAACCACAGCTTCCTTCCTGGATTATGAAGTGTTTCTTCTATGGCTTCAGCCTTCCTGAGAATACTGCCTGGCCTCCAGGAACCCCTAATAAAGTGTTTCTCCTAAGATGCTGCCCTTCCTAACAAGCAGGGCCCAGACAGATGGGTACCTGTAGAAGGGCCATTTCAAAGGAGATAGATAGAAAATGGAGGTATGTGTCAGGAAACTCTGAGAGCAAGTTCTTCAATGAGTCATGAAGGAAAAACAAACAAACAAGCAGCAAGGTATGATGGCTAAATACATGTTGAGCCAGGTTCCAACAACAAGAAATAATTGGAAGAGTGCCCTGTCCGGTCCCCACACCGCACCGTGCATCACTTACCTCCATGGTGACATTCACCCATTACCCTATGTCGTAATGGTCTATGTATTGATTGGCATTCCCTCACTGGACCGAGGGTTTTAAAGGCAAAGTCTCTGTCTTGATTCTTTGTTATGTCTATATAAGCTCAGTCTAATATGTCTATATTGTATCTATATCAGTATGTTCCTGGCACACAGCGGATTCTCAAGAGTGACTGAATGAAGAGAAGGGAGGGCAATGAAAGAAATGAACCAGTGGTCACATTGGCTGCTTGCAGCCAGCTCTCTCCAGCCGCTCCTTTGTGGGGATATTTCTCATATCATTACTTACGTATTTCTCTCCAATGAATAAAAATTACTTCCAGAGTAGAGAACATAAAGATGGGAGGAGGAAACGAACACTGGTTCTAACCCTTGTCTTCTGAGTGTGGGTCTTTAGAGAGACTGAAGCAGTGTGGGAGGCTCTGAGGCTACAGGTTTATCTCGGGGCACCACTTGCCCCTCAAACCCCTGCAGGGACCCAAGGAGCCTCCTTTTTCTTACAGTGAGTCCTCGTCTTTATGGTTCTGTCCCTGTTCATTCTGGTAACACAGGTTTATCACTACAGCATCATGCAGGGCATGTGGCACAGGTGGTCTGTCTGGACAGCATGAAGCACTACCTGGTTTGAAGTGACAGTTCAAGGAGGCGCTAGTTCTTCTTTTTTGTAATTGGAGTAGAGTTGCTTTACAACGTTGTGTTAGTTTCAGGTGTACAGCAAAGTGATTCAGTTTTACATATCTATTCTTTTTCAGATTCTTTTCCATTATAAGTTATTACAAGATACTGAATATAGTCCCCTGTGCTATACAGTAGGACCTTGTTGTTTATCTATTTTATATATAGTAGTGTGTATCTCTTAGTCTCAAACTCCTGATTTATCCCTCCTTGCCTTTTCCTTTTGGTAACCTTAAGTTTGTTTTCTAAGTCTGTGAGTCTGTTTCTATTTTGTAAATAGGTTCATTTGTATCATTTCTTTTTTTTTTAGATTCCACATATAAGTGATATCATATGATACTTGTCTTTCTCTGTCTAACTGATTTCACTTAGTGTGATAACTTCTAGGTCCATCCATGTTGCTGCAAATGATGTTATTTCATTCTTTTTTTTATGGCTGGTTAATAGTCCATTGCATATATGTACCACAAGGAGGCGCTAGTTCTTGTTTCCCCTCAGCCTTTTCTTCCCCTTCTCTGCAACCTGCTGATGTGGATGGAGTCCCCCTTCTGCCAGACAATGCTTTCTGGACATCCTTTGTGTTTCCCTCACTTGCTGAAGTCTCAGCATGGCTTTTTTAAAAACTCAAATTCCCAAGTTTGGGAGTTATCCTGGGTCAGCTTTGTTTAGAAACCCAGCAAGCCTTGCAAGTGGGCCCTGGACTTGCCATGAGACTCTGAATTTGGAGAGGAAAGTTTACATTGACTTGAAAAAATGGCAATAACCAATATCCCCAAAAGTGTCCAAGTAAGTCAAAATCTCTGTAGGTGCCCTAGGATGACATCATCTCAACAGTGTTCCAATTTGGGAAGTAAACTCATAAAGACATATGTTTGTCCCTGATTTGTGTTTTTCTGTCCTGTAGATAGAAGGGGATCTTTGCATGGAGGGGAAGTGTTAGAATTTTGTACTTAGCAAGAAAATGAAAATATGACATTTGTTTTTCACACTGTTTACTCAGTCTAGTGAGATAAATACTAGGTAAGTTATATAAATACACCTCTATTTTTGATATTTTATAGAAAGATTATGACCAATTTATTATTCCTTTAAACACGTGATGATTGGACTGCTTTCTACATGTCAGACACTGTTCAAAGTGCTGGAGATACAACAGAAAACCACTCCAGCACGACCAGACTTCTTAGAGTTTAGATTCCAATGGCCAAGGCAGTAGATAAAGGGTAAATACACCCAGAAACAAAAATATTTAAAATTTTAACTGTGATAGAATTTGGAGGTAGACTTGACAGGATTACAGATGATTTAGATCTAGGGGTTAAAAAAAGTATTCAAAGATGTCTCCTCGGTTTCCACCTTGAACAATAGTGGTGCCATTTTCCAAGGAGCAGGAATTTTATTTAGTGAGGGGTAATACCAAGAAGTTCATTTGGGGTGCTTAAGGCTGGTCATTTAATAATTCAATGATAAATACATCAATGATGATGACTAAAGGTCCTAGATCTTCATGTATTTAACCTTTATCATCATGGTAACAACATCTATTATTTGTACAGCACTTCACTCATTTGTTCAGCTAATATGCACTGTTCATGGCCAGGCACCTGGCCCAAACAGGAAATGCTAGAGCACTGTGTAGAACCCAAGCACAGTTCAAAGGGATTCCACAAATGTCCATCCCATCCTTCCTCATAACAGCCCTGGAACATAGGCATTATTATCTTCACGTTTCAGACAAGAGAACAGAGCCTCAAAGAGGGTTTGGTTGCTTCTTTCTACATAATTAACAACTAATACATCAAAGCTAAGTACAAAGGGAATCTCCTCAGCCTGTCCAAGAGGTGACCACACAGTGACTCACCCTATGGTGGAGTCCTTGGGCTTGGCCACTCAGAGGTCACTCTTGTGCAAGATGGGTTCTCTACCTCAGGGACAGTAGAGGTACATCACAAAGCTATTCTGGGGAATTACGACCTAGGTGTTAATATGATCAGGTGACAAAATAATAGGATGCATATAAAAGTGTTTATAAACTATAAAGTACCATAAAAATATAAGGGAATGATTATTGGGGGTTTGCAACAAAGAATAGAGACATTCTCTAGAACAGACAGTATTTTCAAATAGTCAACGTGGCCTTTCCTTTCAAACAGAAAAGCTTTTTTTGATTGTTTCTTTTCATGGGAAAACCACATAACCTTTCCAAAACAACTCTGAAACATCCTGAAACGTTTCAGTTGTACAGTCATGAACTGTGCACAGGAAAGACTTGGTCATACTCTCTGCTGATGCTGTGAGTTGATGCCAGAGGTATATCATAAACTCATGCACCCATGCCAGGCTACCCCACTTAACCTTCTGAAATTTCACAGGCTTCAGAAGAAGCCACCAGAGAGCCTGCTTGGGGAGGCTTGCCCTTTCACAATGCTGTTTCCAAGAACAAATGGTCTCCACTAACTGGAATCCTACCTGTGATCACCTGAGAGTCATGAATATTTCTGCCATACCTTCCCTTCCTGAAATGAAATCCATGCTACTGAGCCTGGCATCAGAACTCACTTAATCTTACACAAGTTTAGAAGGAACCAGCAGATAACACAGATAGCAGGTGGGTGGACCGCACAGGTGGTAGGGGAATGATAACCAGGTGTCTTGTTTTGCTTTCTAAAGTAATAACACTTAGAACTCGAAACAGTTGGAAAAATACTCTTCCTACCCTTGGTATCTCCCTGAGTTCCCTTTTAATTCTGCAATCTCCAGCATGAGTGTGTTGGTCAAAAAGTCTGTGATAGAGCATTCATGCCAGAAAAAATAAGGAAAATAGGAGGTTGGCCACCCAGGCAGGGGGGTTTCTAAGTTGCCCACTTAAGATGACAGTACTAAGTTAGAGTTAGATTAGCAATAATTATTTCAGGATAATTCAGGAGCTCGGGATGAGCCTGTTTCCTCAACTGCAAAACGGAGACCATAATCTCTACCTTACAAGTTTTCTGTGAAAGTTAAATAAGGAAAGAAAAATGAAATCATCACAGTGGCCTGCAAGAGTAGGCACTAAGGGGAATTAATATCATTCTGTACTATTACCACTGTTATTATTATTATTGCTGCTGCTGTTGTTATTGTTTTCTGGGAGGCCCAAACTCTTTTTCCCTATTCACCTAATTTTAGCTACACCAAGCATTACATGGGAAATGAATATTTGCACGAAGGAAAGAAATGGAAACTAGATAGAACAAAAACTCAACCCATAGTAAAAGTTCCCAAGGGCCAGGCCAATGCACCTCAGGCTTATTTGATACTTATTTATAACTCACATTCCTGCTTCTTTGCTGGCTCCATGTACTTCTCATTTGGAAACAGAGTTGCTGGATGAGGCTTAATTCCGCAGGGAAAATACCTTGATTCCAAACAACTCCAATTTCAGCCCTCGTGTTTTGTTTTGTTTTTTTCTTCCAGCCCTTGTGTTTTTTTAAAGAAAGTTTTAAATAATAATATAATTCTTCAGGAGAGAAGACAGGAAAGTTTTACCCATGAAATAGTCATGGGGATTTGTCTAGTTTTAATGACCTAGAGAAAGTATTGTGTTTTTATTCAACCTGAGAACATTCAAGTCAGATTTAACAGATGACAACACGTGTTATCTTAAAATACATCAACATGCTTAACACAATGTATATTCACAAGCAATATATTTTGAATAATAACTAAATAATATCCAAAATCATTGCCTTTTTTCTGTCTCCTAATAATTAGGTTTTATATAAATTGAAAATCGACATGGGAACTTCTTGGAGCAGTAATACCATATGTTGTATTTCTAGGGTTTTGTTTGTTTGTTGAGTTAAAAAACAGTTCTTTTTCTTGTAAATTCAAATCCATTTATATTTCAAAGGAAATCCAATCCATATGTTTCTTATTTATTTACACTTACTGTAATTCATCAAAGCACTATTTAATAAGCTATTTAATGTCCAAAGAGTCTTCATCAAAAGATTTTTTTTTTCAAGCCTTTCATCTTCTGTACCAGGAAGCTTTGCTTTTCTTTGAAACAAGGTTCTGAGTTTGGAAAAATGTGACCTTCCATTCATATTCTGAAATGTTACTAGGCATGTAAATTAAGTAAAGAGAAGTGTAGACTTGAACAATGCTTTGGTGAATTTAACGGGTTCCTCCTAAAACTGGGGTCAATTCAATCCCCCAATCTCCTTAAAATTAGTGGCTGAGGAGGTATTTTGCGGGGTAAAGAGGAGGATAGTGACATCTGCTTTTATTCAACAATCTCTTAAAAATATTAAGCAAATACTGTAAATCAGATATTATCCAATATGTGTGAAAAATTACTTTGCTTTGTTTTTAATATAAAAGATTATCAAAAAGCATCATCTCAATTACTGGGAAATATTCTGCCTCTGTATGTCTGTGGATGTGTGTGTGTGTGTGTGTGTGCATTGTGTGTGTGCATTGTGTACACGCCTGCGTGTGTATGCATGTATGTATATGTGTGTGTGTGATACAGTGTTAAATTTCACAGTGTATATGCCTTGGATCAGACAGAGGAAGGCATTTCAGGATAACAAAACCCCACACTCAGTTTTTTCATAAGTGCTTTGTCAATCCCTCCCATAGAACCTAAGCCTAGGTTTTCTTTCATTTCTTTAATAAAATCTGGTTACCATCCGACGTTCTAGGCCTTGTGCTGTGCATATCCCGCCTGTTATCACTGATCCACACAGGAACCCAGGGAGGGTATGGCCTGGCCAGATGGCTTCTTGGGGTAGACGGGGATGTGCGTAGCCTGGGGCCCACATTCTTTCTACTGCCACCCTGGGCTCAGGTAAATGAGCACCCACTGTAGATTCAGTGTCAGTAATTTTGTAATAAAACTGATGCCCAAATGCACTGATGCCTTTCTGGAGCCCCCCTGCCCATGTCACATTCCCTTTAGGCTTCATCCTCCTGCCTGTGCCACGAGGACCCGTGGATAAATTCTCATCAGAGCCTCAGGCTGCAAGGAAGAGAGGATGAGGGGAGGCAGAAACAAATATTCTTCCCTGATGACGTGTGCAATTGGTTCACCTTCTTGAACGTGGGAATACGAATTTGGGGCCACAGTTGTTGAAATATTCATATCATGTGACCTAGTGGAACTACTCCTAGGAAACTAACAAAAATTCAGTGGACGCTGAAAGGTATACATATGAAGATTTTCGTTGCAGGATTTTACTTGTTTGTTTATGAGATGTTTCTTTTTGTGTGTGTGGTAAGACCACTTCCTCTAAGGTGTACCCTCTTCACAAGTTTTTTTTTTTCTTTGTTCTTTTTTTAAAATTTTTAATTTTATACTAGAGTATGGTTGATTTGTACTGTTGTGTTAGTTTCAGGTGTACAGCAAAGTGATTTAGTTATACATATACCTATTCTTTTTCAGGTTCTTTTCCTATATAGGTTATTATAGAGTATTGAGTAAAGTTTCCTGTGCTATACAGTAGGTCCTTATTGATTATCTCTTTTATATAAAGTAGTGTGTATAGGTTAATCCCAACCTCCTAATTTATTCCCTCACCCCCCCTTTCCCCTTTGGTAACCATAAATTTGTTTTCTAAGCCTGTGAGTCTGTTTCCGTTTTGTAACTAAGTTCATTTGTATCATTCTTTTTAATAAGTGATATCATGTGATATTTGTCTTTCTCTGTCGACTGACTTCACTCAGTATGATTTTAGCGCACAGTGCAGTTGGTTAATTAGAGGCCCAGTGCTGTCCAGCAGATATCAAGTACCAATTCATCTTGCATAGCTGAAACTCTATACCTGATAAATGACGACTCTCCATTTCCCCCTCCCCCAGCCCCTGGCAACCACCATTCTACACTTTATTTCTACGGTTTGAGTATTTTTAGATTCCTCATATAAGTGAAATCATGCAGTGCTTGCCCTTCTGGGTCTGACATATTTCACATAACATAATGTCCTCCAAGTCTGTCCATGTTGTTGCAGATGGAAGGATTGTCTTCTTGTTTAAGGCTGGATCATATTCCATTGTATGCCTCACATTGTCAATGAACATTTAGATGTTTCCACACCTTGTCTATTGTGAATAGTGTTGCAATGAACGTGAAAGTGAAGATGGCTCTTTGAGATTCTGATTTCAGTTACTTTGGATATACACTTGAAGGTGGGATTGCTGGGGCATAATGTCTTGCGTTCTGTTCTTAATTTTTTGAGGCACCTTCATGCTTTCTTTCACAGTATCTGTATCAAGTTATATTCCTGCCAACAGTGTACAAGGGTTCTATTTTCTCTACATCCTAAAATAAGAAAAATAAATGTATCTCTAACATAATGTGAAATGCCAGGCATAGCCACAAGCTGGACTATTAAATATATGAAAAGTAGAAAATATGAAACTATGTAAACATTTAACTACTAAAAGAACATTTAAAATATCAAATAACATATATAATTTAAAATACATAGACATTTGTGGGCAAAGTAATATGTAGGTAATATTTTTTTCTGTTAAGAGGCCATATAATGGGTAGTTTCTGAATTTCTTAAGGTTAACCAATCACTTCAATAAAAAATTTAATGTTTTCACAAATACTTAATAGGAAATAAATGTTACATTATAATAAATTTCCTGGCTCAGTAAAATATTTCAAGTAATGCCACGATTTGGGTAATTTATCCATGGAATGCTAGATATCTTTTTTTCTGATGGTGATTTCTCCTTTGCGGCTTTTACAGGATTATGGACACAACTAGCACTAACATAATGAGAAAATATGGTTTTCTTCAAAACAAAGTATTAATAATAATTTAATACTTTTGTGTTTATCTTTATATATAAAGACTTCCAATATAAACACATATTTCAGAAAGAAAGAAAAGACTTCTGAGATTAAAAACATGAAAGTGCTCATAACAGTAAATTTTATGAACATTTCACAACCCATTTTACACACAACCCAGTTTTCTGAATCTTGGCTCTTGGGCCATGGAGGGCTAGCGGCAGAAAGTGGGAGTGTGGCCTGAGGGGGGGGGCTGTCTCTCTCTAACTCACTAGTGAGCTGTCTTCAGTTTATTCTAGATCTTGAAATCTCACTGTACCTTTTTCTCTCCATTAGTGAGAAATCTGTCCTCAAAAGCTAAGAGGAAGTCTTTGAAATTTAACAATATGAGACTAATTGTCTTTTTAAAAGTCACATAGCAAAATTATTTACTTGGGTAATGTGAGCAAGAATTAAATGAACAACAAAGTCTAACTAGATTTTCCTCTTTCCTGGACTAGTTAAGGCTATGTTAGACTAAGTTAGCACAAAGATACATGAGTCTACCAAAGAACTTCAAACCAGAGATGCAAACATGACATAGGAAAATCAGATGGTACTCATAACTATGGAATCATTTTCAATGGAAATAAGAATTTCTGATTTCTAGTTTATTGTTATTATGGTCGCTTTGCTTTCAATATACAGCATACCGGTTTCATTCATCCATATCTCACAGGCCCTACAGGTACTTCAAAATAAAACAGATTGTTAGTAAGCTGTCCTATAATTAAATATAAAATTATTTTCCTTTTTACTTTTGCCTTTCTGTGTTTCTCTCCACTGGTCACCAGCTTCATGAAACTCTGCAGGAAGGCAGCTTGAAGCACATCTGGGAGTTCATTGTGTCTTATATTTTACGCCTTGTGGATTTACTTTGCTTCCTACTGAAATATGACTCAATACTTATTTCACTGAAGGTCTGCAGAGATGTAATAACCCCAGACGTTGTGTAGAGGAGATGCCCCTGTTTCACCCCACACCTGAATTTTAGTTCGGTAAGATACCGTTAGTTATTTTCCCTGGGCGCTCTTGAGATAGTAATCACATCGTGTGGCATTTGCTTTTACTGATGAGAAGTCTGATCTCATTTTGAACACCATCATTTTCCCACAAGTTTTCCTTCCCTCTGGAAGATTTGGAGTTTTTCTCATTGTTTTTGACTGTGCCAAGTCCCACTCTAGGGTGTCTAGGTGTGGATATGATCTTGTTTAATCTCCTAGGATTCAGTGTGATCCTTTGAGAAATGTTTTCTTTACTTATACAAAATTCTCATTGAAAATGTGCATCCCTAGTTATCTTTTTTTTTTCCTAGTTATCTTTAACTTCTCCATCTGCATTTCCTATCAGATATGCATTGCCCCTTCTCATTCTTTCTACTGTGGAAGTAAGCATTAGGTTGAACTGTACAAATCTGTCCAGATGTTCATCAGGCTTGAATAAGACACGCAGGAAAATCCAGCGGAAAATGTAGCAAGAAGAAATATTTCTCCCAAACCCACGTTGTGTCCTAACAACCCCCTTCTCTGAGTGACTGTTGCTTTCCTACTCACTGAGGAATGTCATTCTCTCAAATCATGGAAGTCTGGCTGTTTGAAATCCTATCAGTAAGAATGAAACTCCTTCTTGTCTGGAGGGTATAAGTCATGTTGACACATAGAAGCCATCTCAATCCCCAGCCCTGGTGCAGGGCTTCAGATAAGGGATTTCTAATCACCACATTCCAAGTCTCTTTCCTTTGCAGTTTCCAAGGCAGCAGGGCCCTGGGTCCACTTTGCAGTGCAGACCTGATGCTGAGTACTTGGAAAGGAGCCCTGATCTGCTTTAAGCCTACCCTACGTCCTTCAAATTTCACCTAAGCCCCAGCTTCCCACAAATCCTGTAACAGCTCTATGCTGGTCTTTGTTTGGTGGGAAATCACACATTCCCTCAAGTGTGCAGCCTCCCTCACTGCCTGATAATAATAATACCAGGTACACCATTTATCAGGTAATAAATGAACCAGATTTTGTTGGACTGCCGGTTTGCCTTTGGTTGAGTTTCATGATTGGGCTGGGCTACCACTATGTGTTCAGTTCCCCTTTCTCCTATGTATTCATTCTCCAATTAACTTCAATTTACTATTAATTTTTCTCTATTTTATTTTATTATGAAATACACACAATATATATATATAATATATAAACCATATATAATACATATAAACTACACATCCCCATTTAAATATTAATAAACAGACACCAATATACCACCTGTTGAGCTTAACAACAGAACCAGTGTTTATGTTAGATTTGCGTTCTTTAATTTTATATAATTAAGTCAATAAGTCTTTTTCCTTATTAATTACCATTTTTATGTCTTGTCTTGAAAAAAAAAAGACATTTTTTATGTCTTCTTTTTCCTCCTGAAAGTCATAAAAGAATTTCCCTATGTTTTCTTCTAAAAGTTTTAAAGCTGTAACATCCTTATTTAGGAATTTAATCTATTAAGAAGTAATCTTTTTGAAGCAGTAGAAAAAATTCTCCAGTATCACCATGTTCCTCATTCCAATTCCCCCCTAGTCTGAATGTCACTTCTGTCACATATTTATTTTCAAAATATGCTTGGGTCTCTTTGCAAACTATTCTGTTCTATGGGTATATTTGTTCTATACTTATGCTTTTAACATGAACCTTAATATTTGAGAAGACAATTCTTCACTTCTAATATTAATTAGGAATTCATAAAATAATTAGAATCAACTCATCGGGTTCTACAAAACACCTTGTTGGGAATTTGACTGGGATACCTTGAATCCATAAGTCACTGTGGAAATGTGCCTACCTTCCAACACTGGGTCTTCATGAAAACCTGTCTCCCTCCTTTCACCTAGGTTTCCCTTACTTTCTTTCAATAAATTATAATTTTATACGTATAGGTTTGCTAGTTTTTGATGTCCATCCTTTTAAGTATTAAGTGTAGCTATAATAAATATTTTCAAAAATTATATTTTGCAATACTTTTGTTTACTCTTTTGAGACAAGCACATGGATTTTCTCCTTTATTCTTTTAAAAGCATGGATTCTATTGATGCGTTTTCTAAAAGTGAAGCAACGTTGCAACTCTAGAATAATTCCAACTTTCTTAAGATGTAACATCTGTTAATACATTGCTGGATTTGGCTTACTAATATTTCACTTAAAATTTTTGCATATGTTTTCTACCTATTTAAGCTATTTTTGTGTTTTATCAGTCTTTAAAACACCAAAACTTTGTACGCATGATTCAGTAACACTGAGGTCTCTGACACACATTAAGGAAAAGGATTACTAGAACTTCTATTCAATATGTTTTGCTTCCACAGTTTTGAATGAGATAGACTTAACTGCTTGATCACCTGATTTTTTTTTTAATCTAAAATGTGTGAGCCCATGAAAGTGAGCTTCAGTATGTGCATCAGTACTTTCTCAAAATTCAGCAAAATTTCAGAATATTTAAGGAATTTATTTTGTGACAGTTCTGTTACTACATACTGTTAATCTTCTTCATTACAATAGTTCCATTATTTTACTTTCAAACTTTCTTTGTTTTCTTTGTTTCCTCCCCACACCTTTTTAAAATAGAGACTATCTTTTTCTTCAACTAGAAAATTTGAGTCATTTACATTTATTGGGAATACAGTTATATTTAAGTTTACATTTACGTTTACCTTGTTACTTTGTTTTTCTTCCTTGTATACATTCTTTAAAATTTTCACTTTCCTTGCTTTCTATCTACTAATTTTGAAAGTTGTTTTTTTCTGTTTGCATACACTAGACATTTTAATATGCATGATTAACTTAACAAAGTCTAATTCAAGAATATATTTATCTTTTCCCAAAACAATACAAGGCCTCTGATACTTAATTGCAATTATCCCTCTCTTGATTTATGGCTTACACTAGACTAGTGTTTTAGATTCATGTTATTTCCTAACTAACTCTACAGATTATAAACTATCATAAATATTGTGATTTTAGGTAGTCAACATTTATTTAGCATATCTAGTCAATATCTTTTATAATAATAAAATATTAATAATTATAAAATAATATTGTTATAAAATATTATAAATAATGATATAACTTATAAATTTAAGTAATAAATATTTACTGTATTACATGCTAGTTTTTATTTTCATGCATAATTGCATGCTTGTAATATTTTCTCCATTCCTTTTTGCATCTTAGATGTTTCTTCTGTCATAATTTACTTTCTTCTTGAATACATATGTTTTAAAAATTCTCCTTGAAAAGGCATATTGGTAACATCAAGTTTGCAATATTGTCAGAAAGAGAAATTTAAATTCCTTGTTCAGATGTATCCAACAAAATAATCATGTCAATTGAGATTGAAGGTGTTTTTAAAATTATAATCTTCCTTTCTAACATAATTT
This sequence comes from Monodon monoceros, assembly GCF_005190385.1. NCBI lineage: Eukaryota > Metazoa > Chordata > Mammalia > Artiodactyla > Monodontidae > Monodon > Monodon monoceros. The sequence goes on along the minus strand of NW_021703776.1, from coordinate 7,736,107 downwards.
TAATCTTTAGTTGAGTGCACACACACACACACACACACACACACACACACACACACAGAGCCGCCCGGGGGTGAAATCTTCTGGGAATGCTGACAGAAGTTTGGGAAGCCCTGCTCTCCCACTGGAGAAAATTCACAATTGACTCTCTTAGGACTTAGATTCCAAGGTGCACTACACAGCATTTTTTAAACTCATAGGATTGGGTGCCATACACTTTCTAGAGATAAAAGGTAAGATTTCAGAGTAGAACTTTTCATCAGAATTAATTAAAATAAATTTTAAATCCCCCTCCCATCTCTTAGCTCTTACGGTTTAAAAACGTTTCCTTTCAATTTCTTTGAAACATCCCTGAGGAAATAGATGAAAAAGAGAAAACCTTCCAGAAACAAGCCAAAAGAATCAGCAGTGTTGGGTAAGTGCTTGCTGTTGGACCAGCTATTTTGCCTGATCTCTGACACCTACTTTAGTTTATGATGCCAGGGCCCAATCTCCTGAAATGTCACTGTGTTTTCTCTAAGTCTGTAAAAGTCAAGTCCAAACATTGCATTTTAGAGTGGATAAAGTTATGTAACACACAAGCGCTCATGTTGAAATGTGTTTTTTTTCAGTTGTAGATATTTTTAATATTATTATTACCATTTCTAATGCAGTAACTTCACTAAATCACTTAGGGTATTTGAAAAGAGTTAGACACCCCTCCCCCCTCCCCAACACTCTGTTCCAATTCCAGGTCAGATCAGAGTGAGAAATAAAACATAACTCTTCTCTTTCCTAGTCATGCTTTGTTTGTATGCCAGACACAGAAAAGAGAAGTACTCCAATTGAGGAGGTCATGTTTTCAACCTTCTTGGAATTATAAACATATCATATTCCCGTAAGAGAATTACTAACAAGGCTTAGAAAAATGTCTCTAAAATGTGGCTGCCAGGGCCACTCATTCACCCATTGGCCACAAAGGCCCTGAAGGCCACAGTAGCGGGACCCGAGGCTCTCCAGGTAGACAGCCTACCCCCACTCAAGCCTGGGTCCATGCCAATGGGCAAGAGAACATTGGCCCTGCAACTTTCTGATTCAGATACAGCATTCACCACAGCCAGAAGAGCTGTTAGTAATTGTAAAGAAATACTATGAAAACTCTTGAATTTCAAGCGAAGAAGAGAGAGGACAGAGTAGCAAAATAAGCACTGGCTCCGGGGAAGGCATCCAATTTCCTATGGAAGTGGTTTCTGCCCCATTAGTTGATGTGTGATTCGGGGAATGGCATATTTTCTCTTGGGCTTCATTTTCTTTCTGTCTGAAATTAAGAGGTTGTGCTGGTTACTAGTATGGCACCTTCAGGCTCTATCATATTATGATGTAAATTTAAGAACGAAACAAAACTGAAAATGTAGAGACGTAGCCCATGGACACCAGTGATAGAGGTTCTTCTTCTTCAGATATGTGGAGGAGCTGAGCCTGACAGGTCCAGACTGGGTGGAGCAGCAAAACACTCAGACAGACTTTCTTCATGCTGGCACTTTCCTCCTCATCCATAAACCCAACAGGTGAACCCTAGGAAGCCTTTGGCCAGCTGGATTCATATAACCCAAATCCAAACAGGTTACAAAGTAGCTCTCCACACTCTGTAGTCAGCCAGCACTGCACTTTACATTTTCTCTTTCACGAGCAACAGATGTGAATTCAGTGTTGATGGTTCCAAAGCTCTGCTGCTTCTGGGGACTCTTTTAATCCCCCTCCCTCAACTTCCATCTTTCTCGGGAATGTTAAAGGTGTTTCCGAAATACAGTGAGCTCTCCAAACGTGGTTGACCAAGAAGGAAGTGACAAGGGGGTGGTGACCCAGCCTATCAACATGGCAGCAGACCGTGGAAATCATTCTTCCTATGACACTGCTTTTTTATTTAAGAACATAGATCTCCAGAGAAGAGAAGTGATGAGCCCAGAGTCTTTCATGGTGCACAAAGGAAAACGCCAAGCGGAAACTCAAAGCAAACATCCATCACAGTGTCTACACTGTGATGGGACTACACAGCTCTTTCAGAACTCATAACTGGAGACCCACATGCAACAAATAATAATTTCACTACATTATGAGAAGCATTAGGCCACAGTTGTGGAGACACAGTTGATAGAATATAAAGGGATGAACGATGGCTGCGGCAGGTGATCAGCAAAGTGGTCGTCTAGGCAGAGAAGACAGAGGAAGTGAGGGGAGGGCGCGGGGGAAGGGAAGGAGGAGGGAGAGGAGAAGGGAGGGAAATGGAGGGCAGAGGAGGGGAGAGAGACATTGTATGTGAATGGAACACTGTAAACTCATGGAGACCTACAAGAAAGGGCATGTTGATGAAAGAGCTGGTGAGTCTGAGAAGCAAGTTGCACGCAGCGAGGTAGACCCATTTGCAGGATCATCTGAGAGGAGGTTAGGAAGGGCTTTGAATGGCAGGAAAAGGAGTAGACTGGCTCACGTTGGTAATGGGCAGCCCTGGCAGTGTTTTAACCAAGAGCAGATATTTTATAAGGAAAGACCCCTCTCAGACACCAGCAGAGAGGTGAGCTGGGGAGAGGAGAGGAGAGGCAGGAGGTGTGGAGACAGAGGCTGCTGCAAACACTACTAGATGAAGACAGGTGCAGAGGGCGTGTGACCTGAGCCCCCAGGGTCAGAGCCACTTGGAGCCCTGGGGTGCACTGCTCTGCCGTCTCCTAGCCATCAACTCAGACTAATCTAACAGTGAATGTCAGTTTGGCCTGTGCAGAAAATGACTCTGTATTGAGATATCTGGGAACTTACAGGCAGAAATAAGAGAAGATCTGCCCTTGGAGCATCACAGTTGAGTTGCAAACCTAACTGTAAACAAAGCCAGCAGCTGATTCAAATATAAAAATGCATTTTAGTTGTGTCCTGCATGTGGGCAACACAGTGGGGAAAAGAGCCTTGGAACTGAGCAAGATTGAGTTTGAATAAAAGCTGGCTGTGAGATTTGGGGCAAATTTCCCCATGTATAAAGTGGGATTATAAGTAAAGCCCATCTGAATTTGCAAGGATTAAATTAATATTACAGTTCATGTACAGGGCTTCCCCAAGTGCCTGGCACCTGGTTGGCTCCCACAAAACACCCGTGCCCTTGTTCTTCCATTCTTCACTCTGATGTTCTCACAGACCTGGCCTCCTTCAGGAGTCTCAGTACAGACCCCCTTTCAGTGCCTGAATTCATCTCCCACTGGTCCTCTGCTCTCTCCACCTCTTGATTCAGGTGGCACCTCTGCATTGTTCACATCTCCACTTGGAGTCGGCTCTTCTGAGAAGCTGTCCAAGATGGCCCCATCTAAATCCTGTACCCTCCTGTCCTTCTCTACAGCAACATCCTGTTTTCTTCCCTTGATACCTCTTAGGATAATGTATACTTTTACATTTATCTGTTTTATTTCTCAGTTATGCATATTCCTGCCATGAAGATGGTGATCATATATATATATATGTATATGTATATACGCAGAGAGAGGAAGAAGACGTTTATTTTATGGAACTGGCTTGTGATTTGTGGGGATGGGCAAAGAGGAAGTATGCAGGGCAGTCTGGTGGAGTGGAAGCTAGGACAGTTTTCTCTGCTGCAGTCTTGAGATGGAATTCCTTCTTTGGGAAACTTCAGTCTTGGTTCTTAAGACCTTTGACTGAATGGGTGAGGCCCACCCACATTATGGAAGTTAATCTGCTTTACTTAAAGTCCACTGATGGTAAATGTTAATCAAGTCTGCGAAATACCTCTACAGCCATATCCGGACTGGTGTTTGACCAAGCAGCTGGTCACCATGGCCTGGCCACGTTGACACATGACATTAACCATCACCTGTGACAGCTGCCAGGCCAGCACATTCCATCATGCCAGCACAGAGCACATGACCCTTGGCCTGCTCATCCAACCCTGTAGGGTCTCTGAGCCCAGAGGTCCCCTTAATGCATCTTGTCTTCTTTTTCCAGACTACACTTGGGTTCTGACTCATACATGGGTGACGAAGCAGGCACCATCCCTGATATCTCCCTAGTGTATAATTTCCCTTTTGTGCAGCACGGAACAACCAGTCACTTTGCGGTCTGACCGTCAGGATTTGAGCTCCAGTCACTTGTCCAGCTTGGTTTGCGTTTGGAGAAGTTTTGGGTCCCCCCAGAGCCTCGACCTCCTAGCCTGTGAATGGATGTAGCAACGTGGACCCAAAGGCTTGAGTGGGACGCTGCCCATCCTTCTGTTCATGGTCTCGGCTCTCCACTCACATTGGTTGCACTGGACGTGCTTGGAGATAGAAATTCAGTCACATCTGGGGGCTTTTATTATGTTTTTTAGCATCTTTATTGAAGTATAACTGCTTTACAATGGTGTGTTAGTTTCTGCTGTATCACAAAGTGAATCAGTTATATGTATACATATATCCCCATATCTCCTCCCTCTTGGGTCTCCCTCCCTCCCACCCTCCCTATCCCACCCCTCTAGGTGGTCACAAAGCACCGAGCTGATCTCCCTGTGCTATGTGGCTGCTTCCCACTAGCTATCTATTTTACATTTGGTAGTATACATAAGCCCATGCCACTCTCTCACTTAGTCCCAGCTTACCCTTCCCCTCCCCGTGTCCTCAAGTCCATTCTCTATGTCTGCATCTTTACTCCTGTCCTGCCCTTAGGTTCATCAGAACCTTTTTTTTTTTTTTTCGATATCATATATATGTGTTAACATTTCTTCTCTGTCCAGAGCTGCACTCAGCCACCAGAGCAGGTGATGGGGGACCCACATCCCCAGGACGCTGTGAGAAGGTGGAGGCAGGCCTGAGCCCACTGGGAGGGAACTGACCCCTTCAGTGATCTCAGAGACCCCAGACCCACCAGACCTGCTCTGCCGCTGACCCCCTTCTCAGCGAATCCCCCATCTCAGGTTTCTGGGAGACAGCTTAGCAGGCCAGCTTCCTCCTCTGCCCTCCCAGGCTTTGCTCGAATGAAGACCATCAGCTGCTACCTCAAGTGTGGGTTAAAAAACAAAAAGAAAAAATAGCATTTACAATGCTACCAAGACCAGCACACAAGATTATTATCACAGCAAATGGAACCTGCACTTTGGCCTTCACTTCTCCTTCATTCTCCTAGTAAAAAGGGATTAGTCCTTTTAAGTCAAGTCATTTTTAAAAGAAGACAAATATCAAAAGTGTATGGCCATGGAAATGTTTGAAGTTTCTAATGTCCTGATAGTTTATAAACTCCAACTCCCACACATCACATAAAAATGATGAGCTAACCCACTTTTAAATGAAAAAAAAAAAAAGTTTGGAAGAACTGTTTACACCTCTGTTTGCTTGTTGGGAAAGACTTGAGTTCTGAGGAGTGAGAATGCTTGCCAGGCCTGCAGGATTACCTCAGTGGGTCCCTCGGGCCATGCCCTCCCCAACAGAAGTGACCCGGGAACTGAGGCTCAGAGAGGGGTTCAGATGGACTTTCATTGACCTATTTTTGGTCTCATTTATTTGGTGAACATTTACGGAGCATTTGCTGTATGCCAGAGATTGTGTAAGCCACTGGGGAGACCAGGATAAATACGTTACCAGTTCCACCCCAAGGAATTCACAGATGAAGAGACAGAGTCTGTTTGATTCACAGCTGAGATTTCGGTTGTGTTACCCAAGCGATGACAGAACTCTGACAGAAATCTCCTGTGAGCACCACAAAGAAAGTTCTCACCCAGCTGCAAGAAACCAGCCACTGCTCCCTACAGGAGACAGAAACCTGAGGGTGGAGAACATCCACACTTTCAACAAGATACATTAGGGCGGGGGATCTACTGCGTTTCAGGTGAAAGATCATTGAGGGCAACGATGCAAAGTAAGAAAATATGATAACTTCAGGAGGGCGTTAAGAGCTCCCCAGGATGGGACATTAATGCTGGAGTTGGGGCAGCAATGGTGAGCTGCAGGCATGAGCGGATGTAAGTTTGTAGAAAACCTTATAAATAACTCCACAGAATTAGAATATTCCTGCAGGCAATGGGGAACAACTGGCCTGGAAGTAAGAGGGACAGACAGAAATTCATTTTAGAAAGAGACTTTTGGAAGCAGAGAGAACAGATTTGTTAATGGCAGGACCAGAGCCTGAAGCCAGACAGCAGGCTGGAGAGAGAGAAAAGAGGCAGAGTCCCAGCCAGGAAGGAGATGCAGTGAGGGCAGGAGTGTGCAAGAGGTTGAACCTTGCCACTTGGTGGAGGGTGGGATGCTGGGGGAGATAACTGGGGGCTCAGGGAAATAGGGCTCAGCCATGCCAGCCCAAAGGAATGGCCTCTGGGAATGCAATGCTCTGATTAGTTGGGAGTAAGAATAAGATACCTGTGAAAATACTTGTGGACAACAGCCCGGGAGATCCTGGGGACAATTTCTGGAATGGCACTGGGTGATGGGCTTCAGGTTTGTCACTCGCTCTGGGAGTATGTCTCTCCCCCTCCAGAAAATCCACCAGTCTCCCGGGAATTGCATGGGTGAGATCACACCCTGACATGAGTCAGGATAAGGGAATGTGCCTGGTTCCGAAGCCAGAGGTCTTTTCTGCAAGTTAAACATTATGGGAAGTGGCCTGTTCCAGTAAACGAAAAGCATGGGCAGTGATGAAATGCATCCTCTGCCCCAGTGCACAGGTGTTGGAATTTCATCTCCCTTTGAGGCTGCTGGCTCCAAGAGGAAGAGTTTCCTTTTCTTAATTCACTAGAAACCTGAAGAGTTCCCGCACAAAAGGCTGATTCTCATCAACCGAAGAATGCAAGAATCTACCTATATTCGTTTCCTATTGCTGCAATAACAAATTATCTCAAATGGAGGAGCTCAAAGCAATATACATTTATTATCCTACCATTCTGTGAGTCAGAAGGCCAACATGATATCACTGAGCTAAAATCAAGGTGTTGGCAGGGCTGTTTCATTCAAGAGGTGTATCCATCTTCGTGCTTCTTTCAGCTTCTGAGGCGCCCACATTCCTTGGCTTGTGGCCCCTACCTCCATCATCAAAGCGAGCAACGGTGGGCAGAACACTTCTCATGTCCAGCCACTCTGCCCTCTCTCTTCCACTTTCAAGGCCCTTTGGGATGGCATTTAGGGTCCACCCGGCTATTCCAGGATCATCTCCTCATCTCAGGATCGTTACCTTAATCACATCTGCAGAGTCAAGCAAGAGCCAAATAAGGTTCCATATTCAGAAATTAGACGGGACACCTTTGGGGACTGTTATCACTAGAAAGGTCAGACTCCAGAGTGGATTGCTTTCCTACAGTCGTGTAGTTTTGAGAAGGAACTCCAGCAAATGTTTCATGTTAAGGGAGAAAAGAAGATTAAATTTTATTAAAAGAAAATCCATTTTCCCAACAGGAAAATTATGTCCCTGTATTCTGAGAGAAAATGGGGTTAGTAGGACAAAAAGCCTCACGGTTCGGGTCTCTTCCAGGTGTGGTTTCAACGCACATCCTGGGCTCGACTAGCAAAGCTCTCACGAGAAGCTGGGCAGCCCCCACTTCCCCTCCATCACCTCCTTGGGTGTTGCAGGTAAACCCGCAGCATCAGCACCAAGGCTGGAACACAGTGTGTACCCGAGTCAGGGCTGGGCAAGTGCAGACTGGGCGACGCTCCTGGCTATGGAAACCAGAGAACCCACAGCAGGGAGCTCGGGGGAGGCGGGGGGGGGGCGCCCAAGTGGGGAGGAGGGGGGCTGCCAGAAAAGCTTCAACAGCACACAGGAGTGAGGAGACAACCCAGGGAGCTGACGTAGGAGATGAAGTGACCGGAGCCCAAAGAGCCTGAGCTCTGTGCTTGCAAAGGGGAGCTCTGTGCACGAAAGGGTCGCAGACGAGGGCCGTGTGCTGGAAAGGGGAGCACTTGGGTGCTGTCTGCAGGAGAGGAGCGCTGCTGGCAGGACGTGGAGCACGGCAAGGCCCGTCTACTGCCGAGGGTGGAGGAGACCCTGCTCTCACCCTCTTCCCGTGCATTCCACCGGATACTCCTGGCTGGGAGGCCTTGGGCAGGCCCAGCGCCCATGAGACAGAGCAGAAACTCCCTGCCTTGAGATGAGGGGCTTGATTGTCTTTTATCCATCCTGCAAACACCTCCAGTCTCCATCTGGCCACCTGACCTGCTGGCCCCGCCGACTCTCAACATCTCCAGGCAGCAGGTGTGATGGGGCATTTCCGGGGGCGGTCGCCTGACTTGCAAGCCTGGGTCCCCTACACGACAGTGAGCTGGTTCAGGTACCACTGCCTCTTCAGAGGGGGCTTGAAGGTGAGGATGGCGCACAGCTGAGCCCCAGCCCCCCTAGAGTGGTGATGAGGGGAAGAGAAATAAACGTGCATTGAGGCTGTTTGTTGCCAAAGCATAACAAAAGCTGTCCCACCTCTTCTGCGAAAAATTACAACTAAAGCAAGTATTTACATCTGAAATCTCCCCTAGAAGATAAACTTTTTAAGCCAAGGAATTAAAGATATGTTGTATATTCAAGCTCCAGGTGGGATAAGCCCACATGTTACTGCCATTGGTGCTAATAGTGTGAAAAATTCTACTTTCAAACATTTCTTTAATGGGCATCTGTTACTTTTAGAATAAACCCCAAACAAGCAACATTTTTTTTTTTAAAGCTATTACTGATAGTACTTGTCAGGGACTAGACTAAGCACTTTAGATACAATCCTGCCTTTAACCACAGCTGTGTAAGAAAAGTGGTTTCGTTTTCCCTAAAGCACATAAGAAAAAAAATAGTATGAAACCTCACACAAATCCAATAGATGAAAATTCAGATAAGTGTATTCATGAACACAGATGCGGCAATAATAGATGAACATACTAGCAAACTGAATTAAACAGTATGTTAAAATACTAATTGTCATCATCAGGTAGGTTTTCACTAAGGAATGAAGAGACCACATTACATTTTTATATTGATAGACCACTTTTAATAGTTAATTTTGCTAATAAAATAAACTTGAAATAACCAGATATCTAGTCGTGATTAAAAAATTATTAAACGTGGAACGTGATTAGGAACGTCTATCATACAGCAACAGACGGTATGCTTTGCTGTAACATAGTTAAAACTCCTTTATTGTAATCAGAAAATGTTAAGAGCATCCTTATGGCTTTTTAATTTTATTCTGGAAATGCTAGCAAGAGAAACAAGGTTGAAAAAGAAATAAGTGCTGGAAAGGAACAAATAAATAGTATCATTTGCAGAATATATGATTATATAATTGTTTAACTAATATACTCAAATAATACCATTAGATTTTTTTACAGAGTAAGACATAGTGATCAGAACTTTAAAAAAAAAAGGAAAATAATAGCTTCATTGTATATTTCAGCAGTAATTATGAAGATATTCAAATGGAAACAAAGGGCATTCCTAATTACAGTAACAGATAGATCTGTACTGTGGAACTACATTCAATAGGAAAGCTTAGGGTTCATGTTGGGTGAACAAAGAGCATGTCCAGGGGTTGGAAGACTTAATATTATAAAGATGAAAATCCTTTCCCAGTTAGTGTTTAACACAGGCCCAATCAGTGGGATCGCTTGGGAGATGGGATGGGGAAAAATTGCCAAGATTATTCTAGTATTTATGTGGAAAATACATAGTATACAATTTCAAAAACATTTATAGTAGTTCTCTACTAGATCCTAAACAACCCTGTTAATATGTAACTATTAGAATTCTGAACGGGAATAGACAGAGATACTTATACAATAGAAGCCAAGCTATATATCCTGAGTATAGATGAACTTCACACAGAATGAGGAGTTTTAATAATGATCTGGGAAGAGCTGGATAACTAAGCGTAAATAAATTAGTTGAGAGATTTATTATCTACCATGTCTCAACAATAAGTTTATTTTAAAACATCAAAATAATAGCAACTATAAAATTAAAGTTTTAGAAGAAAATAAGGATGGATTTATATCCGACCTTTTTTAAAATTCTTTTATCTTTGTTATTTTTTTGAATTTTATTTTATTTTTTACATAGCAGGTTCTTATTAGTTATCACTTTCTACATATTAGTGTATGTATGTCAATCCCAATCTCCCAATTCATCCCACCATCCCCATCCCCACTTTCTCCCCTTGGCATCCATACGTTTGTTCTCTACATCTGTGTCTTTATTTCTGCCTTGCAAACTGCTTCACCTGTACCATTTTTCTAGATTCCACGTATATGCGTTAATATCCAATATTTGTTTTTCTCTTTGACTTACTTCACTCTGTATGACAGTCTCTTGGTCCATCCACGTCACTACAAATGACCCAATTGTATCTGACCTTTGATAGGAAAAAATCTTTCAAATTTAAAAACAATGGAAAATACTCAAAAATAAAATATACATATGACATACTGAGAAAGAATGCTCAATAGATATTATAGATTAGGCACACATAATACATAAAGAGGTCTAAAATATATAAGATCAGGAATATCTCCCCTGCCCCGACCAGAATGGAGGCATAAAAGAATAAATACAAATGGCTAAAAAATATATATGAATAAGTTAAAAGTCACTGGGAATTGAAAATGAAGTTCACTAGAAATTAAACTCTAACACTGCTAGAAGTACACATTAAAAATTAAATTAATTAGAAGTTTTAAATGTAAATTAAGAATGGGATTCTTTTCTTAGCACATCAGAAAAGACTAGCTGATCCAATGTTGATATTAATGAACAGGGCCTGTTATAATCTGAGAAACACACTGGTAGAATGAGCCAAACATCTGAAAAATTATATTCTTTAGGCTTAGTGAATCCACTTTTTGGTATCTCACCTAAGTAAATAGGAAGAAATCTTTAAACACATCCAGAACCATATCAAAGAGTTGTTTTTAATAATGAAACACTGGAAAATCCAGCAATAGGTTTTCCATTTCTGGGTGGAGGAGATGAGTCTTTCCCTGAAAAGGGGCAAACTGACTTGTTTACTTTTTATTTTCACGTGACTGTATTATGCCTTTTGACAACATGGTTCATTTTGGTGATCTTTGGGTTACCTATGGCCAAAGCCACATCCTTGTACATTCACTAAAATAAAAGTAATAATGGCCACCATTTGTTGAGACCTACATAGCAGGTACTTTGCAAACATCCTATGATTTGATCCTGACAATATGATTATTTCTCCCCAACGCTCCTGCAACCTGCAGACATCATCTGGAAGTCTGGGCCTCTCTTCAGCACTTCCTTCCTTCCCTTTCTGTGTCTTCTTCCTTTCAGATGCCTCCTGGTGGCCTCCTCGTGGGGTGCTCTTTGAACCGCTCACACAAAGGATGTGGAGTTTCCATAGTCTGTGCAGTTGAAAGGAGGGAAATAAGAAGAACGGGCCAGTTAGAGACAAGCAGTTTGATGAGACAGAAGGTGAGGAAATGGCGTGTTTAGCACATTCAGAGAAGGACCTGTTCTCTGAGGCAGAGGAGAATCAAGGCAAGAATTGCAGTGGAGGGCAGTCGGTCCTTGGACCTCAGGTGGGAGGATAGGAAAGTGGTATTTCTAAGAGAACAAGATAAGCAAAAGGTTATCTGGAGACCTGTATAAAGCCCAGATCTCTATTATTTTTCACTAGCACCCACAAAGTCACTAGGATTCCATTTAGCTGTGATTTTAAAAGTGTCCTCTCTTAATTGATTCAGAGTTGTAAGAGTATGTCTAATAATTCATGTCATGCCTTCTACTCTCCGAAAAACCAATAACAACAACAAAAAATTCTGCCTTGGATCATGCCCATGCTCTGCTTCCAGAGGTCCTGAAAATGAACACAGACGGTGAAAGCAAGAGAGAAGATGGGGCCAAGCATGAGCTATCCTTGACGATGTGCCAATTCAAATTTATTTATCCCTGATAATTACAGTAATTTTCACATCACAGCTTTACTTGGCATGTCTATTGTTTCCTTCTGTCTAAAACCCTGATAACACCTTTGAAGATAACCTACTCTACTCATTTTTTCTCAGAGCCCTGAGCTCAGGAGCAAGCTATGCATGCCTCACACATTAAACAGTCAAATTGGCTGCCTGAACCATTTACCTAAGGAAAATCACAAACGCATCAGCTCCTCCAGGGCACTGTTTGTGATGGAACTTTTCATCACGCTCATGAAGTCGCACAACGCAAGTCTAAAGATGGATTTTCCAAGAAAGGAATGATCGTTGCAGACATAATTGGTGCCAGAGCCTAGGGGATGAAAGAGCAAAGCTGGAAAGCTTCTGTTCCTTAGCAACCACCTTCTTATTTTATATTTAAATCAAGATTAGATGTTTGCACCTGTAGGTTGACTAGATATTTGCTGAAATAATGACCCAGTGAATGGGTCTCTGGCATTCTGGATCCAGCTCAAGATGGATTGATCTCCTCAATTTCTGTAGAGATTACTGGCCTCTCTCTGTTGGAGGCAGGGAGGCTTAAATAAATAATTACACAGTACATATAAATAAATATAAAACTGCAACTGTCCTAAATAACACAAGATTCCAATGTGCTATAAATGTACAATGTGCTATGGCTATATAGAGAGGGAGTAGAAACCCCTAACCCAGAGATACCAGGAGGGAATTCTTCCCTGAAGAAGTGATATTAGATTTTTTAAATTATTATTATTGAAAAAAAGGCAGGGCTTCCCTGGTGGCACAGTGGTTGAGAGTCCGCCTGCCGATGCAGGGGACACGGGTTCGTGCCCCGGTTCAGGAAGATCCCACATTGCCGCGGAGCGGGTGGGCCTGTGAGCCATGGCCGCTGAGCCTGCATGTCCAGAGCCTGTGCTCCGCAATGAGAGAGGCCATAACGGTGAGAGGCCCGTGTACTGAAGAAAAAAAAAAAAAAAAAGGCCATCCAACACTGATTAGATTGAATTAATTGGTTGATGGTAGGATGGGGAGTAGATTGGAGAGAGTGGTGTCTAAGAAGGAAAGAACCTACATTGACTTGGGGTGGGGAGGAAGCAGGGGGCCCACCACAATGGTGAGCCACGTGGTCGGCCCCCAGAACAGAAGGGTTGAGGGGTCTTGTGGGGCATTTGAAAATGTGTCTTCTTTGTCTTGAGTGCTGTGAAAAGCTCTCGATATGCTTTCCCAAGGACACTATTGTACAATGATTTGTATTAAAAGTTAACTACAGCCACAAAGAAAATAGATGGAGGGAATGCAGCCTTTGTAGGGAGACTGGGGGTGGGGCTTTAGAGTGAAGGATGTAGACACATTTAGAAGAGACCTAGGAGTAGAATCTTTAGGATTTGAGAACAGATTTGATGTTCGGTGAGAGGAGGAAGGTGTGAAAGTTTTCCTCGTTGGATGAGTGGCCTTGCCTTCAGGGAAAGCATGAGCAGGATGGTTTCTATATCACTGTTAGTTGTATTGCAGAGAGGGTGTGTCAGAGCAAGAGTTTGGATCATCTAAGGCAGTGGTCTGAATTAAAACGTAACTTTGTGACCTGTCTCTTCATCGGGAGTAATTAAAGCTGTGTGATAAGACATGATGGTTAGAAGGAATGAATAAAATAGGGGAGGACGGCTCAGGAGGATACTGACATTTGGTTGGCATATGAAATAGCCTGAACTTTCAACAGACATGGAGAATGTCAGCCAGAAAAGTGGATGGGAGAAGGAAACAGGAAAGTAGGGGTCAGGGAAAGGGAAGCTGGTATTTGAGGAAAGAGGTGTGCCCGTGGGTCAAGGATGATAAAGCTTGACAAAAGTTAAATTGATGTTTGTAAAATTACTATTACAGAGTTTACTGTTGACCTGGAGCTGGGAGTCTTAAACTTGGTGTATGTCTGTGTCACCAAACTTCAACAGTATGCTCACTCGACAGACCTCTTCTCAGAATAATGCTTCTAAATGCATAAAATAAGGTGCAGAACATTACAAAATAAAACAATCATATTGAATTTCAGTTGTAAAAATATTTCTAATTGATCTTTGATAGCAACACTTGTACTATAAACATTTTAAATACCATCATGTGAAAGTAATGATAAAGTGATATTTTGAGACTTTTGCAACAATTATAGTGTGATATAAATATATCTCTGACCTATACTTGTGGCAAAAACACAAATGATGCAAATACCTTTGTGTTTGTTACCTATATTCACAGTTTAAAGATGTGTTATATTTCAGTAGGAGGTTAATGAAAATAAAGATATACTTTTCTCCACCAATCATGGACCCCTCAGATCATTTCCATGGATTCCTAAGGTCTGTGGACCTAAGATCAAGTACTCCTGCCTTTGAGAGCATCGGTTGTGTGGAGTAATGCTGATAACTGAGAAGAATTGGGATGCAGAAGAGAGAGGGAGTGGAAGATGAGGAAACCGAGTCAGACTAGAAACAGCCCTCGCAGAGGTACAAGTATGAAGGAGAAGAGAGATGGGGAGGCTTTGGGGCGGGGTGGTGGTAAAGTGTTTTGCTTTATAATTGGGAGGAAATTTGAGCTTACTTACAAGCTGTAAGAAATGACCTGTTGGGAGTGAAAAGGTAGATGGACAAGCAGTAAGAGATCATGGGATAAGAAGAATATAATAGAATTCTATTAAAAAAAGAGAGATCATGGATACTCTGAAGTTCCTGACAAGACAGAAGAGGTATCTTACTCATAGTAAGATTCACACTAGAAAATATTCCGCAAAACATGTGGAAGAATAAAGCATATAGTTTGCTCCAATATTTATTTATATAGGAATGCTATACATTGTGAAAGGTTATCACAATCCCCTGATGAGGAATTAATCCAGTAAAATATATCACATATAAATACTATAGCAATATTCTCTTTTCCAAAAGAAGGCTACAGCCTAAAAAGCTTAGGAGTTTTCTGTCCTAAACCTTCTCAACTCTTTCTCCTAACATCAACAATGATAAAATCTGTGTTCAGCCTCAAGTAAAACTGAAGAATAATGACCATCAATATCAAAACCATGCTGCCTATGTGTGAAACCCCTATAACTTATTTTTTCTTACTTCTCCTAGCTCACTGAAAGGGAGAAGGGATTCCATAAATACTAAGACACAATAACTGATTAGATGTAGGGTCTGAAGAAGGAATTGTTTAGGATGATTCTTAAATGTCTCCCTTGAATGACTGGGTGAATGTGATTTCTGTCATAGATTAAGGTCACTGACATCCTGATTAGATTTCCATTCTAGAAAAGTCAAACAGGGGCACAGCACAGATCAGATCTGCAGTTGGGGCTAAGGGAGAGGTTTAATACAAATGGCAGCCTCAGGGAACTTTTAGGGATGATGAACCTGTTCTGCATCTTGACTGTAGTGATGTTTACACATTTCTCTGCAATGGTCAAAATTCATTGTACACCAGACTGTACACCAAAAAGAGTGAATTTTACTATATGTCAAATTAAAAGTAAACTACAAAAATGAGAGAATTGAAGAAGAGTGTTTATGGATGGTAAAAATAAAAGAGGAATACTCAGAAGGAGAGTAGACACATAGGTCAACTGGAAGAAGGTGAGATTATCGTAGACAAGCAGCAGGCCTTCCTCATAGGTACTAGACGTGAAGCAGCTGTAGGTGGTGACAAAATCTAGGGTAGCCTTGGAAACAGGCAATTGAGGAAGACTTGATGAGAAGTTTCTTGGAGGTGAAGGTCTCAGGATCTGAGAGGCCAAGGTCTGAATAGGTCATCCATATATGTGCTGGAGGCTCCCAGAATGATGGTGGGACTTGTACCAGAGCCAGTGGCATTAAGAGAGCGGGAGGAGTGACTTTCTGTGAGATAAGCAGTAAGAGGGATTCAAGGCCTGGGCTGTGAGGGGAAGCGGGGTAGTATAGTTGAGAGGCATTCATCTCAAGAATTTTTATTTTAAGAGTGTGAGGTGAAGTGTGAACCCCAACCCACTTTCTGACCCGGAGATATGTGGGATGAAAAGTGAAGCTTCTTCTGAGGGGCTGCAGGAGCCTCAGAGTCCTCAAGGGAGAACCACCTTTCAGGTGTGATAAAAGGCTGGAGGAGGGCTATGAGGTGAGAATGAGATCCAGCCGGCATCAGACAGCTGACAGAGTTTTCAGAAAAGGGTGAGCGGTAGGACGTTACGACAGGCAAGTACATGCAGGCGTTTGGGGATTCTGGTGCTGAAAGGACAGAGTGTAGTTTGGACTTGGATGTTGAGAACAGGGTGAGAGCATGCTGTGCTTGTTGTCACAGTCTATCTGAGGAAGGCTCTTCCAGAACCAGGGACTGGACTTGCCTCACAGGGAATGAGGGTCTCAGAGGGAGTGGAGGTCTTCTACCCCCTGAGAGGATAACTGTAAACACTTTGGGATGCGGATCCTGATGAATTATTTTAAGCACCTGAAATCGCCAGTGAAGATAATTTACAATGTTCATACAAAATGCCTTTGAATTTTTCTCCTCCCTTCACTACACCCATTACAGCAAACCTGACTTGAGTCTCCACTGCCCCACCTGGATGGTTGCCCAACCGAATGTTCTCTCCTTTGACCTGTCTTTTGTCTCACAGATGGTTAACTCTGACACTTTATTCAACTCCATCAAGTATAGCTCTGATCACGTTTCTCGCCCTAGTTAAATTCCTTTTGATGTCATTTTGAATTTCCCTTTCCAACATCATGTCCACGTTGCATTACTTAGCAACTCTGTTCATGAAAGAGGACAGAACAAATGACGGTGGATGATCACATCTAACAGAAGGGCACTCAGGGCGCAGGAACAAGATGGCATCTGCATCAAATGTGCATTTTGCCTGGTCAGCCTGTGTTTCCAAATGTATGCCAGGAGTTGCTTTTAAAGAGGAGCAAGAATTCCTGCTGATGTTCACTGACCGCTTTTCATGCTTACGTCAAGGACCCAATCCCTGGTGGAGGCATTTGAATTTACTCTTCTTATTATGAAAGCACATGCATTAACATGGGCTTTTGTGAGAAAGAGCTATCAGTTGAGGCTGGAGTATTCAAGGAAGCCTTACGAAAAAGATTAAGATGTGTCTCAAAATGGGAAATATTTGAACATATGTTTAGGGATAGGGTGGGTATTCTGAAGAAAGGAACTGAAGTGGTCATGAGCACAGTCTTTTTGAGGAAAACCAAGCTGGCAGAGTAAGAAGGGTGTAGACAAGTGAGATCCAAAGGCTGACAGAGGATACATTTCTGTCCTTCCCATGCAGATAATAGCAAATAAATCTTCTGGGAAACGAAGGATGGAAGAGTTGGGTGAGATGAGATCATTTCATAAATTTCTTGGAGGATTAGATTGTTTTAAGAAAGATCCCCATATCTTTTTATCCATTAACTCTAATTAGAGGTCCCTGCCATGTCGTAGACACACATTGAGGAATCTCTATCAGAGATGTAAGTGTGATCGGATTTTGGGTGACTTGGGATCTCCAAACCTCCCCACCCCTCTGTTTTCTCCACTTAATATGGGAATAAGACCCTACCTACCTCTCAGAGTTGCAGTGAGATTGAAAATAAATATATATACTTGGAGAGCTTTGGAAGTAATAAGAGCTAAACATGCGGAAGTTTGTGTTGCTGGCACTGATCTTAGAAGCCAACTTTGAAGAGCTTAGTGTTATTTTTGGAGCTTCTTTTCCAGGACACTGACTGTCCCACCACTCCTACCAGAGTCCTGCTAGACAAGCACAAGAACAGAGGGCCTGGGTTTGGGGGAGGAACATGGCACCTTTGAGGAACTCAGTTTCAAGACTAACCTAAGAGTGACATAATGACATTGGCAGCTCTGGAACAGGTAACAGGAGCCATTAAGAAGGTCACACTGGTGGCTGTGAGAGAACAGCACATCACAGGAAGGTGTGGAGTGGGAAAGTGTAGACAGCTCTGTTCAGAAGTTTATTTGGCAGGCAAAGAGCTGCAGGGTGTCAGCTGGATATGATGCCAAGGCAATTTTCCTTACACTGGCGACAGGTTTGAGCATGTTCCCAGATGGGCAGAATCTAGCAGAAAGAAGAGTTTGTGCCCTTGGCTATGGGAGAGCTGTTGGATGGTGCATGGTTTCTTAGAAGGTGACCAAGCCTGAGACTATTGGCTGCACTGCCTTAAAAGGACAGCCCTTCCTCTTACCCTGGAGCCTCTCTCTGCATCTCAACTCTCATATCCTGCTAAGTGGGCTGTGAATGGCTTTCAGGTCCCTCTGACTGGTGAGCATGAGTCTGCGTCAGATGGAGCTGACACATAGGCTAGGCAGTGACAGTCTTCCAGAACCTTCTCCTGGGAGCCTGGGCTGAAGAGATACAACAGAAGGTGCTGGGGGATTCGGAGCACTTGACCACAAAGGGTCAGGGCCTGGATGGCTCTCATGGGGCATCACATGTCCCGAGGTGACGAAGGGGTGGAGACTCCAGGAGGTACCCACTGGAGGAAAAGGAGAAGATGCTGAATTGCAGTGTGAAGCCACATGACATCTATGAGCTTAGGTAAAAGATGCAAACATGCTTCAGAACTGTTCTTTGTTGTTGATGGTAGCAATTTGTTATTAGGAAACAGATACCTTTTATTGTGATTTTACAAATTAACCGAGAAAAGCAGAATGGTGTATTTGGAAAGAGCACTGATGTCTCTCAGATTTTTATTCAAGCTCCAGCATTTTGCATGTCATTAGTCAAGTCACATCCCCTCCCTGGGCCTTTGTTTTACCATCTGTAAACTGTAAATGAAACAATGCTACACAAGGGCCTCTTCTGCTCCAAAGGGTCATCACCACTGAATGTCAAAGGTAGGGCCAGTGACTATACGTGGACACGAGGCCAACAGCAGAACTGCTTACCAAGCAGTTAGAGCCATGGGCCTGCAGCTCAGCTAAGCAGAAGGAAGGGACGAGACTCTGGAATCCGTTCTGTTTGGGTTGCTGTAAGAGGAGTCACATTCGCTGGGGGCTTCAACAACAGACATTGACTTCTCACAGTTCTGAAGGCTGAAAGTCCAAGGTCAGGGTGCCAGTATGGCCCGGTTCTGGTGAAAATCTTCTTCTGGGTTGCACACGGCTGCCTTCTCACTGTGTCCTCACAGGGCGGAAGGGAGAGGAAAGTCCTGGAACCTCTTCTCTAAGGGCACTAATCACATTCATGAGGGCTCAGTGCTCATGGGTTAGGGTTTCAACATACAAATTCTGGGGGAATGTGCATGTTCAGAACGTAGCACGTTCAAAACCAAAGGTCAAAGGTGAGCTGTGCATCTCCCTGTGCTGTGCAGCTGCTTCCCACTAGCTATCTGTTTTACATTTGGTAGTGTGTATACGTCCATGCTACTCTCTCACTTCATCAGCTCGGTGCTTTGTGATCACCTAGAGGGGTGGGATAGGGAGGGTAGGGGGGAGACGCAAGAGGGAAGGGATATGGGGATATATGTATGCATATGGCTGATTCACTTTGTTATACAGCAGAAACTAACACAACATTGTAAAGCAATTATACTCCAATAAAGATGTTAAAATATATATATATATATATTTTTTTTCAATTAAAAAAAAGAGAATAGGTGAGCAACACGGAGTGTCAGGTAACAGGCCTTAGGAGATGCCCAATCTTGGGGATATGAGAAGAGTGCTTAACAAAGGCTCTCCCAATGAGGTTTTGGAGGTCAGCAAAATTTTTTTCAAACTTTGATTCATTGTATTGAGCAATGAATATGAACCAAGTACAGCAGAGAAAAAAGCCCTGATTTTATGGTCCTTAGACTCTGGTAGGGGAGACAGACAATCAAAAGATAAATAGGCATCTTTTTAAAAATGTAGATTTTGTCATTATTTAGGTATAGCAAATGCCAACAGACCAGGAGGGACTGCCATGGGAAAGATAGTTTGTTACTCACAGTTTGTAGGAGGGGCCACACAGGGAAGCACCAGGGTCGGTCGGGGGCAAACAGCGTGAGAAGGAAGTCTTTACTGCGGCTTCTGCGGGGAGGAACAGGCGAGGGAGGGCAAGCAGGCTTAGGATTGGCTAGTTTGAGTAACCTGAATGGGATCTGGGGCACAGGGGCTGCCTTTAGTTGTCTGGAGCCTGGCCCTGGGGTGATTAGGGCAGGGACAGTGGCTTGTGAGAGCCCCATAAATGAGGTGGTGGGGATGTGGCCTGTGCATTGGTTGGTTTGCCTTTTTTAATTTTTTTGCTGTACACGGGCCTCTCACTGTTGTGGCCTCTCCCGTTGCGGAGCACAGGCTCCGGACACGTAGGCTTAGCGGCCATGGCTCACAGGCCCAGCAGCTCCACCGCACGTGAGATCTTCCCCGACCGGGGCAAGAACCTGCATCCCCTGCATCGGCAGGCGGACTCTCAACCACTGCGCCACCAGGGAACCCTGGTTGGTTTGCTTTTGAAAAGTATGCTCTTTGGTGAGTTGTCCTGTCTCTAGGACTTGGCTAGCCCTGAGGGTGCGGGCAGGGGCAATCTCTTTAGCATCAGCCTAACCCCAGATCAGAAATACAGAAAATAAAAGGCAGGGTTAATACAAAATGTAAGATGTAGTATCTGGCCATATAAAGGTTATAGATAAAATAGTGAATCAGGTAAAGGTGAGGCCAGCCTGGGGCAGCTGGTCTAGAAATGGGCATTGGAAACCTTGAGGATGAGAGGCTAGCAAGTGAGACCTGTAGCCACATGAGGAAGGAGCCTCAGGGGGTCTGTGGAGGCAGGGAGGAGGTGGGAGGCCAGTGTGCTGCCTCTGGAGGCTGTTTTCAGGGAGAGAACTCCTGGGAGCCCGCAGTGCCCTGAGCCACAGACCCGGTGCTCGGGGGTACAAAGGGTCAGTGAGAATTTTCAGCCTAGTGATGTATTTTGAAGGTAGACCTGACAGGCCTGCTGGGTGTGTGTGGGTTTAGGGAAAGTTACTTCAGGAAACTGAATAACAAGGGATGTTCAAGAAGAGGAAGATATTCTATCACTTTAAAAGCATCAGGAGATAAGTAGGATCAAAATTAATCAAGTGTCTGTTTGACGCAGTAATTGCACTCCCATGTTCACGGCAGCATTAGTCACAATGGCCAAAAGATGGACACAACCCAAATGTCCATCAACAGGTGAATGGGTAAACAAAATGGTATATACATAAGATGGAATAGTAGTCAGCCTTAAAAGAGAAGGAAATTCTGACACATGCAACAGCATGGATGGACACTGAGGACGTTATGCTGAATGGAATAAGCCAGTCACATAAAGACAAGTGTTGTGTGAGTCCACTTATGTGAGGTCCCTAGAATAGCCAAATTCATAGAGACAGAAAGTAGAAAGGTGGTCGCCAGGGGCTGGGGAAGGAGGTGGGGAGTTAGGGTTTAATGGGGACGGAGTCTCAGGTTGAGAAGGCAAGATGTTCTGGAGATGGATGGTTGCACAACAGTAGGTAGGTACTTAATGCCACTGAGTTGTTGGCTTAAAATGGTAAATATATGTTAGGTGTATTTTACCACAATAAAAAAATAAATCAATTAAAGTCTTACCACGTCACTCTTCTGCTTGGACCCGTGTGTCACTCCTCACTTTCTTGTCATTTCAACCTTCTCAGGCATTGCTTTCAGATGCCCCAGTCCCACCCCGGTCATGGCCTAGCCTCTTGAGCCACGTTCTTAGTGCAAGAGGGGCAATGGCCCGCCTGCACTAGGGGTGCAGGACTGCGTGCTGGGATTTGGAGAGAAGACCTCAAGGTGACACCAGGTCACTGTACTAGGGGGCAGGAAAGGCAGAAGAGAAGGCATCAGGAGGAGGAAGCACAAAGCCTTTCTAGGAAACCAAACTATATCAAGGTCATGCTTGCCTTTTTTCTTTGAAAAGCCCACATTCCATCACCAGAGTGTGTCATCACAGCAGCACTTATAAAGCCATAATCAAGCCTCACGCACCTTGTGTGCCACCTCCGGAGGCTGCCCCAAGACCTCCTGGTGGTCCTCCATCAACAGAAGCCGGCCCCCTGAGAATCAGATAGGCCCAGATCACCGCTGTGCACAAAGCACTCAGGACATCGATCCTGGTGAGGACCGAAGAACCGCGAGTAAAATGTGATGAGGAAACCGTTTCTGGAAGAGGAGCATAGCCTACAAAGCCCCGGTTAGAGTTTCCTGTGCTGTTGCTCCTTTTGTTAAGGCAACTGTGCTCTGGCTCCCCCGTGCAGGTGAGCGTGCCCTCCTTGCACACCCACAGCCAGCAGCCCCGCGTCCAGGGGCCGGCCGAGGTGGGCAGGGCCGCTCATCGCTGCAGAGCCAGACCTTCATGCGGATTGTCTCTCCCTTCCGACTCTCGGCCGGCTCCACGGGTCACCCTCTGCCCAGCAGTGCAGGTCTCTACACCCGCACAGCAGGGCAGCTCTGTCCAGGCATCTGGAGGACTGGGCAGAGGCCAGAGAGGGAAGCCCACCAGCGTGCATCCTCCTGACATAAGGAATCTCACACGATTTTGTAATTGATGTGATTGATTTGTCATTGTGCACATATCAAATGCATAGAGTATATAACTGTAATATGTATGTATGAATAGTATGTTAAAAATATATGTGTAGTATGTGTGTGTGAATAGGTATGTGTGTGAGGGGTGTGTGCACAGTGTGTTGACATAAAACAGCCAGTTATTTTACCAGAAAAATAGGTTTACTCAGAAACAGCAAAGACTTGCAATTTGGGACAGGCAATGAATGGTGAACCACAGGCCAGTCTGGAGAACAAAGGGGAGGAATGTTCTTTTACAGAAGAGAAAGCAGAGTTGGTGGGAGGGGCTGTAATAAACAGAGTCTGTTGGAAATTTCAAACGACTCTTCGTTGGCTGAGTTGTGAAAGCCCCTCATTGGCTGGGCTGCTGTCGGGGGAGGAGACATTCTTCCTTCCTCCTGCTGGGTAGTAACACAGCCACTCTCTTCCTGTCGGGTCTGCAGTTGATTCAGTGTGGGGGGTGTGAGCGCTCCCCCTCTGGCCTGCCAACTCCGTTTTAAGTGCTGTTTCCCCTTATTAATTTTCCCAGGTGTGCGTGGTGTGTGTGTGGTGTGTGGTGTGTGGTGTGTGCATGCGTGTGGTCAGCGGGGTGTCAGAGCCCAGGAAACCCTGCACCGACCCACAGGTCTGCCACTCCCAGCAGCCCCATGGCCCTCCTTTCCCACCCTTGTCTTTATCTGGAGCCCTGGTCCATCACAGTGTGACCTCATGGGGATGGTGGTGGTGTCCCATAGAAGGACTCTCCCATTTCAGGACTGGGATGGAGACTGGCTGTGGTGGCCAGTCCCCTCAGGCTGCAGGGAACAAGGTCCAGCAGGCGAGAGGAGGGACCTCCAGAGGGAGGAATGCTCGGGAATTGTCCAGTGAATTCCAGGACACACCTGTGGAGGAGAGGCTCAGGGGTGGCACCCTGGGGCTCTGTCCTGGTGGTGACAATTCCCAGAGTGTGGTCACCACAGTGCAGGCTCAGGAGGTACCTGGCTTGTTTGTCCTTCTCTCTAAACATTATGTCTAGAGATTTCCATTCACACTTTACATATTTTCAAACATCGAAAAGCCTCCAAATCGTATCTTTTTCTATCTCCAGGAGGTAACTTAAAACTCTAGCTTCAGATTGAATTTTACTCTCTTCCCTTTCTTTTGGGCCATCTGGGCTATTGGGAAGGAATGTCCCCTTTGTCCCTCTTCCCCAGTCTCTCCCTATCAATCTGTCCTCTCTCCCAAAGCTGACAACTAGCCAGGTTTTCTCCTTACGTCTGAGAATCAGGCTCTGCCCATGGGGTGAGTCCGTGCCCTCAGCATGACCTTCATGACCCACTGTGCCCCTCCCTGCCCACAGCCCCAGCCTGGATGCATCCCCACATCACATGCCTCCAGCCTCTCGACCCAGATAGCAAGACACCATCCATCACATACCTCTGTCCTTGCCTAGAAGGGCCGTTCTGCTTCCCCTCTTGGCCTGCTCCAGCCTGTTCCTCAACCCGCAGCTCAGAAGCCCACCTCCCCTCCCAACTCTGTTGACATCTGTGCTCATCAAATGGGAACATGAAAATTGTCAGCAGCACAGAATGGATGGGTTCTGCTGTTTCCATTAGATGGAGACCGTTGACTAAATTGTCATTGACTAACGCGATAAAGGGAAGTATTTAAAACAAAGATGGTAACAAATGTGATATAATCCATGAAGCTAGCCAGTAAAAGCATCCAGCTTCATTTGAGAGCACTATTTATTTTTGTGTGCACAGTCTCACTTGTGGATTGACCTTACATACTCCACCACAGGACCTTGGAGATTTAATCACAATTTCGCAGCCATCAATTAATAGTTGATGGATGTGACTATTGTCAGGCGTGCTAAGCCATTGTGTGCTGCATGGTTGGGAAGGTGGTCTCATTGTTTTCCTAGAGGATTATTACTCACCAAGGACCTTTCAATGGAGAACCTGAGTAAATGCTTCCAGAACTAGGTGATCATATTTGGCCTCCCCAATGGTAGACAGAGGGGCAATTATGTGGAAATGTACAAAGTCTTCTGTGCAGTTTTCTGGCCAATGGCAAGAATTCAGATTCGAGGATCTTCTACAAGAACCATGGTCTGAACCTTTGAACATTTCAACATCATGAAAGTTAGAAGAGAGAGGGGGGAAGGAGAAAAGAGAAAAGGAGGAAGAGAAAGAGGTGTGGGGACAGGTGTAGGTTAAAGGAAGTCACAGCACAGTATGGATCATGATCACTGTGTGATGGCGACTGAGTCTTGCAGCCAAAACCAAATAGACAGGTGACGTCTACAGAGGGCATTCTTGGGACAATTGTGAATTTTGAATATGCATTATGTACTAGAATATTGCTATTTCAATGTTGGATGTGTTGGGTGTGCTCCTTGTGTGTAGTTACCTTGGAGAGTATCCTTGTTCTTAGAAGTCACACTGACGTATTCATGGGTGAAATGGCACAATGTCAGCAACATATTTCAAACGATTTAGCAAAGAAAAGAATGTGCCTGTGTCCTTTTGTACGTACATTTTACATTTTGCATATTTATATGTATGCATATATATATATATATATATAAAACTTATGAATAAAGAGATAACACTAATTCAGCATGATGTTAATGGCTGCCAAATTGAGGAGAAAGACATACAGATGTTCATTCATTGTTCCTGAAGATGTGAATTCTTTAAAAAAAGATCAAATTTGGAAATAATAAAATAGAACTAAAAGGGAAAAACAGTCAAGAACTTGGTGTTCACTAGAATTGGTCTAAAATTAAATGCTCCCCATAGGATGATGTGAGAGCACAGAACGGGGTGTGTGAGATCCAATGTCACTGTCGTCTGGTTTCCAGCATCAGGTAGGTGTGTTGAGCTGGACCACCGTGATGACTAGACCTCCAGTCCTGAGGCTTGATAACACCTCTGCCCCACCATCTGCCCCATCAGAACATTCGGGTGTAACTGTCTGCAGGAGCAATACCTGTGGGCACTTCGAGGTGAGAGTTTCTGCTTTCCCCAGAAGGGAAGGCATTCACAGGTCCAGCGCCTTCTTTGAATGGCTTGGGCTGAATGTTCACCCTGTTGACAGCTCCTTCCTTGTCCCTCTACATACACAGATCTACAAGCATCCCCTGCCCCATCCTTGGGTCCAGCGCTCCCAGACTAACCAGGACAGGAATGACAGCTATCATGAGGGGCTCCACATGTCCTGAGACCACCTCTTCCTCCTCTGCCCTCATCTACTTCCTAGATTCTCTGTAGTGGTGAGCATTCATTGCAAACTCCCTTAAACTGAGAGAAGAGTGACAAACTTTGTACAATATATACAAGGTCCTGAATAGACAAGACACAGAACCATGAGGCCTGTTGGCTCCTCTGGAGTGAGCCAGACCTGGAGTCCTGCCCTGGGTCTACCATATGCTGACTGCTCTGTGATTTTGCACAAGGTACATCACCCTCTGGGCCTCTGCTCCATATCTGTAAGTAGAGGATGGAGTCTACCCAGAGCCAGGCAGAGGCCCAGAGAGTCCTGGACCATGACTATTTTAAAGGAAAAAGAAACAGAGAGAAAGGAGAGACAGAAGGAGGAGGAATAGAAAGGAGAAACAGCTAAAACAGAAATAGGACTCTTCAGAAATAGTATTTTAAATGCCTACATTTCTTTTTAATTTTTTTTCACAAAAATACAATGCCTGGTTCCAACCATAAGATAATTCAATTATAGGATTTATCAAATATTAATTCATGGAGTCCTGCAGGCCATGTGATCTGATAATGGCTATCATACTTATTAAAACTTTATGATGATCTCCTTTATTTTTATTTTGTTGCCATTTCTATGTGACTTTGTGTGTAACCAGATTTGAAGATGGCCTCAAAGCTTTAGTAGGACATTTGTGAAAGACAGACCTGTGCTGAATGCCCTCCTGCCCCATCCCTGACCTCCTTCCCTTTCTCCACCTGACAGGGCCCCATTGGGTTGCTTGGTTATAATCCTTGAGTTAAAAAATGATGCAAGTAAGGCCTCATCCTGTCCTGTCTTGAGTGCTCACTGTTAGTCATGTCCATTCTTACGAATGGAAACATATTGATAATGTTTGCTGCTAGCCACAAATATTCATAGCTTCTCTTTATATGTCTTGATTTCTCCTTTGTTCCTGAAGGATATTTTTGCTGGATATAGAAGTCTAGGTTGACATTTTCTTTTTTTCTAGCACTTGAAAAATGGTGTGCCACTTTCTTCTGGCATTCATAGCTTCTGATGAGAAATTTCCTGCCATTCAAATTATTTTTTCCACTATAAATAAGGTGCCATTTCTTTCACTGCTTTAAAGATATTTTCTTTGTCTTTAGTTATCAGAAGTTTGACTGTGGTGTGTTCTGGTGTAGTTTTCCTTGGATTTATCCTGTTTATAATTCATCCAACTTCTTTAATTTGCACTTTTTGTATTTTGTCAAATTTGAGAAGTTTTCGGCCATTATTTCTGGCTGGTTACCTATTAGCTCACTAGGCTTTGTTCACATCCTAACCTTGAGGCTGTGATGACAGGTTGAAGCTTTGCTTCAGTTTCTGCCCAGTATCCTGATTTCCACTGGAATTGAAGCTTTCCTTCACACCCCACTGTAGGGCTGTGTTGAGTCAGTTACTGCTGCCCCCTCAGAGGCCTGGACCAGAACTGGCCAATGTGTGCTGACAACACAGTCACAGGTCAGATGCACAGAGGAGGGAAGAATCCCGTGGTCAATGAGCAATCCCAGGTGCTGGTGGCAGAGGGAGCAAGTTCAGATTTGTCCAGCTGATCTGGATTGCGTGCCCTGCTCCATGTGCCTGGATGGAGTCTTTTCACAGAGCCAGAGGACAATGGGGAACACTATTTCCTTCCTCTGCCTCTTGTAACTTCAAGTTCATGAATGCACCAGCTGATCCAACCTTCCTTAACCACTTTGCACCAGCTTTGGTCATGTTTGAGTTCCCTTAGGCTAGATTGTTAGTCACCTCTAAATATCTCCCCAGCCTCAGGAAACTCACAAAAAAACCCCACACAAACAAGAGATGACTCGGGAATTTAAAAGCTGGCTTCCTGCTTGTTCTGGCAACAGTATTCTAGGCAACTTGGCAACTCCCACCAGCCTTGGACTTCTTTTCTATAAGATAAGGACTCTGAAAAGTAAGCAGAAAAAATTCCTACTTAATTCCAGGGGCTTCCCTGGTGGAGCAGTGCTTAAAAACTCGCCTGCCGATGCAGGGGACACAGGTTGGAGCCCTGGTCCAGGAAGATCCCACATGCCGTGGAGCAACTAAGTCCGTGCACCACAACTACTGAGCCTGCGCTCTAGAGCCTGCGAGCCACAACTACTGAGCCCACGCACCACAACTACTGAAGCCCACACGTCTAGCGCCCGTGCTCTGCAACAAGAGAAGCCACCGCCATGAGAAGCCCGCGCACCACAAGGAAGGGTAGCCCCCCCTCGCCACAACTAGAGAAAGCCCACGCACAGCAACAAAGACCCAGTGCAGCCAAAAATAAATAAATAAAATAAACTTTAAAAAAAATTCCTACTTAATTCCAAATTCACACGACATGACAGGTATAAAAATGCTATTAAAATTCTAACATATAATACAAATGTTGCCACATTTCTTCCTTCTCTCAGGATGTCCTGAGTTTCTGAATGCACCCTCCCAGATGTCAACCCTTGGTGTGTTGGGATGACGTTGCCTGGACCCTTAGGCTTCTGGTGTATTCACAGAGTATAGCTATGACTTTATAAAGACAATAAAAATATTCTTTGAAAACAATGAATTCACGTTGTAGAATGATTTGTGCAGTTAATTCCTCGTGGCTCTGTCTTCTAAAACTGTGATTAAGACATGATGCAATTTTGAGGTGAACACCAAACCCTCCATAGCTGCCTTCAATAGTAGAGACGCTTTTCCTGTGACATTGGCTATCCCTCTGTCTATATTTTCTTCTATGTACCGCATCTGTTTTAGCAGAAATGGATACTCTCCTTTACAATGACGTCTGGGTTGATTATTGTGAATTCTTGGTTTTCATCTGCATTTGCTCAAAGTTCTGACATCACTATGTTGTCACTGAACATACTTCTCTAGCTCTAAGCTGTCACTGTTCCCAAACTGTCATCATACAGAGCCAAGCAACTCTACAACTGAGAGGGTTCCCCTTCTCCCAAGTGCACCCCATAGATACCCGGCAGCTCTGCTCTTGCATCGGGATGCCTGCAACGTCAGGAGGGGTGCATGGAGAACCCTGGTTTCGGTAGGAAGAGAATAATCTCCTTATTCAGTGGTCTCTGAAAGCAAGATTTCTCTTACTTAGAAGACATACCATGTACGCTTTCTTCCTGGGTTTATCAAATATTTCCCTGGGTTCAGTAAAAGCCCCTGGTGTGTGCTTTGCAACAGTAATCAGAGAACAAAGAAATAGCTCTCAGAAACTGAAAATATGATAGTGAAGTGAAAAACTGAGTAGCATGATAGAAAATAACAGAAAGTAGACAAAAAAAGAAAAACGAAATTAGAAGGGAGAAAGAAAAGAAAAGAAAAAAGAAAAGAAAAGAAAAGAAAACTAGCAGATTATCCAGGAGTTAGCAACATTTGATCAACTAAATTTACAGAGAGAAAAGCAGAGAAAATAATAGGTAAAGTTTTCTTAGAGGAAGAGTGAGGATGAAAATATATTTCTTTATCTATTCATTTATTTTATATCAAATAGTACTAACTTTGGATTCCCACAGTACTTTAATATTTTTTTAGACAATAGAGGCTCTCGGTAAACTCTTTAATAAAGTTATGTATTATTACTTAAATTCAAGGAGATAAAAGCTCAGGTTTCCAAACCAGTTAGAGAAATGTTGTGTCTCATTTCCTCTTAAGAGTCGTAAGCAGAGGTAGGTGGGCATGTCCCTACTGCCTTGTGGAACTAGATGCTCTAGGGATCCAACGATTCATGAGGAAGGAAGGTGAGCTGTGCCAGAGAGAAAGAAAAGTGGGGTGACCCCTCCGCAGTTCACATTATCAAAGATTCAAGCTGGTATCGCCTGGGTCAAACTCCACATCTCTCAACTGGTCTATCCAAACCTCATTTTACGCAGCTGCAAAATGGGAGCAGTACTTTCCACCCTATTCTCTCAGGTGTGGAAATTATACCTGCTAAGGCTGATGCAGACCTGGAACGTTGCAAATTGAGTAGGAATTGGACAGAAGAGAAGGGGTTAGAGAGAATTTCAGACCTGTGAAGGCACAGACGCCTATTGGTGCTTCACAGGTGACTTTGCTTAAGCCTTTCGGTAATCTTACGACAGAGGTAAAATAGACCACAGTGGTCATGAGCACAAACTCCGGAGGTGACTGCTGTAGGCAGGTAAGAATGGGGTGCCCACCCCAGATTAAACTGCAGACCTGTTCTCAGAGACGGGGTAGACAGCTGAGAGAGAAAGTGAGCAGAAACTGAGGGGAACTAGACCTTCAGGCCGGCTCAGAGGAAGAGAAAAGCACTTTTTAGAAGGGACAAATGCACTGGGAGGGAACAGAACAAAGCACTCCACCCCTCCCCCACACACCCTCTGAGGAACCTGACTTCCCACTAACTCATGGGGTGTCTGCTGTGAGCCCCGGTGCTCAAACTGGAAGTTGACAAGTGCATACCCCCAATCAACATAACCTAGGGGCATACTGACCCCATGACACAAATGGACCATCTATGATCACCACACACCCAAGAAAAACAACTCCAGGAAAGGAGACTAGGGTGACCCAGTGGAACGCTCACCCCAGAAGAAACAGACCTGCCTCAGGAAGCAGAGGAGAGTGCTGTAGGGAGGCTGAGGAAGGTGTATGTTCTGAACAAGATCAGCGGCTTTGGTGGAGAACAGAGAGAGTAAGAAAAGGGTCTTAGAAATTATAAAAAGTAGAGTAAAAATAAATGTATACACTGAACAGTCAGTGACCGTCTTTGAAGTCTCAGTTGGTTGATTATTGGTAGAATAATATTTTAAAAACTTAACAAAATGATAAAGGAAGAAAAAGTTGAAGAAAAGGAGAGAAGGGACAGAGACATTGACTATATATCAGGATTTTAACACACATCCAGGCGACCAGGACAGGGATAATGAAGGAGAGGCAAAATATTGAAAAAGTAATAGAAATAAGTGTCTGGAGGCTAAAGAATAACATGGATGCTTAGGATAAGGTCCTTAAAAGTGTGTGGATGTTTGGATGAGCTAGGAAAGAACCCCTGTGTATATCCGGAACAAGTTAATGAACGTAAACACAGCAAAAATGTCTGCGAATCTAGAATTGAAAATCAGGCTGCATTCAAAGAAACAGCCATTAGTGTCCTCCTTCCCTAGTACTCAGCTCACCTGATTTAAATCTCAGCCCTCTCCCACTACCACCTTCAGGCCTGAGGGATGAGGGTGGGGTCTTGGCCACTCTTCTGCTCCACTGCCCTCACCCTCCAGGGGTGGGAGGCAGAGGACACAGGCTTCCTCATGCTTTTCAGGAGCCTGACTCACCTGCTTTTCAGTAGAGGGAGAGTGTGTGGGAAAAGGACCCCCAAGCCCTGTCACCTCCAGCGTTTGGGGTCCCCTCTTTGTGGGCCAGTCGTGACAGCCACAAAGCTAGCTCTGGAAGGCCCCTCCAGACTGGCTAGAATGGGCATGCAGGTGTGAGTTCCTGGGGCCCCTGGGTGGGGTTGACTGGGTCAGGGCCATTTTGTCAAGAGACATGGGTGCAATGATCTGTAGCTTTGTAAGATGTGGGCCACTGAGCACCACTCCCCTCCCCATTTCCCCAGCTTTATGCTAGGCCCAGGGCGAGAGGAAAATCCCAATTAAAATTATCTGTAGAGAAAAGATTAGTAGAGTATTTATGAAGACGATGATGGCATCTTTAGGACTGTGGGTGGTTTTGATAACACCAGGATGCTTCTGTTATCCAAGTAATGGGAATCATTTACCCAAGTCTCCCTGTTTCACAGATTGTTTATTTGGTTTTGTCAGTTCCTCACTGCTGTAACTACATATCTACAACCTCTTATTGCGCAGAGTAAACTTGCAAGGGTGCAAACCTGAGGCAAATTCCTTCAGCTCCAATTGCTTCCTTTCCACTTGGGCCTGTGAAGTGTCTTTGTACCCATGTCTCAGGTGGCAAGAAGCTCTGCAAGGCTGGTGAACCCACCCAGAGCCCAGACAGAGGGAGGGCTCTGGGGTCTCTGATCTCAGATCTCAAAAGCTTCAGTGTCTCTAGTTTCCCTGTGACATCCTCTCCCTCAGGCACTGAAGGGGAGTGCCCCAGACTCTCAGCCCAAGACGAAGCAGTGATGGATGAGACACCAGAAAATAATTCAAAACATCATCTTACAATGACTCTTCCTGCCTCTTTATGCCATGATCTATCTGCCTGTATGTTCATTAATATTAACACAGTCCCAATATTTCTAAACTTAGGTATCATAATTTCTATTTAAGGTTATACTTTAGTGTGTTTGGGGGGGATTGACTAAATTTATGACATATATGAAAAATTTTAATTTATGCCTTTGGGCTAAAAAATAGAGGAAAACATTTCATCAGACAATATTTTCCCATGTGCTGATTCAAAAATCATGGTAATTCTACAGAATGAATTAGTTTTCCTAATTTGAAAATTATGTCTGACAGGTATCAGAGCATTTTTTAAATACATTTAAATACACCAAATTATAGTGTGGTTTTTCACTATGCTACTTATAAATATAATGGGTTTTATTTAACAGGCAGTTAAAATACATTTCCTTGCATGGAAACTCTTTAAATAATTTAGTGTTCAAAATTCTTAAATGAAAATATTATCATAAAACTCCATAAAAACTGTGATACCTTTTTGGGTTGATTTAGTTCTTATTATTTAATTCAACAATTTTAAAAGCTATGGAATCACTGAAAGAATTAAAACAGCACCCTATAATATACGGCATTTAATATGACTGAAATTTGTTATACTTCCTTTTATAGTTGAGTTTTCACTTCATTACTCACCTGTGTCCTGTAAAACCATACAAATATATATATGTACGAATTCTTCTATTTATGATCAGCTAATTTACAAACACTCCACACATAAGAATGGTCAGCATTTCCTTTGCTGTTTCTATGCACAAAGGGAGATTGTCTTGTTTTCTCTGCAGACCTCCCACCCAGGTCTGAAGACAAAACAGAAATGAAGTTTTGTCCTGTATTCCAGCCAATTTCCTCCATTGACATAAAATTGCATTGTGGGAGCAGACATTTTGTATCTGACCTGGTACCTTAACCACAGTTGAATGGGCAAAAAGTAAAAACCTGTTCCAAGCTCGACCATTTGCTAAATGATTCCTTTAGAGTTTTCCCTAAAATTTTCAAATCTGAAACTGGGGTAAGCAGTAGGGCCTACTGCAGATATCTGGGCTGTGGGAATGATGAATTGAGATGTTGGTGGCCGTATCACCCAGGACTTGCCCTAACCTGGAGTACAGGGAAGGGAAAGCTGCCACATACAGAGAGAAGGGAAAACGAGAGAGACTCAGTGTTATCTGCATCCCTGGGTCATTGTTCCTGAACCTGGTGGCATCACTGCCATCACACATTTGGGCGCTTCAACACCTACCTGGATTGATGAGATCCTTAGTGTCTCTCGGATGAATTCTCTTTTCCACCTAAGCTGATTTGAGATGAATTTCTGTCACTTACAACCCTCAAAATCCCAACTGGTAGAGAATTGACTGGCTTGAATTCTGGGACTAGACCCTCCAGGTTTGAATCCTAGCTCTACTACTTATAAAATGTGCCACTATAAGCAGTTATCAACATCTCAGCCTCCTCATTGTTAAAAAGGAGAAAAATAATGTTATATCACTTCTTGAGAGTATTAACCAAACCCCAGGAAGAGGGGCTGCATATATTTCATATTTTTAACCATATGCATGCACACATAAAACAAGAAGGAAGGCAAGAATGGTCCTCCTTACGGCAGAAGCCAACTCCTAAATTTCAGAGAACTGATAGAGGTAAAAGTCACCACTTTGCCCACAACATGGTAATAGCTGAGTCAGACGGGAAGCATCATAGATACAAAACCTAGTGGGAGAAAGTTGCCTGATGAACAGGAGAGTTAGGTAGTCTCAAAGCATCTCCTCATAAAGGACCTACTAATCACATTGGTAGACATTCACAGTGCAGAAACTTGGCATAACGCAGTCTAACTAAGTGATCAGAGTGAATAGCCCCCATCACAGAACAACCTGATGTGACAGGCACCTGGCATGATGCTCCCTCCCAGAAGGACACAGCACAGCTCCTGTGACATCCCTGACAAAGTGCACAGGAATCCTCCAGGAAGAAACAATGGACTGGCCCATTCTATGAAATAAACATTCTATGAAACAATTGTGCTATCCTCTTCAGAAAGTGTCATGTCACCAGAGATGCAGAAAGGCTGCAGCATGTTCCAGAATAGAGGAGATTCTTGGTTAGATCCTGGACAAGGAAAATAGCTCCAAAGGAAATTATTGTGGTGTTTGTCAAAATTTGAATAAGATCTGTCAATTAAAAACATGTTCATCAACATTAAGTTTCCTGAATTTGATCCTGATACTGTGGCTGTTTAGGAGAATGCCCTTTTCATAACAAGTTCTCACTAAGGTATTAAGGAGCCAGTGGCATGATGGTTCCAGGCTGCTCTTAGATAATTTAGACAAAAACAATACACATATACATAAATAAAAATAAATGTGTCAGAGAAAACAAATATCATATGATATCACTTATATTTGAAATCTAAAAAAAACCCCAAAAAACTATACAAATGACCTACTGCATAGCACAAGGAACTATATTCAGTGTTTTGTAATAACCTATATGGGAAGAGAATCTGAAAAAGAATAGATGTGTGTACATGTATAACTGAATCACTGTGCTGTATACCTGAAACTAACACAACATTGTAAAACAATTATACTCCAATATAAAATAAAAATTAAAAATATATACTACCTAGAGATTAAAAAAAGAAATGTGGAAGAGCTCAGATTAAGATGGCAGAGGAGTAGGACGTGAAGCTCGCCTTCTCCCACAAGTACATCAAAAATACATCTACATGTGGAATGACTCTCACAGAACATCTACTGGATGCTGGCAGAAGATCTCAGACTTCCAAAAGTTCAAGAAAATCTCCAGGTAACTGGGTAGAGCAAAAGAAAAAAGAATCAAAATAAAGAGAGAGAGAGAAAGGAATCGTGATGGGACCTGCACTTCTGGGAGGGAGCTGTGAAAGAGGAAATGTTTCCACACACTGGGAAGTCCCCTCACTGGCAGGGACAGAGCGGGGAGATTCAGAGTCTTGGAGGAGAGCACAGCAACAGGTGTGCTGAGGGCAAAGCGGAGAGAAACCTGCACAGATGGTAGTGCCGCCTGGCAGTCCCCAGCCTGAGATGCTTGTCTGCTGGTGCAGGTGCGGGCTGGGTGCTGAGGCTCAGGCTTCGGAGGCAGACCCTGGGGAGAGGACTGTGGCTGGCTGCGTGAAGACAGCCTGAGGGGGTTACGCTGTGGTGTACCATGACCCAGAGAGTACAGGAAGAAGCCTGGGCCCACCAGAGAGGCAAGGGACCATTGTTCAGGGGTGCGCGAGGAGAGGGGTAAGCCTGCCATAGGAGCTTCTTTCTCCACGTGCTCTCGGGTGGCACAGAACCACCTGCATGAGCTCCAGGGATAGGCATGAGCAGCCGCTGCCATCTTGGAGTCCAGAGATGAGCACAGTCCTCTGAGCAGGTGCAGGTTGCTGCTGCTGAGGGTCCCGCAGCCAGAAGCCAAAAGCTGCCCCCCGCCTCCTGGGAGAGCACACAGGCAAAGCCTGTTTGTGAAAGCAATGATAAACACAAGGAACAGCAAAAGGATAAACATGAAGATGTAAAAAAGGACATCAAAATCATAAAATGCAGGGAAGGGGAGTAAGAAAGTGCAGATTTATTTTCTTTTTCTTTATTTTTACAATGTGTTTAAGCCTATGACTATCAGTCTAAAGTAAGCAGATATAGGAAGGGGTTAACACGCTTGAAAATCAGAGTAACCACAAATCAAAAACATACAATAGATTCACAAAAAACAAAAAGAAGAGAACACAAGCATAAAATTAAAGGAAATCATCAAACCACACACACACAAAAAGAAAGATACAAAGAGGAAACATAGAATCAACTGGAAAACAAGGTTTAACATGACAATAAATACAGATGTATCAATAATTACCTTAAAAGTCAAGGACTGAATGTTCTAATCAAAAGACATAGAGTGGCAGACTGGGGAAAAACAAACAAAAAAGAGCCTACAATATGCTGCTTACAAGAGATGCACCTTAAGGCAAAGGACACACATAGATTGAAAGTGAGGGGATGGAAACAGATATTTCATGCAAACAAAAATGACAAGAAGCAGGAGTTGCAATATTCATATCAGACAAAATAGACTTTAAAACAACGACCATAAAGAAAGATAAAGAAGGACACTATATAATGGTAAAAGGATCAATACAAAAGATGGTATTAAACTTGTTAAAATATATGCACCTAATAGAGGAGGACCCAAATACATAAAACAAATACTAACAGAGATAAAGGGAGAAATTGATGGGAATACAATAATAGTAGGAGACTTTAACACCACACTCACGTCAATGTGGACAAATCTTCCAGACAGAGAATCAATAAGGCAACAGAGATCCTAAATTACACAAAGCAGGAGGCATAACTGTTTAAGACTTCAGACAATACTACAACGCTACAGTAATCAAAACAGTGTGGTATTGGTACAAAAACAGACATACGGATCAATGGAACAGAATAGAGAGTCCAGAAATAAACCCAGACACCTATGGTCAACTAAGGAGGCAAGACTATAAAATGGGAAAAATACAGTCTCTTCAGCAAGTGGTAAAGTTGGACAGCTGCATATAAATCAATGAAGTTAGAACACACCCTCACACCATGCACAAAAATAAACTCAAAATGGCTTAAAAACTTAAACATAAGACATGACACCATAAAACTCCTAGAAGAGATCATAGACAAAACTTTCTCTGACATAAAGTGTACCAATGTTTTCTTAGGTCAGTCTCCCAAGGCAATAGAAATAAAACCAAAAATTAACAAATGCAACCTAATCAAACTTACAAGATTTTGCACAGCAAAGGGAAACATAAAAAAAAAAACAAAAAGACAACCTACTAGATGGGAGAAAATATTTGCAAATGATGAGACTGACAAGAGCTTAATCTCCAAAATATACAAACAGCTCATACAACTCAACAACAACAAAAAAATACAACCCAATCGAAAAACAGGCAGAAGACCTTAATAGACATTTCTCCAAAGAAGACATAAAGATGGGCAGTAGGCACATGAAAAGATGCTCAACATCACTAATTATTAGTGAAATGCAAATCAAAACTACAATGAGGTACCACTTCATACTGGTCAGAATGGCCATCATCAAAAAATTTACAAATAACAAATGCTGGAGAGGGTGTGGAGAAAAGGGTACCCTCCTACACTGGTGGTGGGAATGTAAGTTGGTGCAGCCACTATAGAGAACAGTATGGAGGTTCCTCATATATATAAAAATAGAGTTGCCATATGATCCAGCAATCCCACTCCTGGGCAAATACCCAGACAAAACTATAATTCAAAAAGATACATGCACACCTATGTTCACAGCAGTACTATTAATAGTAGCCCAAACAGGGAAACAACCTAAACATCTATTGACAGATGAATGGATAAAGAAGATGTGGTACATATATACAATGAAATACTACTCAACCATAAAAAAAATGAAATAAGGCCATTTGCAGCAACATGGATGCAACTGGAGATTATCATACTAAGGGAAGTAAGTCAGAAAGAGAAGACAAATACCATATGATATCACTTATATGTGGAATCTAAAATATGGCACAAATGAACCTACCTACAAAACAGAAACAGACTCACAGACATAGAGACCAGACTTGTGGTTACCAAGAGGGAGGAGGGGAGGGAGAGGGATGGACTGGGAGTTTGGGGCTGGTAGATGCAAACTATTACGTTTAGAATGGATAAACAGCAAGGTCCTATTGTATACAGGGAACTATATCCAATCTCCTGGGAAAAACCATAATGGAAAAGAATATTTTTAAAAAGAATGCGTATATGTGTATAATTGAGTCACTTTGCTGTACAGCAGCGATTGATACAACATTGCAAATCAACTCTACTTTAACAGAAAAAAAAGAATAAATGTGTATGTGTGTGGGGAAAAACAGTGAAAGACATAGTAAATAGGTTCAAACGTAAACAACCGATGAATTTGTGTAAAGGGCATGCAGAAGAATTTCGTACAACTCTTTCAGTTTTTGTGTAATTTTGGAATTACATCAAAATAAAAAGTTACAAAATGTTACTAGGTATGTGCATATTGTAATACAGATAATGAATTAGTAATAAAAATGTGGGAAATTATCAATATAGACATACAGGTGTCCTTTGAACTATTTCTGTAACTTTGCAGCAAACCTGGAATTATTTCAAAGTGACAAAATGACACTTAAAAAATGCTCATATTCATGTCTTCATATAATACATATTTCCATGATAAAGTCGTACATGGCGCACCTCTTCTGAATTCAAGGATTTTGCTGTCTGGGCTGGAATGCTTTGGCAAACGCTGCCGACTGTGATAACTCTCTGGGACCCTGTCTGATGAGCAGGGACAGCTTTCTTGGAGGTCATGTCTGAGCTGAAGCTCAGATGTTAGGGGGATGGCAGCCTGGTGAAGAAGGGAGGGGAACCAACCTGCACAGGGGCCGGCATCAGAGGATATTCCAGTTCCTTAGAGCTGCAGGGCAATGTCAAACAACGTCTGTGAGCTGTATGTGTATTCAATTAACAGTTCTTGAAAAAAATCAAGTTTTGATTGCATAAAAATTAAAATCAGCTTTAAAACTAGCAAGTAATTTTGATAAAGTAAAAACAGATTTAGCAAAACATTGGCAGCAAATACGACATACATGTGATATCTTTATTATTTAAAGAGCTCATGGAAGTTGGAAGAGAAACACCAGACCTCAATAGGTAAAAAAGCATTAAAAAATGCTTTAAAAAGTACAAATCATAAGGAAACGAGCAAGAAAGTATTCTAAATCTATTTATTTTGGAATAAATTCTTTTCTTTGTAAATGCAGAAAGAAAGCCAAGTATGTACCTCACAAAAGATCACTATTCTTTCAGTAACAAAAGGCAATAGATATGTTATCAATGTATGTAGAAAAAGCAAAATAATAAAGATGCATTTAGGTAGCTAAAAAACTGGGAGGAATCAATATAATGTTAGTATGGATCACTGTAAGGTAAATTATTTTTTCTTATTATAATCATTCTGTTTTTCTATATTTCCCTAATTTTAGCCAATGTCATGTGTTATATTTAAAATGAGAAAAAAGCAGTGATTGATTTTAAGACCCTGTACTCTTTATTTGCCCCCCCCTCTTTTCTTCTATTTTCTTGACCAGCACAGTAAGTTACTTTGGAGGAAATGTTGTTACTTATATGAAATTTAGGGTTTTATTTTTGTTTGTTTTGTTTTGTTTTTGCGGTACGCGGGCCTCTCACTGTTGCGGCCTCTCCCGTTGCGGAGCACAGGCTCCGGACGCGCAGGCTCAGCGGCCATGGCTCACGGGCCCAGCCTCTCCGCGGGCATGTGGGTTCTTCCCGGACCGGGGCACAAACCCGTGTCCCCTGCATCGGCAGGCGGACTCTCAACCACTGCGCCACCAGGGAAGCCCGAAATTTAGGTTTTTGACCACAAATTTTATATTAGTTTCAGATGTACAACATTATGATTCGATATTTGTATATGTTGCCAAATGATCACCATAGTAAATCTAGCTAACATCCATCACCATACATACAGAATATTTTTTCCTGTGATGAGACCTTTTAAGATTTACCCTCTTCACAGCTTTAAAATAGGCAATACAGTGTTATTAACTATAGTCACCATGCTGTACATTACATCCCCATAAAAATAGCATATATTAACAGATAGATGTATTTTTGAGCAAATGAGATGTGACGATTAAGAGTAGGATTTCTTTTAGGATAACAGCTACATAAAATATTTCAGGCTAGATACCTTTATGTTGGATTAGTCCTGCTGGGGTTCTTCAGCCTTTACCTGTGTTTTATCCCCCAGAGCAAAGCTCTCAACCTCTTACTATGGGTGATGTAATCAAGGTTACAGGAAGAAGAGCTCCCTGTTGAGTGTGGGCAACCCTTGCCCTCTGTGGGCTGTGGCTCTGGGTAAAGTGAAGTATCAGCAGCTTGGCAACTGTGGCCTCCTGCTTTCAGCACTGAGGACTTAGGGAACTGCTCTCATATTTCTTGGCAGGGTTTTGGAGTTGGAGGGAGGGATGAGTCATAGGCCTTGTGCCTCTGAGCCAGCCAACTCTAATGCAGAATTCTTAAGTGGGGAATCAGGGGAAAAGGGGACTGCATGGGGGGAGCTTTTGTAAATAAAGTTTTATTAAAACACAGCATGCCCATCCTTTATGTATCTTCTATGGCTGTTTTGTGCTAGAGCATCAGAGTCAAGTGGTTGTGACAGTGACCTTAAGGCCCACAAATCCTAAAATATCTACTCTCAGTCCCTTTACGGGAGATGTTCATCAGCCCTGCGCTAGCCAATCTCCCCAGGGGCCTCTCTTTAACTTGATGTTTTTACCTTTTGCTCTTACTGGAAACTTCTGTTGTTGGTATCAACAACAGAAACAAAAGTGAAGGCTTCTCCAAAGTGTTTGTACCAGCAAGTTTATAACTAGCGGCCAAATTTACCTTGGTAGGAAAGGCTATTACTGACATGAAATTCAGTCCTGAAATTCAGACTAATCACAAATTTCAGGAAAATTGTACATTTAGCTATTACGGTATTGCAGCTTTATTTACACAGACATTGAGGGGCCTTCCTGAGAATACACTGCATACAGGAATCAAGAGCATAATTGCCATGATTCCTACAAAACCAAGCGAAATTTATGGTCAGAGAAAATGTTCTCTCTAGGAAGTCAATATTATGAAACAGGCTGGAGATAACAGCAGCAAGCACCCTGCCAGCTTGCTTGTTTCCTTCTGAGAAAGGTCAAAACGACCTAAGAATTTCCAAGCAACTCCAGAAAGTAAAGAACCCCAGAAGAACCCAGGAGGTGGATAAAAGCTCCTACCTAGAGTGTAGATGTAGGACAGGGTTCTCTCGGCCCCTGCAGATACCAACTCTTTACCTTAGGTTTCCTTTTATGTGTCCTGGGTCGCTATGGGGCTTTCTGGGTTTACAGGGATCTTTTCAGATCCGTGGGCATATTTCACTGTTCCCATGACCATTGAGTGGTGATGAGTCATGACAGAATTCTCCTCCATTAAATCAAAATGCTGCATATCATTTAGAGATGTGGTAGGTGTGGCCTGAAGATGGGTCAGTGAGCTGTCTTTTTGATATTTAGTAATTCAATCTAGAAAACTTTCAACTACCTGTAAAAATCACTTGTTCATCAGATGGAAAGGATTTTTTTTTCAGTTAAGTATTCTGATTGCAACTATAGAACTACATAATTGTATGTACTAGCATAGTGCATATTCAATTGCAAAGGAGGTCATCACAGAAAATTATTCTAGGGATTGTATCATGCTCCATGTGTATAGGCAAGAGATGCTGTTCACCTTTATAGTGGAAGGAGCCCTAAAGCTTGAGTCAGAAGGCAACACAGCTCGAGAAAGCTACTTCTCTCAGCCTTATGTTTGTAATTGATAAAATGGAGACAATCCCCATTTCATAGGATCATTGTGGGTTTATTAATTAGTTCATGGAAGTCCCTGTCCATGGTAGACCCTTGTTATTGGCATTGAACAGATCTATCACTATTCATGTGATAATTCACAAATAATGCCACATGTAAGCATCATTTCACCTAGGAGGGTACAAAATTAGAACACTTTCTTAATATGCAAATTATATTATCCCACACCTTTAGCGTATGCATAAAGACCTCCCATCAATGGCGTCACCCTTCCATGATAATCTCAAGAACCACACCAAGTAATTTACTCATTCCAAGAGATTATATCCAGTTAGTATTGCCTCGTGAAAGCTGGAATCACGTTCTCAGCAGGATATCCCTTGGCCTCAAGTTGTGGGCTGTTATACGATCAGGAGGTCCCTCACTCCATGTCCTGGAAGTCCCAGTGGAATCCATTTGCTTCAGTGCATGTCATTCCATGACCAGTTCAGAGCAGTTCACCTACACGAAGGATGAAGAGAGAGGTTTCCCCCATCCACCTCTCTGTATAACATCACTCTCTTTAATCATCACACCAAGTCATTGTGAACCTTCTCTTCAAAAGCAACAGCTCACTAGAGACACATCTCTATCCACTAACTCAGGAAGCCATTTTCCCAAGTTCCAGCTACTCTGGAAGGATGGATCAGAAGTCCCAGTACCAAACACAGGCCACATCCCACACTAGCTCATTTCTTAGAACTTGAGCAGGCACGCGACCCTCCTGCTTATTTGTCCCCACTGTGCTGCTCTTCAGGTGATAGATAATGAGCATCCCTGGCCCTTCACTCCTGCTGCATTGCTGGGTTAAGGATCTGGGATTTTACCCCTTCCCCTTCCTGTGCCCTGTTTGGAAATAGCTTTGAGAAATACTCCTTCCCACAGTGCCAACTCACCCAGAATTGTGACCCGAAGATACAGCACTTTTTATCATGATGTAATTGGTGTCCTACAGCACTCAACATTGGAAGCAGGTGGGTAGTAGAAAGGAAACTGTTTGAAATATACAGATTCAGAAGCTTGTCTGAGGGAAATTCTTTCAACCATGAAATGTATCACGATGAGCAGAAAGTTAAGTTCTCACCAGATCTTAGGAAGCTCTCTCCTGGAAAGGATAGACTCAAGAACAAAGCCTACATGTTTATAAATGCGCTAAGATGATTTTTTTCATTATGATGGTAACTCATACAAAACAGAATTTATCAGAATCCTGTCTATAGGGCACAAACCTACACAGGATGTAGGTCTCTGTTTGAATGTTTCATGATTTATATGCATCTAACAGGTCAGATCTGAAGCATCTTGTCCTGAGGACGTCTGGGAATTTGAGATAAAAGGTCATACAAAATTGCCCCAATATGGCCAAACAGGCTAAAGATGCAAGTATCCCAGTGGCAAAACTTTTGCATTTTCATTATAAATTTAATGAATATAGTATAAGGGTAATCTGATTAGACAATGTTGTTCAATCCTGCAAAAATTATATGCTGCACTTGTACTTCTCCAGTTAATAAGAGTAATCAATTAAAGACTGTTTAAAATCAATTATTGCATAAGAAAACTAATAACTCTGAACTCTTACTACTCAGATGTAAATATACTTGGCAGACATTTTACCATGTTTGACAACAATGCCAAAAATTTATATAACATTGACCACAAGCAGTTGTGCAGCTAAGAGAAACACTTCCAAGCTATCCAGTAATTGAAATCAAATTTTGATCAAACTTTTTAGATAAAAGCCTGAATTGTCATTCTATTCCCTCTGTGGAAAAATAATGCATGTGACTAAGTGGTTAGAGTCTCAAGTAACAATATGGAATAAAGCTATTCTAGGGTTATGTCAGAAGGAATACTATGTTATTTTCTGGACTTTGTGATGTTTGTGGTACTTGTCATCTTTAAAGTTTTTTTTTGTTTGTTTGTTTTTTAATTTGTGGTAATTTTACTCTTACCCTACTGAAATATTTGTTTTTGTACTTAACTTTATATCCATAGTTCTACAATCTTTTCCTTCATGATCAAATTGGATGACTTTCAGACCCCAAAAGACCTGACCAGCCCCTCCTCTCATTCTATCTGGGATTGAGGGGGAAGAAATTTTTCCCAGTGAAAATCCATTTTAATATTCTCTAGACACAGTGAAGTGTAATAAAACTTGATTAGAAATTCCTTAGCTGAAACCATAAACAAGGTGAAAAGACAACCCTCAGAATGGGAGAAAATATTTGCAAATGAAGCAAGTGACAAAGAATTAATCTCCAAAATTTACAGCAGCTCATGCAGCTCAATATCCAAAAAACAAACAACCCAATCCAAAAATGGGCAGAAGACCTAAAGAGACATATCTCCAAAGAAGATATACAGATTGCCAACAAACACATGAAAGAATGCTCAACATCACTAATCTTAGAGAAATGCAAATCAAAACTACGATGAGGGGCTTCCCTGGTGGCACAGTGGTTGAGAGTCCACCTACCGATACAGGGGACACGGGTTCGTGCCCCGGTCCGGGAAGATCCCACATGCCGTGGAGCGGCTGGGCCCGTGAGACATGGCCGCTGAGCCTGCGCGTCTGGAGCCTGTGCTCCGCAACGGGAGAGGCCACAACAGTGAGAGGCCCGTGTACTGCAAAAAACCAAAACAAACAAACAAACAAACAAAAAAACTACAATGAGGTGTCACCTCACACCAGTCAGAATGGTCACCATCAAAAAATCTACAAACAATAAATGCTGGAGAGGGTGTGGAAAAAAGGGAACCCTCTTGCACTGTGGGTGGGAATGTAAATTGATACAGCCACTATGGAGAACAGTATGGAGGTTCCCTAAAAAACTAAAAATAAAAATCCCATACAACCCAGCAATCCCACTACTGGGCATATACCCTGAGAAAACCATAATTCAAAAGAGTCATGTACCACAATGTCCATTGCAGCTCTATTTACAATAACCAGGACATGGAAGCAACCTACGTATCCATCGACAGAGGAATGGATAAAGAAGATGTGACACATATATACAATGGAATATTACTCAGCCATAAAATGAAATGAAATTGAGTTATTTGTAGTGATGTGTATGGACCTAGAGTCCGTCATATAGAGTGACGTAAGTCAGAAAGAGAAAAATAAATACCGTATGCTAACACATATATATGGAATCTAAAAAATAATAATAATAATTCTGCAGAACCTAGGGGCAGGACAGGAATAAACCTGCAGACGTAGAGAATGGACTTGAGGACATGGGGAAGGGGAAGGGTAAGATGGGACGAGGTGTGAGAGGGGCATGGACATATACACACTACCAAACGTAAGGTAGATAGCTAGTGG
This sequence comes from Monodon monoceros, assembly GCF_005190385.1. NCBI lineage: Eukaryota > Metazoa > Chordata > Mammalia > Artiodactyla > Monodontidae > Monodon > Monodon monoceros. The sequence continues at coordinate 7,691,449 of NW_021703776.1, read as the reverse complement.
GAAGCAGCCGCATAGCACAGGGAGATCAGCTCGGTGCTTTGTGACCACCTGGAGGGGTGAGATAGGGAGGGTGGGAGGGAGACACAAGAGGTAGGGGATATGGAGATATATGTATATGCATAGCTGATTCACTTTGTTATAAAGCAGAAACTAACACCATTGTAAAGCAATCATATTCCAATAAAGATGTAAAAAAATATTCCTTAGCTTATATCATAGTTGGTATGTGACAAGTGGATATGAGTAAAGATATGCATTTCTTCAAAGAGCTGTGCTTAATGCTTGTTTATTTTTTCTAGAATATGTGGCTCCTGGTACATAGTCAGTGCTCACTGGATGTTTGTTTAAGTGAAATACTAACTTAAATTTTATTATTCTTCCTTGATTAGTAACACGCCTCTTGATAGTACATGGCATGTGCTGGCTCTAAATTAATGAAAACTGAACTCAAACAGTTAGGTTTTCTTCTTTAAATTATAAGCCTTCATTAATAGTAATTGGGTCATTTCAAGGCACATAGTGTTGGGATAAAAATTTAAAATAAAATAATCTTTCTTTTAGAATGGCAGAATGTCCCCTTCAGGGGAGACCCCGGAAATCACCTGGCATATAATCCTCATTTGACAGAGTCTGAGACTTGGGCTGACAGCAGGGAGGGGCATGCTGACACTGGTTCAGGCAAGGAGAGGGTTAGACTCTCAGAAGCGTGGTCTCCCCTTCAGTGTTCTTTCCTCAGAGTTCTGCTCTTTTTCTATTCCATTCAGTTATTGGGCTGTATTCTCACAGTAACACATACTTTTAAGACAACATGGTCTGATGTTTGATCCAGGAAATATGTCAATTCTAGTAGTAATTACAGAGAAAGCAAAGCAAACCATCTCCTGATTTGGTCTTCCTGAAACAAAGAATCTGAAATGTGTGCCAGAAAACCCATTAGGTGGTCAATTCCAACCAATTTCTCAGATTGAGTTGAGAAAACAAGTGAAAATTTTACACACTTTTCAACCAAACCTTTTGTTTCTGCTTTGCTGATAGTCTTCGTGAGGCAGAGCCTCCACTAACTTAGTAGAAAGAATTAATGAATGGCTTTTTGACATCTTCTGTGAAGACTAGGAAAGGTCTAAAGCTGAATAAGTTATAAATCTCCCTTAAATTGCTCCAGCACTGCCCAGTGCTTCCAAGTGGGGACCTGAAACCAGATTGTTCTATCAGATGTAAATTTCAGTTTTCTTTATTTAAAAATGTGGTTAATTAGTGCCTTCTGGAAGCTTCTGGACACTGGTGTCCAAAGAGGGAAGAGTTGTGTCTTCAAGAGCCTACCAGCATGGCAGTGATTGCAGACCAACTTATTCTATAGCACGTCAAACTTCGAAACCCCTTAACTGGGTTGATCTCTCCCCTTGCATTGATTTTAGGACCGAACCATGCTTCATGACCATGAGTTAGACAATCCCCAGTGCGCCCCATGGCCAAGGCTGGTTGGAGAGATAGGGATCTGATCCTGGTGCATAAAAGGATATGAGAACTAGGCTACCACTTCTCAGTGTTAATTTAATTTCTTTGCCATTGAAAAAATCAAAAGAATGAGTAGGACCAAAACCACATGCCATTTCCAAGGGTCTCAGAAGGATGGCTGGGGTAAATCATTAGCCTATTTGTATCAGGGCTAAATGGAGCTTGAGTGGGTTTAATCTTTATTGGAAAATTCTACTGGCTCCCACCTCTCCACCCACTGACAGGCAGTCCTTCCTCCCCAGTCAACTTCTATGGCCTTTTGTAAAAGGCCTCGTGACACATTCTGTCCCTTCGGGGGCCTTTCCCGTGGTTCCTGTGCTGCATTCTACATGCTATGTGGAGGCTTGTGTGCGTCTCCTGCAGCCCAAGATCAGCCCAAGCACATACTGTGCTACAGAGCATAATGATTACAAAACCCACAACAGAAGAAAAAAGAGGAGCAATTGCCATTGAAAGGCTTCCCATTCTTTATATATCAATTTTCTTCACCCTCAGAGCCATGCCACCTTGGACTGGCATTCCATCCATCCTTGAACTTCAAAGTTAAGACATTTCACAAGTGGTCAGTTCTTGTCTTGGAAAACCCCAACAGTCCCGGAGGGGAGAGGTAAGTGGAGCTTGTTTTTCCACGGGTCATGTGGTTTCCTCTGAGTCTGCCTTTGATTTACTCAATGATTCCAAAGACAGCTTAAGTCTAACTTGTTGTGGAGAGATACTTATTTCTATTCTGCCCCTTCACCTAAAAGAGCCCTAGCGGATTCCTTCCTCGGCATCAAACCATAGATTCTGATAACTGAGGATTTTTGGGAAAATTACTGTATGTTAAAACTATTGACCAAGGCAAGTGGATTCACCAATAAATGGGACCTTTCTTAGGCTGCAGGTTTGCAGGGTCTGAGTCACAACAACGGTGGGAGAAATCCTCATCTCTTTTTTCTATAGAATGTGGAACCCACGGCAAGACAGAGTCCTGAAGACGTACCAGATCCAAAGTCACTCACCTAAGGAACCGACCCAGAGATGCCATTCAGAGAGGGCAAGTCTGAAATGGAGTCAAAGGGACTGAGAGAAGGGAAAGGGAATGGAAAGGGAATGGGAGGTATGCAGGAAGAAGGTTGAGATCAGGGAGGAGTCACATGGCAGGGTGCTACCCAGCACTCACAGTCTCGGGAATGGATGGTGAGCTCTCTGGCTGAGGTCTTGGCTGGCACACGGGATGCATCCACACCAGTAACGAGCATCGCTTAAAATGAGGCTTAGGGTGGAGGGCGTGCCTATCCCATGGCTCAGCATGTGCACCTCCAGGCATGCCTTCTAGAGAAAGTGTCATAAGTGCATGTCCAGGGACATGGCCCATATTAGCAAAACGGGAAGCACCCCAATGTCCATCTGCAGTTGGGAGGAGAAGACACTGATGCAGACACATATAACTGGATAATCTATCATCGAAAAGTGAATGTAGTGTCACCATAATTGAATCTAAAGCAATTAATAATGAAGAGTAGATGTCGGCACAAAGAAGACATACAGGAAGACATGATTTATATAACGGAAAAAAAACAGACAAAACTAAATAATCTATTGTTTACAAAAGTATACAAATGAGATGGAGATATGTTTAAAAGAATGAAGAGAATTGACACAAAATCCAAGAGGGTAGCTAACTCTTGGGGGCAGAAGCAACCAGCAGAGTTTCAAAGGCATCGTCAGTGTAGAAGGGATGTTGTTGACCTTTGAACTATGCACATAGGTCACATACTTTCTTTTATATTAGTCCTATATTTCATTGCAATGTAGAAAAAGAGAGAAGAAAACTGGGAGAGCTCCCTGACACTCACGCCCAAATGCCTTCCCCCTCATGTTTAGGAACTAGAGACATTCAACTCCTCTATTCTCTTATGTGCCATGCACAAAGAGTAAAAAGAGAAATATTGATTTTTAAAAGAAAACGATTTAGAGTGTAGCAGGATGCCTGTGTTCCACCACCTTCCTCCGGTCTGGGAGCTTCTTCAGCCAGGGGTGCCTCACTTTCCTCCTTCCCCATCAGTCCAGAGCCTGGCATGGAGAGAGGTGCAGTTAGCAGTTTTGAACAACCTATATGACCTTTACTCTCCCTAGAGGTGAAAGTCTCCCAAAGAGGCAAGATTGAGCCTTACCGTATGATTTTGAAGGAGAGACGTGCACACAAAGGCTTCTTAGTGTAAGAGCAAAGACATGGGAGCCGCCAGGGCGCGACGTGCTGACAGACTATCCATGTCTCAGTGATCCCCTGGACCTTCCTCCCTGGCTGCATCCCCATCACTTGCGAGTGAGACACTGTTGGCTCAAAAAACAACCAACTATGCAAGAACTGAAGCAAGAGCAGTGACAGGAGCGGAAGGAGGTGGGAAGGACAAGAACGTTTCCAGCCAGTGTGATGGTGGGCGGCTTGTTGGAGACTGAGCCTCAATCCTGAAAATGCACCATGTGACATGAGAGCCGGGGGAGTGCAGGTGTGGGCGCCCCTGTGACGGCTGCAGCCACGTGGGGCTCTGCCGGGTTCTGTCACTCCCATACTGGTAGGGTGGGGTATGGAGCTCCACCTTTACCTTTCCACGTGCCCAGAGCAAAAACACTTCATTCCTGGGCCATTTAAGTACCTTTGGCCACTGACCATGGATCACCCTTATAAGGTGAGCACAAAGCACATCCCTGGGAACAGACAGGAACCATTCCTATCAGACAGAGCCAGGCTGCACTCTGCCGTGAGTGAGCAGCTCCTACCCAAGCCTCAGTTGTCCTCCCTCCCTTAGCTTGTGAGCTCTTCATTTATTCAAAGAAGGAGAAAAACCGTGTCTTACATCCTTCAAAATCTTACAGAGGTTGAGACCCTTGATTATAAACACCCAACGTTGGCTGCATCTGTCTGACAGTTTCTTCCCCCCAGGGAATTAAGCCTCTTGTCTAGTTAGGGGAAGAGCCCTATGGTCCAAGGAGAGAAATTCAGGGATGCATGAAAGGGCAGGGAGAAAACCCTTAAATAGTACAACTTAAAATATGAGAAATATTAGTAGCCTACATCCAAATTAGAACTTGATTCCCATGAATGACTCATGGCTTTTCAGCCTGATGGATGTCAGTCTTCTTTCTTAAAAACCACATGGATCCCCCAGACAAACTGTGTACTCTCATTTTCTCATGGGATTCGTGTATCTGCAAAGCAGACACTATCAGAGCCTGAAGGACCCTCTGAGGACGTCTAGTCCTTTCGAGCAATGCCCTGAGTGCCCTTGCATTGTGGTGCTCTGACACTTTCTCCAGGCACACATCACAAGGAGAAGTCAAGACCAAGCAGAGGCAGGAAAGGAAGAGTCAGGACCCCACCTGCCAGGCCACGTCTGTTCCTCAGCTCTCTGGGGTCATACCTCACATTCAATTTTGCTTGAATAAATAATTCTGCAACTGAAGGCGGTTTTGAAAACCACAGATCTCAGAAAGACTTTCAGATAGAAACAGAAGCCAAGTGAGGAGAATAGATTCCCCCAAGATCTAAACCTACAAATTTTATCCAAGTGAGAGGCAGAGGGCCAACGGCTGTCACAGACTCTGGTCCAGTGCTCTCCGAAGGTATCATGCCGCCAAGGTTGTCCTACTAGCCACGGCCTTTGCACCCAGCTGACAAATACCAGGGACCAGATGAATTGTACAAGCATTTCTAGGCCTGCCTGCTCATCAGGAAGGAGATGAGGAGTTTGGTTTAACAGCATGACTGGTAATGGAATTTTCTGGGACGTGGAAAACCCAGTCTCCACGATGTCTACCTCATAGATGCCTAGAGATGTAGCACTGCAAGGTCTTGCCTAGTCACACACTGACTAAGCCTGGATGTTCCTGGAATAAACATTCTAATAGCCTGTAGTCTTCATGATGCTATGACCAGACATGGAATATTTATTTTCCCTGTGATTCGGGGGTGCAGCTATTCTCCTTACTCCCCCCCAAAAGTCCCATGGGGTAAAGGCAAACAATCCAGGTGGGTGCTGCACACATGGCCTGTTTGCATCATAGCTGAAAAGCCCCAAGCTGAGGGAACCCCAGTCTTTTATAATAGACTAGAAACCAGCTGCCCTCTGCCCTGGGGGAGACATTATATTTGACACACTGATCAGTAGGCAAATCTTCCCTTTGCTTCAGGCAAAACAGTCTCTATCTTCCTAGGCTGTTCCCTCGATGTACTTTCTGGGAAAGGCAGTCCCCAGAAAAAGCTATGGGTGCTCACAAGATGAGCAGAAACATGGGCAACCCCTGCCCTGGGGAGGAGTCTCCCAACAACTAAACCTGGCTTTCCTGAGGTTTAGTTTTAACAGTTTTCATGCATGTTTCCTCTGTACCTAATCATTGCATGCCTTCTGGCATCTTAGCATCTCAATTACCATTTGCCTATTGACCAGAACCATCACAGATACTTTCTCAGAGTGTGTGTCCTGTTGATTGAGGGCAAAGTCGGGGCAGTGGGGGTCACTTCACTCATTTATCTCAAGTGTTACAGACACAGCCACATAACTTCATGTATTTACTGAAACATTCAAGCTCAACATGAACTCAGTCATCCCACTAACCATGTACTACATGTTCAAAAATATCCCTGGGGAAGATGAATGTTCTGAAACATGGTCAGCTTCACAATCGCTGCTGTCAATCATTTGACCTTAGTAAAGTGTTCCAACAGGCTTGTTCATATCAAGGCTTTCCAGCAAAGCCCTTGTGAAAATGGTGTTTCTGAGTGTTTGGCTTGGGTCTGGGTAGAACATCCCAGGCCTTGACTATTCCAGTGTTCTGAGCATTGCAGGAAGGAAGGGCATGCAGTTGGTAAAGTTTGTCTTTGTGGCCATAATTTAAATATTAAAGCAGAATGGGACAATCTTCTTTACTTTATTTTCCTTCTTCTTCTCCTTTAAAAAAAGTTGGCAGGCCAGGTTGGAAGGACGGGGTACAGACATTTGTAAATGATGTGTGCCAAGCTAGGAGAGGATCAAATAATTCTGTGTGGTTGATATTTTTCCCCCACTTGCTGTAAGAAACAAACAAAAAACCATGGCAGACTTTGTGCTGTATTTATTTCTAATTCAAAAATAATTAATTTAATTTAATTATTTAATAAAAATAATTTAATTCAAAAATAACCATGGAAGCTATCCATGGTTCCTCATGTTTGGGGGCTGTGTTCCTTGTAATTTCTCAGGCCACATTAAAGAAAGACAAACAGGAACTTCCCTGGTGGCACAGTGGTTGAAAATTTGCCTGCCAATGCAGGGGACACGGGTTCGATCCCTGGTCCAGGAAGATCCCACATGCCACGGAGCAACTAAGCCCGTGCACCACAGCTACTGAAGCCTGCATGCTTAGAGCCCGTGCTCTGCAACAAGAGAAGCCACCGTAACGAGAAGCCCGCGCACCGCAATGAAGAGTAGAGAAAGCCCGCACGCAGCAACAAAGGCCAATGCAGCCAAAGATAAATAAATAAATAAATTTATTAAAAAAAAAAAAAGGAAGAAGAAGAAAAACATGATGAAGTTAAAGCATGATGGAGAATGCCCTAACCTGTGGGCCAGATTGGGGTACTGTTTGATTAACTCAAACAGGTTAATTTCTTGTAACCAGAGCCAGTCATGGATGAGTCAGTTTTTTTGTTGTTTTGTTGTTGTTGTTGTTGTTTTGCGGTATGCGGGCCTCTCACTGTTGTGGCCTCTCCCGTTGCAGAGCACAGGCTCCGGACGCGCAGGGTCAGCGGCCATGGCTCACGGGCCCAGCCACTCCGCGGCATGTGGGATCTTCCCGGACCGGGGCACGAACCCGTGTCCCCTGCATTGGCAGGCGGACTCTCAACCACTGCGCCACCAGGGAAGCCTGACGAGTCAGTTTTGACTCATGCAATTAACCAGGTGGATTCTGCTGGGCAATGTTACTGTCCTAGAATGCAGTCATGCCCATCTGTCTTGGGCTGGCATAGCTCTATCTCTGCCCCGAGGGTGGGTGCCTTCATGAAGCAGCAGTGTTCTGCTAACACAGGTCCAGATGTGCCTTAAGGAAAAGTCCCAGTCATGACCTGTAGTTTCCTGAATGGCCTGACCATCTGCATCTCATTCAGATTTATAAAAATCCATATTCTGCTGATGTTTTTGTCCAATCTACCATTGTACTCTATCCTTCGCCCTTTTAATGTGATATATTTTAGGTAGTGTTTCAAAGTTTATCTGCCCTCTTCAACCCTATAGCTGGAACACCCAGCACAGGACCTTGCATATAGCATAGTTATTAACAATTTGCAAAATAAATGAAGAGTATTATCCATTCCTATATTATTTTAAGGTTTAGAGTGCCCTTTAATGTATCCATATATCCAATTTAAACTTTTCATAAAGAGGAGAAATGACACATTTAAAGTTTAAGTGAATATCTTTGGAAACCATATCAAATGTGCTGTATTTCAAAAACATATTTTAAAATAATTATTTATACTAAGAAAAAGAATTACTCTTTAAGGGGGTAACATCTTATTTGTTTCGAACAATTAAAGAAAAGCAAGGCAGATACGATTACTCCCACATATCTGGGAGATTGGATACTTCTACTTCAAGAGACAAAAACTGGACTCTAAGTCACCCAAGTAAAACTGGAAAACCATTAGGTCAGAGAACAAAATGGTCTAGGGGGCTTCACCTAAGCCTTGACCTAGCACTCAGAGAAAGTGAGTGGGACACAAGTTCTCCTCCCCCTCAATGTCTCTGCTCCCTTTTCCCTGGATCGGCTGCAACATTAGGCAGGCTCTGCCCTCATGGTTATAAAGTGGCTGCCAATAGCCACTGGGACTACAGCCTCCCAACTTCACATGGAAGGTGGGTTGAGGAACCTCTTCTTTTCTGGAAATGCAGTAAACCTCTATTCACACCTTGTTGATCCTAACTGGGCACTATACCCATCCCAGAACCCTCCTCATGGCCAAAAGCATAGGATAAAATGACTTACTTCAGCCAATGAAGGCTCACCTTGGAGCTGGGAAAAAGACAGTCTTAATCAAACTGTAAATTTTAGCATACGGAATTAATTGGTGGTTCCTCTAAAGCGAAATCTTGCTGATGTTACCGAAAGGATGGGGAATAGGTATTGTTCATATAAAACAACAAATAATGACCACAAGTACTGGCCTAGTGTGTATATTATAAGATTGGTATTTAGAGCCATTAAGAAAGTTACCTAAAATCATAGAGCTCCTGGGTGTATACGTTTGTGTTTTTTAATAAATTAACTACAACTATTTCTTCACCTGGTGATTATTTAATAAGTAATCTATGGGCAACGTAACCCAGATTGTAAGCAAGTGCTGATTATTAGGAGAAGGAAGGATGATGGGAGAAGACAGGTTCAAAGGTTGACTTCTCCTACATCACAGTCTATTGCCTTGAACTTAGGTTTTAACCAGTGTTTCCCAGGCAAGCCTATGCTATAGGCTGAACGTTTGTGTCCCCCTAACATTCATATGTTGAAGCCTAACCCCCAATATAATGGTATTAGGAGATGGGGAGGTGATTAGATCGTGAGGGTGGAGCCCCCATGAATGGGATTAATGCCCTAATAAAAGACACCACAGAGAGATCCCCTGACCCCTCCCCCATGTGAGGACACAGCAAGAAGATGGTCATCTATAAATCTGAAAAAGGGCTATCATGAGACAGGAAATGTGCTGGCACCTTGATCTTGGAACTCCAGCTTCCAGAACTGTGGGAAGTAAATGTTTATTGTTTATAAACCACTCAATCTATAGTAATCTGTTAGCAACCGAAACAAACTAAGGCAAACAACGAATCCATCTTTTTTTTTTCTTGACTTAAGGTCCACGGAGAAACAATTTCAAAGCCAAAAGACGACCGATCAACATGATCTATAACTACAGCAAACAATTGAAGAATCTGTTATCCCTGGTTTGGGGGAATCCAGGCCACATAAAGGCCCTAATTATGTAAAAGGTTGGCAGGACGCCCAGTTATATTTGAATTTTAGGTAAACAACAAACAATTTCTAGTGTTATAGATGTTGAATGGGATATACTTTTAATAAAAAATTATTTTTTAACTGAAATTCAAATTTAACTGGGCATAATATATTCTAATTTTGCTAATTCTTGTAACCAACACATCTGAACATGAACAATTGCAAAGTCTTCAAAATGCATTTCTGATCATGTGTTCCCAAGGAAAGACCTCAACTGCCTTTCTTAGCACTTGAGATACTTTATGATCTTGGGCAAGCTCAGCTTTGCAGCCTGTTTCTCCAGGATGCCCTTGCACACTTTTCTTCAGTCACTCAAAACCCCTTGCTCTTTTGAGAGGCCATGAATTTCACACACAGTCTCTACCACCTGGAGCCATTATCCCCTTCTCTTCTCTTTCTAGAAACTCTTCAAAGTCTAGATCAAATGTCACGTTTGTCATTCCTTCTCGGGATCTCCCAAGCAGAGTTAGCCATTTTGTTAAATTAACAATCTCTTTAAATAAGAGGTGGTTTATAAACAGAAATGCATCATCCCTGTTGATTCAGAATAGAGATTAGGGTTCAAGTGGAGAGCTGGGAGAGTGAAGGTCAAAGTGAAAGTGAAAGTGATTGGTTCTCAGGAGCTCACTGGGAACCTGTAGGATTCCCACATATAGGGAACTCCCACCACCTTCCTTGGACTACAATAGCAAAGCACATGGCCCTTGAGAATGTGCTGGGAGGACACCTGCCCCTGCAAGTTGGCCCCTGGAGAATAATGACCTCTCTGTTCACACCTTAGGGGAGCGCCTTTCATTGGTGCTCTCAAGTGCAGAGCCACAGGTCGAAGGAAATATTGGGCAGTGCAATTCCCAGTTTTGTTTTGGAAAGCAGAAGGAGAGGGTAATGAGACCCAGTCAACAACAGGCAATTTAGCACATCACCTTTGGTTTGAAGACACATTTATTGATTGCAATTGTTTATTCTGTGGGCAGCCTTGGACAAAAATGACATCAAACTTATTCTTGAATTTGAAATTCCCAGTACAGTGCTTACTAAACATTTAATAAATGAATGCAAACATAAATGAATAAGTCAACCAAACTTAGAAATATAAATATAACATAGGCTTAGTTTCTATCATCAGTTCCAGATATTATCTTTGTTACTTTATCAGAATCACTCTTTACAAGTCTACGTATTTTTGTCACTAAATCTACATAAGCATCTCCACCTCCTTTTTTAATGGTTGTTAGAAGATAATTAGGAACTCCAAATGGAGGTAGCTCTATAGGTTGTAACAGCTGTTTACAAGTATGTTCTTCTTTTGAATGACATGTTAATAATTATTAATTATACCACATTTAAGCAGCATGGGGGGACTTCTTTTGTCTTTTACATAATAGCTTTCTTTTTATGATGCTGTAGCCATTACTTAGTAAATAAACAAATTTATTAGTTCCAAATCATTATTTTAAGGTAATGATTTGTTGCCACCACAGACAATATAAAAGCCATACATCCATTCTTCAAAGAGTAAAACAAAAGAGATTTCCGCCAACTGTGACATTATGCCATTTTGGAAAACCAAGATGAACAACTTAATAATTCTTTTAAAAGCTTCTATTGTTGTCTTCATTTAGGCTATTTTCATTACAGGTTTGGTTGGATCTCATGGCTTCTGAGGTACATAAATGATTTTTCCTCTATCTTCTCATCATTATTGCCCCTAGTTTTCCTCCATATATTCAAAAAAGACAAAGGCTGCCACATATTTTTCTCATGGTCTGTGTTATATACTACTCGTGTGGTTGGCAGAGAACATTATGCCACAAGAGAAGGGAAATGACTATTAGTACCAGCATCCAAAGTATCAAGAGATGATTTACTTTCCTGTCAGCTCTCAGTTTCCACATCTTGTAAGTAATCTGATTTCAGCAAGATGGGTTCTAAGGTTCTGACATGCTCAAAATTTCAATTAATGCATAAATTATAGCTTTACATATTCTGCTTCACTTGATAGAAAAGTATGAAATGTGTATAAATTGGGTCTGGGAACTCACATTAACTGTTATTTCATGAATTAGATTTATTAAAGAATCAGATTTTCCAGTAATACACTAGTCCTTGAAAGTGAAGAGGAAATGACGTCATGTAAATAGTGGAGTAGGAAGCTCCAAGAATCAATCCCTCCCCTGAAGCAGCAATGAAGCTGCCAAAAAGCTGACAGAATCAACTCTTACAGAACTCTGAGATCTAAAGAAAACCTTACAACCACTAAGGGAGAGCTTAAAGAAGAAAGAGGCATCTAAGTCTCAGTTATAGCATATTGTGGTGCATTAGTTTACCCTCCTAGTTCCCCCTATGCCCCAGGGTCTTGGGCTGGAGTGGTTTTCCAGGTGTCATCTAATGAAAGCCTTTAAGACATATAGTACCCATAAGTATCAGGGGCAAAGATAGTGGGTGCGTCAAGCAGCAGAAATTACCAGAAGCCTAGGAAACAGGAGGCTGATGAGGAGGACTCTCTGGGGGAACAAAGGAATCAGGAATGAATATTGGGAAGTCTGAAGTGAAACATACATGCTCAGGGCTGGATGCATGATCAGAAAAGAACTGAGTAGACCTTAGGCATGTACTTCTGTCTACCCTCTGGGCTCCATGCAGGCAGGAAGTGAAGGCTAATGTAGGGATATACATGGCTTGGCTCAGCATTGAAGGAGTGTCCAGCTCAGAGCCAATCTGAGATTGGGAGAAATTTTTTTTTCTTTTAGACTCCAGGCGTTTCATTAACTCTCTACCAAGTCACTGCTGACTACTAAAGATAACAGAACAGGGATTTCAGTGACCACATACAACAAGGAATATAATCTTAGCAAAAAATATTTTGGAAAAGTCACTAAACACATGAGAGACTATAACTTCAACAATCAACAACAGCAAATCCTGTGGAAGGGGGAGAACATGGCTTCCAGAGTTGCTACCTTATAATATTCAACACACCCAAATTTTGTCAAAAATTACAAGGTGTACAAAGAAACTGGAAAGTATGGCCCATTCACAGGAAAAAAGAAGTTAACACAAACAGTCCCTGAAGAAGCACAAACATTAGATTTACTAGACACAGACTTTTAAATCAACTGTCTTAAAATATGTTCAAAGGGCTAAAGACAACTATTGACCAAAAAATTAAAGAAAATCAAGAGAGTGATGTTGGAACAAATTGAGAATATCAATAAAGAGAAATGATAAACAGGAACCAAATACAAATTCCAGAGCTGAAAAGTACAAGAACTGAAATCAAAACTTAACTAGAGAGGTTAGATAGCATATTTGAGCAGGCTGAAGAAAGAATCAGTGACCTTGAAGATAGAATGATTAATATAATTCAGTATGAGGACTGGAAAGTAAGACTCTGTAGGGAAAGTCCTTTGTTCTTTTGGTCTCAGATTACCATTCTGTTATTGTCCTTTAGGATATTTTAGAATATGACCTGAAATAATAATTGCAGCTTTGAAATTCTGCTCTGTGCCTCACAGCAGAGTCCAAGGACAAACTGTAACTTGCTTTCTCCTTTGTTTATACAAAGCTTTTCTGTGCAACAAATAGAGAAAAATTTGTCTTCACAAAAGGTTAAAGAATACAAATCATCAAAATTTAAGTAGCTTGACAAAAGTCAGACATAAACAGACTAAAAACCGGTTTGTTCCAATTCCCAGTCTATGGATACTTCTACTATAAGCTCAAAAGCCAAGTATTGTTTTGAATCAATTCTTGCCAACTTTTTATTCAGAAGTACAAATTTAAGTTTGTCAAAGTTTTCTAGCAAATATTATGGATTGTTTTAAATGAAAAGAATGTGTTGTCTCCTTATGTATCTTAAAGTGATGTGATTCTAGCCTTTATGTTAGAATTTACATTTTAATATATTTCTGCTGAATTTGGATCCCTATGATTAATTTATCTTCATTTTACAATTATTGTAGTTTGATAAAATATAAAATTGTTGGTCTAATCCTTTAGAGAAGAAAGTTTGATTAGTAATTCCCATTCTCTTATATATTACTGGAAAAAATTATGATGATTATTATAATTGCTTCTATTAACAATTTGATAATAACAAGACCAATATTTTGAGTATTTAGCATGAGCTGGGTACTATACCAGTTCCAGAAATGTTTTTATATAATTTTAGACAAAAGATGGGAAGGAAAATTAATTCAATTTATAAGTAACAAAATTGAATCTAAAGAGATTAAGAAATTTTCTCAAGTATACACAGCCAGTAAATGATTCAGCCATAATTTGAAATTCGATCACCCAATCCAGTGGCCTTATTCTTACTCTTAGGCTTGATAGTTGTCAAAGCACAGGCTTTCAGTTTACAGTCCATAATGCAGTTTTCCTTTGCCATATTAAACCTTATGGACATTGCTCATATCAAAAGAAATTGGGTCTATTCTCTGAGCACATGAAACATTTTAGATATTCCCTAAATAACAAATGAGCACAAGGCTGAGTGCCTGGCAGTCATATGGAAAAGAAACACAGGAGACTGTGGGGCCACCTCTGTAACTGTGCCCATGTCATCTCATTTATTCCTCACAATGCATTAGATTATAACTGAGGAAACCAGGCTAGCTGTGCCAGAGCTTGCCAAAACCCTACAGTACAGGCCTGTGTCTGCCTTTGTGTGTGGATGGCTTTGGGAGAAAGGAGTCTAAAGCAGGGGAACAATGTGGTATGAAACACCAATGATGCTGATGCCTCTTTCCTATGTCTTTTTAAAAGGCTGAAATGAACAAAACAAAATTATTTTCAGAGAATAATGTACTTCATTCCATCTCATTTCAAACTGATTAGCAAAGAGGAAGATCAGTTGCCCATGTGGTCTGTTTGAATGGTCAAAATAACTGAATCAGAAAACAAATGAGCAGTACAGTTATCTCAATCATTTCACAAACACTTTGGATTATGTTTGGGGGACTTTTATTGTAGTTTTTAGTAACTGGTCATTGTAACCAAAGAAAATACAAGTTAATTAGGTTAAATATCTTGAGCAAACACATTGAGACAAGTTCTCTGTCACTGTAATGAGACCTCAAACTGTGACGACGTGATGGAACTTTTAAGAAGAAAGGAGATATTCAGAGAGAAATTAATATGTCTAATAACAGTCTGCAGACATTTGGCAATATCAAAAGCATTCAGTTTAACACTGGGAATTTATAAGTGTTTAAATGCCCATTAATTTCCATACTAGCCACAGAGAGTGAAAGTCAAAGACAGACACAACCACCAGCAACATGCAGAAGGTAAGAATTGGGAAGGTTGCACAGAGTTGTGGGCAGTAATAGAAGAGAACTTTTAGGTGAGAGGGAGGAATGATGCCTTTTCAAACTTCCCAAACTTTGCTGTGGTTTTAATGAAATTCTAAGCATGAACCTCATCAATCATATTGCCATAAAAGTAATGTTGAAAGAAATACTTAAAGTATTTCCATAGCTGCTTCCCAAATTATATTTTCACTTTATAATTAAAATCAACTTTTTAAATAAATCTCTCCTAATACTTATCATCCAGATTGTTTTGGAATTGAATATGAAAAAATATGGAACAGTTCTAAACTTTTTTAAAGGAAAAATATCAACATATGAGATAAACAAGGACATTTTAATTTTTAAAGAATAAAAAAATCACAAAAGATAATGATTCTATACTTTAACACATAAAAATTAAGAAGTAATATATGGAATCCCAGTTTCCAGTCTGACGTGTAACGAGCTTAGAAGTTATCACTCAGGCCTATACAATAACAAACAAAAAAAAACCAAACTGAACATTGCTAACACTTCCTCATCCATCACAGGCCTAATTGCCCGGAAAAGTGGAAAGAAGTGGTTAGCAAGAATCACAGCTTACGTCAAGCAGAAGGCCACAACTGGAACCAGTACTTAAACTGCAAGTGATGAATAGCCGGAGACCCAGGGTGAACTGACTTGACACTTAAAAATCCAGGGTCCAGGGCTTCCCTGGTGGCACAGTGGTTGAGAGTCCACCTGCCAATGCAGGGGACACAGGTTCGTGCCCCGGTCCGGGAAGATCCCACATGCCGCAGAGCGGCTGGGCCCGTGAGCCATGGCCGCTGAGCCTGCACGTCCGGAGCCTGTGCTCCGCAGCGCGAGAGGCCACAACAGTGAGAGGCAACGCGTACCATAAAAAAAAAAAAAAAAAAAATCCAGGGTCCAAAACTAGAGGTGTCTACACAGTTTCTTGAAGAAACAAAGGGAAGATAAAATAAAGACTTGATCAAGCAAAAATTGAGGGAATTTGTCACATAGACCCACCTTATAGGATATGTTAAAAGAAGTTCTTCAGAGAGAAGGAAAATCATAAAGGTCAGAAACTTGTATCTACGTAAAGAAAGAAAGAGCATTAGGAAGGGAAGAAATCATGGTAAAATAATTTTTAAAAATTTTGTATTCTTAACTGGTCTAAAAGAAAGCAGTTTGCTCAAAAGAATAATACTAGCTTGTTATAGCTTATGGGTAAATGAAATTAGTGATAATGTTATAAAAGACAGTAAGGAGGAATTAGGAATCTTCTGTTATAAAGTACCTGCACTACCCATGTGTTATCGGTAAATTGTAAATGTACATTGCAAATGCTGAGGCAACTAGCAATAACCATCACCATCATCTTCATCATCTAAAACAAAATTCATACGCTGAGAGAGAAATGATAGAATTATAGAAGGCATAAAAAGAAGATGTCAGCAAAATTAAAAGAAAACAAAGGCAGGGACTTCCCTGGTGGCACAGTGGTTAAGAATCCACCTGCCAATGCAAGGGGCATGGGCTCGAGCCCTGGTGTGGGAAGATCCCACATGCTGTGGAGCAACTAAGCCTGTGCACCACAACTACTGAGCCTACACTCTAGAGCCTGTGAGCCACAACTCCTGAGCCCGTGTGCCACAACTACTGAAGTCCACATGGAGTGACCAGGGAGACAGGGGTCCCACTCCCCCAGCTTCTTGCCTAGAGATACAGTTGTCTCCTGGCATCCATCATCTCCCTGAGCTTCTGGGTGTAGAAGCTTCCTTCCAGGTGGGTGTGGCCAAGAGAATGAGAGCTCTCTTTATCCACCATCCTCACTTTCAGGGTTGCAGATCTATCCAAGTGCAATGGTCTAACAATACCAGGCCCGGATCTCCTTCACCTCTTCTTACTCATAGGGTGGAAGCTTTGTGTTGGGAGGGGCAACTTGAAAAGATCAGAGGCATCACTCCAGGAGAAGTGGGCCACTCCTGCCTCTGGCCCAGTTCACTGGCACAGAGGTCTTCTCAGGAGAAGAGGCAGGCTGTAAGAACAGAGAGCTCTGCAGCATTCCCTACAGGGACTGACTTTATTTGGGATAGTGTGTGAGGAAGTTCATGCCTATGGATATTGTCAAAAACAACAGAGATCTTAGTGGTGAGCAATTAAGTGGAGGCTGGAGATGCATGATGCTAGCAGCATCAGGTGAAATGGTAGTCCAGCTAGATATTTAGCAAAGAAATCCAGAAAAAGAATTGCCCTCCAGGCATTGAAACAAGCTTTGGGAACTGTGAACACCCTGTCCCTGCAAAGAGCCCAACTTTAATTGGATCAGCCTGTGGAAAAAAAAAGTTGTACCCCAGGATGTGTTGAAAACAATGTAGTAGTCAGCTAGCAATTAGTGGAGGCTAATAGGTGAACACAAGACAGTAGAGGCAGGCCAGCCAGACACTTAGTGGTGAGTCAGGGACCAGAGCCCAGCTAAAGCCACTGTCATCTCAGTTCAGAGACCATGCCCATGGCTAAGGTTTCAGCTCAAGGAGCAGCATTAACCCCTGCACACTGTGGGTAGTCAGCTTCACTGAACCCATCAGCCAAGTCAACAAACAAGAAACAACAACAAATATTGTGAGGGATCTTAGTGTTCAGGCTTACTGTAATATATTACCTACCATATCTAGTTTTCAACAAAAAATTACCAGATATATAAAGAAACAGTGATGAATGACTCATGTGCAGGAAAAAAAATTCGGCAATAGAACTTGCCTTTGAGGGGCCCAGATGGCAAGTTCTTCTTGTCTCTAACATTTCCTAGATGGAGAACAGCAGGAGCCTTCAATCTGGAACTGCCAATGGGCACACACCAAAAACAAAGCTCATTAAAATGTCTGTTTTCTTTTGTCAAGGGACCAGAAAAATGGGTGGCTGCTATGGACTGAACGTGCCCCGGCTAAATTCATATGTTGAAGCCATAATCGCCAATGCAATGGTATTAGGAGGCAGAGCTTTAGGGAGGTGATTTGGTCTTGGAAATGGAGCCTTCAGAAATGGGATTAGTGCTCTTATAACACAGGAGACAGTTGACCCCTTTCTGCTCCATGTGAGGACACACTGGGAAGGTGGTTGTCTGCAGGCCAGGAAGTGAGCCCTTACCATGTACCAAATCTGCCAGCACATTGATCTTGAACCTCTAGCCTCTAGAACTGAGAGAAATAAATGCTTGTTGTTTAATCCACCCAGTCTATGGTGTTCTGTTATAGAAGCTTGAGCTGACTAAGACAGTGGCTTAACAATAGAAAACTTTATTGACAGTATCTGCCCTACTCCAGCCAAATACCAACAAAACCCCACAGGTTCCCCCACTCAGTTACAATGGAGCTGAGTGGGTAGTATTCTTCTACCCGCTGCCACCTGTGTAGTAAAAGAAACATGTGACAAATTCTTTCTTCAGAGCAACACAATGGAAGTGGAGAAAGAGTGGCTGACTGTGCTGCAGGCAGCAGGTCAGTAAGGGAGGGGTACCTATACAAAGGCACGGTGTGAGTGATGTGCTATTTATTGTGTCCAGTGGTGGGTTTATTTGTGTTCATTACATTATTATACTTTTCAGCTTATGTGGGTTTCTTTTTTATGCAAGTTATGAAAGTTGCAATATGCAGATATTATAAGACAGGTAAAGGAAAAACTTCATTTGCACCCTACTATATTCATTCTCTCATTCATGGTATAGCTTCTTTAGAAAAAGTCTTTTAAACCTTTAACTTCTTGGATCACTTTGCTGTACAGCAGAAATTCTCACAACATTGTAAATCAACTATACTTCAATTTAAATTTTTTTGAAAAATAAAAAACTATCTCTCAAAAAGCCCATTTGTCTCTCACTGAGAACTGTGGATTTCAGATCTATGCTTTAAGAATCAACTCTGGGAATAAAAGACAAGCATTTGGCCCAATGTCTCAACTGTTTCCAACCCTCTCTCCATGATGGTACATAAAGCCTCTTGCTGCCCTGAACCACCAG
The DNA here is from genome assembly GCF_005190385.1 of Monodon monoceros. NCBI lineage: Eukaryota > Metazoa > Chordata > Mammalia > Artiodactyla > Monodontidae > Monodon > Monodon monoceros. The sequence continues at coordinate 7,672,594 of NW_021703776.1, read as the reverse complement.
GGAAGGATGATACACAGAAAGGAAAGAACAGGACATCATGGTTGATATTTCAAGATATTATCTAGTTAGCTATAGATATTGCAGTGATGTTCTTCTCGGGTGATTGGGTTATACATAGTTGTGATTTTTGCATATTTCTATTTTCTAAATCTCAACCTTCATATCTTAATCAAAATGCATTTTTGTACCTCCCTTGGGGACTGTTTGGTCCTGAGGGTTGAAGGTGATGTCAGTGGTGATCTAAGTTAGTCACTTTCCTCCAGGTTTCCACCAAGGGTAGTGAGCATCCTGCCTTGGGGGGCGAGGGGTTTGCAGGGAGATGGTTGCCACAAGAAGGGGAAGAACATTAAAAGCATCCAATACAGTGCAGTAAGTTTTTAAAGGAGTAAATATAGAAAGGAATTAGGGCTCTGGGAGAAAACCCAGCATGTTCCAGGGAAGGATGAGGACGTTTAAACAAAAGATATTACACAGAATCACAGTGTTAACTAGACTTTGAAGGATAAATAGGAGATTACATGAAAGAGATAAGGGGAAAGTACATTCTGGGGATACTGAGGGCAAAATAAACCACTGAGCATATCGGAGAGGAAGAAGCCAGGTAGCTAACTCACTACAGATAACAACTGTATCTCATCAGTACATATACAACTGCCAATGAAGCTGGAGAAGTTGCCAAGTTCCAGAAATCTAGAAAGTTCTTACTCTGGATTCTGATCTCAAAAAGAGTGACATCTTGGCTGGTGAGGAACCAAACACCCACCGCACTTCCCATCTGCTCCTCCAGTTCTTCCCTGGAGTGAGTTCTCCCAAACTTCCCTTAGGCCCACCTCCCCATTCAGTCCCTCCAGGCCCAGAAGTGTGTTGTCCCCTCATGGATTCTGAGACTTCAGTGATAGAAGAATATCGCCCTGCCAAGTGGCTCTCATGGCTCATTTATGGTGAGGGTTTATTGTCATCTCAGTGGGCACTCACCAGAGGTGGAGTCCCGAGAATTTTCTCGGGTAGCTGGAACCCCCCAGATGCACGGCCACAGAAATGTCGTCTTGACTTTGGGGCTGTGTGTGTGCATGAAGAACAGCATCTTGCGTGACGTGAGGCAAGCACAAGAACTTTTGTTCATACTTGTTTTCCTTCCTTGAGCTCCATTATGATGATGTCATTTTAGCAGAATTTAATTTGAACAGGTTGAATGATATAACTGATGACATGAAGCTTCAGTTATAATGACTGACTGATGGAGGGCAGCTGGCAGAGTTTCTGGCTACAGTTACACACACACATGTGCATGCACATACCCTGTCTCTCTCATATTGCATGAGTGACAGGCAGATGGTTCAAACACAATAAACAGTAGATTAGATATAGCAGCTTCTTAGGGAAAAAAAATTGTATGCTAAAAAAGTCATCTGTGGGTTCTGGTTAAGCAGGCTGCTCTTACCTGAGCTCACACCCTGGAGGCTCACTGTGTCTCATATCACTTTGCTGCCTCAAAACCTCACCCTGGGGCCAGACAGAGCACTGGACAGCTATGGGGCAGAGGGTATTAGTCCATCCCCGCACCCCAGCCCAGCCCAGCCCAATGAATGGCCTTCTCACTTCCACAGTTTATCATTCAGTCTCAATTTTAATCATGAGTAGAAGAGTATTTCCATGCAGAACAGCTCTGCATTTTCTGCAAAGGCTTCCGATATGGGTATTTAGCAGTGAGGGAAGTTCATTTTCCTAAAAAATTTGACTAACCATCATGAACAACATAACTCATGCATTTTTCTTTTGGGGGTGTATCTATCAGGATGCTCGAAGCTTCATAACATGTATGTTTAGTTTCAAAGGCTTTCACTGGCTTGTATTCCTTATCATAAATAAAAGAAGAGAAGTGATAGCAACGTGAGAACCCACATTTGTTGTCTGTTTTGTGCACCTGAAGTCTCAAGCATCCCTGGAGGTAGGTGCTGGTGTCATCACCACTGTGTGGATGTGGAAACTCAGGCTTAGGGATGATAAGAGTTTTGGCAGAAGCTGCACAGCTAGTAAGTGGGGGAGGTCTGGATTTGAAGCTACATTCTCAGGTTCATTCTACCAACTCCCACTCCATTTGTAGCCAGACAATAATTGTGTTCAGGTTTCATTACATATGCTCTTTTAAAAAGCAATAGGTAAATTAAACTAACAAATAACATTATTTCCCAGGTTCCCAGGCTTTGACCATCCTCTCTATTGACTCTCGTCACAATGCAGCAGGAGAAGCGGTGGCTCTGCAGAGTTAGATGAATGAAGGACACCACGAGGGGCTGCAGGCACGTGCCCAGAACATGGCCTTGGTTCTGTGGAAAAGGGAAACCCTGGAGCTTTTATACAACAGGAGGAGGAAATGGTCAGATGTTCAATTTATATAAATCACTTCAGTTACTCAGTAGAGGTTAGATTTGTGGGCCCAAGACTGAGAACAGGGAAGCCAGTCTGGCTGCTCCTCTAATGGTGCAAGTAGAGGATGTTGGAGCCCCAGTTAGTACAGAATGAGGGCTTTGAGCCTTGGGAGGCAGAGAATGTGAGAGGATTGCGATGTGGTAGAGGGACTATTTCCAGGATGGGATCTGACTCAGAGGGCCATGCAGGAAATCTGTCTTCAGCCCTGGGCCTGGGCTGTGAGAGGTGGCACCACCCAACACTGTCCTGGGGCCTGTGTTGGGATGAATAGCAGTCACCACTGATGAGCTGTACCAGGAAAGCTCTTCGGCTTTTACCCCAAAGCCCAAGATCTTTTACAAACAAATTAGAACTTGATCAGACTTTAACCCAACTCTGGAATAACAAAAATTACTTGTGTGAGTGCCTGTAGATGTTTCTGTATATCCGCTCTGAGCCAAGATCTGCGTTTATCTGCATCACTGGGAAAAACCATGAGAATGTTGGAGCTGCAGGGGCTCCACGTGGTCCAGCCCTCTCCCTTTCTGAATGACATTCAGAGAGAGGAAGACAATTTCCACTGATGTGTGAATCACCTCTGGAAATAAAGGCTACCTTGCAAGGAAGGAAGCTCATTGTGCAATTCGGAGAATATAGAGGACCACGACTTTATAATTGGGCAACTGAGAGGAAACAGGAAACAAGATCGTGTTTCTAAATTGAAAGGTCTCTTTGGAAAAATTGTAAGGTTTGGTCTTGACAACTTCCATAATTGTTCCAAAATCATTCTTAAACATTCATGATTCAACATTCTTTTAGCTACAGCTGAACATCAAAGAAAAAAATTCTCTTTAATATATTTCAGGCAGTTCATTTTTTTCAGATGAGGCTGTGACAGCCATTTTTAAACACTGTGGGTTATACAATAAATGCTGGGTGCCGACCAGATTAGTAATTTCTCGTAAATAAGGGGACTGTTTAGAAAGCAGTTTAATAACATTAAACTTTGTGAACTCTATCTTGTTTACTGATCACTCATGCTAGCAAACTAAAACATGCAACCATCAGGCACTATTAAAGTGCTGGACACAACTGGTTGATGAAGATTCTGAAGAACAAAACCTTAATGCTTGCATACTCAGATGTTTCTTTGACAGATTTCTACAATATTTTTGCAGTAGCATCAAACACTTTTTGAGAATGAACACCTCAGGCACAGGAAAACATGAATCCTCCAAAGAGTGCTGAATTTCCTACAGTCTTATTTTAAGATTCAGTGTGGAAATGATGGTCACACTGAAGCTTGAGGGGAGAAGGGGCACCAGCTAATCAGAGGAATAGTGGAAAATTTTTCCACGGGGAGAGACAGCATCCCTTCACTCTGACACAAATGCTGCCTGGGGATTTTCTTTGCATTCATGGAATGCAGTCTTTGCCTTCATAGAATCAAGTGTCAACTGAAAAGGAACTTCATTAGATATCTAACCTTGTTTTCTATAATTGTCCTAATAGAAAACCTTCTACTGTCTCTTTAAATACTTCCATTGATTGTAACAATTTTCCCATTGATGTGGACTAAGAAACTTCCAGACCACTGTTTCAGGTAGCCAGTGAAATTAGATCTATTTGCCATGCATGGCTAAGAAGAAAGGAATTTTAACATGGAGGGAATATTAATGAGGATCACCCACAAATTCATCTTAGTAATTACGATCTACCTCGAAAATGCTCTTTACCAGTTTTTTCATAGCTGTTCTCTGTGTGCATCATTTGATCCTCCGACAACTGGGAAGTGCTTGCTACAATTTTCACTTCAGGGATGATTTTCTGGGCTAATCATCAAAACTCAAAGATATTACATTAACTTGCCTCAAACTATGCAGGCAATTAGTGGAGGAGCTGGACCATAAATGCTGGTGTTTCGCCTTTAAAACCAGTGTTGTTTTCTCCCATGAAGCCAGATCAATGAAACGCACAGCCGTCTGCTTCAGGAGACTACATTTCCCTGCCATGGAGTGTTTCCTACTGAGATGAACAGAACCTTCTCCAAAGGATGCTGTGCAAGGGATCAACATTCGTAGTGATGGATGCAATGGATAGCTTGTTAGTTGCATCTATCTTTGTAAAACCTGAGACTCAATGAATGCTTCAATCCAAGTGTGTGTGTGAAGGGACAGTTGACTGTGCCACTACAATGACTGCACCTTGCCATGCCAGGCATGTCCGTAAGACCCGGTCCCTGCTTTTGAGCATCTTAGGACAATTTGGTAAGTGATTATTAATGAAACATATGACAATGTTTCTCCAAATATGAATTGGAAGAATCAGAGTGCTTGACTGAGTTGATGTGTCAGCCTCTCTGAACAAATGCAGTCCAGATTATAAGTTATAATTATAACTTAACCGGCATCCAATTTGCCTTAGTGATATTGCAGTCAAAATGATCTGATTTCAAAATCACCCAAATTGCCAATGCTGATCCCAAAAAGGGAAGGAGAGAGAAAGGAGATAATATGGCTTTCTTTCCCAAATTCCTTATCTGAATTAAATGGGATTGTGAATACATGTACATTTCCAAGCAGGATGCCTATTAACAATGTAAATTTCTCCCCAATATTTGCATCTCTTCTTCCCACCTCATTATGGGACAAGACTGATGTAAACCCAGATACTTATAGAGAAGGATGTTTCCTATTGTGTGCTCTGCAGAACATACCCACAAGATGCCAGAAGATGCACTACTAAAAATTTGTTCTGGGTCAAACGTGTCCCACAGAAATTATGGAATGAACAAGCCCCATCAGGGCTCTGTACACAGTGTGCACCCAGAGTCCCTAAGGAGGTGGCACATCTCTAGCATTAGCCCAGCACACAGATCCTGCAAGATGATTCTCTCCCACCCTCCAAGAACATGGCGGGAAGAGGTCCACAGAAGACTGTCTGGGAAGAGGTGGTAGAGAGAGAAGATTCCACATTTCATCAAATCAGAGGTGGAGCTCATCATTAAAAAGCTTCTTAAATAGGACATTAGCTAGAGCTACATCCACCTTGAGTGTGTTCCAATACATTGAGATACAAATAATTTGAGCTTTACCTTTTGTTAATTATTGGTGACATATTATTTGAGCATACCTCAGATCTAAGGACAGGGTACACCTTGACTAAAAATACAGAGAGAGGAGCAGAGTAAAGGGAAGTATCTAAACACAGAGCAAAGGAATATTTTCTTGAAAAGAGGACTGCTTTCTATTTGCTTTTCATTTCCTATCCCCCAACCTCAGTAACCTTCATCCCAAATTAAAGGTAGGCTGATGAACTCCAGTCCACTTCAGCCCCATTCAGGGCTCAGCAAACGTGGCAACTGCCCAGCTCACAACGATGGTAGGTGAGCTTTGGCTAGTGGCCGCTACATAACTGCTAAGTCAGAAGTTTCTAGGGTATTTGTTTCCTGAAACCTCAGAGGGCTTCAACACCAAGGTCAAACAAAATCAATCCTACAGCTCTTCGTTGACCCTGGTAAAATCATTTTTATCCTCAACATGAAAAGTAGGAAGAACTCTGGACTGACACCAGACTTTTTTTTTTTTTTTTTTTGCGGTACACGGGCCTCTCACTGTTGTGGCCTCTCC